>NC_057794.1:109247117-109925459 GCF_018294505.1 Triticum aestivum | reverse complement strand
TTTTCAAACAACTTTTTGGTTCTGTCTTTGAAATATGTGTTAATTCAAATATATTTTTAAATAGGATTTTGGGAGAGAGAAGAAACTTTCAAAAGTTTGGAGAGCACCCTGCCCTTCCACACATTGAAGGCAAGCATGCTGAACCCCGGCATAATATTTAGGAGTGATCATTGATGCATTTATAACTCCACCGCATTTCGAAGGACTTGTTATTTCATGTGATATGATCATATGCATGGGTGCATGTTACTGATTTCCATGCTGTTGGTAATGGACACACTTGTGATGATAATCACCCTCATGAGCTTTACATGCATACCGGCAGGAACCCGGGGAAAACCTCTGCCTTGGGTAGGTATGAGTGTCGCCGGTCTCCGTCGGGACGGTTCTGTCTGGTATGGCATGGTAAGGTGATATGAGTGGTGACTCTGTTTGATGATATATATATTTGTTATACTAATCATGCAGGGAATACTTGAACCTCCTGAGTCGACCGTAGATCGAGTCTTGTTCCAGTAACCCCCATACTTGTTTCGTACTACCACTCGTCTCTACAGCAAGTAGAGTACGGTTCAGTAAGTTGTCAACCTCTTTCTAGCACACACCGTACAGAGAGGCCATGGTGGAAGATACCGGTTGTAACTGGTAGGCAGGCCACCTGGTCCGGGAGCATGGGTGTTTCCGGTTGGGACCGAGAGGGGAGGCCACCCCTTAGAACGCGCGATATAAATTTGATCCCATGCTACGCGAGGTTGTAGCCTCCCCACTTAGAGTTTGCTTAACAGGTGTCGTGGGTGATTCCAGGCACGTGTGTGATAAGATGGTGTGTGCAAGTTAGGTGTGTTTTCAACAAAAAGACCGTAGACGGAATTAGTCCCGATGGACTAAAGAAATCCGTTACTCGTGGGTAAAGAGTACACCCTCTGCAGAGAATAAACCTATTCGAATAGCCGTATCCATGGTTAAGGATTACAGTCTGGGATGGGTCAGGTGTCGGTCTTAGTGTCGGTCTTCGGAGGTGAAACGGTTAACCAGAAATGGAATTACTACTCGTGACTTGTGATATCTATGATTATTATTATTATTGACTAACCCGTGATATTATTACCGAGTATCTCTGGGATGGTTCTACCTCCGGGATATTCATTATGATCATTTCTTTTAAAGCCCTTTATGTGGTGTCGCTCAGACGCCCGACTGTGGCATTTCTTTTAAAGCCCTTTATGTGGCGTCGCTCAGACGCCCGACTGTGGCATTTCTTTTAAAGCCCTTTATGTGGTGTCGCTCAGACACCCGACTGTGGCATTTCTTTTAAAGCCCTTTATGTGGCGTCGCTCAGACGCCCGACTGTGGTATTTCTTTTAAAGCCCTTTATGTGGCGTCGCTCAGACGCCCGACTGTGGCATTTCTTTTAAAGCCCTTTATGTGGCGTCGCTCAGACGCCCGACTGTGGCATTTCTTTTAAAGCCCTTTATGTGGCGTCGTTCAGACGCCCGACTGTGGCATTTCTTGTTATTTGTTTTCATAAGTTTTTATACAACCATGTTATTGCAGTTTTATAAATGACTTGCTTGCACGCATCAGAGTTTCATTTATCTATTGTGACTGACGTCATGAGCAATAAAAAATATATTTTTGGCACATTATTGTTATATTATACCTGTGTTCATAATGTTTGCGAGTACATTCAAAGTACTTACTGGCTTGTCCCTGGCTATTGTCTTGGCCAGATTTTCTTGCACGGAGAGGAGCGACGCGATGCTAGCCCCGGAACCCACTCAACGGAGATAGCAGCCTCGCGAAGATAGGAGTTAACCTGGTCAGCTGTTCCTGTGGGAATTGGAGTCCCATAGACACTGATGATCCTCAAACCGCTTCCGCCATCAACCACTAGAAACCATTTGTTGTGCTCAAAGGCCAGAATGGCCTTGTACTACATATTTTTTTTTCTGCTTGGAATTTCTGTATCAAGTTGGAGCCTCATCAGCTAACAGTAATCCTGGGGCTGATGAGCGCGACGGTCTCTTCTGGAAATTTATTACCCGGAAAACCGGTCGCGACAGACTTGGTACCAGAGCCAAGCTGACCATTGGCTAATCCTATCTTAGCCCGGTCAATAAACTTAGGCAAACCAACCCACCAGACCTTAACCAAACCCCAGCCAAGCTTCTCGTGCAAGATAACCACAAAGTGACCCAAAACCTTTTGGCAGTCGGTGCCCAACCTATCAACCTAACCTGTCACTCATGCGCCAGTGACTGGCCCCTAAATAGTCCTTTCTCGCAAGCGTGCGAAGGAAGACTCCGTCCCCTTTTTCTTATAAAAAGGGATGCGATCGCCCCAAACCAGCACAGCACAGCCGCTACCCCCAAACCGAACCACAATGCCTGGACCTATAGTGCACAACGAAACCACAGCAACCAACCTTGGAGGTTTTGTGACCATCCTCGCAAACCTCACCCGTCGTGCCTACGCGTTAGAGGAGCCACCAGAATATGTTGTGTATCAAGGACCCATGAGCGGTGAAGACCGCTAATTCTGGGCCACTGTGCACATTTACGGTAGGAGTCTAGCACCCGAGCGTCCCTACCGGTTCACCGGAAGGACAACTTCCTTTGAGCCACAAGCCATCCAGCTAGCCGCTCGAGAGGCTATAGTTCATCTCAGGCACTTGTCGCCCAGAGTTAACTGTCGCTCGTTCCACTACTATCCCAGACGTGAAGGGTATGGTAGACCACCCCAAGTTTCCAATGGAGATCACGAGACGGACCCCGCATTGTTGCACCTAGTGCGCTATGTAAGTGCACTAGAGGCGCTGTTCGACCAGATCACTATTGATCTAATCGCAGCTCGTGGAGAGCTGGTTCGTCGAGCCCCGGCAAGAGAAGAAAATGAGCCCAACACCGACAACCCAGTCGTGCTGTTTGGACAACCAATTGAGACCCCGAGATCTGCCCCAACCATCGGCCAAGGTGCTGCGATAACCCCAGAGGTGCTTCGTCGCATTTTGGGAGCACACTCCAACAGGGTTGTGGCCAACAATCCCCGCAATGGTCATTCTCACTACCCCGACCCTGCAGATCCTCCGCCATCTCCGACTAATCCCGGCAGAGAGACACATGTAGAAGCCTCGGCATCCACCAGGCACGCCCGTTTAGACATAAACGAAGTAGACTAAGCAGTATGAGTAGCACCAAGTTTCAGTGTATCATCGCTTTGTAATCATGCGACTGCGTATATTAACGCAGCCTGTCTTTGTGCCTCTGTGTTGATAATAGCCTTGCCTGTTTAGTCAGTGCATAGCTGCATATTCTTCCCGGCACAACTACCAAAACCAGCCCGACGACAACCACAGTAACACGTCTCTTTATGAGATATGTGTATCTCTGACACTGAACCGACCTTTGGAGCTAAGCTGGCAGATTTATTACCTTTCACCACGGTAAAACGATCCGGCTCCATTGCTATATAAAGGCCACCTTGTGACCTTACCCCAGCAAACCTCACTTTGCGCACAACACTCACACTTCATCCTGTCATGCCGAACCCCAGCATTCATCTGAGGACCCCAGATGCAACCCCAGGTAGCTTTGTCAAATTATTGTGGGATTTTACCCGCAGTACCATGGGTTCTACCCAGCCACCCCAGTATGAGCTGTTCAAATCAAGGATCACCCCATCCACCTCGGAATATTGGGCAGCAGTACACATTCCTCCTGTAGACCCCAACCAAGATCCAATAGAAGTTTCCTTCGTGGGGAAATCTATGCCAACCCCACCCTTGGCCATAGAAGCTGCTGCGAAAGAAGCGATTGCTCGTCTTCGATCCGCAGTACCCTATGCCCGCGAACGAGGATATTATTACTTTCCGAGCCGTGCAGCACCCGGAGAAGTAACGTCTTTTCCCGGTGGGCGTATTGAGAGAGACCCAGTTCTGGCCAACCTTATCTAGTACATCATTGCTCAAGAGCATTTGAACCAGCGAGTGATGGATTATCTCCAGAGCCTCGCAGATTTAAATCCTCAGGTTGCCATCGGCAGACCACTGAGACCCGACACAGAGAGACGCATACATCGACTGGTCAATCCACTTCCTCCGATTGAAGAAGAATGTATTCCTTTACCAGAGACATTTTATCAGGACCCCGTCCAGTTACCATTTTCATTTTAGACGTCACTACTGTATTTGTTCTTTGCAGCATTTAATTATGTGTGTGACTTATGCGTAATACCCTGAGTTTGTACGACAAATCAATTATTTGGCTTCTACTTATGTGTGTAGTTTTTGTTGTGGTTTATGCTCTCTTAAATTAACTGCTCTTCCCTCGCGAAATCCTGGAGTGAGATTTCTTTTCCCTAATTTGCTACACCTGCCACTTCACGACATGGATTAATTACTTTCACTCAGCACCACGAGCAGTCTCACAACCATAATCTTTCGGACGCATACACTGGTTGCAAAACTTTGCAACGGTGTTACATCCAGTTAATCACCCCCTAACAATAGTAAGCACCCGGCATGCTTCATCTACTCCTCATGATCACCACCACCGCGGAGAGCCAACACCCGAGCCGCAGCATCGCAATACTCGTCGAAAATCATCGCGCACAGGAGCACAGAGAGCCCCAGCAGCGTCGCCAACCCTCCGCATATCAGGATCACAAACCAGTCCGGCATCGCCTCCGCCATTAGAGCCTCGACCGAGCTTCCGTAAGCAGTAATGGAGAAAGGAGGAGGAGAAGTGAGGCCAGATGTGAGGAAGAAGAGAGAGGCACCCCTGCCGTTTTTATAGCTCGAGCTCGGTGTACGGTGGGCGAAGTCCACCAACGCCGATCGTCGCCGATCGCCAGTGTTCGGAGTCAAATCCGCGAGCAGTTCCGACAGCACGCTGGCCCGCGAGGTGAGTGCACGCTGCACCGGCAGCTAGCACGCCGCGCACTACCACGGTACGGCCTAGATGCCCTACGCATTAGGCATCGCCGCTGGAGAAAGCACGAGAAAGCGCGCGGGAGAGAGGAGGAAGAGAGAGCCAGAGGTAGAAGGAAGAGCCAGTGGGAGAAGAAGAGGCTGACAGTGGGCCCCGGGTCCACCTGTCGGCCAGAGAGAGCACTGTGCTCTCGGGTACGACCAGCGTATATTTAAATTTAGAAGATTATTCTAAATTTTTATCCAGCGTAGAAATCCCCCGGTTTTGTCCCGAACCGTAGACTTTTCCGCGCAGCCCCGGTTTTCACACTGTGGTTTTTCACCACTTATTGCCCTCTCACTGTAGCGACTTTTTATTGCGTATAGTTTTCTTAAAACAGTTTTTAGCAAATCTCGAGGACGAGATTTTTCTTAAGGGGGGTAGTATCTGTGACACCCCAAAAATTTGGCCTGGTTTTATTTAAAATTTTGCCAGGAATTAAAACTTTGGATTTCTGAGCTCCATTTTGATTTTTTTTTAAAAATCATTTCCTTCCCTGTTATGATGAGTTTTTCCCAGAGAGAAAACTTTTCAATTATGTTGTTGGACTTGTTTAACCTCTCAAGAAAAACTTTGCTGTTATCAGTGTAATTAATTAAATAATTAAGTGGCTTGATCTTTATTTTCTGGGAAATGGTTGTCAAGGATAATTGACCATATTTGAACTACAACCATTTGATGGACTCACTTAAATTTTCCACAAAAATTTGGAGATGTCATGTGATGATTTTAAATAACTTTTATGCAAAAATATATTTCATTCATAAAATATTTTGAGCCCTGCAATCAATTTTTTCTTCTCTGGTCCAGAGTGCATTTTTGCACTACAACCTATTTAAATATTTCTTTAAAACCTCTACCAAAATTAAGGGAGGTCAGTAGGAGCATATTATTTCACTTTGTGCAAAAACCTATTTATGTTCTTTTAAAAATTTGAGTGGATCAACCTCATTTCCATTCTGGTCCAATTTGAGGATTTGTACAACAACCACCATTTTAGTTGCTCCTATACCCTTGATTATTTCTCCTACTTGTAGTCCCCCATGTTAAACCCTTAAGTCCAAGAGCATGCACCTTTTGGATCATTTCTGGTTCATGAAATAATGTCATTTATTTCCTGTCCAGAATTGGAGTTTTGTAAAACTTGCACTAGCAAGTTTCCCCTTTTGTCCAACTAACCACACCACTCTCTTTTGCATCTAAAGAGACCCCCATCTGGAGTTTTTGGCCACCCCAAGACCTGCCTAAGTGCATGTGGCATTTTGCCAAACACCTGGAGAGCATGACCAGTTCTGGCATGATTGTGGCATTGCACTGTGAACTTGCACCTTTGATCAAACCAGCATGTCCACTAGGCTCCCCGTTCCTCCTAACCTAGGTCTGTTAATTGCTAGCCTCGACCGCGACCTCTAGCGTGCTCCGACATAGTGTCGAACACGTCCCGTGCACGCCCGGAGCGCGAGCAGAGCGCGCGTATTGCAGCCACGCACCCGAGCCGACACGCCGGCCCCACGGCTTTGGCTCGCTCTGCAGCACCACGCCACGCGCTCCCCTCCTCGCAACAACGCGCCAAGCAGCCCCCGCCGCGCCCGGCAAGCCAAGAGCTAGCCGCCGCCGCCGCCCGACAGCCCTGCGACGTGCAGCGCCGCCCAAGCCACCCCGGCTCGCCACCTGGCCCCTGGAGCAGTGCCCTCTCGTCCACTAGCTCTTGCCGTCATCCCCAGCCGCGCCACGTTGCCCTGCAAGCCACAGTAGGGCGGTTCGCCGGCAAGCTTATCCCCGGCCGCCGCAAACCGACATGGCCACGCTATAAAAGGGGACCCCGAGCCCCTCTGAGCACGCACGCACCCTCAGGCTACCCCCATGGCACCCCCATAGCCCGCAATCGTCCGGGAAACATCGTCTTCCTCATCTCCGGCAACCACGGCCGCCACCACTGCCCCGGCCAATTCGGCACCACCAGGGCCTCCCACTCTTCGTTCTCTCCACCAAGAACCCCCTCATCCTCCCGTAAACCTTCCCCCCTACTCCATTTCGATCGAGAACCACCGCCGCCCCGAAACCACTTTGCACCGAAACCTCCCTCCGCCGCGAAGCTCACCGCCGACGACTTCTTCCACCACTGTCGACCCCTCGACCACCGGGAGAAACGCCCCAGCCGTGCGGATCCATCCCCGCCCTCCAGAGGCCGCGAGGAGCCGCCGCTCGCCGGCGTTGGTCGCCGGAGTCCCGCCTCCGCTCGGGACAGAGGAAGAAGGAGGAGGGCGGACTGGTCAAACCTGACCAGTGGGCCCCTTGGACCCACTGTCAGTGACCCTGTGCCTATCCACGTCGGTTAAGTGAAGGCGTATTTTCCCCAATACGCTTTCCCCGCTCCGAAAACGTATTCCCTTCCGAACCGTTTTCTTTTATGTTTTAATTTTAAATAACAGATTTGACCAAATCTTTGACTGGCTATAACTTTTTAAATATAACTCCAAATGAGTTGATTCTTTTTCCTACCTTCCTCAAATTTGGTCTAGTTTATTTTAAGATTTATTTGAAAAATTTTCAAACAACTTTTTGGTTCTGTCTTTGAAATATGTGTTAATTCAAATATATTTTTAAATAGGATTTTGGGAGAGAGAAGAAACTTTCAAAAGTTTGGAGAGCACCCTGCCCTTCCACACATTGAAGGCAAGCATGCTGAACCCCGGCATAATATTTAGGAGTGATCATTGATGCATTTATAACTCCACCGCATTTCGAAGGACTTGTTATTTCATGTGATATGATCATATGCATGGGTGCATGTTACTGATTTCCATGCTGTTGGTAATGGACACACTTGTGATGATAATCACCCTCATGAGCTTTACATGCATACCGGCAGGAACCCGGGGAAAACCTCTGCCTTGGGTAGGTATGAGTGTCGCCGGTCTCCGTCGGGACGGTTCTGTCTGGTATGGCATGGTAAGGTGATATGAGTGGTGACTCTGTTTGATGATATATATATTTGTTATACTAATCATGCAGGGAATACTTGAACCTCCTGAGTCGACCGTAGATCGAGTCTTGTTCCAGTAACCCCCATACTTGTTTCGTACTACCACTCGTCTCTACAGCAAGTAGAGTACGGTTCAGTAAGTTGTCAACCTCTTTCTAGCACACACGGAACAGAGAGGCCATGGTGGAAGATACCGGTTGTAACTGGTAGGCAGGCCACCTGGTCCGGGAGCATGGGTGTTTCCGGTTGGGACCGAGAGGGGAGACCACCCCTTAGAACGCGCGATATAAATTTGATCCCATGCTACGCGAGGTTGTAGCCTCCCCACTTAGAGTTTGCTTAACAGGTGTCGTGGGTGATTCCAGGCACGTGTGTGATAAGCTGGTGTGTGCAAGTTAGGTGTGTTTTCAACAAAAAGACCGTAGACGGAATTAGTCCCGATGGACTAAAGAAATCCGTTACTCGTGGGTAAAGAGTACACCCTCTGCAGAGAATAAACCTATTCGAATAGCCGTATCCATGGTTGAGGATTACAGTCTGGGATGGGTCAGGTGTCGGTCTTAGTGTCGGTCTTCGGAGGTGAAACGGTTAACCAGAAATGGAATTACTACTCGTGACTTGTGATATCTATGATTATTATTATTATTGACTAACCCGTGATATTATTACCGAGTATCTCTGGGATGGTTCTGTTGGGTTTCGTAGTAATTTCAAAAAATTTCCTACGCACACGCAAGATCATGTGATGCATAGCAACGAGGGGAAGAGTATTGTCTACGTACCCTACGCAGACCGACTGCGGAAGCGATGACACGACGTAGAGGAAGTAGTCGTACGTCTTCACGATCCAACCGATCAAGCACCGAAACTACGGCACCTCCGAGTTCGAGCACACGTTCAGCTCGATGACGATCCCCGGACTCCGATCCAGCAAAGTGTCGGGGAAGAGTTCCGTCAGCACGACGGCGTGCTGACGATCTTGATGAACTACAGCAGCAGGGCTTCGCCTAAACTCCGCTACAGTATTATCGAGGAATATGGTGGCAGGGGGCACCGCACACGGCTAAGGAATCGATCACGTGGATCAACTTGTGTTAACTTGTGTGTTTAGAGGTGCCCCTGCCTCCGTATATAAAGGATCCAAGGGGGGGGGTGCGGCCGGCCCTAGAGGAGGCGCGCAGGAGGAGTCCTACTCCTACCGGGAGTAGGACTCCCCTCCCGTTCCTTGTCCAACTAGGAGAGGTGGAGGGAGAGAAGGAAAGGGGGGGCGCCGCCCCTTCCTCCTTGTCCAATTTGGACTAGGGGGAGAGGGGGCGCGCGGCCTGCTGTGGCAGCCCCTTCCTCTTCTCCACATTAGGCCCATAAGGCCCATTAACCCCCCGGGGGGTTCCGGTAACCCCCCGGTGCTCCGGTTTTATCCGATACTCTTCCGGAACCCTTCTGGTGTCCGAATATTGTCATCCAATATATCAATCTTTACGTCTCGACCATTTCGAGACTCCTCGTCATGTCCGTGATCACATCCGGGACTCCGAACAACCTTCGGTACATCAAAATGCATAAACTCATAATATAACTGTCATCGTAACCTTAAGCGTGCGGACCCTACGGGTTCGAGAACAATGTAGACATGACCGAGACATGTCTCTGGTCAATAACCAATAGCGGGACCTGGATGCCCATATTGGTTCCTACATATTCTACGAAGATCTTTATCGGTCAGACCGCATAACAACATACGTTGTTCCCTTTGTCATCGGTATGTTACTTGCCCGAGATTCGATCGTCGGTATCCAATACCTAGTTCAATCTCGTTACTGGCAAGTCTCTTTACTCGTTCCGTAATACATCATCTCACAACTAACATATTAGTTGTAATGCTTGCAAGGCTTATGTGATGTGTATTACCGAGAGGGCCCAGAGATACCTCTCCGACAATCGGAGTGACAAATCCTAATCTCGAAATACGCCAACCCAACATCGACCATTGGAGACACCTGTAGTACTCCTTTATAATCACCCAGTTACGTTGTGACGTTTGGTAGTACCCAAAGTGTTCCTCCGGTAAACGGGAGTTGCATAATCTCATAGTCATAGGAACATGTATAAGTCATGAAGAAAGCAATAGCAACATACTAAACGATCGGGTGCTAAGCTAATGGAATGGGTCATGTCAATCAGATCATTCTACTAATGATGTGACCTCGTTAATCAAATAACAACTCTTTGTTCATGGTTAGGAAACATAACCATCTTTGATTAACGAGCTAGTCAGGTAGAGGCATACTAGTGACACTATGTTTGTCTATGTATTCACACATGTATTATGTTTCCGGTAAATACAATTCTAGCATGAATAATAAACATTTATCATGATTATAAGGAAATAAATAATAACTTTATTATTGCCTCTAGGGCATATTTCCTTCAGTCTCCCACTTGCACTAGAGTCAATAATCTAGATTACACTGTAATGATTCTAACACCCATGGAGCCTTGGTGCTGATCATGTTTTGCTCGTGGAAGAGGCTTAGTCAACGGGTCTGCAACATTCAGATCCGTATGTATCTTGCAAATCTCTATGTCTCCCACCTGGACTAGATCCCGGATGGAGTTGAAGCGTCTCTTGATGTGTTTGGTCCTTTTGTGAAATCTGGATTCCTTTGCTAAGGCAATTGCACCAGTATTGTCACAAAAGATTTTCATTGGACCCGATGCACTAGGTATGACACCTAGATCGGATATGAACTCCTTCATCCAGACTCCTTCATTTGCTGCTTCCGAAGCAGCTATGTATTCCGCTTCACATGTAGATCCCGCTACAACGCTTTGTTTAGAACTGCACCAACTGACAGCTCCACCGTTTAATGTAAACACGTATCCGGTTTGCGATTTAGAATCGTCCGGATCAGTGTCAAAGCTTGCATCAACGTAACCTTTTACGATGAGCTCTTTGTCACTTCCATATACGAGAAACATATCCTTAGTCCTTTTCAGGTATTTCAGGATGTTCTTGACCGCTGTCCAGTGATCCATTCCTGGATTACTTTGGTACCTCCCTGCTAAACTTATAGCAAGGCACACATCAGGTCTGGTACACAGCATTGCATACATGATAGAGCCTATGGCTGATGCATAGGGAACATCTTTCATATTCTCTCTATCTTCTGCAGTGGTCGGGCATTGAGTCTTACTCAATTTCACACCTTGTAACACAGGCAAGAACCCTTTCTTTGCTTGATCCATTTTGAACTTCTTCAAAATTTTGTCAAGGTATGTGCTTTGTGAAAGTCCAATTAAGCGTCTTGATCTATCTCTATAGATCTTAATGCCTAATATGTAAGCAGCTTCACCGAGGTCTTTCATTGAAAAACTTTTATTCAAGTATCCCTTTATGCTATCCAGAAATTCTATATCATTTCCAATCAGTAATATGTCATCCACATATAATATCAGAAATGCTACAGAGCTCCCACTCACTTTCTTGTAAATACAGGCTTCTCCGAAAGTCTGTATAAAACCAAATGCTTTGATCACACTATCAAAACGTTTATTCCAACTCCGAGAGGCTTGCACCAGTCCATAAATGGATCGCTGGAGCTTGCACACTTTGTTAGCTCCCTTTGGATCGACAAAACCTTCTGGTTGCATCATATACAACTCTTCTTCCAGAAATCCATTCAGGAATGCAGTTTTTACATCCATTTGCCAAATTTCATAATCATAAAATGCGGCAATTGCTAACATGATTCGGACGGACTTAAGCATCGCTACGGGTGAGAAGGTCTCATCGTAGTCAATTCCTTGAACTTGCCGAAAACCTTTTGCGACAAGTCGAGCTTTGTAGATAGTAACACCATCAGCGTCAGTCTTCTTCTTAAAGATCCATTTATTCTCAATCGCTTGCCGATCATCGGGCAAGTCAACCAAAGTCCATACTTTGTTCTCATACATGGATCCCATCTCAGATTTCATGGCTTCTAACCACTTTGCGGAATCTGGGCTCACCATTGCTTCTTCATAGTTCGTAGGTTCATCATGATCTAGTAGCATGACCTCCAGAACAGGATTACCGTACCACTCTGGTGCGGATCTTACTCTGGTTGATCTACGAGGTTCAGTAGTATCTTGATCTGAAGTTTCATGATCATTATCATTGGCTTCCTCACTAACTGGTGTAGGTGTCACTGAAACAGTTTTCTGTGATGAACTACTTTCCAGTAAGGGAGCAGGTACAGTTACCTCGTCAAGTTCTACTTTCCTCCCACTCACTTCTTTCGAGAGAAACTCCTTCTCTAGAAATGATCCATTCTTAGCAACGAATGTTTTGCCTTCGGATCTGTGATAGAAGGTGTACCCAACAGTTTCCTTTGGGTATCCTATGAATACACATTTCTCCGATTTGGGTTCGAGCTTATCAGGTTGAAGCTTTTTCACATAAGCATCGCAGCCCCAAACTTTAAGAAACGACAACTTTGGTTTCTTGCCAAACCATAGTTCATAAGGCGTCGTCTCAACGGATTTTGATGGTGCCCTATTTAACGTGAATGCGGCCGTCTCTAAAGCATATCCCCAAAATGATAGCGGTAAATCAGTAAGAGACATCATAGATCGCACCATATCTAGTAAAGTACGATTACGACGTTCGGATACACCATTACGCTGTGGTGTTCCGGGTGGCGTGAGTTGCGAAACTATTCCACAGTTTTTCAAATGTACACCAAACTCGTAACTCAAATATTCTCCTCCACGATCAGATCGTAGAAACTTTATTTTCTTGTTACGATGATTTTCAACTTCACTCTGAAATTCTTTGAACTTTTCAAATGTTTCAGACTTATGTTTCATTAAGTAAATATACCCATATCTGCTTAAATCATCTGTGAAGGTGAGAAAATAACGATATCCGCCACGAGCCTCAATATTCATCGGGCCACATACATCGGTATGTATGATTTCCAACAAATCTGTTGCTCTCTCCATAGTACCGGAGAACGGTGTTTTAGTCATCTTGCCCATGAGGCACGGTTCGCAAGTACCAAGTGATTCATAATCAAGTGGTTCCAAAAGTCCATTAGTATGGAGTTTCTTCATGCGTTTTACACCGATATGACCTAAACGACAGTGCCACAAATAAGTTGCACTTTCATTATCAACTCTGCATCTTTTGGTTTCAACATTATGAATATGTGTATTACTACTATCGAGATTTAGTAAGAATAGACCACTCTTCAAGGGTGCATGACCATAAAAGATATTACTCATATAAATAGAACAACCATTATTCTCTGATTTAAATGAATAACCGTCTCGCATTAAACAAGATCCAGATATAATGTTCATGCTCAACGCTGGCACCAAATAACAATTATTTAGGTCTAATATTAATCCCGAAGGTAGATGTAGAGGTAGCGTGCCGACCGCGATCACATCGACTTTGGAACCGTTTCCCACGCGCATCGTCACCTCGTCCTTTGCCAGTGCCCGCTTATTCTGTAGTCCCTGTTTCGAGTTGCAAATATTAGCAACAGAACCAGTATCAAATACCCAGGTGCTACTGCGAGCTCTAGTAAGGTACACATCAATAACATGTATATCACATATACCTTTGTTCACCTTGCCATCCTTCTTATCCGCCAAATACTTGGGGCAGTTCCGCTTCCAGTGACCAGTCTGCTTGCAGTAGAAGCACTCAGTTTCAGGCTTAGGTCCAGACTTGGGTTTCTTCTCTTGAGCAGCAACTTGCTTGCCGTTCCTTTTGAAGTTCCCCTTTTCTTCCCTTTGCCCTTTTTCTTGAAACTAGTGGTCTTGTTAACCATCAACACTTGATGCTCCTTCTTGATTTCTACCTCCGCAGCTTTTAGCATTGCGAAGAGCTCGGGAATAGTCTTGTTCATCCCTTGCATATTATAGTTCATCACGAAGCTCTTGTAGCTTGGTGGCAGTGATTGGAGAATTCTGTCAATGACGCAATCATCCGGAAGATTAACTCCCAATTGAATCAAGTGATTATTATACCCAGACATTTTGAGTATATGCTCACTGACAGAACTGTTCTCCTCCATCTTGCAGCTATAGAACTTATTGGAGACTTCATATCTCTCAATCCGGGCATTTGCTTGAAATATTAACTTCAACTCCTGGAACATCTCATATGCTCCATGACGTTCAAAACGTCGTTGAAGTCCCGATTCTAAGCCGTAAAGCATGGCACACTGAACTATCGAGTAGTCATCAGCTTTGCTCTGCCAGACGTTCATAACATCTGGCGTTGCTCCAGCAGCAGGCCTGGCACCCAGCGGTGCTTCCAGGACGTAATTCTTCTGTGCAGCAATGAGGATAATCCTCAAGTTACGGACCCAGTCCGTGTAATTGCTACCATCATCTTTCAACTTTGCTTTCTCAAGGAACGCATTAAAATTCAACGGAACAACAGCACGAGCCATCTATCTACAATCAACATAAACAAGCAAGATACTATCAGGTACTAAGTTCATGATAAATTTAAGTTCAATTAATCATATTATTTAAGAACTCCCACTTAGATAGACATCCCTCTAATCCTCTAAGTGATCACGTGATCCAAATCAACTAAACCATAACCGATCATCACGTGAGATGGAGTAGTTTTCAATGGTGAACATCGTTTATGTTGATCATATCTACTATATGATTCACGCTCGACCTTTCGGTCTCCGTGTTCCGAGGCCATATCTGCATATGCTAGGCTCGTCAAGTTTAACCTGAGTATTCTGCGTGTGCAAAACTGGCTTGCACCCGTTGTAGATGGACGTAGAGCTTATCACACCCGATCATCACGTGGTGTCTGGGCACGACGAACTTTGGCAACGGTGCATACTCAGGGAGAACACTTCTTGATAATTTAGTGAGAGATCATCTTATAATGCTACCGTCAATCAAAGCAAGATAAGATGCATAAAAAGATAAACATCACATGCAATCAATATAAGTGATATGATATGGCCATCATCATCTTGTGCTTGTGATCTCCATCTCCGAAGCACCGTCATGATCACCATCGTCACCGGCGCGACACCTTGATCTTCATCGTAGCATCGTTGTCGTCTCGCCAATCTTATGCTTCAACGACTATCACTACCGTTTAGTAATAAAGTAAAGCATTACATCGCGATTGCATTGCATACAATAAAGCGACAACCATATGGCTCCTGCCAGTTGCCGATAACTCGGTTACAAAACATGATCATCTCATACAATAAAATTCAGCATCATGCCTTGACCATATCACATCACAACATGCCCTGCAAAAACAAGTTAGACGTCCTCTACTTTGTTGTTGCATGTTTTACGTGGCTGCTACGGGCTTAAGTAAGAACCAATCTCACCTACGCATCAAAACCACAACGATAGTTTGTCAAATAGACTCCGTTTTAACCTTCTCAAGGACCGGGCGTAGCCATACTCGGTTCAACTAAAGTTGGAGAGACAGTCGCCCGCAAGCCATCTATGTGCAAAGCACGTCGAGGGAACCGGTCTCGCGTAAGCGTACGCGTAAGGTTGGTCCGGGTCGTCTCGTCCAACAATACCGCCGAACCAAAATATGACATGCTGGTAGGCAGTATGACTTGTATCGTCCACAACTCACTTGTGTTCTACTCGTGCATATAACATCAACATAAGTAACCTAGGCTCGGATGCCACTGTTGGGTTTCGTAGTAATTTCAAAAAATTTCCTACGCACACGCAGGATCATGTGATGCATAGCAACGAGAGGAGAGTGTTGTCTACGTACCCTACGCAGACCGACTGCGGAAGCGATGACACGACGTAGAGGAAGTAGTCGTACGTCTTCACGATCCAACCGATCAAGCACCGAAACTACGGCACCTCCGAGTTCGAGCACACGTTCAGCTCGATGACGATCCCCGGACTCCGATCCAGCAAAGTGTCGGGGAAGAGTTCCGTCAGCACGACGGCGTGGTGACGATCTTGATGAACTACAGCAGCAGGGCTTCGCCTAAACTCCGCTACAGTATTATCGAGGAATATGGTGGCAGGGGGCACCGCACACGGCTAAGGAATCGATCACGTGGATCAACTTGTGTTAACTTGTGTGTTTAGAGGTGCCCCTGCCTCCGTATATAAAGGATCCAAGGGGGGGGGTGCGGCCGGCCCTAGAGGAGGCGCGCAGGAGGAGTCCTACTCCTACCGGGAGTAGGACTCCCCTCCCGTTCCTTGTCCAACTAGGAGAGGTGGAGGGAGAGAAGGAAAGGGGGGGCGCCGCCCCTCCCTCCTTGTCCAATTCGGACTAGGGGGAGAGGGGGCGCGCGGCCTGCTGTGGCAGCCCCTTCCTCTTCTCCACATTAGGCCCATAAGGCCCATTAACCCCCCGGGGGGTTCCGGTAACCCCCCGGTGCTCCGGTTTTATCCGATACTCTTCCGGAACCCTTCCGGTGTCCGAATATTGTCATCCAATATATCAATCTTTACGTCTCGACCATTTCGAGACTCCTCGTCATGTCCGTGATCACATCCGGGACTCCGAACAACCTTCGGTACATCAAAATGCATAAACTCATAATATAACTGTCATCGTAACCTTAAGCGTGCGGACCCTACGGGTTCGAGAACAATGTAGACATGACCGAGACATGTCTCTGGTCAATAACCAATAGCGGGACCTGGATGCCCATATTGGTTCCTACATATTCTACGAAGATCTTTATCGGTCAGACCGCATAACAACATACGTTGTTCCCTTTGTCATCGGTATGTTACTTGCCCGAGATTCGATCGTCGGTATCCAATACCTAGTTCAATCTCGTTACCGGCAAGTCTCTTTACTCGTTCCGTAATACATCATCTCACAACTAACATATTAGTTGTAATGCTTGCAAGGCTTATGTGATGTGTATTACCGAGAGGGCCCAGAGATACCTCTCCGACAATCGGAGTGACAAATCCTAATCTCGAAATACGCCAACCCAACATCGACCATTGGAGACACCTGTAGTACTCCTTTATAATCACCCAGTTACGTTGTGACGTTTGGTAGTACCCAAAGTGTTCCTCCGGTAAACGGGAGTTGCATAATCTCATAGTCATAGGAACATGTATAAGTCATGAAGAAAGCAATAGCAACATACTAAACGATCGGGTGCTAAGCTAATGGAATGGGTCATGTCAATCAGATCATTCTACTAATGATGTGACCTCGTTAATCAAATAACAACTCTTTGTTCATGGTTAGGAAACATAACCATCTTTGATTAACGAGCTAGTCAAGTAGAGGCATAGTAGTGACACTATGTTTGTCTATGTATTCACACATGTATTATGTTTCCGGTAAATACAATTCTAGCATGAATAATAAACATTTATCATGATTATAAGGAAATAAATAATAACTTTATTATTGCCTCTAGGGCATATTTCCTTCAGGTTCTACCTCCGGGATATTCATTATGATCATTTCTTTTAAAGCCCTTTATGTGGTGTCGCTCAGACGCCCGACTGTGGCATTTCTTTTAAAGCCCTTTATGTGGCGTCGCTCAGACGCCCGACTGTGGCATTTCTTTTAAAGCCCTTTATGTGGTGTCGCTCAGACGCCCGACTGTGGCATTTCTTTTAAAGCCCTTTATGTGGCGTCGCTCAGACGCCCGACTGTGGCATTTCTTTTAAAGCCCTTTATGTGGCGTCGCTCAGATGCCCGACTGTGGCATTTCTTTTAAAGCCCTTTATGTGGCGTCGCTCAGACGCCCGACTGTGGCATTTCTTTTAAAGCCCTTTATGTGGCGTCGTTCAGATGCCCGACTGTGGCATTTCTTGTTATTTGTTTTCATAAGTTTTTATACAACCATGTTATTGCAGTTTTATAAATGACTTGCTTGCACGCATCAGAGTTTCATTTATCTATTGTGACTGACGTCATGAGCAATAAAAAAAATATTTTTGGCACATTATTGTTATATTATACCTGTGTTCATAATGTTTGCGAGTACATTCAAAGTACTCACTGGCTTGTCCCTGGCTATTGTCTTGGCCAGATTTTCTTGCACGGAGAGGAGCGACGCGATGCTAGCCCCGGAACCCACTCAATGGAGATAGCAGCCTCGCGAAGATAGGAGTTAACCTGGTCAGCTGTTCCTGTGGGAATTGGAGTCCCATAGACACTGATGATCCTCAAACCGCTTCCGCCATCAACCACTAGAAACCATTTGTTGTGCTCAAAGGCCAGAATGGCCTTGTACTACATATTTTTTTTTTCTGCTTGGAATTTCTGTATCAAGTTGGAGCCTCATCAGCTAACAGTAATCCTGGGGCTGATGAGCGCGACGGTCTCTTCTGGAAATTTATTACCCGGAAAACCGGTCGCGACAGACTTGAATCAACATTGATCGGTCCAACCGCTGAAGTAAGGCTAACACCCTCCATGATCGCATGTAGCTCTGCATCGAATGTCTCGTTAATGGTAATTATCTGCATGTAGCTCTGCCGTTACTGGGAATTATCTGCAGTTCTTTTCTTTGCATAATTGCATCATAAAGTCGTATAGATAGAACACATGGGTTTAGGTCTAGGACGTATAATCCGGGCAATGTTCAAACTTCAAATCACAGCAGTAACGGGGAAGGAAACCCATCCGTAAAAGGAGAGCCGCGGTGAACGCCACGCATCCCGGCCGTCCGACCAGAGAGACGGACGCCCGAGATCTCTCCGTCCCGGTAACGGCAGCGGCCCGGGCTCACCACCCCCTGCACGGCGTACGCTTCGGCGCTTCGCCTCCGCTTCGAGTTCGACACCGCGCGCACGCACGGCCGCTCTGTTTCCTCCTCCTCCGTTCCGTTACGCGGCCTCGTTGATCCCCTCGGAAGACTTGGACTTGTCTTCAATTCCTTCGCTTTCCCACCCGACTCCCCTGCCTCCTCCACCGCGTGCGTGCTGGTCGCAGCTCCGGGGGGAGACCAGACCAACCAGACGACCTCGCCCGCCCGCCGCCGGAGCCCGCCCACTCGCTCGCCCCGCCTCACGGCCTCCTCCTGCCGGCCAGCGCCGGGCATTGGGATCTCGCGCCCCCCCCCCCCCCCCCCCCCCCGCGCCACCCCGCCCAAACCCTAGCCGCCGCCAGGGGACGGTCGCGTCGCGGCAGCAGGATCCAACGGTACGGTACTGGCTCCCCCGCTCTGCTCCCCCCTGTTCGCAGGTCGATTCCTCCTCGTGGGCTTCGGTTCGAGCTAGAAACGAGCCGGGGAAACGGTGGTGCTCGTTTGCTTCGGCTGGCGATGGAACCGCGGATTGTGCGGTGCTGCGTGCTGGAGGATTCTCTTATCCTAGCTACGCTACAAATTGATTGAATCCCTTGCCGCGCTATCGCGTGCTGCCGCCTCTTCTTCTTCTCTTCTTTGCCTTGGTGCGTGTTTAGCTGGTTTTGCGTGAGCAATCAAGGACATGCTTCTGCTATTGGGCGTCGAGAAACTGAGCGAGCGAGGGTAGCACGCGCGACATTGCTTTGCGGAAATCCTAGGTTGTTATTGCACCATTGATGAGATCGTGGCATTTGATTTGGTGATTCATTAATGCATCACGAAGATGGCTAGATAAAGCATCTAGCCTCTGCATTAGGTCGGGGCGTACCATGCACATATGGTAGTTGAAGTAAACAATTGTTTGTTCGTCATTTGCCTGGGCAGGCAGGCATGCTTATGTCGGTTTGATTATGATTATAGTTGCTGTTTATGAAATCGCTGGGTAGTTTCGGTAATGGTTCCCTAGGAACATTGCCAACTTCACGGATTTACAGTTCATTGTGGGTTTCCTTCTTCTTTTTGTTGTCGATGGAAATTGAAATCGCTGGGTAGTCACATGAATGGTTCCATACGAACATTGCCAACTTCACGGATTTACAATTCATTGTGGGTTTCCTTCTTGTTTTGTGTTGATGAAATCGCTGGGTAGTCACATAAATCATTCCCTACGAACATTGCCAACTTCACGGATTTACAATTCATCGTGGGTTTCCTTCTTGTTTTGTGTCGATGAAATCGCTGGGTAGTCACATAAATCGTTCCCTACGAACATTGCCAACTTCACGGATTTACAGTTCATCGCGGGTTTCCTTCTTTTTTTGTGGCATTGGCTCCCAAAACTGATTAACCTAAAACTTTTGTTGCATGGATACTTCCATGAATCTGGTATTCCCAAACGGCATATGTCTGGATGTTCCCTAACGACATATGTGGGGATAGAGGACTACTAGTTTTCCTTCTTTATCTTTTTAAAAATATGGGGTTACTTGGGGGTATTTTTGGCTAAATACATTCCAATAAGAGGCCATTTCAGGCCCAAAGCAAACTATCCCTTTGCCTCAAACCCTAGCCAAACATTGAGTTAGAGCATATCAGTTTGGAGCACGCCGCCGCCGCTGCCTGCAGCTGTCGCCGCCGCTCCACGGCTCCACCAGCTGTCGTTTGCCTCTTCTGGACACCTCCCACGCCGCTTCTTCCGGCGCTATTTCATAGGTAAGCTCTGCGGTGTCAAGCATTAAATTGTGTAATTCATAGTTACCAGATCCGCTCGTTATATGGTCGATCCCTGATCTCGATCGATAGATCTACATCAGGGTTCGAATTCGGAGCAATTCGTTCCCAAGTTGACTCCCGATTTGTGACCTTCATGGACCCAAGTCGGTCATTATGACAATAGTTCGTGCTGCTGCCATCACTGCCTGGATCTGCCGCTTCCTTTGCCGCTTTATAGTCCTGGTTCGGTCATTGTTCGAACACATCTATGACCGTCGCGTCGGTGCTTTCCTTGAGGAGAAGCAAAGGTAGTTGTCACGATGGGTAGGAGCAGCAGGGAGGCATCACGGTAGGAGCAGCATGGGTGACAGAGGTCTGCAAAGAGCTGGATGGAGGTGGAGCTGGCATGGTACATCAGAAGGGGGCAGAGGAGATGGGGGAAAATCAATGGAGCATGTGGCTGCGGGTTGAAGATAGCTCAATGCCTGAAAGCTGATGAGAGCGCTTGTTTGTGAGTACTTGTGATTTTTCGTAGCTGGTTCGGCCCAATCAACATGTGATAGGCATCTTTCTTCTCCATTTTACTCTGTCATGAAATCAATGGAAGTTTTCTTGGCGCTTGTGAGTCCATGTACTCCAGCTCCGATTTGCGGACCCAATCCTCAAGTCGTGAATCGTAGATGTATACCTTCTGATGCACTTGCTCTTTGGTCTTAAGACTAAACATGTGCAAATTCACCAGACGGACTCAAAGAAATCAGGGGAGTTGCTCTATTTGCAGGAACATCAAACACAACTCATATTGTAGTTGAGAAAAAACACATCTGAAGTAGAGTCAGCTGCATTTTTACAGGAACCAAACACAACCACATTATATCTACTCATGAGTCATGAACTCCTGGCGCTGTGGGTCTTCAACATGTCCGTATCAATCCTTAGTCCTGAATGAGGAGATCTGTATGCTCCATTTTCACTGCTAAAGTGCTAAACAACATCCAATTGGATCCTGGTGTGCTGTCTATGTAATTGGCTTTTCAGGTTCTTTGCTAGTTTCTATTGCATTGCTCTGTTTTTAAAGAATTATGGGCTTGCTATTTGTTAGTTGTTCTATAGTATGTTTGATACACAATTTGTTGATCTCTTTCCATTAGGGGTGAAGATGGATTTTTCTTTTAACTGAATGTCAATTTTTCTTTCTTTTTGTTATCTGCCACATGATAGATGATACTAAAATATTTGAGTTATTTATTAATCCCTCTGTCCCTACAAAAGGTCTTTTTGGCCTTCTCATGTTCTCCAAAAGACCTCAACAATTGATTGCAACCACAACACATTAGTAAAAGATGCTCCAAAATAATATCATGATTGTTGTTACACTATCTAGTACTTCTGTTTTCAAAGGTTTAATCTTATTATTTTATATTTTTTAACATGTGGTCAAAGTCGACTGCACGGCAAAAGGATTTCTATTTTAAGACTGGGAACTAGTGGGTTGTATCTACTACCTGACATATCTGAAGCACTGATCATACTCGCTCCTTTTGTTCAGTTTAGCTGTTGCTCTTTAACAGATAGCTTCCCTCCCTTCAAGTGGATTGTTTCAATTTCTTTCTATTATTAAATTGACCTGGAAGTCCCTTGATAAATGATCTACTAATTCTTTGGATATTGTATTCTTCTGTATAATCAGTGAGATACTTTCTTGAACATAAGGAAAGTTTGGTGGTAGCAGTCATTCTAAATTCTGAACTCATTGTGTATAATGTGGACAGCTATATCTTTGGTTGCCTTTTAGATTCATATTGTATAGTTATGCATCAAAGATTCTTCCCCGAGTTAATTATTTCTGTATTTCTTTTTCTTATGGATTTCTTGCGGATCCCTCCTCTGTTGATTATGTGACATTTACTGTTGAATGCTGGATTTTGTGTTCTGAGTAGCTATTCTTCTTGCTGATAAAAAGTATACCATGTTATATTTCAGTTACTGGACATTGATTATGCTTGGTGGATGAGGATGCCACAATAAAGAGGGTGGGGGGTTCGATAAGGTTCTTGTCTTGAAGCTATCCAGTGAGGGTTTAGAGTTGTTGCCTTTGAAGACTACAACCCATGCTAGTGAATAAATTGAAAAGGGAAGGTGGCTGGTGAACTTGAGTTAAGACATGTCCAAATCTACTCCTGTTAAAGCAAGCAAGAATTCTGAATTGAAGAAATCTACAGCCATCTTAACAATAGCAAATGGCCATGCTTGTAAGAAGGATGCAATTGGTGGAGAGCATCCTGTCCATGACATCAAGTCCACTGGTACTTGGATCTGTAGAAATTCTTTCTGCAAGAGGTGCTCATGTTGTATTTGCCATCAGTTTGATGACAATAAAGATCCTAGTCTATGGTTGGTTTGTGCATCTGAAAATGACGACAAACAGTGCTGTGGTTCTTCTTGCCATATCGAGTGTGCCCTCCAACAAAAGCGGGTGGGATGCTTTGATCTTCAAAAAATTATTCATCTTGATGGGAGTTATTCATGTGCTTCATGTGGGAAGATATCTGGGATACTAGGGTAAGTACATGTTCATTTTATTCTGTAGATCTCGTTATCTTCATCATGCTTCTCATTTGCTTCTTGTCCTTGCTTCATTATTGCATCGTTAGTCCCTTGGACTAAAATGAAGTTACTTCGGAATATATAGCCATATTATTTTGAGTTAAATTATCTCATATCATAGTGCTGTTCAAAATAGCTAGTAGCTAATTTGGAATAGTTATATGCACTTGTTTCTTTGACAAGTCACAGGTCTTATTGTTAACCCATACATGATTTTCTCAGTTAGAAATCTGTGAAGGAAAAGGAAGCCAGATTTTCTGTATCATTATTTATAGTCAGCATGCACCGTTTTTCTTTGGGACGGTATTAACACATACCATTCAACTCAACTAATAATTGGGAACATGCCAGTTGTCTTTGCATTGGCCCTATGAGCTGGCTCTCCAGTATATGTAACATCCTTTTACTCCAGAAGCAATGGTCTCCTGTTAGTACAAATGATAAAATGATTGGGCTTGACAAATACCTGAAGCTGTCTTTTCATATGAAGCAAATCAATTAGAGCAGGAAATTTGGACGAGTTTAGCATGCATAATACTCTATACCCAGCATATTTCCTTTTATGAAGTTACATATCTCAGTGTTACTTTCTACAATTTCACCACAAATTCTACTTCGTACCAATACATGCATGTAATAATTAAATATATTAGTTTTGTTTTGTTTGAAATAACTGTCATGTTTTATTTTTCTTAGCATCAATTTGCAGCTAGTATTCACTTGTGACATTATTGAAAATTTGAAATGCTTGTTATGTTCCATGATTATTGATCAATTTGTAAAGTTGACATGAATGCTACTGCCTGGCAGTTATTGGAAAAGGCAATTAGTGATTGCAAAGCAGGCTCGCCGAGTTGATATACTCTGCCACCGCATCTATGTGAGTTATCAGTTGTTGGAGGGTACGAGCTGTCATACAGAATTGCATAACATTATTCAAGATGCAAAAGCAAAACTTGAATGTGAGGTCGGTCCACTTGATGGAATGTCGGCAAAGATGGCACGTGGTATCGTAAGCAGGTTATCTGGTGGTAGTAATATACTGAAACTTTGCTCTCTAGCGATTCAAAAAGTTGATGAGTTGTTGAGTTCTCCATCTCCAGGCTTGCATGTTCGAGGTAATGACCTTCCTTGAATAAATACAAGGTTCTAGACTGCCATAATAATTGTCATGGTGATTCTGCATAATTGTCATGGTTCTATACTTGTTTGTTTTGCAGGTTCATTACCAGCTGCGTGCAGATTCAAATTCGAAGATATTACATCGTCTTCCCTTGTTATCATCCTAAAAGAAACTAAATTAGCATCACCGGACACCATCAAAGGTTATAAGCTATGGTACTGGAAGAGCAGAGAGCAACCAAGCATGGATGAACCTGTTATTTTGTCAAGAGATGAAAGAAAAATACTTGTTTATAACCTCGCCACATGCACAGAATATTCCTTCAGAATCATATCATTCTCAGATGCTGATGCGACCATTGGGCATTCCGAGTCTAAATGTTATACTGCGAGCAAGGAGGTATTTGTCAAATCTGTGACCCAGAAGGCCACGGGAATATGCCCGCAGACGCAGACAACGGATAGGAGCCAGGCTTGTATGTCCACTGGATTTAGGATCCGAGATGCTGGGAAGATCTTGCGGCGAGCTTGGGCTGAAGAAGGCTGTTTTGAGGATATGTACGAAGGTTCATGTGACATAAGTGCCACAGAAGCAGACCAGGCAGAGAACAGTGAACAGGGTCATATGTTATCTGGTGCATGTCGCAAACTTCAGTTCAATGCATTTTCTGTCCCTGACCTAAATGCACCCATGCCCATGGACATAGACTCTTCCCCTGAGAAGAGCTATGATTTAAATAACAGGCTTTTTAGGTCAAATGACAGTGGTGGCTCAGAGGCTTGCGAGGCAGTCAGGAGCGCGGAGCCGGCTGCTGTTGAATCTCGGCCAGGAGGCAAGGCAAAGCAGCCCAATGGTGCTCAGAATGAAAGCTGTGAGCAGGATGGAGTTTCAGCCATCTGCCGCCAAAAGCAACTTCTGAAAAGGCCTAGAGTTCTGGATGAGGACTATGAGTACTGTGTGAAGGTGATACGGTGGCTGGAGTGTGACGGGCACATAGAGACTGATTTCAGATTGAAGTTTTTGACTTGGCTGAGTCTAAGATCGACTGAGAATGAGCATAGGGTTGTGAACACATTCATCAAAACACTAATCAAAGAACCAAGCAGTCTGGCTGAGCAGCTTGTTGATTCTTTCGGAGAGATGATAAACTGCAAGAGACCAAAAGTAGGTTTCGGCAGTGAGCTATGGCATTTGGACAAACAATAACAATTCAAGAGTTCGCTAACTCATTGGTATTCTATAATTTTTCCGATCAAGGGCAGTGAATTCCGGTTGCTTCTGTCGCCCAAAATGAGAATGAGGGGGTTAGGTTCATAAACTTGATAATCACCGCACCGACCCAGCTATCAGATTATTACCATACCTTATAAGTTCAGATCAGAACGTGCACAATTTTCTTGAGTGTCATCATTTCGACCATTACCATACCTTATAAGTTCAGATCGGAACATGCACAATTTTCTTGGGAGTCGTCATTTCGAGCCTATGGGATTAGGATATTTGATTTACTTAGAAATTCCTATCTTCTTGATTCTACTTAGGAAAATCATTTTAGGCGGAAAATAGATTGCATTGAAAGATTCCTGTTCCACCTGTAAGTAGTGGAAACAATTTTATATTCTCATTGGTTTAGTACTCTATATTCTGTCCGAGCCCTGGAAAAAATCTTATATGATGTCATGTATGGCTTACATGTGCTTGGGACCTCTTTTTCAGTATGGATGATTTTTTGGTACTAGATGTTGGCTAGGATATATTTGGCTGGTATAAATGTTTGGTACTACCTGTTTTTTAGTTTACTAGAACAATGTTCGTGCGTGGCAACGGAATATAAATATTCTAGTAGGTTAGTTTATGATTTACATTGTGTAAATAAATATTCATCAAATTCTGACCATGAATTACTTTGTATTTTGATTAGAAATTTGGTAAGTAAAGTAAAATGGAATTGGTTTAGAATGCAAGTAAATTAAGGTGATTGATTATCTGGACGAAGGGGTGGTGGGAAGAAAGGTGAATGAAACCTTACGTTCTTTTTCAAGTAGTAGAGATTACGCCCGCGTGTATCCCTAAATCGATAATTTGACCAACATAATTTGGGTTATATATTACAAAAATTATTCCATTAGAAATTCAGATGTTCTACTTTCTGTATGACTTTTGTGATACACTATATTTCATATTACATTGGTAAAATTGACAATCTAGGGATATGTGGAAGACCTATAAACAAAGAAGGATGGGCCATACTCCCCAAACCCTAGCCTGGCGCTTGGTGTGATGCCGTTTCCGGATATCGGGGGTTCTGGTGATAATAGTTGGTTCAGCAGGGGCTTCCTCCTCCAGCTTCATGGTTGCAAAATCCTCTAGCCATTTTCTCAAGATCATCATGTGCAACAGTTTGCTTCACGGTTGCAGTGCTCGTAAAGGTAGGTGGCATATGTCAGAGAATCTTTGCCGTCAAATAGGGCATGTAGAAAGTCACGTGCAATATGGAAGTAGTGATTGAAAGTCACGTGCAGTATGGTACTTCCTCCGTTCTTAAATATAAGTCTTTTTAAAGATTTTAATAAGGACTACATACAGTATGGTACTTCCTCCGTTCTTAAATATAAGTCTTTTTAAAGATTTTAATAAGGACTACATACGAAGCAAAATAAGTGAATCTACACTCTAAAATATGTCTACATACATCCATATGTAGTCCATAGTGGAATCTTTAAAAAGACTTATATTTAGGAACAGAGGGAGTAGCACTCATCGAAAATCACAGCCACAACACCTGAGGATCTGCCACCATACCTCAGTTAGTTCCAGATTATTAGAGTTTATGACTACTCGGTTGCAACCAGCCAATATGTGCGAGCTGGAGCCCGAACTTCATGGCTAGAGCTTGTGTTGATAGGACGTCGATACAACTATCAAGTAGACGCTCAGGATTGCGCCTGTGGCTCCTCGGAGCAAGTCGTGATCAAATGCCGCATCGACATCTAGCTTGGTGTAGCCACTCGGAGGTTTGAGCCATCCTCCTTTCTTTGCCATAGCCTTCGGGGAATAGGCAACCATGTAGTTTGACACAAGAACTACACAAGAACTCGAATGGCTCGATCCGTGTCTGCCCTTGGTGCACTAGTTCATGTCTTCCCCACTATCAGGCACCAACGGCAAACAGCCCGCGGCTGTTTCCCAGCCCGAACACAGCACAGGCTTGAGTAGATAGGTGGAGAAGGAACTGCGGAGCAGCCTCACCCGCTCGGTCACCAGCACATGCCCTAGAAATCAATCAATTCTTCAACTCTTACCAGCCTCCAAATTTTCTTTGCCTTGCGACGCTGCAGGAGAGCTGTGACGCACGTCTTCCTGTCCCTGCCCACAAGCCGGGCATTCTAATTAGAACTGCCAGGATTTTTTTTTTCAAATAATAAGATCGTGTAACGATTTATGAAATATGGTGGCTCAGACATGCTCAACACACGTCCTGGTTTATTAGCCCCCCTCATAGTTAGGGTCATATTTTAACCAGGATTTTCGCTAATAAAATATAAGTTATACATAGCAAAAATAACATCATCAGAAACTATGTTCAAATACGAATCCGAATGACATAATTCTTTATGACATGCATTAACAATTTGTTAGTTAAATCTATGGTCAAAATTTGGCACAAAATACGGAGGGGACCAATAAGCCAGGATGGAAAACAAAATGGCCATTTGCGTTATGGTGAGCATCCCAATGGATGAATGAATAAATGTATATGCCTCGAGGGGGCACAACAAGTAGGGCCTTCAAATATTCCTATGTGCAAGCCTTTTTGTTCACGGCAAACCCGTTCTTACGAATGATCTCATAACAAGAGATTCAGATGTGTAGAACCACCAGACCCCTTCGACCTATCAAACTGCCGAAACACTTTCAGCCAAGGACAACATTCAACAACACCATGACCTCCTGCTATTATGGTCACGCGGCTGCTGGCAACTGGCAGACTGCTTCGGCCTTCGGGGATGCGCCAACTACATATTTGGAGACGCAATTCAAACAATTATTTATGAGCACCCAACCCAGCATGATGTCAGGTGGAATCAAGCGGCACCGTCTGCAGCACCGAGACGGATGCTCCCACGAAAAACAAGCCCAACGAACTCTTTCCTGCAGAAATGTGACAACATATGATGCAGGCTTGACTGTTCTTTTTCAATTTGTCAGTCACTGTCCCAGTCCTCGTCGGTATGCTTCTTCGTTTGGCTGGTTCTGCCACCACGCATCCAGTTGTCGCCAGTATCCTCCTCCTCGCTGCTGCTCTTGTAATTAGGAAAATTCACGTTCGGGGCACTCGAGCTCGTCTCTTCCTTGTAATCTGCTCCCCACACCTCATCATCTTCACTGTCTGACACATCATCCTCACTGTCCTCAGAAACACTAACTGCATTCTTTGGGGTCCGGCTGGGACTTCTGGAGGCCCCAGGCATATAATTCTGCCTGTGACTGGAACTACTCCTCTCATGTCGCATGCTGTCAAATCGCCGAGGATGTTCATCAGGTACATGCCTCTCCTTGTCGAATCCAACCATACTATCCCTGCCATCATCAATGTCCCAGTCCTCGCCTGACGCCTCGGTATCATCATCCAACCTGCTCGAACCTGATGTTCTTCTGTTGTTTTTGTTCTCTCTCCTGTGTCTTCCCTGGCTTCTATCCTCAGCATCTGAGTTATCATAGCTTCTCCCGAAACCCCTGCGCTCACCCACATCCTCACCTGACGCCTCTATCTCACTGTCATCATCCCATCTCCTTGTATCTGTTGCCCATTTATTGTTGTCGTTATCTCTCCTGTATCTTCCCTGGGTTCTATCATCGGCATCTGAGTTGTCATAGCTTCTATTGAAACCCCTCCGCTCACCCATCATCTCTTCTCTGTAGCGATACTGCAGCCTTGAAGTTTCTTCTTTCTCTGCTGCCTCCTCTTCCTCCCATTGCTTCTCTGCTGCATTCTCTATTTCTGCAATGAAGTTGTCAAGCTCCTCCTGGTCGCTATCCTCAGCTGGCTCAACATCTGCTTCTTTTAATTCTGTAGTCCCAGCAGTAGGTTGTTTATCCCCATGGAAGACATAAGGAGTACCTTGCTGCTCGTCTATGGCTCGAAAGAATGCCGAGGCAACTCGCTGGATGCTGGCCATGGCAACTGGGTCCTCTGGGTTAATACCTTTGCGACGAAGTTGTGTCTCTATTTTCTTGATATTCAGTTTCTGTGACTCAAGAGCCTGCTCATATCTAGCCTTGAATAAAGCCTGCAATAAGGATAAGGATAGCAAACTCCATTATCCATAGCACAAAGCCAACAATATACCCAAAATTAACAGAAAATGGACATAGCCCAAAACATTAAAAATCAATATTAAATTCTGGTTGAACTATCAACTGAAAAGGTGAGAGCAATCGATATTAGTTTCAAAGTTCCATACATATAGGGTGTATTCCCTCCGTTCCGAATTACTTGTCTTAGATTTGTCTAGATACGGAGGTATCTAGCACTAAAATGAGTCTAGATACATCCGTATCTAGACAAATTCAAGACAAGTAATTCGGAACGGAGGGAGTATGATCCAAAGCTAAATGAGAAGCTAAATGAGAGCTACAAACATTTTTAACTGCAAGGGACTGACCTTCCGTTTGGTAAGTGTGTTAAAAGGTATGAGGTTCTTTGGTTGACGGTAGTTCCTTCCACGAAACATGATAATTGTTTTGGTATTGTGAATGTTAACCACTATACCACCACTCAATCTTGTCAGCATTGATGCCATTTCCTTAATTTTTTCCTTCGGGAAATTGTCACAGCAAACTTGCACTGTCTCATGGAATTTCCAGTGCATGTGCATGTTTTGAACAACACCTCCAAAGACTCCACGAACTCCAACAGGGACATAGTTTTTATTTCTGAATCCAATCTTCTTGTAAGCCTGTAGCTGCTCAGCTGTTAACAGCTCTGGATCATGACGAGGAGCTGGTAGGTCTGGTAGCTCATACTTCTTGAGCTTTTGTAGAAGTAAAGCAACTTTTTTCTTGGCCTGCATAAAATTAACCAGATAACTAGGTAAGCCAGTGAATTCGCTATTATAAATTACCATCTGACTAAAATAAAATGATTAAAATCAAGACTATAACACAAGTTGAGTAAAGAGAAATATGCGAAATAACATATATTTTACTTAGCCAGATCCTCATAGAGAAGGAATGGATGATGAGGTGAGTAATACCCAATTCAGATAGGATTTTGTGCAGATCAAGCACAAAAAAGGGGAAAGGTGTGGAAATCTGATTTCCTGATAGATCTAGAAAATGTAATTTCTTTTCATTATGTGCTTCAATGCAGCAACTAGATAATTGTTTTCTTTAAATACGGAGAATAATACTTTTATGACCAAAATTTCATTAAGAATGTAAGCATTATATAAGTTATGATGTGACTTCTTTTTCATCGGGAGCAGGAATGCCCCAATAGACTTATAATATCACTACATCAGGTCTAGTGTATCGATGTCAGATATTTATATGAGAACCAAACTGTATAGAATAATTGGCATAAGCAATAAGTCATTTTAGCCCTTTTACTTGTGAAAACATACAGGCGGTGGTAACCATTTATGTGCAGACATCAGGAGTGACATGGGAAGCCACAGGACTTAATTTTCTAGCGGAGTTAGCTGATGTGTTTTGATGAGAGCTAACCTTTATTATCTATATCAAAATTTCTAGTTTACAGGCATATAGTTAGATTTGACAATCATTTACAGGCGGTGGTAACCATATGTGCATACATCAAGAGTGACATGGGAAGCCACAGGACTTAAATTTCTAGCGGAGTTAGCTGATGTGTTCTGATGAGAGCTAGCCTTTATTATCTATATCAAAATTTCTAGTTTACAGGCATATAGTTGGATTTGACAATCGCAAGATAGCGACTTAATTCTTTCAGTTCAACAAAGTCCCTGACAACATAATCTTGACTGTCAAAGTCAAGTCCCAACAACCTAATGATACCATCTTCCTTCTTTGATTCATTAATACTCCCTCCGTCCGGAATTACTTGTCGCGAAAATGAATGTATCTAGAACTAAAATACGTCTAGATACATCCATTTCCCCGACAAGTATTTCCGAACGGAGGGAGTACATCTGAACAAATTTCACAATGCAAATGCTTTTCTCACCCTTTCGTTTAGCATTGGTAATGACAAAACATCTTCAACCCCTTTCAAAAAGCCACACATTGAGCAAATATCACCATAAATTACAGCAGTTCAAAACAGCATATCTTGTTCCATGATAGAAAAGGAGAGGGATCACAGCGAGATGGCGCAAGCACCATGGCCAGAGCATTTCGCCGGCGCCGAAGGGGGGCAGGGGGGAGGAGGAAATGGTGCTTCACTTACCCTCCGCATGCTGTGGATGAGCCTCTCGTCCTCGGTCATGAGCTTCTTTCGGAGCTTGACCGCGCGGCGCAGCTCCTTCTGCGTGCGGCCGGTCTCCCTCCCCATCCGCTTCTCCACCTTGCTCCGCATGCTCCTCCCCTTGCTCGTCGACATCAACCGCCGGCATACCCCACCGCCGTCCGTGCTCGCCGGCACTAACGCGGCTGATATTGAGGCCGCAGCCGCCTCGCCCCCTCGCCCCCTCGCCGCGAAGTCCTCGGAGCTAATCGACGGGGCGCACCTCCGGTGGAGCGACGAAGAGGCTGCCTTCGGGAGGTTCCGGCGGAGGCTTCTCAGAGCCCACATGGCTCGGTCGACCGCGTCGCCTGGCCGCCGGTGGTTCTGGAAGGCGGCGGCGGCGGCAGCGAGGTAGGCGGAATGGGGGAGGGTTTAGCAGGCGGCGCGGGCGGTAAACCCTGGGCTGGTCTCCGGCTGCAGCTGCAGGAGCTTTTACCATCCGTTGGATGTGCTGCTATCCACGTGGAGGAGCGTCCACCGTCAGCCTACCAGTTGGTTGTAAGAATATAGCATTACACTGTAGTCCTCCAAAATTATCACGATTACGTGTTTGACCGTCAAACTATTTTTCTTTAAAAGAACACCCAAAGGGAAACTTATTTTATAATTATGAAAAATATAGAATACAATGAAAGACAACAAGGCATAAAATGACCGGTAAAAATAAAATTACGTCAAAAATTACATTCTTTGTATTGCACAAAAACAAACTTGAAAATGCACTGAACTAGCAGTAAGAGAAAAGGATTGCTATACTCTCTCTATTCCTAGATATAAAGCTTTTAGAGATTTCAATGTGAATTATATAAAGCAAAATGAGGGAATTTATATTCTAAAATGCGTTTATCCACATTAGTATGTAGTCCGAATTGAAATTTTTTAAAGGTCTTATGTTTAAAAACAAAGGAAGTACTGGATTCTGAAGACCGCAATAGTCACTCACGATCAGAAACGGGATCTAACAACAATTGAAACAGGGCCGACCCTGAGAGAGGGCGGGAGGGGGGACGCCCCGGGCCCTCAAAATTCTGGGCCCACACAAATAAGTTGCAGCTCATTTAGCCATAGGCCAAGGAGCCACGTGCATAGAGTGCTACTAGCAGACATGCGACTCGGCGGCAGTCAGCACATATATACACGCAGCCTATGAGTCAAGAGTTGAAAACAGAGAACTTTATGCCTCACATTACGCAAACTGTCGGGGATCCGCATGGAAGCGTCCCCGATTGGACCGGCCCATTTACTTTTTTTGGTTTATTTTTCATTTATATTTCCTTTTTTCTTCAATTTATTTTTTTGATAAGTCATTTTTTAATGTTAAAAAATTTAAAATCTGTTTGAATTTTTAAAAATGTTCATGTTTCTGAAAATGTTTGGAAAATTCAAAAGTGTTTGCAATTTTAAAAATTGTTCCTGAATTTAAAATTTGTTTATAAAAATGTGCGTGTTTTTGAAAATTATTTAGGGATAACAAAGAATGTTCAGATTTTCAAAAAGTGTTCCCATTCTTCAAAATTATTCACGGGTTCAAAAAATGTATGCATTTTCAAAATTTGTTCAAAATTTTAATAAATGTCCATGTTTTCAAATATCATTCATATTTTCAAATAATTTTTGTAGATTCAAATATAGTTCGTTTCCACGACAATGTTTGAGTTTTAAAATTTTGGTAATTTTTTTGAAAAATATTCACGTTTCAACAATTCACCTTTTCAACAAAATGTTCGCGTTTTATATTCTTTTAGGATCTGGCGTTGTTGTTTTAGTTCTTTAGGCTGGCCATAGTGGGGAGTATACACTAGTATCATATACTACATCCATAGTGCATAGTATCATAGTTTAGTAGGTGATCTCATTTTTTGGCATGCAAGACATATAATAGCATAACATTTATTATGATACGGTATCTACTTATGTTACTACAACTCTCTCTCTCTCTTCTTTAATTCTCTATCACATAAGCATGTTTGCGAGTCCCAAACACATGATACCAGGTATGTTACCCCCACTATGGCCAACCTTAATGTTGTAGCCCTTGTCAGCTCTAGTGGGCAACATCTCGCAGTCTCCAACGAAAGGGATGTGGTTCGAATCTTCGCAAGTGCACCTTCTTTTTAGGCGTTTTCAATATGTGTTGGTACAACATCCGCTAATGAGCCTACCAGCGTGGCTCCAGTGTGTGATTTGACGACTATTTGTCACGAAACGCAATATATAGGAGCTCCCGTTGAGGACCATGACCTCGCCCTGCCTATTTTGCTTCTGATCAAGCCAGTGAGGGACACGACTTCGTGATGATTCCTAGCTATTCGCATATTCCTCTAGGCCCCATCACCTGATTGAGAATTTGCGAGCCGCTGGAGGCACGAGTTGCGCCACCAATGCCGACACTCTGATCTCTAGCCCCCGACGTTGGTCGATCAGGCACAACCAGACCACACCGTCGAGCGGCTCCGCCTGATGAGAGTCCACTCCATGGTCTCCACATCGTGTCATGGTCGAGTGCCCGCTCATGGGCCGAGTTGCTCTGATCTAGACGATCCAAGATACTCCTTATTCTCTACTACTGTAGATGACTCGTTGCATCATTAGCACAAAGACCAACCACAACCGTGAAAGTTAAGTAAGCTAAGGGCGTCACGTATAACGACATCATCATCCCGAGTCTTGTGTCGGTCGCTTTACCAGTTGTATAACAACCACTTCCCTTTACACATCAGGCCGACTAGAGCAGTAAGCGAACATAAATGACAAATGCATTCACATGCTCCCGTGGCATATGATTAAAGTAGGATGCTGAAAGTGATATGAAAATGTCGCTTATCGATAGGACACATTACACTAGGAATAAGCTGAAGGGTAAGCAACTGCCATACGAAAGCACTGCGGCATGGATTGGTTAGGTCCGAGCCTTCCGAGCTGCCAGTCTTTATCACTCATGGATCCGGCCTAGGGTCCTCCGCATCGCTTCGATGCCACATCTTGTGCGTTGTTCCACACGTTTTGGATGAGCCCGTGTCGGACTGGCAGTGTTGTCCGCTTCCTACCGGCCTAATCTTTTTGTGCGAAAGGGTTCGCGCATGCACCCAACTCGGTGTGTGTCATGCCTAGCCTTGTCGTGTGGGGTTGTGAGGGCTTGGCTGGCCGGTTATGTTTGTGTATGCCCGTTGGCGTGCTGCATGCCCAAGCATTGCACAACGTTTTACCCGGGATTTGCATGTCCGAACCCTTGTCGTCACATGCCCTAGCTGGCTAGCGCTTGTGGGGCGCTTTGTTGGGTTGTACATAAGAGTAAACATCAACTCACTCCCTTTGCACGTTGGATCAACTAGAGCAGTTAACGGACACAAAGGACAAATTAAAAGGATCGATATGGTTGATTAGAGGGGGGTGAATAGGCAACTAAATTTTTTAGCTTTTTTTTTACCAAATTAAACTTAGCATAAAAATAGGTTGTCTAGATATGCAACTAGGTGAGCAACCTATATGATGCAACAACAACAATCATACAAGCAAGCAAGGGATACAACACAATATAAGCTTGCACAAGTAAAGGTAAGAGATAAGCTAGAGTGGAGCCGGTGGAGACGAGGATGTGTTACCGAAGTTCCTTCCCTTTGAGAGGAAGTGTGTCTCCGTTGGAGCGGTGTGGAGGCACAATGCTGCCCAAGAAGCCACTAGAGCCACTGTATTCTCCTCACGCCCTCACACAATGCGAGATGTCGTGATTCCACTATTGGTGTCCTTGGAGGCGGCGACCGAACCTTTACAAACAAGGTTGGGGCTATCTCCACAACTTAATCGGAGGCTACCAACGACACCACGAAGCTTCACCATAATGGAATATGGCTCCGCGGTGACCTCAACCATCTAGGGTGCTCAAACACCCAAAAGTAACAAGATCCGTAAGGGATTAGTGGGGGAATCAAATTTCTTTTGGTGGAAGTGTAGATCAAGGCCTCCTCAACCAATCTCTAGAAAATTAACAAGTTTGATTGGCTAGGGAGAGAGACCGGGCGAAAATGGAGTTTTGAGCAATAATGGAGCTTGGGGAGGGAAGAGGTAATCTTCTTGGCGAAGAAGACCCCCTTTATATAGCGAGGGAAAAGATCCAACCGTTACCCCTTCACTCAGCCCGTGACACGTGGTACTACCGCACACGCTTGCGGTACTACCGCTGGATGGTGCGGTACTACCGCTTGCGCGGTAGTGACCAGACGAGGCCTTGTTGCGCATGGCAACAAGCGGTAGAACCGCTGGAGCGATACTACCACGCCCCCCTGGGTACTACCGCAAGGCAGGGCTCTACTGGGCTGGAAAAAGCACGGACTAAATAAATTACGTCCGTGACTACTTCCGCTGAGTTTAGGACTGTGCGAAAATCCGGCACGGTACTACCGCTCGCAGGGAGCGGTACTACCACAGGTTACTTCCATGCCTACTTCCGCATGCGCTAGTGTCAGGGCTGGAGGAAGTGATACTACCGCTCACCAGGAGTGGTACTACCGCTGGTCCCTGCGGTACCACTGCTCCCTTAAGTGGTACTACAGCAAGCCCCTGCGGTACTAATGCTACCTTGAGCAGTACTACCGCATGCCACAGAAACTCTAGCATTCGGAAGCCTCCATTTTGCAGAGACACGGATGAACGGACGGTGCTCCAATGAAGCGAAGGAAAGGTGGTCCAAAGGAACAGATGTGTACGTGTTGATTCCACCCTAACCTTTCCGAAGCGGACCTCCTCTTAATAGTACACCTTTCCTATGACTCAAATCCACTGAAAAGAAACATAGATAACCGCCGTCTTCGATGGGCTTCGAGGGGTACCGAATCATCTTGTGCCTGGATATGAGATATATGAAATGCTCAATGCACACGATTAGTCCGCAAATGCACTGTCATCAATCACCAAAAACACATGGGGAGAAATAGGCCCTTACAATCTCCCCCCTTTTGGTGGATTGATGACAATACGGGATTTGCACATAGGGATATAAAACGAACATAAGCAAACCCAAAATCTATAAAATATAGACATGCTCCCGCTAGATGTGTGCAATATAAATATGCTTTGGACTGCACAACACACACCCACTAGGATCAACACTCCCACTATATTTTATGGACAAGGCAAACCTTGCAACAATAAGTGACACTAAGCATGGAAGCAAGGTATAGAAAATGAGCATGAAGTAAATGGCACAAGATAAATTGAGCTCACAATATACTAAACATACTAGACAATAAAAGATAAGCTTGAGGACATATGTCTCACACCATATGATAGAATAAGTCTCTGGGACACACACACACACGCACACAAACCAACAAACCAAATCAACGAAGGTTCAATGAAACGGAAGCAAAGAGACACAAGACTCAGAAATCCTACACTCTCTCCCCCTTTGGCCCCGAGACACTAAAAAAAGGCACAGAGGACACCTACAACACAGGTGGTAGCTCGCACTGATGTGATCACCCATCAAGCTCCTCATCTGTCTCTGCTGCAGGAATGGACTCCTCATCTGACTCGGCCTAGTGATATCCTTGCTTCATCATCCAGGCAGCCGTAGGAGTGATGTTCTTCTCGGACCCGCCCGAGACTTGCTCGCCAAGCTTCCTCAAGATCCTCTTGTCATGCCGGCGACTCTCCTTCTGAGCAACGTGGGCCTTGTACTGCCCCTTGGCCTACATGCAGAACAAAGACTTCACCTTGGCCTTGAGCTTCTTAGCCCAAGATGGCTCAGAAGAGGGAGGTGCATACCCCTCAGAACTGTCCTCAGCCTCCTCCTCCTCCTCAAACTCATCCTCATCAACATCCATGCATGCAGCCTCGACCTCAGCCTAGGTAGTGGTGTTAGCCCACTTGTTTTTCTGACGCAACTTAATGGGCTCATGGCGAATCCAGTTGGGAGCAAGTAAATCTTCACCTGGAAAGAGTGTAAGCGCATCTAGTGCCCCTTAGTGATTTTGGTGTATTGAAGACTTATAGGTTAAGGGACTAATGCGTTTGTGAGTGTACACAGGTCTATAAGTCTATGAGGAGTTTGATATTTACAGAGAAAGTCGACCCCTAAAAATGAAGTTCTTCGACTGAAGACTTCGGATTTCTGAAGACTTTCTGAAGACTTTGAAAGTGAAGAAATTGGTATGACCTTGAAGACTTGGTATTCATTCGAGGAACATGAAGCGTGAAGACTTTTGTTTTCGTAGTTTCATTTTCTCTTTCTTGAGTCATAGGAGACACCACACTATTAAAGGGGGTCGAGGAAATACTAAGGAAAAATTTACATGTGATGCTCAACTCAAAATCCTACACCTACCAATCCCTTCGAGTGAAGCCATTGGAAATCTCATACAGTCCAGTCATATTCTTCAGTGACAGAGACGAAGTTCTTCTAGTCTCTGAGGAATTTGTTCTGACTGAGGAGTTAGGAATTCGCTAGTGCGGATTGCCTACACAGTGAGGAACATGATAGCCCTGAGGATTTTGCTACTCAAAATTCTGACCGTTGCTGTGCTATGCGCCAGCTGTACCAAAATATCTATCCACCTAACGGTCATATCATTGAAGGGCATTTATGTCTTATCATGTCGGGCTGCTCCCTAGGCTATAAATAGCCGCCCCCTACAACCACTAGCTGGTTGGCTGCTCCGAGAGAAACTGACACTTGTCATTTGAGAGCAATCCATCCTCCGAGGACTTTGAGAGAAAATCATCAAGTGAGGAAAAACTCAAACCCAAACACCTACAACCCCAAGTGATTGAGCATCACTGAAGAGATTGATCCTGCGTGGATCCGACGCTGTTTACCTTTGAAGACTGTGCTTCTTCCAGACGGTTAGGCGTCATGGTCTAGAGCATCCAAGAGGAATTGTGGATCGCCGTGTGACCAAGTTTGTGAAGGTTCGGAAGTCACCTGAAGACTTACCACGAATGATTGGACGAGGTCTGTGTGACCTTAGTTCAAGGAGAATACGGTGATGACTTGGTGTCCTGAGCTGTGTGTTCAGGACTGGGTGTCCGGGACTGTGTGTCCTCGAGTTTAAATACTCAGCCGCTCCAACCAGACGTACAACTGAGATAGCAGTTGGAACTGGTCTACCAAATCATTGTCTTCACCAAGCTTACTGGTTCTATTCCTTCAACTCTTTCATTTCCTCATAACTGTGTTGTGTGTTTGTTCATATCTATGTTTGAAGACTTTGACTGAAGATTTTCCCAACCTCCTCAGTTCAACTTCTTCAGTCTGTTTGTCTTCATCCTGTGTTATCATGTACTTACACTTCCTGTACTCTGTGCCTGTCTTCATTTCATCATGATGACTATGCTTGTATTCTGTTATGTTTACTTTTGAGTACTTATTCCGCTGCTAGTAGTTCTTCGCTAAGGAATTTCCTCACTGGCAAATTCCTCAGTGAAGAATTTCATAAAAATCGCCTATTCACCCCCTCTAGTCGATATAACGCACTTTCAATTGGTATCAGAGCAAGGCACTCCCTTGTTCTGTGTGATTTTGGTTTAACCGCGTGGAGTTTTAGTTATGTCGACCACAGGTATGATCAAGGTCCCTGCTGGGTGTCCTACCTTCGATGGGACGGACTACCCCTACTGGAAGAATAAGATGCGAATGCATCTTGAGGCAATTGATAACGATCTCTGGTATGTTGTGGAAAATGGTGTTCCCTCAGTCACACCTTCTCTGAATGCTGCTGATGGGAAGAGATTCAAGCAACTCGACTCCCAAGCGAAGAATATCATATGTGGCCATCTGAGCAAAGGACAGTATGGCAGAGTGAGTGCTTTGGAGACAGCAAAGCTTATCTGGGACAGGTTGTCCAAAGTGAATGAAGGAGTCTCAACACAGCGCGACTCTCGAGTTGATGTTCTTCGCAATCTCTTCAACCACTTCAAAAGACTCGACAATGAAAATGTTCAACAAACCTTCGATCGCCTCACTGACATCTCAAATGAGCTTCAAGCACTTGGTGCCACTGACATCATCGACCATGAGGTGGTGAAGAAATTACTGAGATCGCTTGATTCCTCATTTGCCACTCTGGCATTGATGATACAAGAACGTGCTGATTACAAGTCACTTGATCCCGCTGATATTCTCGAGAGGCTAAATACTCATGAGTTCCAACTTGCTGAAAAAAGATATCTCTATGGTTCAAGCTATGGCAGATCACGCGCACTGAAGGCCAAGGCAGTATCTGAGTCCGAATATGAAGACTCTGGTAGCAACCTTGGTGATCCTGAAGAACTAAGCCATGATCTGGCTCTGCTCGTGAAGAAGTTCCAAAAGTTCTCAAGACGTGGTCGCCTTGGAAGACCCTCAAGGAGCAATGATTCCTCATCCAGTGACTACAAGAGGTGGCTCTGTCACAAGTGCAAGAAACCCGGACATTACATTCAAGATTGTCCTCAATGGGAAAAGGAATCAAAGAAGAAGAAATACAAGGATCACAGTTCTGATGATGCGAAGAAAAAGAAGAAATCCACAAAATCTTCATCATCAAAATCCTCAAAGCCTTCACATCACAAGAAGAGCAGCTCCAAGAAGGCTAGGGCATTCATTGGCAAGGAAATGGACTCTGAGGCTGAATCTGAAGAAAATGAGGAAGAGGAGACATCTGAGGAGTCCGAATCCGGAGTGGCGAGCCTAGCTCTCGCTACTGCATTCGTCAACAAGTCTATCTTCAACACTGAAGAAAATGACCTCACCAACAAGGCTGATGAAGGCGATGATGACTATGCTCCCACCTATTGCTTCATGGCAAAGGGTGCCAAGGTACTCAAATATACCTCCTGTGAATCAAGTGAGCATGAATCTGATGAAAACCTTAAGCCCAGCTATTCTAAACTTACTAAGATTGCTGTAAAACAAAAAAGGGCTCTTGAAAAGGTTCAAAACATGCTAGACAAAAGTGATGATATGTTGGGTGAAGAAACGGATCGTACTAAAGCCTTGACTGAAAATCTTCAGAGACTTCAGACTAGGTTTGACAATCTTGAAAGTCATCATAACTGTCGTGGTTTTTTCACGGCAGATGTCCTAGAGAAAGGACTTAGTCGTGGAGCCATCACGATGGGTTAGCTTGAAGGGGTTAAAGCGGACACAGGGACGCAAGAGAGTTTATACTAGTTCGGCCCCTTCGATGAAGGTAAAAGCCTACGTCTAGTTGTGATGGAATTGATGGGGTTTCGATGACCAGGGAGCAAACAAGCTTCGTCTATGTCTCGAATTGTTGTCTATCGTCCTTGAACCGCCGCCGGGTCGTCCCCTTATATACACGGGTGACGCCCGTCGGTTCACAGAGTCCCAACACCGGTCGATATTCGTATCCGGGTTGGTCTCTCCTTATTCCTAACTTACAATACAAGTTTATACACAAATACCGATTTACAGCTACAAGTCTTAAACCGACTACGGGACTTAAGCCCTCATCTGTCTTCCTGGGCTTTAGCACTCTTGAACTACTGATGAAGTTGACCCGGCCCAGATAGGCCGGTTTACGCCCAGCAGTAATATCCCCAACATTAGGCCCCAGATTGATTTGAACGGGTTCATGTCAATCCTTTAACAAAAACTTCATCTTCAACATCTTCTCATACATTGGTAAACCGCCATGATGTCATCTTCTCTGATTGCTGTAAACCGGAGTGACGTCACCTGTCATAACGAAGCTATCCATTATGCTTCTTCGTTTAATAGATCTGTAGAAATCGAGGCGACAGCTCCGTTTCGTGGCCCCTTGATTGTCACGCCTGACACATGTCCTTTTGCCTTATAAATAGGACCGAAGGGTCATTTCTTTTCTCCCCTTCGTGCCTTTCTTCTTCGTCTTCCTTGCGTTGCCAGCCTGGAGCTCCGCCGCCGTCGTCGACCTCTGCCTCAACCTTGGCTGCTGCATCAACCTGGGCACACCAGAGCATCGCGACAACCTTCCGTGTCTTCCTCAGCTCCGGTAAATCCTCTATCCTTTCCCCCGCAGATCTGCTCTAGGGTTTCACAGTTCTTCAGTGTTCATCGTCTGCCTCTTGCTCATACGATAGATCTTTAGATGAATCCGCAAATCTTTATTCTGTGCAATGGTAGTTGTTTAACCTTCGCCTTCACTTACGCATCTCAAAACCATAGATCTATATGTACGTTTTGCTCATTGATTCGGTACTGCTCCTTTTGGACCTCTGAATATTTATCTCTTTTCTGAACTTGCTTCAGATCCATCGCTGTAGAGAAATCTTATGAAATCTGTTTCTATAAACTTACTCATCTACTTCAATGTTTAGACCAGGCGGTTTAACGTTGTAGAAAAAATTGCCAAACCGGTATATACCATTAGTCCCCTTGTTGAACCGCCAGATGTTGTTGCTTCATAAAACTCCGGTTCAGATAGATCTGTCTCCGGTTTAACATTGCACATACCAATGTACCTTGATCAATGCATTTTTGAACCGGGATCTTCTACCTTGTAGATTTCATCATGGCCAAGCAAGTATATGAGTGCAATTGGGTTCCTTCTCGCGTCACCGAGGCTCAGCTGGACGATTTAGTCCTAATCGGCGCTTTAGGCAGCAAAGATACCATCCATTGGAGGGCTCCTGGCAAAGAATGTCCTCCCACACCTCAAGAAGGAGATGTCGTTGTTTTCGTAGATCACTTAGCCCGGGGCTTTAAGCCGCCCGGTTCTAAATTTTACCGGGATGTTTTAGCCGATTTCCAACTCCATCCACAAGACACTGGCCCCAACTCTGTTACAAATATGTGTCACTTCCAAGTGCTCTGTGAGGCGTTCTTTCAAGAGGAGCCCACAGTGGAATTATTCAGAGACCTTTTCCATCTAAACCGCCGTACTGAGTTTACTGACGGCTCCAATACGGAGTTGGGTGGCATGGCGATCCAGAAAAGGAAATAGGTCACATACCCTCACGCCAAACTGCACAGCCACCCCAAAGAGTGGAATCAGACATGGTTCTATTGCAAAGACACCTCCCCTGCCAGTGAGAATCCCTTGCCTGGCTTTCGTCCGGAGCGGCTCAGCAATACACACCCTTTTCCGCAAAGATTGACTGCCCAGGAGAGAAGCAAATATGCCCCTCAACTATCAAAGCTCAGAGCTTTTATGGCTAATGGTTTAACAGGGGTTGATCTCGCTCGCTGTTGGATATCATGGAGCATACTGCCCCTTAGTCAGCGCTCCGGTTTGATGTGCGAGTACACTGGCAGTGTTGATGACCCACTACAACATTCCAAAATCCAGCTCACCAATGAAGAAATCACAGAGGCTGTGAATAAGATGCTGAATGAACCGGAACACATCTGTGCTAAAAACGTCCTGCTTCCCTTCTGTGCCACCAACAAACCGCCAGCTGTAAGACTTTGATTTTTCTTTTTGCTGAATCTGTTATTGATATATCTGGTCATTGTTTAATATCAGTGTCTGTGTAATCAGGGCAATGATCCGTTTTGGAGCAAGAAACTACCGCAGGAGAAACCAGAAAAACCAGACAAACCGGAAAGAGCAACCCGGCAAAAGACTAAAGCTGTGAAGAAGACTGCCCACAGGAAAAGAACCACTGCATCCTCTAATCCGGCCCCTGATGATGATGTGGATAATCTGGACCTTGAGGTAGAACTTGACTCACTTGGCTTATTTTTCATGCGTCTTATTGATGATGATATTTGTCAGGATGATGCCGAAGCCAGCCACGCTGATGCTGTAGAGGTAATTATTCTCTCTTCCGATTCAGAACCTTTGCCTTCACTAAAAATCCGTCAAGCAAACCGGAAAGTTAAATTTTCTCATCCTCTTGCTTATTTGGATCCCAAATTTCTTATGAAGACCCAACAGCACGAAGCTCGTCGCACAACCCGGCACAGCGGCCAGGTAGTTACCTCCGCCGGTTTACCGAACAGTCCGGTTCGAAAATGCCGTTCAAAGGTCTCTAATTTGCTTGTCAGTGCTTGTCCTAAAGCGGGCTGCTTTCGTCAACCTCTTAATCCATCCGACTCCGATTATCGGGTTACTTCCCACTCATCTTTTGGCGAGTCATCGGCTACTCAGCTGCCACCGCTCAAAACGGTGCTTGGGTAAGCTATACTTATCATAACATTTGCAGCACATCGCCTTAGAACATATGCTGTATTTGATTTGTTATTCCTTTCAGGGCCAAACCTAGGCCAAGCAAGAAGGCTCGCCTAGACAAAGCGACCGAAGAAGATGCCGTTCTTGAACCGAGCAAGACACCAGATCTTGAAACGACTATTCCTGAGGATATACCCAATGATCCACCGCAGCAAGACGACGATCTTATTGCTGAAGAGAGACCTACTGATGCCTCAGGTCCTGTCAATCAGCCCACAAGCTCCATCCGGATTGAGAAATCCACCGGTCCAGCAAAGCCTACTAACAAGCCAACAGCCCTAGTGCAAACCGGCGATACCAAGGACGATGAGGTTGTCATTACTGGCACTGGCCATACCGAGCCAAGCAATCCTGTTGCTTTGTCCAAACATTCTGCCAAGGAAGAATTTGCTGCCTTTGGCAAAGGCAAGTGGAATGCTGATCTGGCGACTTACGCTGCTCTGAACGCCCAAGATATCCATTCCGGCTACTTGAACCGGCTGTATACCAGTCGTGACTATGAAGCCGGTCTGGTTAACATGATGAAAGATAAATATGAGGTAACTTCCATATGCTCTTTCCTGCTTGTATGCTTTAATTCTTGCTGACTCTCCTAGCCCCCAAGGGCCGGTTTTGTAATCTTCTTTCAAACCGGGACTTTACTAATATAAATCTTAATGCTTTGAAATTTGCTGATGTAGCCCCCAAGGGCCGGTTCAACTTAATGTAGTTAAACCGGTACTTTAAGTAATTGAGATTGCCGCATCAGAATATATACGAGCAAATAGCCATTAGCCCCCAAGTGCCAAGTTGAATACTTGTATTGATCTTGGGACTTTGTAAGCAATTGAAAGATGAAGATCGAATATGCATTAGCCCCCAAGTGCCAAGTGCATAACTTGTTATGTGGTTGGTAATTCAATCCTTGTACCATTTTGTTGAAGCATATAACTGTCTGCCTGCAGGCTGAGCTGAAGACGAAAGAAAGCCAAGTCGCCGATCTCTAAGAAAACCTGAAAACCCAACAAGCTGAAACCTCCAAAGCAAAAGAGGAATTAGCCAGCGCTTTAAGCGCCATGGAACAGCTTAAGGAGAGCTTCAAGAAGAAGTGGGCGGATTGGGCCACTGAAAAGTCCGCTTTAATCAAACGAGCAGAGGATGCCGAGGCTGCACTAAAACCGGTGGCGGATGAACTGACCAGCATGAAGCGGCACGTGCATGCCATGACCACTGCTATCTTTGGTAAGCCAGTTTGACTTCTGAATTGACTCGGCCTTCTTACAGAGCTGTCGGTTTAACCCTTTACGATATTTCAGGGACACGCATTGGTCACTTAGGGTCAGATGTGCGGAAGAAATTGAAAGCCGCCTATACGTTGGTCGAACAATTGTACACTGGTGCACAGCGGATCATCTGTACCGCATCCCACAACAAACCGGCGCCCACTTTGATCCAAGACACTCTGATGAAACTGTCGGTGCTTCCTGCCCGGGTTGAAGAGCTGAAGAAATCTGCTGCTCGAACCGGTGCGATCAATGCCTTAATCCGGGCCAAAGCCTGGGTGTCGGATTTTGATCCTATTGAAGCGGTTCAGGGCTATCCCAGCTTGAAGGAAGACGGGTCAGAGTTTGGTGAAGCAGATCTGCGAGCAATAAACCGGGAGGTGCGTCCGCTAGCTTGTCAATTGGCTGAAGAAGCAGACTTGTCTCATTATCAAGCCCAATATGACAATCAGAACAAGCGAATAGCTGCACCAATTCATGAATCGGAAAATCTTATCCCTCCAATCCGTAAGCATACTTACGCTCCCGATATTGACCCATCATTGCTGATCCATGATGAAGCTGTTTTTCAAGCATTAAAGGGAATCGACTGGACAACTATTGATTTCCAGTCGCTGGGTAGAGAAACTGAAGCTGAAGCGGCGCAGGATGACCCACAACCATCAGGCCAGGCTGGTGACCAAGCTTGAACCGAAAGCCGGTTTAACACCGCTTCTCTTTTGCAAAAAAAACAATGATCTTATTGTGGGCACCGTGTTGCCTTGTAATAGGCTAGCTGATACTTTTGATGCTGATATGCCTTCGTGCATAATTTGCTCTTCCTTTGGGTGATGAACTTGCCAAAGTACTTACTGCAATAAAAAATCTTCAAGTGCCACCGCGGTTGTACCGTCAGGCGGAATATGATGTCTGCATACATGAAATCAAAACATCCGAATTTTCTTAAGTATATGACCAAACTTTTGAGATACATAATACCTGCCATCGTTAAACGTGAAGTTGGCTCAGCCAATCTTGAAGTGGAGTTTTATAAACCCACACTGTTGGAGGAGATATCAGCTCCCATATATATATATAGATGATGCCCGTTTACCATGTAAACCGTACCAGGTTATAATAAACACCGTGTTACTCCATAAGAGGATGTTAACAAAAAAGATCAAACCGGGCAAATAGTCTCCGGATTGAAGTGAACCGTGTTCCTTCAATTGACAGTACGAACCGGTTGAAAACTTTGTCGGTTTAAAGAACGCAATAAAAAGAAAGAAGTATCTTGAAAAGAAAAGTGTGAAGCAAATGCAATGACAAAACCGTTTGCAAAAAAGGTTTATTTGAGCCGATCAGATGGCATTACCATGGCCGAACACGACCAAGCTCCCGTTAGGTGTAACTATGGTTCTAGTCAGCTAGGTCCCAAATGAAACCGTGGCATTTATGCCGATCAAGTGGCATGGCAATGGTTCGGGTTCGACCAAGCCCCCAAGTGATTCTGTGGCCTTAGGCCGATCAAGAGGCATGACTGGTTCAGACGTGACCAAGTCCCCAAGTGATCTGGTGGCTCTCGCCTATCAAGAGGTATGGTATTGGTTCGGACACGACCAAACCCCCAAGCGATATAACATGATGCTTTTAAAAAGCTAACTCAAGGGGTAAACCGGAGGCCGCTTTAGAACAACTCCGTGTAACCGGAGGCCGCTGAGGTTCCAGTTTATTATATTTAATCATAATATATACATCGTCGTAATATGTACATAAGTAGAGCCAATGGCTCAGGTATAGTAAGGCCAAAGATGAGCTATGTTCCATGGCCTGTTGGTCTCCTCCTCTGATGTACGTGAGTCCTTATGTTCTCGAATATCGATCAGATAGTATGACCCGTTGTGCAGATTCTTGCTGATCATGAAAGGCCCCTCCCAAGGTGGGGATAGCTTATGCATATCAGTCTGATCTTGGATGAGCCGAAGCACTAAATCTCCTTCCTGAAAGGTTCTGGTTCTGACTCGGCGATTGTGATAACGACGAAGATCCTATTGGTAAATCGCCGATCGGGCGGCTGCTATGTCACGCTCTTCATCCAACCGGTCCAAAGCATCTTGCCGTGCTGTCTTGTTGTCCGCTTCAATATAAGCCGTCACACGAGGTGAATCATGACGGATATCACTAGGGAGAACCGCCTCCGCTCCATAAACCATGAAAAACGGTGTGTATCCTGTTGATCTGTTGGGTGTTGTATTGATGCTCCATAACACAGATGGTAATTCTTCTACCCAACAACCTGGCGTTCTCTGCAAAGGAACCATGAGCCGGGGCTTGATGCCTCTCAAGATCTCTTGATTAGCTCTTTCTGCTTGACCATTGGACTGTGGGTGTGCCACTGATGAAACGTCGAGCCGGATGTGCTCCCGTTCGCAGAACTCCTTCATGGCACCTTTGGACAAATTGGTACCATTATCTGTGATGATACTGTGTGGAAAGCCAAACTGGAAAATCACTTTTTTAATGAACTGAACCGCCGTGGCCGCATCACACTTGCTAACAGGTTCTGCCTCCACCCACTTTGTAAACTTGTCAACCGCCACCAGGAGGTGGGTCTTCTTATCTTTGGACCTTTTGAAAGGCCCAACCATATCCAGCCCCCAAGTCGCAAACGACCAAGTAATTGGAATCATTCTCAATTCTTGAGCCGGTACATGAGCACGTCTTGAAAACTTTTGGCAACCATCACATCGTCTGACCAGATCCTCTGCATCAGTATGAGCAGTTAACCAATAGAAGCCATGGCGAAACGCTTTAGCCACCAGAGATTTTGAACCAGCGTGGTGACCACAATCTCCTTCGTGGATCTCACGCAAAATTTCACGGCCTTCTTCAGGAGACACACAGCGTTGAAATGCTCCTGACACACTGCAATGATGCAACTCGCCGTTGATAATAGTCATGGACTTGGATCGCCGGATTATCTGTCGGGCCAGAGTCTCATCCTCTGGTAACTCGTCTCGGTTCTTGTACGCCAGGTAAGGAAGCGTCCAATCCGGAATAACATGAAGAGCTGCCACCAATTGAGCCTCCGGATCAGGAATAGCCAAATCCGCTTCACTAGGGATCTTGACCGACGGGTTGTGCAGCACATCCAGAAAAACATTGGGCGGGACCGGTTTGCGCTGAGAGCCCAGCCGGCTTAAAGCGTCCGCCGCTTCATTTTTACGCCGGTCCACATGGTCCACCTGATAGCCTTTAAAATGACCTGCAACAATATCCACCTCACGATGATATGCTGCCATGAGTGGGTCCTTGGAGTCCCAAGTGCCGGACACTTGCTGAGCCACGAGGTCCGAGTCACCGAAACACTTAACTCGACTTAGATTCATCTCCTAGCCATCCGGAGACCATGGAGCAAGGCTTCATACTCAGCTGCATTGTTAGTACAAGGGAACATTAAACGGAGAATGTAACAAAACTTATCACCTCATGGGGAAGTTAATACGACTCTAGCCCCCGAGCCTTCCAATTGCCTGGATCCGTCAAAATGGATAGTCCAATATGTGTGATCCGGCTTTTCTTTAGGTGCTTGCATTTCCGTCCAATCATTGATAAAATCAACAAGTGCTTGAGACGTAACCGTCGTCCGAGGCACATACTTCAAATCGTGCGGCCCAAGCTCTATAACCCACTTGGCAATCCGGCCAGTTGCTTCCCGGTTCTGGATGATATCCCCCAAAGGAGCAGAACTGACCACCGTAATTGGATGCCCTTGGAAGTATTGTTTAAGCTTCCGGCTTGCCATAAAAACTCCATACACCAGCTTCTGCCAATGCGGATACCTTTGCTTGGACTCAATGAGTACCTCGCTGATATAATAGACCGGATGTTGAACCGGATGCTCCTTACCTGCCTCCTTTCACTCCACCACAATAGCCACGCTGACCGCCCGAGCATTAGCAGCAACATATAGCAGTAACGGCTCCTTGTCAATGGGAGCGGCGAGCACAGGCGGATTGGCCAATTGCCGCTTTAAGTCCTCAAGCGCTTCATCAGCAGCAGAACTCCAGACAAACTGATCCGTCTTCTTCAACATCTGATACAAAGGGATTGCCTTCTCACCAAGACGACTGATAAACCGGCTTAACGCGGCAATCCGGCCTGCCAGGCGTTGAACATCATTGATACACTTCGGTTTAGCCAGGGAGGTGATGGCTGTGATCTTCTCCGGATTAGCCTCAATTCCCCTATTGGACACCAGAAAGCCCAATAACTTGCCCGCCGGTACACCAAAGACACACTTGTCCGGATTAAGCATCATCTTGTATGTCCTCAGGTTATCAAAGGTTTCCTTCAAATCACCAATCAGAGTCTCCTTCTCCCTAGATTTAACCACGATATCATCCACGTAAGCATGTACATTACGGCCAATCTGTTTGTGTAGACAATTTTGCACACAACGTTGATAAGTTGCCTGGGCACTCTTGAGCCCGAAGGGCATAGACACATAGCAGAAGGCTCCAAAGGGAGTTATGAATGTCGTCTTCTCCTGGTCCTTAACTGCCATTTTGATCTGATGATAGCCAGAATATGCATCCAAAAAACTTAAACGCTCACAACCCGCCGTAGCATCAATAATTTGATCAATACGGGGGAGGGCAAAAGGATCTGCGGGACAAGCTTTATTAAGATCTGTGTAATCCACACACATGTGCCAGGTGCCGTTTTTCTTAAGGACCAGCACCGGATTGGCAAGCCACTCAGGGTGAAAAACTTCAACAATAAAGCCAGCTGCTAAGAGCCTGGCTACCTCTTCTCCATTTGCCTTGCGTCTTTCTTCGTTAAACCGGCGGAGGAACTGTTTCACCGGTTTGTATTTAGGATCCACATTGAGGTGTGCTCAGCGAGTTGCCTCGGTACACCTGGCATGTCAGAGGGCTTCCATGCAAAAATGTCCTGATTCTCACGGATGAACTCGATGAGCGCACTTTCCTATTTCGGATCCAAATTAGCACTGATGCTGAACTGCTTGGACGAATCGCCCGGTACAAAGTCAACAAGCTTAGTTTCTGCTGCCGATTTGAACTTCAGGGCCGGATCATGCTCCGTAGTTGGCTTCTTTAATGGAGTCATGTTCGCCGGATCAACATTGTCCTTATAATACTTCAGCTCCTCGGTGGCACAAACCGACTCTGCATAGGCCGCATCTCCTTCCTCGCACTCCAAAGCGATTTTGCAGCTTCCGTGAACTGTTATTATCCCCCTTGTGACCCGGCATATTGAGCTGCAAATACACATAACAGGGCCGTGCCATAAACTTGGCGTAGGCCGGTCACCCAAACAGGGCGTGATATGGATTTTGGATTTTCACCACTTCAAACGTCAATGTCTCCGACCTGGAATCATGATCATCCCCAAAGGCCACTTCCAGAGCTATCTTACCAACAAGATATGCTGATCTGCCAGGTACTACACCGTGGAACACCGTATTAGACGGTTTGAGGTTTTTATCCGTTAGTCCCATACGACGGAAGGTCTCATAGTACAAGATATTAATGCTGCTCCCTCCATCCATGAGCACCTTGGTGAACTTGTAACCTCCCACCTGAGGCGCCACCACCAGAGCCAACTGACCCAGATTATCAACCTGGGGACGGTGATCCTCTCTGCTCCATATGATTGGCTGTTCAGACCAACGTAGATAATGGGGTATGGCCGGTTCAATAGAGTTGACCGCCCGCCTCTGAACCTTCCGGTCTCGCTTGTCCAAGCTAGTGGTGAAGACATGGTACTGCCCACTACTCAACTGCTTTGGGTTGCTCTGGTAACCTGGCTGTTGCTGCTGTTGGTTGTAACCACCCTGGTTGTTCTGACTATTTTGACCATTATGTCCGCCCGGATTACCATTAAATCCTGAACCGGAATTTCCTCCACCGTAACCCGGCCCAAATCCTGAGCCACCGCTGGAGCCGTGATCATACCGGAAAGCATTAGAATTCTTGAACTCCTGCATAATGAAGCAATCCTTCCAAAGGTGGTTTGCTGGCGCCTCCTTCGTCCCATGTCTTGGACAGGGCTGGCTTAGCAGATAGTTTAGGCGGTCCGGGTTAGGGTTGGGTGCCCCATTGCAATTTTTCGGTTTACCCTTGCATCGCTGGCCATTGTCCTGCGTGTTGGTATTAGCCACAAAGTCCATGTTACCATCCGCTTTACGCTTGCCTCCACCACCATTGCCTGTCCAGTGATGTTGCTGACCTTTGGAGTTGCTGTTCCTCTTTCCCTTCCCTGTCTTCTCATCATCAGATTCGGGATCTTGGGTACTATCAGAATCATCATATTTCACCAAAGCGGCCATGAGGGTCCCCATGTCAGTGCAATGACGCTTCATCTGTCCCAACTTCAGCTTTAGGGGCCCAAACCGGCAGTTGCCTTCTAGGGTTAATACTGCGGAGTCAGCGTTGATGCGGTCTGATGAGTGCAACACTTGTGAAACCCGGTGCACCCAATGAGTCGTTGACTCTCCTTCCTCCTGGACGTAGGTAGCTAAGTACACTATCGACATAGGCTGTTTACATGTATCCTTGAAATTGCTGATAAACCGGGCTCGTAATTGGGCCCATGAACTGATAGAATTAGCCGGCAAGCTTTTTAACCAAGTACGGGCCGTTCCTTCAAGGATCATGGTGAAGTATTTCGCACACGCCGCGTCATCCACATCAAGCATCTCCATGGCCATGTCATAGCTCTCCACCCATGTCTCTGGAGGTTGATCCGCCGTGTAATTTGGTACCTTGCGCGGGCCTTTGAAATCCTTGGGCAGGCGCACATTGCGTAAAGCGGGGATAAGGCAAGGCACCCCCAAAGAACTAGAAGTAACACCAGGTTTGATTGAGATAGTTGGACGAACCGGCGTGAGCTGCCGAGCCTGATGTTGTGCGGCTAACTCGGCCTCCCTGCGCGCTCGGGCCCGGTCCACCACTTCCTGAGCGTTATCAGCACCGCCCGCCGGGTTGTTTCCACGGGGTGCTCCACGTCGTTCATTACTTGACACTGCCGGTTCATCCATATGTCTGCTATAGCTCCGGCTTGGACAGGGGGTCGAGTGGATCCGGTCGCGGCTGTACGAGTACGCTTCCTATTGGAGCAAAGCTGTCCTCAGAAGCTCCTTGACCCGTCGCGTCTCCACTGCCTACGGCAAGTCACCTTCAATTGGAATGGCCTCCATCCGTGCAGCAGCGGCAACGAGATTGTCCATCGGGTTGCAGTAGTGACCCGGAGGTGTTAAAACAGCCTGAGGTATAACGGTGTTTTGACGAGGCGGGTCCATCTGACGAGGCTGAACCGGTGCACCGGTCCCAGGAGCTTCCACCCGGTTTCCCTCCAGCGATTGCCGGTTCTTGCTCCTGGAGTGTTGAAAAGGTCTCTGGCCTCGAAAACCAGAGGCAAACGGGATCGGTGCTTCCTCCTCATGACTTCCTACGACGCGCTCTGGTCCAACATGAGCCTATAGGCCTGTGCGTCTAAAGCGGCCCGCTCTGTGGCCATCCTGGTGTCCTCAGCTGCCAGATCCGCCTTGGCCTGGGTGATCTGTTCCTTTATCTTTGCAATCTCCGTGTTGTGGACGTCCTGATCCGTCGGATTAGCTTCCGCCATAAGCACGACCAATGCATCAAAGAGCTCTGATAGAACTTGAGCCGGCGGGCGCAGAGGGCCTCCTGCCCCGGCAGCCGTCGCCGCTGCTGAACCGGAGGTTGTTGCCGCAGCGGTCGAAGAATGAAGCGCTGCTTGTGTGCCGGCCATGAATATTCCAACCCGGTTGGGCAGATCAGAGGGGTCCGGAATACTGTCGCCATCGGAACAGCCCCCAATCCGGCCGTCTTGTAGCTGATAAAGAGATTCGGTTTCTCCGGTCGATGACTCGTCATCGGAATAAACGACGATCTCGCCACGAGATTCCGATCCATTCTCATAACTTCCTCCATGGATGACTCCCACGAAGGCACGCTTTATGGATGGTTTAACCCGGGCGGATCGCGCACGCTGAGCCGTCTCGACGAGGTCGATGCAGATGTCCGGATCAGGGCCCGGTTCACTGATCTTGCCAATGAAAACGTGAATGCCACCAAAGGGGACCCGGTACCCGTACTCAACTGAACCGGCCTCTAGGCCCCAGCCTGCATCGTCGATGTAGAGCTTGCCGCGACAACTCTTAGTTATCCGGCCTACAATGTAGCCCTCGAGTCCTTTAAAGCGGCCCTCCAAGAACCTGAAACCATCGTGCGATAGCCCCATGGTGGGCGCCAACTGTCGTGGTTTTGTCACGGCAGATGTCCTAGAGAAAGGACTTAGTCGTGGAGCCATCGCGACGGGTTAGCTTGAAGGGGTTAAAGCGGACACAGGGACGCAAGAGAGTTTATACTAGTTCGGCCCCTTTGATGAAGGTAAAATCCTACGTCTAGTTGTGATGGAATTGATGGGGTTTCGATGACTAGGGAGCAAACAAGCTTCGCCTATGTCTCGAGTTGTTGTCTGTCGTCCTTGAACCGCCGCCGGGTCGTCCCCTTATATACACGGGTGACGCCTGTCGGTTCACAGAGTCCCAACACCGGTCGATATTCGTATCCGGGTTGGTCTCTCCTTATTCCTAACTTACAATACAAGTTTATACACAAATACCAGTTTACAGCTACAAGTCTTGAACCGACTACGGGCCTTAAGCCCTCATCTGTCTTCCTGGGCTTTAGCACTCTTGAACTACTGATGAAGTTGACCCGGCCCAGATAGGCCGGTTTACGCCCAGCAGTAATATCCCGAACAATAACACTCTCTTATCTGATCATGAGAAGCTTTCTTATGAATTTCTTCAAAGAAAGCAAGACCTTGAGATGCTAAGAGTGAGTTATGAAGATCTTCAGAAGGAGCGCGATTCATTACTTGCTCAACAAATTAGCGCTTCTTAGGAAGAATTTGTTCCTCCTTGTTTGAAATGCATTGAACGTGAATCTGCTAATTCTTCACCTGAATGTTCAAATGTTGCTAATGTTTCAAATTCTTCACATGCCTCTGCTATCACTAATTCCTCATCTGAGGACATTGCTAGTATCACTGACGATGCAGGGCTGAAGGAATTGTACATGACAGGCATGCACAAAAGCCTCAAAGGGCATCAGACTCTTTGTGATGTGCTTAAAAAGCAGATCCTCAACAGGAACCCTAGGAAAGAGGGTATTGTCTTTGAAAGGAAACTTAATGCTGATGGTACATATTGGAAGCCTGAGCAGTACCCCAAAACTACATGGGTTGCTGCAAAGGGACCTCCAGTTGATCCATATAATTTATCTGGATTTGCATGTGAATCTCCTCGTTCTGATGATGAGTCATTTGACTCCAACTATAAACTGTTCAAAAATCAGAATGGTGAAGTATTTGCAAGATATGTTGGCACTAACTGTAGGAACGGTCCTCCTATGAAGAAAATCTGGGTTCCCAAAAGATGCCTTGAAAATCTTCAGGTGAATGTCATCATGACGCCACCTGTGAAGAATAGGAACCCTAGATCAAATTCTTCATATGGACCAAATTCTTCATATGGATCAAAGTCCTCATATGAACATCATCGTGCTAACCCGTTTGTTTCGCAGGGAAGATCTAAGGATTATGGATATGTGCATTATTCTTCAAATCATTATGTCCATAAGTCCTCGAAGAATTTCTCTGCCTATTCTTATGCTTACTCTAACCCCTCTTATGTGAAACAAAATGGATTGGCTTCTATGCCATCCTTCTCGTATGGAGCTCGTGGAGTGATGAACTCTTTGCCACCCCTTCAGATGTGGGTGGTGAAGAAAAAGAACTAATCTCTTCTGCAGGGTCGGGTCTCTAGACGTACGTAATCGTCTGAAGAATTTGCTGGAGACCTGAGTATGCCTGAAAGGACGCAGGCTAATCATGAAGAAATGAACTTTCATTTCTCACATCCTTATACTGCTTTATCTGTTCTGTTGCTTGATGAAATTGATCTAATGAATGGATGTCATATTCTTCACTGATGAAGTATATGAGTTTGTAAGCTGCACTAATTCATCTGCAGGATGATCAACCCAAAGCCACTGAGTGGGTCCTCGATAGTGGATATACAAATCACATGACTGGTGACAAGAATCTATTGATGGATGCTCCATTATCTCCATCACATCTGAAGCATATCATCTTTGTCGACAAAGGCAAAAGTCAGGTATTGGGTCTAGGTAAGGTTGCGATCACAAAGGATCGACACATGGACAAAGTCATGCTTGTTAAGTCCTTAGGATACAACCTTATGTCTGTCTCAATGCTGTGTGATCTTGATATGGTTGTTGTCTTTGGCAAGTATCGTTGTGTTGTGGTTATGGAAGCTGACAATTCCAAAGTCTTCGAAGGCTTTAGGAGAGGATACCTGTATATTGTTGATTTCTCTACAGGACCACAACCAGCCGTGTGCCTACTTGCAAAAGCTTCAGAAGGCTGGCTCTGGCATCGACGACTTGGTCATGCAGGCATGAGGAATTTGCACACGCTTGCGAAGAATAAGCATGTCATTGGCATCGAGAATGTCAAATTCCTCAAGGATCATCTATGCGGAGCCTGTGAAGCTGGGAAGATGACAAAGGCCAAGCATCCAGTGAAGACTATCATGACCACTACTCGCCCATTTGAATTGCTTCACATGGATCTCTTCGGTCCTAATCATTATTCTGCTATTTCAAATGAAGCATCTCAATATGGCTTTGTTATTGTTGATGATTACTCTCGTTACACATGGGTACACCTTGTTACTTACAAACATGAAGTGCAGGAAGTCTTCAAACGATTTTCCTCGAGGGCTTCGACCAACTTTAGTGTAAAGACCAAGCACATCAAAAGTGACAATGGCACTGAGTTCAAGAATTCTGGTCTCGATGACTATCTTGATGAACTTGGTATTACTCATGAGTTATCTGCTCCTTATAGTCCTCAGCAGAATGGCGTCGTGGAGCGCAAGAACAGGACTCTTGCTGAGATGGCTCGCACTATGCTTGATGAATACAAAATGTCTCATCGTTTCTAGACTGAGGCAATTGATACTGCGTGCCACATCATCAACAGAGTATATCTTCACAAATTCTTCAAGAAGACTGCCTATGAACTCCTCACTGATAAGAAACCCAATGTAAGTTATTTCCAAGTCTTCGGTGCTAAATATTGGATTAGAGATCCTCATCACAACTCAAAATTTGCACTGAAAGCACATGAAGGTTTTATGCTTGGTTACGGAAAGGACTCGCACACCTACGGAGTTTTCAACAACGTTGTTGAAACTGTAGATGTGCAGTTCGATGAAACTAATGGCTCGCAAAGAGAGCACCTACCTACTGTGATAGATGAACCAGCACCTGAGGAAACTATCAAGTTCAAGGCTACTGAGGATGTCATTCCTACTGAAGAATCTGCTGAAGAATTCATTCCAGAACAAGAAGAACATCGAGCTAATGCACCTGAAGAAAATACTGAAGAAAATGGTGCTGAAGAAAATGCTGATCAAATTCCTCAACGACAACCAGCTCATGCTCGCATTGCAAAAGAAGTGCAAGTTGAAAAGATCATGAATGACATCAAAGCGCCAGGTCCTCTCACACGCTCAAAAGCTTCACATTTATCTAACTTTTGTGGGCACTATGCTTTTGTCTCTATCACAGAGCCCACTAAGGTAGATGAAGCATTTCTGGAGCCTGAGTGGATTCAGTGCATGCAAGAAGAATTACATCAGTTCGAGCTCAACAATGTCTGGGAACTGGTCAAACGTTCAGATCCTCGCAAGCACAACATCATTGGCACAAAGTGGATCTACCACAACAAGCAAGATGAAAATGGCCTTGTGGTGAGGAATAAGGCACGGCTCATAGCTCAAGGCTACACACAGGTTGAAGGAATTGGCTTCGATGAAACTTTTGCACCTGTTGCTAGACTTGAGGCTATTCGCATATTACTTGCTTATGCTAACCATCATGATATCACTTTATATCAAATGGATGTGAAAAGTGCATTCCTAAATGGTAAACTTGAGGAAGAAGTATATGTTGCTCAACCCCCAGGTTTTGAAGATCCAAAGAATCCTGACAAAGTCTTCAGACTCAACAAGGCCCTCTATGGCCTCAAGCAGGCCCCACGGGCGTGGTATGTTACCTTGAAGGAATTCTTCATGAAGAAAGGCTTCAAACCCAGTTCACTCGACCCTACTCTTTTCACTAAATCTTATGATGGTGAATTGTTTGTGTGCCAAATATATGTTGATGATATTATCTTTGGCTGTACTGACCAACGTTATAGTGATGAATTTGCCTATATGATGAGTGAAGAATATCAAATGTCTATGATGGGAGAGTTGAAATTCTTCTTAGGTCTTCAAATTTGTCAACAACGCAATGGCATATTCATATCTCACGAGAAATACCTCAAGGATGTACTGAGGAAATTCGGCATGCAAGATTGCAAAGGCGTCAAAATTCCTATGCCCACAAATGGCCATCTGTGCACTGATGAAAATGGTATCGACTTCGATCATAAGGTATACCGCTCCATGATTGGTTCTTTATTGTACTTATGTGCATCTAGGCCAGATATAATGCTTAGTGTTTGCATGTGTGCCCGATTTCAAGCTACACCGAAGGAATCACACCATAAGGCTGTGAAGCATATTCTTCGATATCTAGCTCACACACCAACACTTGGATTATGGTACCCCAAGGGCTCGGCTTTTGATCTCATTGGATATTCTGACTCTGACTATGCTGGTGATCGTGTGGACCGCAAGTCAACATCTGGTACATGTCATTTCCTCGAACGATCTTTGGTCTGTTGGTCCTCGAAGAAACAGAACTGCATATCACTATCTACTGCTGAAGCTGAGTACATTGCCGCTGGTTCTTGCTGTCCTCAATTGCTATGGATGAAGCAAACTCTCAAGGACTACAGCGTCAACATGAAGAATGTGCCTCTCTTCTGTGACAATGAGAGTGCCATCAAGATTGCTCACAACCAAGTTCAGCACTCGAAGACTAAGCACATTCAGATTCGTCATCATTTTCTTCGTGATCATGTGTTGAAGGGCGACATTTCTATTGAACATGTGAAGAATGAAGAACAGCTACACAATATCTTCACAAAGCCCTTGGATGAGAAGAGATTTAGCAAGTTGCGGTGTGAGCTAAATATCCTAGAATCTTCGAACGTTCTTTGAAAAGGACACTCATCCTAACACTTATGCAAAATTGATGACTTAGATGTGCAACACATGAAGAAACGTTTTTCTTCAATCAATGAAGAATAACACTCTTAATGTGAAGAAACTAACGAAGAATTTGATTCTCAGAACCCTACAATAATTGTACGCAGTGTCTGAAATCATCATTCTTATACGGTGGGTCATGCCACCACCAAAAGTTGAAATTCCTCAATTTTGCATTGTCTTCACTGTTTCCGTCGTTTTTCTTCATTGGCTTTATATACATACATACATATATATATATATATATATATATATATATATATATATATATATATATATATGAGTTTATGTCCTCTACAACATTCACTTATTGCTAATTCTTCAAGTTGGTTTTTCTGCTAAGTGAATGTGATCGGACCCTTTCCCTCTCTATGCTATACTCAACCCAATATGTTCACAAATTCTTCATGTGCGTTCTATTTGAAACTCGTTCAAAATCTTCACTGTGTCCTTGTCAGCTGAAGAAATTGCAAACGGAACTTTAAAACCTTTCCTATCTAAATTTTTGCCGTTGCCGCTCAAACCATTCCGTATCCCACGATACACTTATCCTTTCACCCATGATTGCACACGATCTCCACCTCTCAGTACGTGGGTGACACATGTCATGCAAATGAGAAGGGTCAGGGGCACGTTCGTCCAATTACTTCGGGCGAACAGTTTTTCACCGTGGCTAAAAATACCCCTCTTCCCCTTCCTCACTTCTTTTACTCCGCTCGACCTCTCTCCAGCTCGAGCTTCTCAAACCCTAGCATCGCCGGTGAGGAAGAGCTTCACTGCCTCGACCTCGTCGCCTCCGTACTCACATCGGCCGTGGAAATCTTCACTCCGCCGCTGCCGTAGCCGTCTTCCTCCACCGAGTTAGGGCGTGGAAGATCTACACAAACGAACTTCACATCTCCTCACTCCAGTTCATCGTGTTCTTCATTCAGGGTAATTAAAAGTTACTTTTACTACCCTCGTTGATTCGAATGTTTATCTACAAAATCTTCAAAGGTGTTTTTCTTCATATCCTCACACACTAAAACACCTCTCATATCACCTGTTCTTGATTCGTTTCTCTAAGCTATGTTTTTCTTCAAGATTCCTCAAATGTGTGGATTCTTGATCTACACATCTCTGGAACCTAAGACAAAGAACGCTTAGTGAAATTCTTCAAGACTCAACTGGTCAAATTCCTCAAACTTGTTATTTTTTACAAAACCTTCTAAGAACGCATATGACCTCTCCAAATTCCTCGCAACTATACTCTGTTCACAGGTACTTATGTCAGCTATTGAATCACTAGGTTCTCATCAACTTAACTCATTTGCAGCATTCCTCAAAGAAAAGTTGCATACTTCTTCAGAGAATTCAATTGTTCAAATTCCTCAACTAAAGAAAATGGCTGACGGCAAAAAGCCATAGAAAGGAGGAAAGAGGGTTGAGGTCAACACATCGTTTGATATCCCTGATGATATATATGTTGGGTACTGCACACCTCCTGAGGAAGACAAAAATCAGCGCAAGGTGCGCATTCAGAAGATAGAGAGGGGATGGGCAAGAGAGTGGAGGGAGTACAGGTATGTTACTCCCAAGTACATGAAGAAATTCGCACTCAATCCTCCATGCCCAAGACCTTCATTGGCACCTGGCCAAATAGTTGATCCCACCAGCCTCAAGCGCGGTGAGGACTATCCTGATGAATGGGCCAAGCGCCAAGCCAAGTTGGCTAAGCAAGCCAGAGAAGCAGCGAGGAAATTCAATGAAGACTCTGCTGCTGCTGCTGCCTCTGCTGAGGCCTCTGCTGTCAAGCCGAAGAAGGCTATGTCAAAGAAGCCTGCGCGCAAGCCAAGTGCTTCACCAACAGTGCCTTCAAGGCCAAGTTCCTCAGCAATGCCCTCACGGCAAATTCCTCATCCTACTCCTGTTCCTCAAAAGTCCTCAGCTCCTCAGCCAAAGTCTTCGGATGCTCCGACAAAGTCCTCTGCACCTATGCATCTCGCCACGTGCCAAAGGACTACTGGCATCTCAATTGCCTCAGGAGCTTCAGCTAGTTCCTCAGCTGCACCAAGTTCCTCAACGGGACCCTCTCTACTGAAGACAAAGGCCACTGCTGGACGAGGTCCTCACCCTAGTCCTCAGAAGAAGCAGGTCGCCTTCCAAGTGTCGTCTGAAGAAGACGAAGCTGATGATGATGAACTTGCTGAAATCATCAGAGATAGGCAAGTCAGGGCCGCTAGAGCCAAGGGAACAAATGTGCCACTGCTGTTGGATCCCAAGTTGATCCTCGAATACATTGACGTTTGGCACAAGGACCCCAACACTCCCATGCCTGACTTCAAGCTGACTCCTGGCCAAAGTCACATGCTGACTCACTTCATTCAAGAAGAAAAATGGAAATTTGAGAAGGCCAGGCAGATCAAGAAAGCGCGGTACAAGAAGGAGCGCTATCTGAAGAAAAACGTTGTCTCTATGACAACTGAAGAACTTGTCACTACTCAATCCGCGATCAAGAAACTCAGTGATGAATTTGACGCATACCATGCTGATTGGCTTGGAGCCAAAGTTCGTTTTGTGAGACTCGCTGATAACTTCACCTCAAATGTTGCAGCCCCAACGCAACAGGAAGTTCCTCAGGCTGAAGCATATGCTTAGCCAACTGAAGAACATGCCAGCACCGCTGATGAAAATCAGGCTGCTGAAGAAAATGTGAGTTCCAGGGCTGATGAATGCATTCCAGCCGCTGAAGAAATTTTCAGGGCATCCACTAGTGGTGCGCCTGAAGAAACTAAAGAAATCAGGGCAACTGCATGAGTTGTTCCTGAAGAAAATCAACCAGATTCCTCTGCTCCTCTTGAGCCAACACCAGCTCCGATCCTTCCATCTGCATCAGATGTGAAGAAAACCAAGGCTGCAGAGCGTGCAATAGTGAAGAAAAGGAAAGCATCAGCTACTTCAGATTCTTCAGCTCCGAAGAAGATGAAGCCTTTGACCAGTTCATTTGCTAATCCCATTGATGTTGTTCCAATCTCAACCATGTCATTAATGGACCTTGTTCCTTTTGGTGAAGAATATGAGACCCCTAGCGGATCTGATGAAGAAAATCATTCTGCTGCTTCGTCAGAGCAGATTGATGAAGAAATTGAAGTGGATGCGGTACCTTCAACACCTGTTATCTCCTCGCCTATGCCTCAGTTCACAGCTTAAGAGGCTGGCGTTGAAGAAATGGAAGATGAAGATGTGGACATTGGCTGCTCCACACCAGTAATAAGTGATGAATTCTGGGAAAGTCAGCATCCAAACTCTCCAATGTTCACACCGTTGCAGCAAATACCTTAGTCCCCCGCACAAACTGTTCAAATGGGCTCTAAAGAAACTCACCCCACTTCATATGTGCGTGAAGAAATTCCAGCCACTAGCGCTGAAGAAACCGCTGCTGCTGAACATCTGAAGACACAGACTGCCACTGAAGAGGAACCAGAAATTCCTCAGCCTGAAGAACCTGAGATTGCGATTCCTGAGGTTGTGATGCAACTCACTGACACTCCTCTGCCCAAGCCAAAGGATCCATTCTCACGCAAGCAAAAGTTCAAGGCTGATGATTTCTTCGGCAAGCACGTATTCTTCGAAGACTACAACCCATATGATTCTGCTCGTATAAGGAAGAGGCGTTTCTGGACTGCTAGTCAAGCAAATTTCTATTCCTCAGTGATGTTCAACAAAGAGAAAATCTTCTACCATGAGCACATTCCTCACGTGGATATGGAATCTCTGTCGTGTTTTGTGCCAGTCCTCAATGTTCTTCACGATGCTAGACTGTTAAATTTTTGCTCTGACATCTGTGATTGGAATGAAGAACGGATTCTTCAATTTTATGCAACGCTGCACATCACAGGAGATTCTGAAGATGTGAATTCATGGGTGCTAGACTGGATGTCTAAAAACACTCACTACACAGCACCAGCTTCTAAATTGCTTCGTGCCTTACCACTCAGTCCTCCCCTTGAAGAAGCTCGTTGCATCTACAGTGAACCTGAGCTTACAAATCACTACATGCAGGTTCTGATGAAACCTTTGAAGCCAGGTCAGGCCCCACGAACCAAATTCCTCGTGAAGGAATTACTTTATGTGCCCAGAACTGTCTATCGTATTCTTACAAGGACAATGAGTCCTATCAAAGGCCACGACTAATCTGATGAGGAAATTGTTGGCATCATGAAGAATCTGGTATTCAACATCGTTCATGGCATTCTTGTCAATTATCACGATTTCTTCATGAGGACTCTGGAAAATGTTGCACTGTCTCCGTTTGAGCTGAAGCCTTATGCACCTTGAATTATGAGATTCCTCAGGACAAGGTCTTCACTCAACTACAAAGCTGATTTTCAGAATCACCTCAACTACTTGCCCCCGATTGAAGTCCTCAAGCAGACCTATTCGTCAGTTGATGAAAAGGGCAAGGCACCAGCTGTTATAGATGAAGGCATTCGTCCATTGGATGGACAGTTTCGCAAAGCTGCCTCTTATTCCACCAATGATGACTCTGCCACACATGACTCTGCCAATGCACCCAAGTCTACTCCTCAAGCCAATGCTCCTCGTGTGATGACTGATCGTGAGCTTCTGCTTAGTCTTCACCAGAAGGCGGATCGAAATCATAAATGGGTTAAGCGTCAGTTTGGTTCATTTCTTCACAACATGACTGCTACACACAATGCAGTGAAGAAAAACCATTACTACCTCCATGAAGTCTTCGGTCGCACCTGGGCAATACTATCACATCTGTATGGTGAAGAAGATCTGAAGAAAATGGGTCTCAAGGAAGATTTTGACTGGTCTGCACCTCCACCGAGGAAATTCAAGAAGGTCAAGGTTCCTTCCTTGGTGACTAGCTCATATTCTTCATCGCGCGACATAGATGAGAATGAAGACTTGGACGACACTGCGGCAGGCCCTACTACGACAAACGACCCCAACAACACTGGCGCTCCTTCATCAACTTGATATTCTTCAGGGGCGTTAGTCCTCATATTCGATCCTTTTTGTCATTTGATGACAAAGGGGGAGAATTTTGAGTTAGTCTTCAAGCGGGTCTTTCTATATGGGCGTTTTTTTAAGTTACAACTCTCATTTTTCTGAGACTTTATTGGATCGAGTTGTAAACTTAAACCCGATGGTGCTCTGATACTTTTGATATGTTTTTCTGCATGCTTATTCCTCATATATGCTAATGCACGCATGTTGAATTACATCAGTCACCATATTTCATCATGCATTTCAAATTCTTCACTATGATATGTCAAATGCGTGTATGAATTACAAGATATAGGGGGAGATCTCCATGATTCAACTCTTCAAGTGTGCATTGCTTCAAAAGCAAATTCCTCACTATGCACATCTTCAGGGGGAGTTCTTCTATATCTTGCAATCAAATTCCTCAATTTCAGTATTTACACTTCATATGTTTATCCCCGTTGAAAACTTAACCTATATTGTCATCAATCACCAAAAAGGGGGAGATTGTAAGTGCATCTAGTGCCCCTTAGTGATTTTGGTGTATTGAAGACTTATAGGTTAAGGGACTAATGCGTTTGTGAGCGTACACAGGTTTATAAGTCGATGAGGAGTTTGATATTTACAGAGAAAGTCGACCCCTAAAAATGAAGTTCTTCGACTGAAGACTTTGGATTTCTGAAGACTTTCTGAAGAATTTGAAAGTGAAGAAATTGGTGTGACCTTGAAGACTTGGTATTCATTCGAGGAACATGAAGCATGAAGACTTTTGTTTTCGTAGTTTCGTTTTCTCTTTCTTGAGTCATAGGAGACACCGTACTGTTAAAGGGGGTCGAGGAAATACTAAGGAAAAATTTCCATGTGATGCTCAACTCAAAATCCTACACCTACCAATCCCTTCGAGTGAAGCCATTGGAAATCTCATACAGTCCAGTTATATTCTTCAGTGACAGAGACGAAGTTCTTCTAGTCTCTGAGGAATTTGTTCTGACTGAGGAGTTAGGAATTCGCCAGTGTGGATTGCCTACACAATGAGGAACATGATAGCCCTGAGGATTTTGCTACTCAAAATTCCGACTGTTGTTGTGCTATGCGCTAGCTGTACCAAAATATCTATCCACCTAACGGTCATATCATTGAAGGGCATTTATGTCTTATCATGTCGGGCTGCTCCCTAGGCTATAAATAGCCGCCCCCTACAACCACTAGCTGGTTGGCTGCTCCGAGAGAAACTAACACTTGTCATTTGAGAGCAACCCATCCTCCGAGGACTTTGAGAGAAAATCATCAAATGAGGAAAAACCCAAACCCAAACACCTACAAACCCCAAGTGATTGAGCATCACTGAAGAGATTGATCCTGCGTGGATCCGATGCTTGTTACCTTTGAAGACTGTGCTTCTTCCAGACGGTTAGGCGTCATGGTCTAGAGCATCCAAAAGGAATTGTGGATTGCCGAGTGACCAAGTTTGTGAAGGTTCGAAAGTCACCTGAAGACTTACCACGAGTGATTGGACGAGGTCTGTGTGACCTTAGTTCAAGGAGAATACGGTGAGGACTTGGTGTCCTGAGCTGCGTGTTCAGGACTGGGTGTCCGGGACTGTGTGTCCTCGAGTTTAAATACTCAGCCGCTCCAACCAGACGTACAACTGAGACAGTAGTTGGAACTGGTCTACCTAATCATTGTCTTCACCAAGCTTACTGGTTCTATTCCCTCAACTCTTTCATTTCCTCATAACTGTGTTGTGTGTTTGTTCATATCTGTGTTTGAAGACTTTGACTGAAGACTTTCTCAATTTCCTCAGTTCAACTTCTTTAGTCTGTTTGTCTTCATCCTGTGTTATCCTGTGCTTACGCTTCCTGTACTCTGTGCCTGTCTTCATTTCATCATGATGACTATGCTTGTAATCTGTTATGTTTACTTTTGAGTACTTATTCCGCTGCTAGTAGTTCTTCGCTAAGGAATTTCCTCACCGGCAAATTCCTCAGTGAAGAATTTCATAAAAATCGCCTATTCACCCCCCTCTAGTCGATATAACGCACTTTCAAAGAGCTTCTCCCAAGTCTTCGAGATCAAGAGGAACAAATAAGGTCCATAGATGGGCACCTTACGATGGAACACAGCAAACTGAAGCTCACTCCACATGATATGAGAGACATCAAGTGGCTCAGGTTGTTGGAGACGCGCTTCCTCACACATGAGCATCATGTCCACAAGATAGGAATACACCTTGTCCTTGTCGCCGATGCGAGGAAAAAGAGAATTGCAGAAGATCCGGTGCATGATGTCAAGAAACGGGTTCAACACAAAAGTCTTCTTGTCATTGGGTAACTTCTTCTCAACAAGGTAGGGCCGGAGCTTGTTCTTGGAAGCTGACTTGGGGTTGGCATGTGGACGGGCACCAACGGGCACATCAAGCCCCTCATCACGAACATGCAACAGATCCATGAACTCCTTCTACTCAGCATTCATCCTCTTCCCATTTGTCATCCAAGTCATGGTTCGCTTATCATCCATGTGGAAGTGGATAGAAGCAAAGAACTGAGCCACAATCTTCGGGTCAAAGTCAAGGTGGAACATGAGGATCCCCTCAATGCCAAACCGCTCCACCAAATCCAGAGGCTCACCAAAATATGCCCGGTTCTTCTTCAGATGTTCCATGTCAATCCACTGAACTAGTACATAGATGTTCTTCTTGGCCTTGATCACATCTAAGAAGATGAGATTTTGTTGCTTGGTCCAAAACAAGTCATTTCCCCTGCTGAGTTCTCTAGGCTTGACGTAGGGGTTGAGCTTTCTTCAAATCATAAACTCCGCTTGAGGCATTTCATCCATGCCGACAGTTGGCTCCTTGATCTTGGTAGCTATGGTCTTGACATTGAGTTGTGGGGCACTGGAGCCCTCAGGAGCTTCTTGGTTGCGAAGACGCTTGGAGCTCGTGTCACGGCTGGGATTCGAGCGCCTTACACCGGAACCGGAGCCACCACTTAAGACACACAATGCAAACACACGAGAAGAGCAAGAAGGATTATTGCAAAGACCAAGGCCAAAACCAAACGAAACAAGTAGAAATGAGATTGTGTGTGACAAAACAAAGTAAATTTTTAAGTCAATGGTAGTACGGAACCATGATGCGGAAGTAAAAATTTGCATCCGCTCTAGCCGCGGTAGTACTGCGCCGGGTTGGCACGGTAGTACCACGCTTAGAGCGGAACTAAAATTTTATGTCCGCGCGCCGGGCGGTAGTACCGCTCCAGTGGAGCGGTAGTACCGCACGGGGCGGATCTCGCATGTGTAGGCGGTAGTACCACTCCAGAGGAGCGGTAGTACCGCATGGAACAGATCTTCGCAAGAACGGATCTAGGAACATCCGTAAAGCTAGATCAAAACCACATTGTTGCAACACACCAAATAGCATATCTACGGCACTAGCACTCTCCTACAATCTCCTCTTGCAAATATTTAGCCAAAAATCACAAGAACTACACATGCATCTCCCAAAACCTAGAAGCACAAGAATGGGGCAAAGAGAGGGACTAAGGGTGATACCGGGTTCCATGGCAAGAGGGCGAGGTGGGGATCCATCCCACCGGTTGGAATGCGAGGAGAGTGGCCAGAGACGGAGATCCGGCAAGGTCCTTCGTCGCCATTCTTGGGCAGGAGAAAGAGAGACGAAGTGAGGGGAAGGGATGAATGGGTATGGGGGAGTTGGAACTCCCCCTTCCCGCACTTAACCCCCACGCGCTCTCGACAGCGCGGTAGTACCGCCCGGGTAGATGTACCGCACACTGGGTGGTAGTACCGCTCTTCCAGCGATAGTAAAAATTACTGCCGCGATTGTAACACCCACGATGCAGCTATATCTCCCACGTGTCGGGGCATGACTTAGAGGCATAGCCGCATGGTAGATTTGTCGCAACAGGGGTAATCTTCACACAATCCCATGTACTGAATAGAAATGGATAAAGAGTTGGCTTACAATCACCAATTCACACAAAGACAAGTTAAACATACATCATCCAGAATACAATCAAGGTCCGACTACGGAACCAAAATAAAAGAAGACAACCCCAAATGCTAGATCCCTGATCGCCCCAACTGGGCTCCACTACTGATCAACAGGAAACGAAACAACACAACGATCAAGATCTTCATCGAGCTCCCACTTGAGCTGGGTTGCGTCACCTGCATAGGTATCATCGGCACTTGCAACTGTTTGGAAGTATCTGTGAGTCACGAGGACTCAGCAATCTCACACCCACGAGATCAAGACTATTTAAGCTTATGGGTAGGAAAGGGTAGAGGTGGAGCTGCAGCAAGCACTAGCATATATGGTGGCTAACTTACGCAAAAGATAGCGAGAAGAGAAAGCAAAGCACGGTCGAGAAGCTAATAGTGATCAAGAAGTGATCCTGAAGCTACTTACATTCAAACATAACACGAGACCGTGTTCTCTTCCCGGACTCCGCTGAAAAGAGACCATCACGGCTACACACACGGTTGATTCATTTTAATTAAGTTAAGTGTCAAGTTCTCTATAATCGGACATTAACAAATTCCCATCTTCCCATAACCGCGGGCATGGCTTTCGAAATTTCAAACCCTGCAGGGGTGTCCCAACTTAGCCCATCACAAGCTCTCAGGGTCAACAAAGGATATCCCTTCTCCCAGGAAGACCCGATCAGACTCGAAATCCCGGTTACAAGACCAGCAAAGCCGCCCGAATGTGCCGACAAATCCCGATAGGAGCTGCACATATCTCGTTCTCAGGGCACACTGGATTGTCCAAGATTCCGGTAGGCCAACCTAGAGTTGCCCCTGGTGGCCACCGGCGGCTGACAGGTTGGACCAACACTCAGAGGAGCATTGGCCTGGGGGGGGGGGGTTAAAATAAGATGACCCTCGGGCTCCGAAAACCCAAGGGAAAAAGGCTTAGGTGGCAAATGTTAAAACCAAGGTTGGGCCTTGCTGGAGGAGTTTTATTCAAAGCAAACTGTAAAGGGGTCCCCATAACACCCAACCGCATAAGGAACGCAAAATCAAGGAACATAACACCGGTATGACGGAAACTAGGGCGGCAAGAGTGGAACAAAACACCAGGCATAAGGCTGAGCCTTCCACCCTTTACCAAGTATATAGATGCATTAATTAAATAAGAGATATTGTGATATCCCAACATATCCATGTTCCAACATTGAACAAACTTCAGCTTCACCTGCAACTAACAACGCTATAAGAGGAGCTGAGCAAAAGCGGTAACATAGCCAAACAACGGTTTGCTAGGAAAGGTGGGTTAGAGGCTTGACATGGCAATATGGGAGGCGTGATATAGCAAGTGGTAGGTAGCGCATCATAGTAAATAGAGCGAACAACTAGCAAGCAAAGATAGAAGTGATTTCAAGGGTATGGTCATCTTGCCTGAAATCCCGCAAGGAAGAAGAACGAGTCCATGAAGAAGACAAACAGACATAGTCGAACGAATCCTCACAAACGCGACGTTATCGGAGCTAACCCGAAGAAGCAACACCTAAAAGAAGCAAACAACATAGTAAACAACCATCACATCAACATGGCATGATGCACAACCAAGTATGATGCATGTCCGGTTTAATGAAGCATGGCATGGCAAAGTGCACAAGCAAACCTACAAATTAAGTGGAGCTCAATATGCAACTTCGTTGCATATTGACGAAACACCACGTGACTTATTTAGTTCTCTCCCATTTAAACTACTCAACAAAATTAAATGTTGTTTAAACATGGCAAGAGGTGGAGCATAAATAAACTAAACATTTAGGCAAGTTTAAATGAGGCCGGAAATAACAAACAACAAGTCCGGAAACTCCTCATGTGCATATTTTAGGTTTGGTACTGATCTGCCCCAAAGCATATTTTAGAGTTGCTAAACATGCAAAGTGATGCCACCATGTTAAACTAGGCATTTTCCACCCCATTTACATATAAAGTTCATTAAATTTGGAGCTACGGTTGTTAAGTTATGAAATAAATCATTTTAACATGGCATTATGCAAAATAACACAAACAACATTTTAAACATTTTTGACATAGATGAAAGTAGCATTTTATCAAACTACACAAAATTCTAAGCATTTTACATGTATAACACATTTTAATATGATGCACGGTTCATGAGTTATTAAATGCATGATGTACAAGGGTTTTTCTGCAAAACTGTAAAACACTGGATAATAGATAAATTCGCAGATCTAGGAAAAAACCTACACAGGCCGAAACTAACACTAGAGCAGGCCCAACAGAAGAAAAAAACAAAGGGGCGTTGGGGGGTTTCTCACCATGGGCCAAGCCCAGTCGGTGGAAGAGGCAGGCCGACGGGCGCTAGCTGGGCCGGACGAAGTGGGCTGCTTGGGTCTTGACTGGATCAAACGAGGAGGAGGAGGGGGCGCGGTCAACACTCGAGGACGAGCGCTGTGAAGCGCTGCTCGACCTGAAGAGGAGGAGATGCAGGGGAAGCAGGGCAGCAATGGTGCGGGCAACGATGGGATCCGGGCGAAGAGGGCCTTGGCGCGACGTGGGTGACATGGTGGCGTGGACGGGGCGACTTGGCGCTAGTCCACGCGGGCGCTGGAACGGGTCAACGTAGGGGCTCCAGCGAGCGGCGGGAGGTAGCACGGCGTGGTGGCGGTCGACGGACGGCTGGATCGAGGGGGCTTAGCAACGTGGACGCCAGAGTTGGGGTCCTCGGCCACGGGTTGTGGAAGGAGGAGCTCGTGCTCCTGGTTGTTGCTCGGGAGGCGCGAAGCAGAGGAGGCCGGTGCCTCACGGGCTGTGCGGGGACGAGGAGGCGTCAGGAAGCGCTGCTGGGGAAGGAGCACGGGCGGCACACCAGCGACAAGGCTCGCGGTGCAGGCGGGCAGAGGAGGCCGGCAAGGGGCGGCACTCGGAGGAGATCGAGGGAAGCTTGAGGCCATGGCGGCGGCGTCCTGTTGGTGCTCGCCGACGGCGAGGTTCGCTGGGGTGGCGGGCAAGGATGGGGCCTTGGGCGTCGCGGTTAGCAGAGGAGGACGAGGCTCCATGGCCGGAGAACGGCAACGGTTCTGAGAGGAGGAGGTTGCAGGCGGCCGGCGGCTGGGCCTGCTAGAGCTCGCCGGAGCGACGGTCGGATCGGGCACATGCGCGATGGTGGAGCTGCAGCTCGGGGATGGGCGCGTGTGCAGGGAAGCCCTGGCTCACATGGGATTTGAGCGGTGGCGGTGGTTGGATGGCGAGGAACTCGAGGGAGGTGGCTGGTTGGCTCGATGAGAAAATTGAGGAGGAGTTGCGGCGATGGAACAAGCTCCCGAGAAACAAGGGAGAGTGGGTGGCGGCGGCTGGGAGGATTAGATGGATGGATGGGACAGCTAGGGTTTCATCTGTGTATAAATAGCAGGTGGGTTAAACTAGGGGCTATCCGGTCCCTCCGATTAAAATCGAGCGGTCGAGAAAAATAGACTAGGAAGCCCAAATAAGAAAACGGTGATGTTTTATATATGTTTGGGGATGATCCGGATCCAACGGTGACGACTGCCCGGGTCGGGTCCGAGGAAGTTTCGGACGCGCACGAGAGGTCTATGCACGGCGCAAAGAGGGATAGGCTGGGCCTAGGTGGACTGTGGAGAGCGGGTTGGTCTGAGAGAAGAGGGGAGAGATGCAGCCCGGCATGGTTTCCGGAGACCGAAAATGTTCGACTAAAAGACCGGCTATACTGACGCTATAGGTTAACCGTTGGGGCGTCAAACAGACTCCGAATGCGATGAAACTTGGCAGAGGGCCTACTGGCAACATAACAACACCGCATGCCAACTTTCAACCCATTCCGAAAACATTTTCCGGCCACTTGTAAAATAATATTTCGGAGGTGCCACGGGCACGTGCAAGTGTGTCTGGGCTCAGAACGGACAACGGAAGGAACGGAAAAACCCGGACGGATGCAAGTTTTGAAAACATGACTAGACCATGCCGGCGCACGTTGCTGCGCCCGTCTATTTTTTCAATCAAATGATTGTGATTTTTGTAAATATATGAGGCATAACAAGGAAGTAACTTGTAAAAAGGATTTCGCCCCAATCGAAGAGTGGAACTAAAAAAACGATTTGCTTCATGATTCTTCATAAAGCCGTAGTGTTCTTAAAATTCTTTGTAAGAGGTTGCCAAAGAAATACATCAATTTTTGCAGAATAACAATCGATTTTTTTAGTAAGAACTGTTTCAGTCAGAGCCTCATTTGGCCGTACAGAACCAATGCTCTCATCTTCTTGTTGAGCTATATATATAATTTCTTCACTGATATATATCATCCTAAGCATAAAAAATGACATGTTACATGATCGTCGCATGGATATGCAAATTAAATAACTATTGCTTAGAAGAACAAATGAACTTGTTATACTTCATTCCTAAAATGTAATACATACTGTAATAAAAAAAATTAAAACAGTCGCTTGCAGGAAATATCTGTAAAGATAGTCATAAGATGGATCTGGTACCAGAAAACTACAAATCACTTGTAGGAAAGGGTCGGGTATGTGTATTCGAGACTTAATAATCGTTGAAGATACATACTCTAAAAGTCTGCAACCTGTAATAACACACTCGAGTTACACATTATGAAGGCGAAGTGCATAGGTTCAATCTGAACAAATGATTTCCTTGAAAGATAAACCGAGGAAAGTACTTGGAGTATGGACATAGGATTTATCTCTTAGCAACTCCTTTTCATCATATATAAAAGAGAAAAGTCCTTCATTGCGCTTTAGGACCTGCAGTAACCAAAAACTATTGAGCCGGCGGTCTCTATTTGATACTCGCGCGTTGGCCTAAGATGACATTAAATTGATCTATGAGTAACATCCAGATCGCATATTTATCTGAATAGACAAAGATATTATAGCCAAGAAAGACTAATTTGTCAATGTCATGGAAATTTATGTTAAGGCTAACTGATCATACGTTGCTGCATAATCTTACTTCAGATCAGCGATTTTGTCGTCGGAGCAGTGGCCCAGCCTGTCTAGCTCTATCTAGCGAGGAACAGAAGCTCGTCTAGGATTATAAGGAATCCAATGGCTGGAGACATCCAAAATTTCAAATCCGACAGCTAAAATCGCTGATAGCCTGAGAGGGCTGGATTAATACGCTGTTTTAATATGCTTCAGAAAATCAAAGGTATATATAAATAGTTCATAGTTGGTTTTTGATGTCTAGTTGATGTATTTTTCTGGTGTCTTGGAACAGTCCATGTGAAGATGTGTACATCATATCAGCTGAAATTATTTGTACCACCCAGAAGACAAATAACTTACTTAATAGCGAACAAAAATAAAATGTAATTAAACTGCAAGAAGTTACAAAAATAAAGCAGTCACTATGTGCAGGAATCCCTGCAATGTTTTGGAGGTAAATCTGCACTGAAGTGGAAATAGAGAAGCATTGCATGACCTCTCGGCAGATCAAAACCTATATTATCTTCCTTACACTCTTGCTTGGATTGGCATTTAGTTCAGCACCTACAGGGTTACAATCTACAGTACTTCCGCAGATGATTCCTAAGCATTTGAAATTAAAGGACAAAAATATGGATATAATTAATCTGACCATATACATGCAGTAGCTTCTGAAGGGCCTTCTTTTTTGGCAAGAAAGCTGCTGAAGAGACCATAGTTTTCTAAATCTCTAATAATAGGTAGCCATACAATTTACTTTTAAAAGCACACTTAAGCGACTATAGTAGTGCCTAAATATGTGGTACAGTACATCCACAACAACCGATCTAGTATCATAATACGGATCAGGCATTGTCTACAGAACACAAAAAGGAATCAGAGTTAGTGAATCCTCGCAGAAGATCGTTGGACCAAAAGTGGAATTACTGTATCATAATATTGGAAGAAAAGTACCCATGACACATTATCTGCAATACCCATGTGTCAGTTGCAGCGTCAGATGGTTTGTTGACATGCAAGTTTTAACTAAGCATGATAGAACCATCACCCAAATATATAAATTTTACAACTTACCATAACTGATCATCTCCCAAATAGTACCTATAGATAGAACACATGTTCTAATCCCCCTGGCCTGTTTTTAATTAATTATGGAATATCAACTAACTTCACCCTTTTGCATCCCAAGAAGAATAAGATGAGTCCCTGCGAAGCTTTGTACCTTGTAAACCTCATTGACCTAACCGGATAGAATCAAGAGAAAATGTATGGGATTGAAATGGAGTTTAAAAGTGGAAAAAACATACCTAAAATAAAATCAATCACGAATTAATACCGATGGTATTAAAAGTCTCCCAATTCTGCTAATCAGTTGCAATATTATCCATTGAAGAAGAGCGCAGAACATAGAGAAGCCAATGTATAGTCACTTGCATGGTGAAAAATTTCATCCTCGGTCACTCAAAAAACTGGAAACTTAAGTCAATACCTGCAAGACATCCCTTGTGAGATGAAGCAAGAGACTATCCAGTGTGGGAGATGGAAGATTGGGCAAAGTAGTGGCACCTAAGTTTCATGCACATTTTTTCTTGGCACAGATTATGGGCAAAGTTTCATTCGATATTAATCTTCTTGGCATCATCAAGCCATTCACCTAACGCCATCACGGTAGGAGGGGTTTGTCACGGCCGCTTCACACCTTCATGAAAGGAAACTGCCGCATACAGTAAAAAACAGTACCATGGCATCAATGATATAGAAACATAAACTAAGCAATCGTACATCCTTAATACATGGATACTAAACATAAAGATAATGGTATGGCAGTCCATGTGAATGAACTAATTAATTGGGCGACAGCCACCGGAGAACAACTCATTACTCATATATACATAATCTCTTAATATCACACACACTTAGGTTAGGAGTAACAAAACAAAGAACAGCTAAAAGAATGAGAAAACTATTTCTTTCAAGCACGTGAACACGCTGTATCACACACCACGGTCATTCTTATGGGTTGAACATCAGGAAGACTCAGTCCTCGGTTCTTATGACCGCCCGACACCTGGATCGATCGACCCTCGATTCACCCGCATCTGGCGCTTCCGCTTGATCCCCTCAAGCTAGATTCCCTCGCGAGTGGCACGAGGCGGTCGCCCACTTCGCCTGAATTGAGCGGACGCAGCATCCGCCTTGGTTAGGGTTAGTGAGCACACCAATCGCCCGAGACCCATCGGTTCGATGCTTTTTGGACCGCTCACGGAATGCTCCCTCGCTATATGGGCTGTTTGGCCCAATTAACCAGATTAGTCAGAAAAAGTTACGGGAGTAGCTGCCCTCACCAAGATGCGGCCTGCAGGGTCGGGAGCTTTGCATCCATCGGCTAGAGACGGCCATAATGTGAAATCAGATCTGAAGGCTCCGAAGGCTGATAGCGTGAGGGAGCTCCTAGGGTGCGGAGATCGGCGGACGCCGCGGGCGGGGGTGGGGGGTAGGGGTACCTTGAGGTGTCCGGCGTACTGGTGGCATAGGGAATCCGGGTCATGATGGGGACGCAGGATCTCGCCAGCTTCAGTGCCGGGACGGCGGCGGTACACCACCAGTTTGGCCGTCGGTAGAGAAAATGAGAGGTCGGGGAGGAGGTCTCCTAAGGGAGGGGAGCGCTCAGGGGAGGAGGTCTCCTGAGGTAGAGCAGAAAGAAAATATGCCCGTCGGGATTAACCAGATGAGCAACGGACTTGGCGGCGGTGCACACATCGTGGGAGAGAGATGAGAGGTCGGGGAGAGGGGACATCTTTCTTCTCTGCATCGATCCCCTCGAGCGAGTGGCTTAGCAGCCTATACGTAAATGGGCTTGCAGACCGTCAAAGCCCAATCAACCACAGGCATTCAAAAAAGTTTCCAGAATAGCGGCCTGTTAGGACAGTCAGCCCACTTCGCGGTAAACTACTGCTTAGACATAGATCTGACGGCCAGAAACTAATTAAACGCGAAATCTAACGGCCGAAAACGTTGATGGCCTGAGAGGGCTCGCTTAGTGTTCAGTTTTAATGTATCTAAATGATGCAATGCACATGATGACATGTCAAGATGGAACACGCAAGCAAATGACATGACATAGACGGTGAATAACTAGAAGATACCTGGCGCAACGGTCTCTGGGCGTCACAACACTCCACCACTACGAGAGGATCTCGTCCCGAGATCTAGGATGGCACCGGAGAGAAAACGGAAGAGGAAGAGGTAAAACTAAGTTGCTTCTTTGACCAATGAGTGAAACCAAATAACCTTGCGAGGTTGAACAAATCGAAAGAAAGAATATAATGGAGATGAACAAAGTTGAAAACACTCCGTTAGAAAAGAGGAACAAGGAACCTTACTAGAGCCTTGTAGGTTGAAAGACATAAGAAAAAGGGTTGCAATGGACAAGAAGTACATGCAAGCACTCCGGTAGAAACGAGATGCACAAGGAAAGATAAGGATCAAATACGACAACACTCCAGTTGGAAATGGAAGGCAAAGAATATGAACTTGACAAGATGAGAGGATACTTGATGAAATTAACAACACACTGCCTCCGGAACTATTGAAAGAGTGGAACAAGGAGTAAGAAAGATCTCAGATAGCACTCCGGTTGAGAAGGAAGGCAAAACTTGATAAGATGAGAGAACTTGAATGGAGGACACGACACTCCGGTTGAATGGATAAGCACGAAAAGAACACAGTCCTCACAATTCGGGATGATGAGTGAAGAGAGCAACATCACATACCTCCGGAACAAAAGAATAGAAACTAGATTGTTTGGATAAAAGAATGGAGTTGCAAATGCCAACTTCTACCACAAATGAGCTTGGAAGGCACCCTTACAAGAAGGTTATAACGGAGTTGTTGGAAAACCAACAACGAAAAGAGTAAGCTTGTTGTGGGCTTATGGAAAACATCTCGAAATCTTGAGGTGAAATTCTGCCACATACGAAAAACAATAGGTTGGGTTGATATGAACAAGGAGACAAGAAACTTATTTCGCCGGGAGGATAAATGAAGAACTTGGTTCATTTATGAGCACCATAAATAGCAACAATCCTTAGGGAAAGCTTTAGGTGAAATATAACCCAAGATAACTCCAATGAAGAGATTGATGGGTTGCAAGGGATCTCATGAACGAATTGAAAAAGATGGGTTTAAAATATGTCATTTCGGCCAACTTGTGAATCATGAAACATGAAGGAAGCTGTCAAAACGACATAACACCACCGGAAAAAGATAAGACAGAAATAATTGCACTTCGGAATGCAAGATGAAGAATACTTGAAGTATAGCTTGGCGGATCATAGCTTCGAGAGATATCTTGAAGAACAATTGAAGAATGAAAAGAATCCTTGACGAACCACCATGTAGCCTCCATGAAGAACTCCGGTAATAAGGATGATAAAAGAAAGAGAAGTTGGGAAGAACTCCGGGAGAAGCCTTGCAATGATTACATGGAGCTTCGTGATGATATAACCGAGAAAACTTGGAACTTCGGAAATAAAGATGAACAAATGAAATCAAATTTTTTGATGAACCTCCGGAATAAGGAGTTGAATATACTCGATGAAACAAGAATAAGAATTACATTATGCTTATCCTTCATCAATTTCAATTGATGACAAGTAGCGGATTTGGCATACTACTTATTCCCGTTGAAAAGGATTGATGAGAGGTATAGCGCAGACTTGAATAAGGTCTTGATGGATCCACCGGTGGGGTTTGGCAACGACGAATGAATTGATATGAAAAACAAAGGAAGAGAAATCTTGAACAAACCACCATAATAATTGAAAATGAACGAAGAAAAGATAAGGAAAGACCAGGAAGAATTAGAGAACGAATGAAGATACTTGAGGGAATTTAGATACATGAGAACGAAGAGATCACGATCTGATTAGAGAAAACTTGAACGATGCCCTGGAAGAATTTGAGAGCGAGAGCTGAAAGCTGGAATGAATAAATCTGAAATGATGGGCTTCAGAGAATCAAACTGAAAAGACTCTTGAATTGCTCCGGATGGGTGAAAAGAATTCTCACAATCGAAAACAATTATGAGAGGATGGCAACAAGCTAGAACCATGAATCTTGAAGAGAATGGAGCAAGATTGAGAGAAAAATCTTTTTCGGTCTTCAAATGCAGAGAATGGCGATGAGAAAGACCACCATGAATTGTTGAGGTACTCCGGGATGAAAATTAGAAAGGTTGAACCAATGATGAAAAGAATTTGAAAGATGTTGGTGAAAGACATTTGACTGATGATAATCCATTCTTACGTCAAACTTTGAAATGAATTTAAGAATAACTCCGGGAAAAGTAGAAGAGTCAGGTAAGATCTTGGGAAAAGACCTATGGGTTAGGGCCCACTCAAGAGAAACATCGTTGGAATGATTTAAAAGAGAGGTTGTGCCGGTTTAATTAAATGGCTCAAAAGAGATAACAGCCTCGAGATATCTTGAACAGATAAGGAACGAAAACACGAATCTCCTGAGATATCTTCAGCACTCCGGATATGAATAGAGAGAGATGAACAATTAAGAGGTGCACCGACATGAGAAAAACATTTGAAACGAGGAAAAGATATGATCAACAAAGCTTGACTTGAATCCACCAGAGAAGAAAACGAGTGAAGAGTGATGAACTTGAAGCTCCCTTAGCATCTTCATAAGAAACATCGGGTAAAACATTGAAAGAAAAGTATGAAGAGATTTCTCACAAATAAAAGGATACATGATTAAGAAATCTGAATCCTTGAAGAAAAGGGTGGGAGGGCGGGAAAACATAGGCAACTTGGGACGGATGAAACAAATAACGTTGAGCAGACTTTGAGTTGATCTTGCGGATGTTGAAAATGATCAGATCCACTTGAAGAGAAGCACACCGATTGGAAAGAATTGACATGACAATCTCGATTATCATGAAGGATTAGCATCCACATAGATATATGAGAACACTGCTTAGGAAAGGTATGGAATCAACACTTGACATCGAAGCAACTCGAATACCACAACTTAAAACAAAACAAAGGTTTTGGCTTGCCGAATAAGCCGGAAACAAACATATGATAGATCCCATATCGTATCATGTGTCTGTTGGAAAGATATCCTACGAGCTACTTGAATTCCCACTTATAAACTCCCGAAACTTTCTGGTTATGCAATCAGGTGTTGGGGATACAGGGGAAGCATAATATCTCACCCAAACTAACAATACCTACATCTAGTTGTATCCATCCTTCAACACATAACCAAGAAACCTTCGGAAATCGTGTACCTCAACTTTCGAAAAGCATCCGTTATACGAGTTATGGAAATACTCCCGAACTCCCGCCCCAGTACTGGGTGGCGTCGAGGTTATCTCACCAACAACTGCATAAAAGAGATTTTCGATGTCGGCGAGCTCAGGTATTCCAGAACTTCAACGATAAAATTGTGACGACAACACCTCGGAGCTCAACTCCCAGGGACACTGCCACAACCCCTAAATGTCAGGAGGCACCAAGAACAATGTTCTCGTTACAAAACCATCGGAATGATTCCAAGATACCCGCGTGATCCTAAAAAAATTCATGAAATTTGAGGAGAGAAAAGTCAAAACTTATACGTCAGGAGGCCTCACCAGAGCGACGAAGGGACTGAGGAGTAAAAGAATCCTACTCTCCGATATATATAATCCTAAGACTCAAAGCATTTTGTTCTAGACTCAACAACGTTAGCGATTCGATCAAGTAGGGGGCTCCTAAGTCGGGGAAGGCTCTGATACCAACTTGTAACACCCACGATGCAACTGTATCTCCCACATGTCGGGGCACGACTTAGAGGCATAGCCGCATGGTAGATTTGTCGCAAGAGGGGTAATCTTCACACAATCCCATGAACTGAATAGAAAGGGATAAAGAGTTGGCTTACAATCGCCACTTCACACAAATACAAGTTAAACATACATCATCCATAATAAAATCAAGGTCCGACCATGGCACCAAAATAAAAGAAGACAACCCCAAATGCTAGATCCCTGATCGCCCCAACTGGGATCCACTACTGATCAACAGGAAACGGGACAACACAACGATCAAGATCTTCATCGAGCTCCCACTTGAGCTGGGTTGCGTCACCTGCACTGGTATCATCGGCACCTGCAACTATTTGGAAGTATCTCTGAGTCAAGAGGACTTGGCAATCTCACACCCGCGAGATCAAGACTATTTAAGCTTATGGGTAGGAAAGGGTAGCGAGGTGGAGATGCAGCAAGTACTAGCATATATGGTGGCTAACTTACGCAAAAGATAGCGAGAAGAGAAAGCAAAGCACTGTCGAGAAGCTAATAGTGATCAAGAAGTGATCCTGAAGCTACTTACGTTCAAACATAACACGAAACCGTGTTCTCTTCCCGGACTCCGCCAAAAAGAGACCATCACGGCTACACACACGGTTGATTCATTTTAATTAAGTTAAGTGTCAAGTTCTCTACAACCGGACATTAACAAATTCCCATCTGCCCATAACCGCGGGAACGGCTTTCGAAAGTTCAAACCCTGCAGGGGTGTCCCAAGTTAGCCCATCACAAGCTCTCACGGTCAACGAAATATATTCCTTCTCCCAGGAAGACCCGATCAGACTCAGAATCCCGGTTACAAGACATTTCGACAACGGTAAAACAAGACCAACAAAGCCACCCGAATGTGCCAACAAATACCGATAGGAGCTGCACATATCTCGTTCTCAGGGCACACCGGATTGTCCAAGATTCCGGTAGGCCAACCCAGAGTTGCCCCTGGTGGCCACCGGCGGCTGACAGGTTGGACCAACGCTCAGAGGAGCACTGGCCCTGGGGGGTTAAAATAAGATGACCCTCGGGCTCCGGAAACCCATGGGAAAAAGGCTTAGGTGGCAAATGTTAAAACCAAGGTTGGGCCTTGCTGGAGGAGTTTTATTCAAAGCAAACTGTCAAGGGGTCCCCATAACACCCAACCGCGCAAGGAACGCAAAATCAAGGAACATAACACCGGTATGACGGAAACTAGGGCGGCAAGAGTGGAACAGAACACCATGCATAAGGCCGAGCCTTCGACCATTTACCAAGTATATAGATGCATTAATTAAATAAGAGATATTGTGATATCCCAACATATCCATGTTCCAACATGGGACAAACTTCAGCTTCACCTGCAACTAACAACGCTATAAGAGGGGCTGAGCAAAAGCGGTAACATGGCGAAACAACGGTTTGCTAGGAAAGGTGGGTTAGAGGCTTGACATGGCAATATGGGAGGCGTGATATAGCAAGTGGTAGGTAGCGCGGCATAGCAAATAGAGCGAACAACTAGCAAGCAAAGATAGAAGTGATTTCGAGGGTATGGTCATCTTGCCTGAAATCCCGCAAGGAAGAAGAACGGGTCCATGAAGAAGACAAACAGACATAGTCGAACGAATCCTCACAAACGCAGCGTTATCGGAACTAACCCGAAGAAGCAACACCGGAAAGAAGCAAACAACATAGTAAACAACCATCACATCAACATGGCATGATGCACAACCAAGTATGATGCATGCCCGGTTTAATGAAGCATGGCATGGCAAAGTGCACAAGCAATCCTACAAATTAAGTGGAGCTCAATATGCAACTCCGTTGCATATTGACGAAACACCACGTGACTTATTTAGTTCTCTCCCGTTTAAACTACTCAACAAAATTAAATGTTGTTTAAACATGGCAAGAGGTGGAGCATAAGTAAACTAAACATTTAGGAAAGTTTAAATGAGGCCGGAAATAACAAACAACAAGTCCGGAAACTCCTCATGTGCATATTTTAGGTTTGGTACTGATCTTCCCTAAAGCATATTTTAGAGTTATTAAACATGCAAGTGATGCCACCATGTTAAACTAGGAATTTTTCCACCCCATTTACATATAAAGTTTATTAAATTTGGAGCTACATTTACATATAAAGTTTATTAAACATGCAAGTGATGCCACCATTTACATATAAAGTTTATTAAACATGCAAGTGATGCCACCATGTTAAACTAGGAATTTTTCCACCCCATGTTAAGTTATGAAATAAAGCATTTTAACATGGCATTATGCAAAATAACACAAACAACATTTTAAACATTTTTGACATATATGAAAGTAGCATTTTATCAAACTACACAAAATTCTAAGCATTTTACATTTATAACTTTTAATATGATGCACGGTTCATGAGTTATTAAATGCATGATGTCCAAGGGTTTTTCTGCAAAACTGTAACACACTGGATAATAGATAAATTTGCAGATCTGGGAAAAAACCTACACAGGCCGAAACTAACACTGGAGCAGGCCCAACAGAAGAAAAAAACAAAGGGGCGCTGGGGGGTTTCTCACCATGGGCCAAGCCCAGTCGGTGGAAGAGGCAGGCCGGCGGGCGCTGGCTGGGCCAGACAAAGTGGGCTGCTTGGGTCTTGACTGGATCGAACGAGGAGGAGGAGGGGGCGTGGTCAATGCTCGAGGACGAGCGTTGTGAAGCGCTGCTCGACCTGAAGCGGAGGAGATGTAGGGGAAGCAGGGCAGCGATGGTGCGGGCGGCGATGGGATCCGGGCGAAGAGGGCCTTGGCGCGACGCGGGTGACATGGCGGCGCGGACGTGGCGACTTGGCGCTGGTCCACGCGGGCGCTGGAACGGGTCAACGCAGGGGCTCCAGCGAGCGACCAGAGGTAGCACGGCGCGGTGGCGGTTGACGTTCTCCTGGACGGCTGGATCGAGGGGGCTTGGCGACGTGAATGCCGGAGTTGGGGTCCTTGGCCATGGGGTGTGGAAGGAGGAGCTCGTGCTCCTGGTTGCTGCTCGGGAGGCGTGAAGCAGAGGAGGTCGGTGCCTCACGGGCTGTGCGGGGACGAGGAGGCGTTGGGGAGCGCTGCTGGGGAAGGAGCACGGGTGGCACACCAGCGACAAGGCTCGCGGTGCAGGCGGGCAGAGGAGGCCGGCAAGGGGCGGCACTCGGAGGAGGTCGAGGGAAGCTTGAGGCCATGGCGGCGGCGTCCTGTTGGTGCTCGCCGGCGGCGAGGTTTGCTGGGGTGGCGGGCAAGGATGGGGCCTTGGGCGTCGCGGTTAGCAGAGGAGGCCGAGGCTCCATGGCCAGAGAACGACAGCGGTTCTGAGAGGAGGAGGTTGCAGGGGCCGACGGCTGGGCCTGCTAGAGCTCGCCGGAGCGACGACCAGATCGGGCACATGCGCGATGGTGGAGCTGCAGCTCGGGGATGGGCGCGCGTGCAGGGGAGCCCTGGATCACGTGGGATTTGAGCGGCGACGGTGGTTGGATGGCGAGGAACTCAAGGGAGGTGGCTGGTTGGCTCGATGAGAAAACTGAGGAGGAGTTGCGGCGATGGAACAAGCTCCCGAGAAATAAGGGAGAGTGGGTGGCAGCGGCTGGGAGAATTAGATGGATGGATGGGACAGCTAGGGTTTCATCTATGTATAAATAGCAGGTGGGTTAAACTAGGGGCTATTTGGTCCCTCCGATTAAAATCGAGCGGTCGAGAAAAATAGACTAGGAAGCCCAAATAAGAAAACGGTGATGTTTTATATATGTTTGGGGATGATCCAGATCCAACGGGACGACTGCCCGGGTGGGGTCCGAGGAAGTTTCGGACGCGCACGAGATGTCTATGCACGGCGCAAAGAGGGGTAGGCTGGGCCTAGGTGGACTGTGGAGAGCGGGTTGGTCTGAGAGAAGAGGGGAGAGATGCAGCCCGACACGGTTTCCGGAGACCGAAAATGTCCGGCGAAAAGACCGGCTATACTGCCGCTATAGGTTAACCGTTGGGTTGTCAAATAGACCCCGAATGCGATGAAACTTGGCAGACGTCCTACTGGCAACATAACAACACCGCATGCCAACTTTCAACCCATTATGAGAACATTTTCCGGCCACTTGTAAAATAATATTTCAGAGGTGCCACAGGCGCGTGCAAGTGTGTCTGGGCTCAGAACGGACAACGGAAGGAACGGGGAGACCCGGACGGATGCAAGTTTTGAAAACATGACGATGCAATGCACATGATGACATGGCAAGATGCAACATGCAAGCAAATGACATGGCAAAGACATCGAATAACTAGAAGACACCTGGCGCAACGGTCTCGGGGCGTCACAGTGATGGAGGAGGTAGTACCATGCTGTGGGCACAGCTGTGCAAGCACAAGAGCCACCCACCTCCAGTGGTAGTACCGTGGCTTGCCATGGTAGTACCGTACACCCAAGAAAGTGCATGTTTCGACGAAACAGAAAAACACAGCTTTGCAATGCATACTTCGAGCAACCAGACACACAAAAGAGCACAAATTAAGCAACTAAAACACAAGCAAGGCCTAAAAGAAAGCAAAAAGACAACAAGGACCAAACACGAACCAAAACCTCTCAAGAAGAGAGGGCGGTGGCCGGAGCCACCTACATTTGAGTCAATTGGTATGGCACCGCGAAGAATTATCCTTGGGCCCATGACCAAAACTCGTCTTTGAAGCACAAGTACCATCAACAATGGTGAATGTGAAAGATTTGATTAATTTATGCATAATGGGGGGAGGGAGAGTTCATTGAGAGAACAACACTCCCCCTATGTCCATGCCTACACCTGAACAAGACATCAAGATGAGTATGGTGGGGTCTGCAAAGGTTCAAGCCACATTGCTCAAATCAATGATATTTAGCTCATGCCTTAACTCGCGAAATCTTGCTTCATCCAAAGGCTTCATGAAAATATCTGCAAGATTATCATGAGTGTTGACATAGTTGAGCTCAATTTCCCCTCGCCTGATGTGATCCCGGATGAAGTGATACCGAATCTCAATATGCTTTGTTTTGAAGTGTTGCACCGGGTTGAGAGAAATCTTGATGGCACTTTCTTTGTCACACCAAAGAGGCACTTTGTCACAAATGACACCGTAATCCTTTAAAGTTTGCTTCATCCATAGAAGTTGAGCACAACAACTACCGGCGGCCACATACTCGGCCTTAGTGGAAGAGAGAGACATGCAACTTTGCTTCTTAGAAGACCAACTCACCAAAGAGCAACCAAGAAATTGGCACCCTCTGGAAGTTGACTTCCTATCCACTTTGTCTCCCGCCCAATCAGAGTCCAAAAAGCCCACAAGGTTGATGTTTTCTCCTCTTGGGTACCAAGACAAAGTTTGCGGTATGAGCCAAATATGGAAAGATTCGCTTGACCGCCACATAGTGGCTTTCCTTAGGTGTGTTGAAACCATGCGCAAATTCCCACACTCAACATGATATCCAGTCTAGATGCACAAAGGTAAAGCAAGGAGTCAATCATGGAACGGTATACCTTTTGATACACCGCTTTACCATTGGGATCGATGTCAGATTGGCATTTGACGGGCATTGGAGTAGAAGCTGGCTTGACATAACTTAGCTTGAATATCTTGAGCATGTCTTGAGTGTATTTGGATTGGTTGATGAAGCTTCCTTCTCTTCTTTGTTTGATTTCGAACCCGAGAAAGAACTTCAACTCTCCCATCATGGACATCTTGAACTTCGAGGTCATGAGTGCGGCAAACTCCTCATTGAAAGCTTTGTTAGGAGAACCAAAGATAATATCATCAACATATAGTTGGCATACAAACAACTCCCCTTTGACCTTCTTAGTAAAAAGAGTGGTGTCAATTTTCCCAATTTCAAACCCACGATCTTGCAACAACTCGGTAAGGTGCTCATACCACGCACGTGGGGCTTGTTTAAGGCCATAGAGTGCTGATGACCCACGAGTATAGGGGATCTATCATAGTCCTTTCGATAAGTAAGAGTGTCAAACCCAATGAGGAGCAGAAGGAAATGATAAACAGTTTTTAGTAAGGTATTCTCTGCAAGAACTGAAATTATCGGTAACAGATAGTTTTGTGATAAGGTAATTTGTAACGGGTAACAAGTAATAAAAGTAAATAAGGTGCAACAAGATGGCCCAATCCTTTTTGTAGCAAAGGACAAGCATGGACAAACTCTTATATAAAGGAAAGCGCTCCCGAGGACACATGGGAATTATCGTCAAGCTAGTTTTCATCACGCTCATATGATTCGCATTCGGTACTTTGATAATTTGATATGTGGGTGGACCGGTGCTTGGGTACTGTCCTTACTTGGACAAGCATCCCACTTATGATTAACCCCTCTTGCAAGCATCCACAACTACAAAATAAGTATTAAGGTAAACCTAACCATAGCATGAAACATATGGATCCAAATCAGCCCCTTACGAAGCAACGCATAAACTAGGGTTTAAGCTTTTGTTACTCTAGCAACCCATGATCTACTTATTACTTCCCAATGCCTTCCCCTAGGCACAAACAATGGTGAAGTGTCATGTAGTCGACGTTCACATGACACCGCTAGAGGAAAGACAACATACAACTCATCAAAATATCGAATGAATACCAAATTCACATGACTACTTATAGCAAGACTTCTCCCATGTCCTCAGGAACAAACGTAAGTACTCACAAAGCATATTCATGTTCATAATTAGAGGGGTATTAATATGCATAAAGGATCTGAACATATGATCTTCCACCAAATAAACCAACTAGCATCAACTACAAGGAGTAATCAACACTACTAGCAACCCATAGGTACCAATCGGAGGTTTTGAGACAAAGATTGGATACAAGAGATGAACTAGGGTTTGAGATGAGATGATGCTGGTGAAGATGTTGATGGATATTGACCCCCTCCCGATGAGAGGATCGATGGTGATGACGATGGTGATGATTTCCCCCTGTGATGTCTACTACACAACCTTCTTATTGTAGATGTTGTTGGGCCTCCAAGTGCAGAGGTTTGTAGGACAGTAGCAAATTTCCCTCAAGTGGATGACCTAAGGTTTATCAATCCGTGGGAGGCGTAGGATGAAGATGGTCTCTCTCAAACAACCCGGCAACCAAATAACAAAGAGTCTCTTGTGTCCCCAACAACCCAATACAATGGTAAATTGTATAGGTGCACTAGTTCGGCGAAGAGATGGTGATACAAGTGCAATATGGATGGTAGATATAGGTTTTTGTAATCTAAAAATATAAAAACAGCAAGGTAACTAATGATAAAAGTGAGCGTAAACGGTATTGCAATGCTAGGAAACAAGGCCTAGGGTTCATACTTTCACTAGTGCAAGTTCTCTCAACAATAATAACATAATTGGATAATATAATGATAACCCACAAGTATAGGGGATCGCAACAGTTTTCGTGGGTAGAGTATTCAACCCAAATTCATTGATTCGACACAAGGGGAGCCAAAGAATATTCTCAAGTATTAGCAGCTGAGTTGTCAATTCAACCACACCTGGAAACTTAATATCTGTAGCAAAGTGTTTAGTAGTAGAGTAATATGATAATAGTGGCAACGGTAGCAAAGTAATATTTTTGGGTTTTGTAGTGATTGTAATAGTAGCAGCGGAAAGGTAAATAAGCGAGGAACAATATATGAAAAGCTCGTAGGCATTGGATCGGTGATGGAGAATTATGCCAGATGCGATTATTCATGCAACAGTTATAACATAGGGTGACACAGAACTAGCTCCAGTTCATCAATGTAATGTAGGCATGTATTCCGAATATAGTCATACGTGCTTATGGAAAAGAACTTGCATGACATCTTTTGTCCTACCCTCCCATGGCAACGGGGTCCTATTGGAAACTAAGGGATATTAAGGCCTCCTTTTAATAGGGTACCGGACCAAAGCATTAACACATAGTGAATACATGAACTCCTCAAACTACAGTCATCACCGGTAAGTATCCCAATTATTGTCACTTCGGGGTTAACAGATCATAACACATAATAGGTGACTAGAGACTTGCAAGATAGGATCGAGAACTCTCATATATTGATGAAAACATAATAGGTTCAGATCTGAAATCATGGCACTCGGGCCCTAGTGACAAGCATTAAGCATAGCAAAGTCATAGCAACATCAATCTCAGAACATAGTGGATACTAGGGATCAAACCCTAACAAAACTAACTCGATTACATGATAAATCTCATCCAACCCATCACCGTCCAGCAAGCCTACGATGGAATTACTCACGCACGATGGTGAGCATCATGGAATTGGTGATGGAGGAAGGTTGATGATGATGATGGCGACGGATTCCCCTCTCCGGAGCCCCGAACGGACTCCAGATCAGCCCTCCCGAGAGAGTTTAGGGCTTGGTGGCGGCTCCGTATCGTAAAACATGATGAATCCTTCTTCCTGATTTTTTTTCTCCCTGAACACGAATATATGGAGTTGGAGTTGAGGTCGGTGGAGTGTCAGGGGGGCCACGAGGCAGGGGGCGCACCCCCACCCTCGTGGACAGGGTGTGGCCCCCCATACATGGATTCTTCTTCCAGTATTTTTATTATATTCCAAAAATAATCTCCGTTGATTTTCTTGTCATTCTGAGAACTTTTATTTCTGCACAAAAATAACACCATGGCAATTCTGCTGAAAATAGCGTCAGTCCGGGTTAGTTCCATTCAAATCATGCAAGTTAGAGTCCAAAACAAGGGCAAAAGTGTTTGGAAAAGTAGATACAACGGAGACATATCATATAACTATCCCTCAACATGCAACAAAGAGTCACTCCAAAGTCACTAATAACAGAGAACAAACGAAGAGATTATTGTAGGGTACGAAACCACCTCAAAGTTATCCTTTCTGATCGATCTATTCAAGAGTCCGTAGTAAAATAACGCAAAGCTATTCTTTACGTTCAATCTATCATAGAGTTCGTATTAGAATAACACCATAAGACACAAATCAAACAGGACCCTAATGTCACCTAGATACTCCAATGTCACCTCGAGTATCCGTGGGTATGATTATACGATATGCATCACACAATCTCAGATTCATCTATTCAACCAACACAAAGAACTTCAGAGAGTGCCCCAAAGTTTCTACCGGAGTGTCAAGACGAAAACGTGTGCCAACCCCTATGCATAAGTTCACGAGGTCACGGAACTCGCAAGTTGATCACCAAAACATACATCAAGTGGATCATGTGATATCACATTGTCACCACAGATAAGCGCATGCAAGACATACATCAAGTGTTCTCAATCCTTAAATACTCAATCCGATAAGATAACTTCAAAGGGAAAACTCAATTCGTCACAAGAGAGTAGAGGGGGAGAAACATCATAAGATCCAACTATAATAGCAAAGCTCGCGATACATCAAGATCGTTCCGAATCAAGAACACGAGAGAGAGAGAGATCAAACACATAGCTACTGGTACATACCCTCAGCCCCGAGGGTGAAATACTCCCTCCTCGTCATGGAGAGCGCCGGGATGATGAAGATGGCCACCGGAGAGGGATTCCCCCTCTGGCAGGGTGCCGGAACAGGTCTAGATTGGCTTTTGGTGGCTACAGAGGCTTGCGGCGGCGGAACTCCCGATCTAGGTTTCCTTCTGGAAGTTTGGGGTTATATAAGAGGTGTTCGAGTCGGGAACAAGTCAGGGGGGTTGTGACGCCCCCGATTTGACCGTACACTAATGCTACACGCAAACATGTGCGATCAAGATCAGGGACTCTAGGGAAGATATCACAACACAACTCTACAAATAAAATAAGTCATACAAGCATCATATTACAAGCCAGGGGGCCTCGAGGGCTCGAATACAAGAGCTCGATCATAGACGAGTCAGCGAAAGCAACAATATCTGAGTACAGACATAAGTTAAACAAGTTTGCCTTAAGAAGGCTAGCACAAACTGGGATACAGATCGAAAGAGGCGCAGGCCTCCTGCCTGGGATCCTCCTAAACTACTCATGGTCGTCGTCAGCGGGCTGCACGTAGTAGTAGGCACCTCCCGAGTAGTAGTAGTCGTTGTCGACGGTGGCATCTGGCTCCTGGGCTCCAACGTCTGGTCGCGGCAATCGGGTATCGGAAGGGGAAAAAGGGGGAGCAAAGCAACCATGAGTACTCATCCAAAGTACCCGCAAGCAAGGAGCTACACTACATATGTATGCATTGGTATCAAGTGGATTAAGGGTATCATATGTGGACTGAACTGCAGAATGCCGGAATAAGAGGGGGATAGCTAGGCCTTTCGAAGACTACGCTTCTGGTATCCTCCATCTTGCAGCAGGAGAAGAGAGTAGAAGGTAAGTTCACCAAGTAGCATCATGTAGCATAATCCTAACTGACGATCCTCCCCTCGTCGCCCTGTGAGAGAGCGATTACTGGTTGTATCTGGCACTTGGAAGGGTGTGTTTTATTAAGTATCCGGTTCTAGTTGTCATAAGGTCAAGGTACAACTCCAAGTCGTTCTGTTACCGAAGATCACGACTATTTGAATAGATTAACTTCCCTGCAGGGGTGCACCACATTTCCCAACACGCTCGATCCCCTTTGTCCGGACACACTTTTCTGGGTCATGCCCGGCCCCGGAAGATCAACAGGTCGCAGCCCTACCTAGGCACAACAGAGAGGTCAGCACACTGGTCTAAATCCTATGGCGCAGGGGTCTGGGCCCATCGCCCATTGCACATCTGCATGTTGCGAGGGCGGCCGGAAGTAGAACTAGCCCCCTTAATACAAGAGTAGGCTTACTGTCCAATCCGGTGCGCGCCGCTTAGTCGCTGACGTCACGAAGGATTCGGCTGATACCACGACGTCGAGTGCCCATAACTGTCCCCGCGTAGATGGTTAGTGCGTATAGGCCAGTGGCCAGACTCAGATCAAATACCAAGATCTCGTTAAGCGTGTTATTTTGAAATAACCACGGACGCCGACCAGGGCCAGGCCCACCTCTCTCCTAGGTGGTCTCAACCTGCCCTGTCGCTCCGCCACAAAGTAACAGACGGGGGCCGTCAGGAACCCAGGCCCACCTCTACCGGGATGGAGCCACCTGCCCCTTCAGCCCCCAACTCCGGACAGTATCATAAGTAATGTTCAGTATAAAGTATATAGCATATGCCCGTGACCACCTCCCGAAGTGATCACGACCCAGTAGTATAGCATGGCAGATGGACAAGAGTGTAGGGCCACTGATGGAACACTAGCAACCTATACTAAGCATGTAGGATTGTAGGTAAGGTATCAACAGTTGTAGCAACAATGACAGGCTATGCATCAGGATAGGATTAACGGAAAAGCAATAACATGCTACACTACTCTAATGCAAGCAGTATAGAGAAGAGTAGGCGATATCTGGTGATCAAGGGGGAGGGGCTTGCCTGGTTGCTCTGGCAAGAGAGAGGGGTCGTCAACACCGTAGTCGTACTGGGTAGCAGCGGCGTCAATCTCGGTGTCTAGCGAGAGAAGAGGGGGGAAGAAACAGTGAATACAATGCAAACAGATGCATAACGATGCATGACAAAGCAAAGTGTGATGCTAGGTGTGCCCTAACGCGGTATGAGGTGATACCGGTGAAGGGGGGAAACAACCGGGAAAGTATCCCCGGTGTTTCGCGTTTTCGGGCAGAGGAGCCAGAGGGGGAAAGTTGCGAGTTCGATAGGTTAGGGATGCATGGCGGACGAACGGACTGCGTATCTGGGTTCGTCTCGCCGTTCTGAGCAACTTTCATGTACAAAGTATTTTCATCCGACTTATGGATTATTTTATACTAATTTTTAAAGTTTAATTTATTTTCTAGAATTAACATATTATTCTAATTCGGGTTGACTAAGTCAATTTGACTAGTCAAAAGGGGATGTGTGGCCCACATGTCATAGACTATTTACCTAAACAAATAAATAAATCTAACTTATTTAAAATGGGGACCTACATGTCATCTATTACTAGACTAACTTAGCACTAAACCAGTACTACTACTAACTAAGCCTAGCAACTAATTAAGTAAGGGCCGGCCTGGGCACAGCCGTGCACACACACTCACGCACACAACACACACTCATGCTCGGCCATGGCCTTTGCCGTGGCCAGCTGTGGCAGCAAACAGAGCAGAGGTAGGGGCAGCGCAGCAGCGCACAACTACGCAAAGAGGAGCTGCAGTGCGGCGGCAGCGGTAAGAGCAGCAGCAGTACGCGGCAGCAGAGAGCAGCAATAGCAAGCAGCAGCGCCAAGGCAACAACAAGAAGCAGAGGAAAGCAGCGGCAGGCACGCGGGCACGCGCACGCGCAGGGCGCGGCCACGGCGCGGCCGACGCGCGGGCTGGGCGTGGGGAGCGACGGGCGCAGGGCGAGCGCGAGCTTCGGCCATGGCGGGCAACGGCGCGAGGGGGCATCTACGACGCCAAATCGAGACGAGGAACAAGGGAAAAACGAAGGGGATGCTCATGCAAGTCCGATGGCGAGGTCGGGGAGCGCGGGGGTGGCCGGACGCGACGAGCTCGACGACGAGATGCGGCATCGGTGGCGGAGAAGACGATGCATGGCGAGGCAGCAGGGCGTCTGAGCTCGAACCGATGCACGTAGTTGGTGGAGTCGGATGCGCTGAAGCTCCAGGGCATGCTCTCAGGTGACGGGGAGGCCGGTGGCCGCGACGACAACAATGGCCATGGAAGCTACATGTCGGTCAACGAACAAAGCGAGAGCGAGGCGCGAGGGGGAGGGGGACGAGGGGATTAGGGTTCGTCTAACGCGTCGGGGAGTGTTTTATACATTACGGTGTTCCACCGGATGATCGACACGGCGACGGCAGCGGCTACGGCGGCGTGGATCTTCGCCACGCACAGGTTCTACCATCTTCCCTGTATAGAGATTAAAGAAGGCCTCTGGACAGGTTGGGCTGCACTTTAGCTAGAGGCCAATCGTGTATAGTAGGCTTTCTCTTATTCTTTTTCTGTGAATTTATTTAGCTCCTGTTTTCCAATTAATTTAGATGTCCAATGATTTTTATTTTAGTTTAAACTTTTCACATAAATACTTAGTGACATAACAGTGCTGCACAAAAAGTTTTAGGTCATTTGTAATGGTTTAAAATAATTGTTTATTTTGAAGAGGCCAATTTAAATGTTATTGGTCCACTAAAAAGTTTATGTTGTTAATTTAAAAATTCATATGATGTTGGATTCACTTGGACAATTACCAGGGGATTATTTGGAATATTGTACACATTTTTGTCCTAGTGTTTGGTGAAATAATTTCTGGACTTTATAGTTTAAATTTGAGTTTGAACCAATTTGAGAGTGGGATTGTTTTCTAAATGCAACTTAAATATGATGATCATGATGACATGGCACATTAGCATGTGGTCACTGTAGCTAACCACTGGGGGTGTTACAAATCTCCTCCACTACAAGACATCTCGTACCGAGATTTAAGAAGCAGAGTAAAGGGGCAAGGTTCTGGACACAAAATTCTAGAGAGTGTTCTCGGTCTTGGCTACTCTTCTCGAAAAGGTCGATCCATTACGTCGATGTCTTGATTTCTCTGCTTCAGGTCATAATGAAGTCAGCATCCTTTCTTCGGGAACTCCATCGTACTTACGAAAGACGAAAGGGTGGTTGTTCTGGGAAAATGGACCTCTGCAAGGTTGACCATCTGGTCGATAACATCAGGGAAGGTGGGGGAGAGTAACTCTCGAATTGAAACTTAAGAAAATATCGAGAGCAAAGTAAGGAGGTATCATGAGAAGTTTCGAGCGGGCAGGCAATCGATCGATGCTTGACACAAGGCGTGAAAGGGGTTTAGAGCAACGAGAATAAATATTGCGTCTGATACCAGAATATATTATTGGGAAAGTGACCCCGTGAATTACATACGAAGTCAAACGTGAGGAATAACTTCGGAGATAGAGGTGTACAGGAGAGTCAGGTTTCGATCCTGGGAACTGTGGGTTATGGGCCCACCGTATGAGTTAACGGTAGGAAGGGCGGTGACGTCTTGCATGACCATGTAGGCCAGACATGTCAGCGGATAGCATGTCAGTTATGTTGGCAACAACATCGGTACCAAGGGCGAGGAACGAAGAGAACCATTTTCCTGCTCGTTGAACGAGGCGGACCAATAGGCAAAGTTCTCGTCCATCGGTGGCTACCGGAATGTCATCAACAATAGTAACAGGGTCATGCTGACAGAATTGTACACCGAGGTGTTTACATAAGCAGGAGAATATTTCTGCCTCGATCATATAGATCACAAGAAAGGTTAAACCAAACAATGGAAAGGAAAATGTGATTATCAGATTAAACAGAACAATGGAAAGGAAAAATGTGTATAAACACCTAATTCAAGGGTATATCCTTCCCAAGGACAAGTAGAGCATGATATCCTTGACAGGAAATAATGTAGAAAACTCTTTAGGTAAGGGAAGATTATTTCATGACATTACCCATACAACGGTGTTTGGATAATTGAGCAGGAAACATTTAGCATTGGGGTTTAAATGTTCTCGTTGAAAATCAGAGTGCCATAGACATGCTTTGAGATAGCATTGACATGGTTATCAAGTAAGGGTCAGAATTTGGATGCACAAAGGGTCCATCAGAAACGACTTATATAATAAGTCTTACAATTTCCTTATGGAAGAATGGTTAACCTTGCTAAACAGGAAACTGTAACAACAAGTCCTCTGGCCAGGTGTGATAGGCATGACATCACCTTACCGGGTCATATAAGGACCAATGTTATAACTCTTCAAAATATGTTCCAACCATCATATCTGACCGAGATTTAGATCTGATGGTGTCATGATACCTCAGACTCAAGATGCCTGAGAAGAAAAAGGTGCGACACAAATTGACGAGATGACAGTGCAAGGTTCTCGGGAAATGAACTATGGAAGCGAGTTCCAAAACAAGAGTTCATCATTAAATGAAGGAGATGTGAGGAGGTGGCCGATTGACTCAGCGACAATTCATTGAGATTTTCAAAAGATGGATTTCCACACTTACGTGAACAAGGGGATACCATTTGTCGGATCAGATGATATAATGATGCATGCTTGAGGAAAACACACATATTTAATCATTGGTTGAAAGATGCACCCGACATATGGGCTTAGGTAGCATGAACGATGTTATAATGGTGATTCGATAACCAATGGTCTAAAAATGAAATGTCGACCATTAACTTCAAAGCAATAGGGTTGCTAGAAGTTTTGAATTTTACACATCACGGTCCATTGTTGGTATTCCGGTTAGAAACAACCCGGGGACCAAGGAATGAACGAAGATGGAAAGAAGTATCACTTGTATCAAGAATTCTTAAGAGGTGGTAAAATTCTCACGACTTTCTTGACATTAAAGATGGTAATACTCCAAGCTAAAGAAGAACAAATGCTGGATAGCAAGGAACTCAAGGTATAACACAAAACACGATCAAGATTGTGTTGGAGGGAAGGCAATAAAGTGGCCGATGATAACACAAATCATCTAGAGAAAGGATGGTATTTCTCATCAAGAATTTGTTAGATATCTTGGAAGAGCTCATAATGTTTATAATGGTCATGACACATTTGTCGAGAGGTTTCATGAAGATGTAATCGATCAACGGTGACATCAAGTCAAAGGAATGATGAAGCGAAAGGTAATTGGAACCAAGGGTACGACACAAACTCAAAATCAAGCTTGTTGTTCAAGGCGAAACATTAAGACAAGGAAGATTGACGTAAGCTTAGCTCATCGCCGAAAGTGGTGCTCCAGAAATAAGGACCAGGTAGCACAGTTAAAATCAACACGATACTGATATAGCCGATTAGGCTAGAAATGACGTGATCAAGTACAAACTCATAAGTAAAGAAGATTACTAATAGTTGTTTAATCACGATGTGGACTCGATTCAGTTATCGGTGTCCTTGAGCGTTTAATGATCCAGAGCCCGTGAAAAAATTGAATCAGTGAGGATGTAGTACTTGATGGAGAACTCATAAGAAGTTATGCAGTTCCGTGATAATCTCGAGATACCAGTGTGTAATACTCGACGGAAGATCAAAGTAAAGGTTGGACTGGTGTATTGATCCACAGAAGACAAGTTCTTAAACTTGCCCGTGAAATGGGATCAAAGAAGAACATATGGTCGAACCACGATTGCCAAGGATCAATTCATCAATACCAAAGGATATTATATCAAGGAAATAGTTATTATTACAAGAAGCTTCCATGATAGGATCTAGATCGTGTCCATGGGCATGAACACAAAGGTTCAAGGTCGACTCCCACTTCTTCAATGCATAACCTTTCATTTTACTTCTCGCCTTTGATGAAACTATAGTGTAGAAATTTTATCTGGCGAAACAACAGAAGAGTATGACTCGCGAAAACTTTCTGGTTCATACGGTTTGGGGAAGGCATAGGTTCAACCCATCGGGGCATCTTAGGAGCATATAGCACAAATTTCAGGAGCGAATAACTCAAGCTCGGGAGCAGAGCATGGTTGACAAAAGCAGGGGATACAATTTACCAAGGGAATTATGTATCCGATGAAAGGCTCACGAGTTTAATGAATATGAAGGACGGTATAGGACAAAATCCAACAAAGGATGTGGTGGTCAATAAGGAATCTGATGTGAGTATCGGTACTCAACCAGAGGAAGAAAGAATGCAAGGAGATCAGATTATAAAAACAACTGACTAACTCAAAGCTCAAATGCAAAGGAATTGTGAATTCCAAGACAAAGGATCAGAAGCAATGCTCTGATTAGGGATGGATAAGTTGAATAGCCTTAGGGGTACAATCGATGGCAATTTGGTTGGTCGAGATACAGCTCATGTTTAAAATGACGTCTGACCAGGAAGGATAATCCTAAGATTCGACTGATGATTGTGAACGTTTGCAACTTATTGAATCAATGGACTAAAAAATGATAGTGACCAAGGATGCCACTAAGATTAGTATACTTATGGGATTAACCATAATGCAAGCAAGCAAGAATTTCAAGAACAACTGGCGGGTGAGGATTTTCGAAAGATCAAATTGTGTCTCGAAAACCTTTGTGAAACACATGAACAACTGGGGAGAAACAAATCCTTGATGTGTGTGAGGATTAATTTGTAGGTGTATTCAGGTGACAAGCAACTGCAAGGCAGTAGGCACAAGGATTCTCGGAACAAGAACGAGTATTTCGGGGTATCTTATAATAACAAGAGCAACTGGGGACTAAGGTAAGAATGGAAAGTGCATGTAGTTATCTATAGGGGTTGACGGTGGAACGGAGTTGCAAACGTAATGAGCGCAAGTTCTCGGGATAACATCAGAGAGTATCTTCTGGTGCAGCAGGCGATCATCTGTAATAAGAGACTCTTCGAAAGGAAGTAATTACGAGAACCTAGAGTTAGAGTTAGCAAAATCTTTTAACCCGAATAGAAGAGAGATCAGAGTCCCAGAGTATAGACGAGGAGTAAAAGATCCTAATACCACCCAATGGCGACGTGGGCCCATAAGCCGCACAACCAAGTTAGTAAAAACTTTTTCAATGACTAGACTCAACTTCGGCCAAGGAGTTTGGAAAGGGGATTCCTACAGGCAGTCGGCTTTCATACCAACTTGTGACGCCCCTGATTTGACCGTACACTAATCATACACGCAAACGTGTACGATCAAGATCAAGGACTCACGAGAAGATATCACAACACAACTCTACAAATAAAATAAGTCATACAAGCATCATATTACAAGCCAGGGGGCCTCGAGGGCTCGAATACAAGAGCTCGATCATAGACGAGTCAGCAGAAGCAACAATATCTGAGTACAGACATAAGTTAAACAAGTTTGCCTTAAGAAGGCTAGCACAAACTGGGATACAGATCGAAAGAGGCGCAGGCCTCCTGCCTGGGATCCTCCTAAACTACTCCTGGTCGTCATCAGCGGGTTGCACGTAGTAGTAGGCACCTCCCGAGTAGTAGTAGTCGTTGTCGACGGTGGCATCTGGCTCCTGGGCTCCAACATCTGGTCGCGGTAATCGGGTATCAGAAGGGGAAAAAGGGGGAGCAAAGCAACCGTGAGTACTCATCCAAAGTACTCGCAAGCAAGGAGCTACACTACATATGTATGCATTGGTATCAAATGGATTAAGGGTATCATATGTGGACTGAACTGCAGAATGCCGGAATAAGAGGGGGATAGCTAGGCCTTTCGAAGACTACGCTTCTGGTATCCTCCATCTTGCAGCAGGAGAAGAGAGTAGAAGGTAAGTTCACCAAGTAGCATCATGTAGCATAATCCTAACCGATGATCCTCCCCTCGTCGCCCTGTGAGAGAGCGATTACTGGTTGTATCTGGAACTTGGAAGGGTGTGTTTTATTAAGTATCCAGTTCTAGTTGTCATAAGGTCAAGGTACAACTCCAAGTCGTCCTGTTACCGAAGATCATGGCTATTTGAATAGATTAACTTCCCTGCAGGGGTGCACCACATTTCCCAACACGCTCGATCCCCTTTGTCCGGACACACTTTTCTGGGTCATGCCCGGCCTCGGAAGATCAACACGTCGCAGCCCTACCTAGGCACAACAGAGAGGTCAGCACGCCGGTCTAAATCCTATGGCGCAGGGGTCTGGGCCCATCGCCCATTGCACATCTGCACGTTGCGAGGGCGGCCGGAAGCAGAACTAGCCCCCTTAATACAAGAGTAGGCTTACAGTCCAATCCGGTGCGCGCCGCTTAGTCGCTGACGTCACGAAGGCTTCGGCTGATACCACGACGTCGAGTGCCCATAACTGTCCCCGCGTAGATGGTTAGTGCGTATAGGCCAGTGGCCAGACTCAGATCAAATACCAAGATCTCGTTAAGCGTGTTATTTTGAAATAACCACGGACACCGACCAGGGCCAGGCCCAGCTCTCTCCTAGGTGGTGTCAACCTGCCCTGTCGCTCCGCCACAAAGTAACAGTCGGGGGCCGTCGGGAACCCAGGCCCACCTCTACCGGGATGGAGCCACCTGCCCCTTCAGCCCCCAACTCCGGACAGTATCATAAATAATGTTCAGTATAAAGTATATAGCATATGCCCGTGACCACCTCCCGAAGTGATCACGACCCAGTAGTATAGCATGGCAGATGGACAAGAGTGTAGGGCCACTGATGGAACACTAGCAACCTATACTAAGCATGTAGGATTGTAGGTAAGGTATCAACAGTTGTAGCAACAATGACAGGCTATGCATCAGGATAGGATTTACGGAAAAGCAATAACATGCTACACTACTCTAATGCAAGCAGTATAGAGAAGAGTAGGCGATATCTGGTGATCAAGGGGGGGGGGCTTGCCTGGTTGCTCTGGCAAGAGAGAGGGGTCGTCAACACCGTAGTCGTACTGGGTAGCAGCGGCGTCGGTCTCGGTGTCTAGCGAGAGAAGAGGGGGGAAGAAACAGTGAATACAATGCAAACAGATGCATAATGATGCATGACAAAGCAAAGTGTGATGCTAGGTGTGCCCTAACGCGGTATGAGGTGATACCGGTGAAGGGGGGAAACAACCGGGAAAGTATCCCCGGTGTTTCGCATTTTCGGGCAAAGGAGCCGGAGGGGGAAAGTTGCGAGTTCGATAGGTTAGGGATGCATGGCGGACGAACGGGTTGCGTATCTGGGTTCGTCTCGCCGTTCTGAGCAACTTTCATGTACAAAGTATTTTCATCCGAGTTACGAATTATTTTATACTAATTTTTAAAGTTTAATTTATTTCTAGAATTAACATATTATTCTAATTTGGGTTGACTAAGTCAATTTGACTAGTCAAAAGGGGATGTGTGGCCCACATGTCATAGACTCTTTACCTAAACAAATAAATAAATCTAACTTATTTAAAATGGGGACCTACATGTCATCTATTACTAGACTAACTTAGCACTAAACCAGTACTGCTACTAACTAAGCCTAGCAACTAATTAAGTAAGGGCCGGTGAGGGAGTCCTGGATTAGGGGGTGTCCGGATGGCCGGACTATACCTTCAGCCGGACTCCTAGACTATGAAGATACAAGATGGAAGACTTCGTCCCGTCTCCGGAAGGGACTTTCCTTGGCGTGGAAGGCAAGCTTGGCGATACGGATATGCAGATCTCCTTACCATTGTAACCGACTTTGTGTAACCCTAACCCTCTCCGGTGTCTATATAAACCGGAGGGTTTTAGTCTGTAGGGCAACATACAGAACAACAATCATACCATAGGCTAGCTTCTAGGGTTTAGCCTCTCCGATCTCGTGGTAGATCTACTCTTGTACTATTCATATCATCAATATTAATCGAGCAGGACATAGGGTTTTACCTCCATCAAGAGAGCCCGAACCTGGGTAAAACTTCGTGTCCCTTGCCTCCTGTTACCATCCGGCCTAGACGCACAGTTCGGGACCCCCTACCCGAGATCCGCCGGTTTTGACACCGACATTGGTGCTTTCATTGAGAGTTCCTCTATGTCATCGCCATCAGGCTTGATGGCTCCTACGATCATCAATAGCAATGCAGTCCAGGGTGAGACCTTCCTCCCCGGACAGATCTTCGTCTTCGGCGGCTTCGCACTGCGGGCCAATTCACTTGGCCATCTGGAGCAGATCGAAAGCTATGCCCCTGGCCATCAGGTGAGATTTGGAAATTTAAACTATACGGCTGACATCCGCGGGGACTTATTCTTCGACGGATTCGAGCCACTGCCGAGCGCGTCGCACTGTCACGACGAGCACGATCTAGCTCTGCCGCCGAACAGTGCCCTGGAGGCCGCACCCGCATCGGCTTCGACCCTTAATTCGGAGCCAACTGCGCCGACCGAGGATGGGTGGTTGGACGCCACCTCGGGGGCTGCGATCCCAACGGTGATCGAGCTGAACACCAACCCCGCACTCCGCGAGACTCGTGACTCCAAGGAGTCGGACTCCTCTCCGGACTCCGAACCCTCCGCGCCCGTGCCGATCGAATCCGATTGGGCACCGATCATGGAGTTTACTGCCGCGGACATCTTTCAGCACTTGCCTTTCGGCGATATTCTGAAGACACTAATGTCTCTCTCTTTATCAGGAGAGCCCTGGCCGGACTACGGCCAGCAAGGTTGGGATACGGACGATGAAGAAATTCAAAGCCCACCCACCACCCACTTTGTAGCCACTGTCGACGATTTAACCGACATGCTCGACTTCGACTCCGAAGACATCGACGGTATGGACGCCGATGAAGGAGACGATGAAGAACCAGCGCCTATTAGGCCCTGAAAAGCCACCTCGTCATATGACATATACATGGTGGACGCACCAAAAGATGACGACGAGGAGCGGAAGGACGCACCGAAGGCTTGTTCCCTCGAAAAGCAGTCAAAGCGGCGACGCAAGCGCCGCCCCAAATCCTGCCTCGACAGAAATAACGATCACACGGACCCAGCGCTGGAGCAGGGCGAACCGCTGTCGGATAACGGCAATCCGGATAATCAAACTGAACAAACAAATTCTATCAAGGATAATGGTTCGGACGACATAACGCCGGACAGGCACCCGGAGAAGCAGAATGCCAGTAAAAGGCTTGTTGCCACCACGAGGAGTCTTAAAAAGCAGAGGCAAAGGCTCAAGGCTGCGCAAGACACACTCCAAATGAGATGGAGTAAAATACTCAACACAGCAGCGAGGTACGGCGAGAATCGCCCCCCAAGAGCTACCCAAAGCGGAAACTGCTACCTGAATTCGATGAGGAGGCCTCAGACCTCCCACAACCAAATATCAAAGCAGCCACCTGGCTGGATAGACGACCCCTCTACCAACACAGAGCGGCATACAACGCCACTCACAATACAACACGCGACCCATGCGAGGGCTCGCACCCAAAGGACGGCGCAACAAGATCCATCTATGGACCACACAAGCGCGCCCCAGCATACAATGCAACACAACAAACATCCGAACAACGCGATACACCCAGCTACAGGGGTGCCGCACACCTTCTTTGTTTCACCGATGAGGTGCTGGACCACGAATTTCCATAGGGATTCAAACCCGTAAACATAGAGACATACGACGGAACCACATACCCTAGGGTCTGGATTGAGGACTACATCCTTCATATCCATATGGCTCGAGGAGATGATGTCCACGCCATCAAGTACTTACCCCTCAAGCTCAATGGGCCAGCTCGTCACTGGCTTAAAGGCCTCCCCGAAAGCTCCATTGGAAGTTGGGAAGAGCTCGAAGACGCTTTCCGGGCAAATTTTCAAGGGACTTATGTCCGACCTCCGGATGCGGACGATTCGAGTCATATAACTCAACAGCCCGGAGAGTCAGCCCGAAAGCTTTGGAACAGGTTTCTTACTAAAAAGAACCAGATTGTCGACTGTCCGGACGCTGAAGCCTTGGCAGCTTTTAAGCATAGCGTCCGTGGCGAATGGCTCGCCAGACACCTCGGCTAAAATAAGCCGAGAACGATGGCCGCATTAACAAGCCTCATGACCCACTTTTGCACGGGTGAGGACAGCTGGCTAGCCAGATGCAGCACCAGCGACCCCAGTACATCTGAAGTTAGGGATGGAAACGGGAAATCACAGCGCAACAGCAATAACAAACGCCGGAATAAAGAAGACAAAACGAAGGGCATGGCAGTAAACGCCGGATTCAAAAGCTCTCGGCCAGGTCAAAAGCCGCCCTCTAAAGGCACCAGGGATGAACTGTCCAGCCTCAACAAAATTCTGGACCAAGTATGTCAGATCCATAGTACCCCTGGTAAACCCGCTAATCATACCCACAGAGAATGTTGGGTCTTCAAGCAGTCCGGCAAGCTCAACGCCGTACACAAGGGGGAGGATACACCAAGTGAAGACGAGGACAACCATCCCAAACAAGACACCGGGGTACAAAAGAAATTTCCACCAGAAGTCAAAACAGTAAACGTGTTACACGTAATCAAGGGAAAAACAATGCGGCACTCCCAGGAAAATATACCCAAGTGCCTGTCACCGCGAAGTCCTGCCACTGGTCGTCCCAACTGATCACTTTCGACCATCGCGATTACTCAGCAAGTATCCGACGCGCAGGATGGGCTGCCCTGGTATTAGACCCAGTAATTGGCAGATATCACTTCACACGAGTCTTGATGGACGGTGGCAGCAACCTGAACCTAATATATCAGGATACAATCCGCGGGATGGGGTTAGACCCAACAAAAATTCGCCATAGCAATACTACCTTTAAAGGAGCAACGCCAGGCCCAGGGGCTCGTTGTACGGGATCCCTCCTACTACGAGTTATATTCGGCTCCCCCGATAACTTCCGTCACGAGCATTTAACCTTCCACATCGCTCTGTTCCAAAGTGGCTATCAAGCACTGCTCGGACGCGAAGCTTTCGCTCGCTTTAATGCAATACCACACTATGCCTCCCTCACACTCAAGATGCCCGGTCCACGTGGCATCATTTCAGTGAACGGAAATATCAAGCAATCTCTGCGCGCCAAAGAGAGTGCGGCTGCCTTGGCAGCCGCACACTAAAGGCGCCCGGACCAGTGAAAGCATCCAATAGGTCGTCAAGACCTCAGACACAACTAATCAAGTCCGGCGCCTCTATTTATACCAAATAAATGGTCACACCCCTATTTGTCCATACAAGGGGCTCAAACGCGCGCAGACAAGTGACGATCATCGTGCTACACCCATCCAGGATACGGCACAACGGAGACACAGGCGCAGATGTGCAACAGGGACCCGCTCCAAGGATTCCTTTTAGATTAAGACCCTGCGTAAACCTTTTTTACTGTCTCTTGTTGATACATATCCACCGTTGAGAGGTATGTTGACGTCTTGGCATGTGTCCACGCCAGAACAATGCACGTACCTGGACACAAGGGGCTTCTTACAAAGGCCATTATTTAGGCCCAGTTTATACCACAAAGACCGAATACCTTAGGGAGTGTTCGGCGTCACGAGTTTGGCCCTATATGCATCAGCTCCGAATCATTGTCTTTGGTCAAATGTTGGGTTTGCCCGGCTCCTGTGTTTTGGTGACTTACGTTCCGCTTTACCGGCTAAGGTAGCACCAGGAGAACTACTGTGATTGTGCCCTGGTTCATCCGGACGAGCACCTCAGTATAGAAAGCCGAAAACTGACTGTCATGATATAGCGTGAGACTGGTCAACCACTTGATGACCTGTTGGAATGTTAGAATTCCTCCGCCTTAACGAAGGCCGTTTTCCGGCTAGGCATGTACGCACCCCGGGATCGGGAGAGTGTGGAGCCACCAGGGGCTATTTAGTAGCCCCACTGTCAAACTCCTATGGCTAAGTGAATGTGCTAAAGCATTATAGTCCGGTTGCCTCGCTCGCTCCGCTATCACCTCCTTAATAGGACCAAGACGTTGGGTTAAGTGTGAACACATGTTTTTTGCGAGCACCTCCGCATTATATGCGTGGGGGTTGAAGCCGACGGCTGCAATCTTTCAGGTTATACACATGTATACACAAACGGCCGCCCAGGAGGCATCATATTACTTTCAGGCAAAAGTATAAAAATAGCCTTATAAAAATTTATAAAAGCATTTCGCTTACAATGAGATTACATATCACTCAAACATAATATTTTTTGAGCACTGGGTCTCTATCAAATGAGCACCCTCAAGAACTTCTTCAAAGTAGTGCTTAGCAGCCATTCGACCTATGGCCGAATCCCACGCTGCAACAGTGGTAGCATCCATCTCTGCCCAGTATGCTTTAACACGGGAAAAGGCCATCCGTGCGCCCTCTATGCACGCTGACCTCTTCATCGCATTAATGCACGGCACCACGTCAAGGAACTGCTGCACCAAGCTGAAATAGTTGTTCGGTTTTGACCTTTCCGGCCATAGCTGATCCACCACAGACCTCATGGTGAGTCCGGACAACCTATTCAGTTCGGCCCATTCGGCTAACTGGTCAGTCAATGAAAGCGGACGCTCAGGAGAATAGAATTGTGTCCAAAACAGCTGGTCCACTTCACGGTCCGTCTGACCCTGGAAGTACTGGGCCGCATCGGCAGCGCTCGCCGCCAAATCCATATACACATCCTCCGAACTCCACAGCCAATCCAGAGAGGCATACCGTGGATCTCCGAACTTCCTTTGCAACATAAAGGATTTCCCAGCTACAATATCCTCGACTTCCCGCAGCTCCTCCTTCTTCGCCCTCATAGTAGAGCGGAGGTCTTTTCTCGTCGCAGCAGACTTCTCAAGGTCCGATGCCTTCGCTAGGTTTTCCTTTTCAAGAACCCGGCAACGGTCGGCGGCAGCTTTTAATTCTATGGCCATCTTGGCCATTTTATATCGGCTCTTGCCATGCGCGGCCTTCTCGGCTTTCAGCTCGTCGGCCGCCTTCAAAGCAGCCGCATTACCCAACCTCGCTTGTTCCTTGGCTCGGGCAAGTTCTTCCTGCAAGGCTTCAACGGTGGCAGCTCCATCTGCAGTCACAACATATTAAAGATACTGGCATCATGCTGCTCTTCCTATGTGGCGTTTACCAGATAATGACACTTACCCTATGCCTCGTCAAGCCTTTTGTTAACAAGCTCAATGTCGGCATCTGCCGCATCCAACTGCCGTTCTAAATGGGCGAACTCGCTAGTCCGGCTAGCCATCGGAGCTTCCATCACCTGCACATAGAGTTAGTATGGTTATTACCTGGGAATATGATCCTCTATTCGTCTCCGTTTCCGACGACAACCAGAGTCTCAGGGGCTACTATCTACACAGGGCACACCTAGCATGTGCAGGACTATCATACATTCTTTTACGTACCTCAAAGCCTGTCAGTAGACTCATAAAAGCTTCATGCAATCCGCTTTCGGCGGACGAGATTCTCTCCATCACCGTATTCATCAGCACACGGTGTTCATCTGAGATGGCCGCTCGCCCCACCAACTCCCTCAGAACATCCGATCGCACACTAGACGGTGCCGGACTCTTTTGTCTGCTCTCTTCGGGAGCCGGACACTGGGAGCTTCGGGGGTCAATGGGATTATCTTTTGGCCTCACCGGACTTGGAGAGGCCCTCCGCAACGACACTTCAGGGTCGCCCGCTTCCGGAGCGGAGGAGTCCGGAGGAGGCGTTTCACTCTCCATCATCTCTGGAAGAAGATCCCCCGAAGACGAGCTCATTTGAGAGGGGCTAAGGCCCGAACTGCAAAGATATATGTGGTGGTTATTTTCTTAGAAGAAAAAGATGGCATATCTGTACTATTAAAGTATTTCGGGTCACTTACGACTCACGGGAGAATTGATCCCCCCGCGGACTTTGTGCGGCAGCAGCACCCCCCAAGGTAGGACCCTCTGTGGGAGACTTCTTCTCCCGTTCGGAAGCTTCGGCTTCCGAATCCCCGGGCGCAGTCCTTTTCCTCTTCCGGTCGTCTTCCTTCATGGAGATGCTCGCTCCCTCGGTTAGAATGGGCAGCTTTGGGGGCCCGCGTCCGCCCGTATTATCCTCCACAGTATCTTCCTTCAAGGGCTCTGGGCAAGGTGCGATCTGGAGCATCTTTTCCAATACCGGATTTTCCAAACCCTCAGGGAGGGGGGCCGAACACCGAATCAACTTTGCCTTTGTTAGCCAGTCCTGGTCAAAAAGCAAACTCTCAGAAATAACTTCGTAACAAAGGAGAGATAATATGTTTGGCCGGAAGATTCCTTACCTGTTCAGTGGCGCGGTTACTACTCAGGCCCACGTCCTCGGTGATTTTCGGACACTCTACCTAAGGTCCGAAGAATGACTTGTACATCTCCTCGTGCGTCAGGCCGAGAAAATTTTGAATGACATGCGGTCCCTCGGGATTGAACTCCCACAAGCGAAGGGGCCGGCATTTGCAAGGCTGGACTTGACGAACCAGCATAACTTGTATTACCGCAACCAAACTGAAATCTCCATTGAAGAGATCTCGAATGCGGCTTTGCAGTATAGGCACGTCCTTGGCTGGACCCCAGCTCAGACCTCTGCTGATCCATGACATCAGTTGTGGTGGAGGGCCTGAGTGGAAAACAGGGGCGGCCGCCCACTTGGCACTTCTAGGAGCCGTGATGTATAACCACTCCTGTTGCCACAATTCAGACACCTCTGGGATGGAACCTTTGGGCCACAGAGCTCCCGTCATCTTGCGTATTGAGGCATCTCCACACGCTGCATGTTGCCCCTCGATCATCTTCGGCTTTACTTCAAAGGTCTTGAGCCATAGGCCAAAGTGAGGGGTAACCGGGAGGAAGGCATCGCACACGACAATAAATGTCGTGATTTGAAGAAAGAAGTCCGAAGCTAGATCATGGAAGTCTAGCCTGTAATAAAACATCAAACCCCTGAAGAAAGGATCTAGAGCAAGGCCTAGACCTCGGAGGAAGTGGGAGACGAACACGACGTTCTCGTTGGGTTCGGGGGAGGGGACGGCCTGCCCTCGGGGAGGCAGCCGATGCAAAATCTCGGCGGTCAGATATCTGGCCTCCCTCAACTTTTTGATGTCTTCTTCCATGACGGAGGAAGGCACCCATCGGCCTTGAAGGCTAGATCCGGACATGACTGAAGGTTCGGAGCACCTGACCTGAACTTTGGGCGTTTGAGCTTGAGGTGGGGGGAGGATTCGATTGAGCACAGGAGGGAAAAAATAAAAGCCTTGTCCCTTTATAAAGAGGGTGAATATCAAGCGTCCTCTCCGTGTCCGTTTGGACTTGCCTATAATCTAGGAGTCCTAGAAGCGGTTGGGTTACCCACGCCCGTATTAATGAGAACCCCGGAATAAGGGGACATGATCTCTGCTTTAACAAGACGTGCCAAGGAAACCGCCTCGCATGACGCGCTGAGGTGGGATAATAAAACGATTCGAATAAAGGCTTGGCCATGGTGCGGTGTCACACTATGGAATACATCAGCAGATTAGATTTGTGTAAATGTTATTCTCTCTATGGCAGTATGTGGAAACTTATTTTGCAGAGCCGGACACTATCTTTGTGTTCAAAATCTTCTATGAAGTACTTGGAGGAGGAACCCACCTTGCAATGCCGAAGATAATCTGCGCGCCGGACTCGTCGTCATTGAAGCCTGGTTCAGGGGCTACTGAGGGAGTCCTGGATTAGGGGGTGTCCGGATGGCCGGACTATACCTTCAGCCGGACTCCTGGACTATGGAGATACAAGATTGAAGACTTCGTCCCGTGTCCGGAAGGGACTTTCCTTGGCGTGGAAGGCAAGCTTGGCGATACGGATATGCAGATCTCCTACCATTGTAACCGACTTTGTGTAACCCTAACCCTCTCCGGTGTCTATATAAAGCGGAGGGTTTTAGTCCGTAGGACAACATACAGAACAACAATCATAGCATAGGCTAGCTCCTAGGGTTTAGCCTCTCCGATCTCGTGGTAGATCTACTCTTGTACTACCCATATCATCAATATTAATCGAGCAGGACGTAGGGTTTTACCTCCATCAAGAGGGCCCGAACCTGGGTAAAACTTCGTGTCCCTTGCCTCCTGTTACCATCCGGCCTAGACGCATAGTTCGGGACCCCCTACCCGAGATCCGCCGGTTTTGACACCGACAGCCGGCCTGGGCACAGCCGTGCACACACACTCACGCACACAGCACACACACTCACGCTTGGCCATGGCCTTTGCCGTGGCCAGCTGTGGCAGAAAACAGAGCAGAGGCAGGGGCAGCGCAGCAGCGCACAACTACGTAAAGAGGAGCTGCAATCTGGCGGCAACGGCAAGAGCAGCAGCAGTACGCGGCAGCAGTACGTGGCAGCAGAGAGCAGCAGTAGCAAGCAGCAGCGCCAAGGCAACAACAAGAAGCAGAGGAAAGATGCGATAGGCACGCGGGCGCGCGCACGCGCAGGGCGCGGCCACGGCGTGGCTGTCGCGCGGGCTGGGCGTAGGGAGCGACGGGCGCAGGGCGAGCGCGAGCTTCGGCCATGGCGGGCAGCGGCGCGAGGGGGCATCTATGGCGCCAAATCAAGACGAGGAACAAGGGAAAAACGAAGGGGATGCTCACGCAAGTCCGATGGCGAGGTCGGGGAGCGCGGGGGTGGCCGGACGCGACGAGCTCGACGATGAGATGCGGCAGCGGTGGCGGAGAAGACGACGCGATGGCGAGGCAGCAGGGCGTCCGAGCTCGAACCGATGCACGTAGTCGGTGGAGTCGGAGGCGCTGAAGCTCCAGGGCATGCTATCAGGTGACGGGGAGGCCGGTGGCCGCGATGACGACAATGGCCATGGCAGCTACATCTCAGTCAACGAACAAAGCGAGAGCGAGGCGCGAGAGGGAGGGGGACGAGGGGATTAGGGTTCGTCTAACGCGTCGAGGAGTGTTTTATACATCACGGTGTTCCACCGGATGATCGACACGGCGACGACAGCGGCTACGGCGGCGTGGATCTTCGCCATGCACAGGTTCTACCATCTCCTCTATACAGAGATTAAAGAAGGCCTCTGGACGGGTTGGGCTACACTGTAGCTAGAGGCCAATAGTGTATAGTAGGCTTTCTCTTATTGTTTTTCTGTGAATTTATTTAGCTCCTGTTTTCCAATTAATTTAGATGTCCAATGATTTTTCTTTTAGTTTAAACTTTTCACATAAATACTTAGTGACATAACGGTGCTGCACAAAAAGTTTCAGGTCATTTGTAATGGTTTAAAATAATTGTTTATTTTGAAGAGGCCAATTTAAATGTTATTGGTCCACTAAAAAGTTTATTTGGTTAATTTAGAAATTCATCTGATGTTGGATTCACTTGGACAATTACCAAGGGATTATTTAGAATATTGTACACATTTTTGTCCTAGTGTTTGGTGAAATAATTTCCGGACTTTATAGTTTAAATTTGAGTTTGAACCAATTTGAGAGTGGGATTGTTTTCTAAATGCAACTTAAATATGATGATCATGATGACATGGCACATTAGCATGTGGTCACTGTAGCTAACCACTGGGGGTGATACAGGGGTCCCCGAGGCGGCCACGAGGTAGGGGCCGTGCCCAGGGGGTAGGGCGCGCCCCCACTGATACATCACCGTCGTATCTACTTTTCCAAACACTTTTGCCCCCTTTTTTGGACTTTAACTTGCATGATTTGAATTGAACTAACCCGGACTGACACTGTTTTCAGCAGAATTGCCATGGTGTTATTTTTTTGTAGAAATAAAAGTTATCGGAATGACCTGAAAATCAACGGAGATTATTTTTGGAATATATTAAAAATACTGGAAGAAGAATCCACGTCAGGGGGCCCACACTCTGTCCATGAGGGTGGGGGGCGCGCCCTACCCCCCTGGGCACGCCCCTGCCTCGTGGGCCCCATGACGCTCCACCTAACCTCAACTCCAACTCTATATATTCGTGTTCGGGGAGAAAAAAATCAGAGAGAAGGATTCATCACATTTTACGATACGAAGCCGCCGCCGAGCCCTAAACTCTCTCGGGAGGGCTGATCTGGAGTCCGTTCGGGGCTCCGGAGAGGGGAATCCATCGCCATCGTCATCATCAACCTTCCTCCATCACCAATTCCATGATGCTCACCACCATGCATGAGTAATTCCATCATAGGCTTGCTGGACGATGATGGGTTGGATGAGATTTATCATATAATCGAGTTAGTTTTGTTAGGGTTTGATCCCTTGTATCCACTATGTTCTGAGATTGATGTTGCTATGACTTTGCTATGCTTAATGCTTGTCACTAGGGCTCGAGTGCCATGATTTCAGATCTGAACCTATTATGTTTTCATCAATATATGAGAGTTCTTGATCCTATCTTGCAAGTCTACAGTCACCTATTATGTGTTATGATCCGTTAACCCCGAAGTGACAATAATCAAGATACTTACCGGTGATGGCCGTAGTTTGAGGAGTTCATGTATTCACTATGTGTTAATGCTTTGGTCCGGTACTCTATTAAAAGGAGGCCTTAATATCCCTTAGTTTCCAATAGGACCCTGCTGCCACGGGAGGGTAGGACAAAAGATTTCATGCAAGTTCTTTTCCATAAGCATGTATGACTATATTCGGAATACATGCCTACATTACATTGATGAACTGGGGCTAGTTCTGTGTCACCCTATGTTATAACTGTTGCATGAATAATCGCATCCGGCATAATTCTCCATCGCCGATCCAATGCCTATGAGCTTTTCCTATATTGTTCTTCGCTTATTTACTTTTCCGCTGCTACTGTTACAATCACTACAAAACCCAAAAACATTTCTTTTTCTACCGTTACTTTTGCCACCGTTACCACTACTATCATATTACTTTGCTACTAAATACCTTGCTGCAGATATTAAGTTTCCAGGTGTGGTTGAATTGACAATTCAGCTGCTAATACTGGAGAATATTCTTTGGCTCCCCTTGTGTCGAATCAATAAATTTGGGTTGAATACTCTACCCTCAAAAACTGTTGCGATCCCCTATACTTGTGGGTTATCAAGACCATTTTCTCACGTCGTTGCCGGGGAGCATAGCTCTATTCTTTGAGTCACTTGGGATTTATATCTGCTTATCATTATGAAGAACTTGAAAGATCAAAGAACTAAGATTTTTCCTCAGCTACGAGGGGAGGTAAGGAACTGCCATCTAGCTCTGCACTTGATTAACCTTCTGTTTTGAGTAAACTTGCGACACCTAAACTTGCTTCTGCTATTAATTCTGATAGGTCGCATGTTATTGATGATGCCACTTCTGCTATGCATGATACTTATGATGAAACTACTTCTATGCTTGATACTACTATGCCACTAGGTGAATTTCTTGATGAACAACTTGCTAGGGCTAGAGAGAATGAAATTATTGAAACTAATAATATTGATGAAAGTGATGATGAAGATTCTCCCCCTAGATATGAATTGCTTGTTGTTCCCGAGGGTTATGTTATGGATGAAGAAACTGCTAGAGACTCCTTAGCTTGCAATGATAGAAGTGATCTTAAGAAACTATTAGCTAAGCTTAAAGAAAAGTCTTTGAATGCTAGAATGAAATATGATCCTGCTTATGCTACTTCACCTATCTTTATTACTGATAAGGATTATGATTTCTCTGTTGATCCTGATATAATTGCTTTGGTTGAATCTGATCCTTTCTATGGCTATGAATCTGAAACTGTTGTGGCACATCTTACTAAATTAAATGATATAGCTACCCAGTTCACTAATGATGATAAAACTCTCTACTATTATATCCTTAAATTATTTCCGTTCTCATTAAAGGGTGATGCTAAGATATGGTTTAATTCTCTTGATCCTGGTTGTGTGCGTAGTCCCCAGGATATGATTTACTATTTCTCTGCTAAATATTTCCCCGCTCATAAGAAACAAGCTGCCTTAAGGGAAATATATAATTTTGTGCAAATTGAAGAAGAGTCTCCCACAAGCCTGGGGGAGGCTTCTCCAATTACTTAATGCTTTGCCTGATCATCCTCTCAAGAAAAATGAAATACTTGATATCTTTTATAATGGACTAACTGATGCTTCCAGAGACTACCTGGATAGTTGTGCTGGTTGTGTTTTCACGGAAAGAACAGTTGATCAAGCTGAAATTCTATTGAATAATATGTTGACCAATGAAAATAATTGGACACTTCCTGAACCAATTCCAAAGCCAACTCCGAAGAAAAGGGGTATTCTATTTCTCAGTCCTGAAGATATGCAAGAGGCAAAGAAATCTATGAAAGAAACAGGTATAAAAGCTGAAGATGTTAAGAATTTACCTCCTGATGAAGAAATGCATGGTCTTAATTCATCACCTATTGAAGAAACACACGGTCTCGATAACCCGACACAGGTAGTAAAGGTAAATTCTCCCTATAGATTTGACGAAGGTGATATCCCTTGTTATAAGTCTGCTAGCCAATGCTTAGATGAGTTTGATAATTTTATTGTTAAACAAGAAAACTTCAATGCTTATGTTGGTAGACCATTGAAACACAATGCTGATATGCTTGAACACTTGAGTTATCATATGTCTAGAGTTAAAGGTGAACTTAAACTTATTAGTAAACATGCTTCTATGGTTACCACTCAAGTAGAACAAGTACTTAAAGCTCAGAATGATTTTCTCAATGAATTAAATAATAAGAAAAATGATAATGTTGTTAGAGTTATGACTAGAGGTGGTAAAATTACTCAGGAACCTTTGTATCCTGAGGGCCATCCTAAGAGAATTGAGCAAGATTCTTAGAGAACTACTATAGATGCACCTAGTCCTTCTAAAAGGAAGAGAAAGAAAAATGATAGGACTTTGCATGCTTCTAGTGAACCTGTTATTGACACACCTGAGAATCCCAATGATATTTCTATTTCTGATGCTGAAACACAATCTGGTAATGAACATGAACCTAGTGATAATGTTAATGATGATGTTCATGTTGATGCTCAACCTAGGAATGATAATGATGTAGAGATCGAATCTGCTGTTGATCTTGATAACCCACAATCAAAGAATCAATGTTATGATAAGAGAGACTTTGTTGCTAGGGAGCACGGTAAAGAAAGAGAACCATGGGTTCAGAAACCCATGCCTTTTCCTCCTAAACCATCCAAGAAAAAGGATGACGAGGATTTTGAGCGCTTTGCTGAAATGATTAGACATATCTTTTTGCGTATGCGTTTGACTGATATGCTTAAAATGAATCCTTATGCTAAATACATGAAAGATATTGTTACAAATAAAAGAAAGATACCAGGAGCTGAAATTTCCACCATGCTTGCTAATTATACTTTTAAGGGTGGAATACCAAAGGAACTTGGAGATCCAGGAGTACCAACTATACCATGCTCCATTAAAATTAACTATGTTAAAACTGCTTTATGTGATCTTGGAGCCGGTGTTAGTGTTATGCCTCTCTCTTTATATCGTAGACTTGATTTGAATAAGTTGACACCTACTGAAATATCTTTGCAAATGGCTGACAAATCAACTGCTATACCTGTCGGTATCTGTGAGGATGTGCCTGTTGTGGTTGCAAACATTACTATTTTAACGGACTTTGTTATTCTTGATATTCCCGAGGACGATAGTATGTCTATTATTCTTGGATGACCCTTTTTGAATACTGCAGGGGCTGTTATTGATTGCACCAAAGGCAATGTCAGTTTTCATGTTAATGGTAATGAGCATACGGTACACTTTCCAAAGAAACAACCTCAAGTCCACAGTATTAATTCTATTGGAAAAATTTCAACAATCACTATTGGAGGTTTTGAATTCCCTCTTCCTACTGTCAAGAAGAAATATGATATTCTTATTGTTGGGGACATGCATATCCCCGTTGAGGTAACATAGTGTTATTCTAAATTTCTCCGGTTCCATGTTATTTGGAATGAGTTTGTTAACAAGACTTGATCAACCTTGTTAGTGGATTCCTTTTGATGAGCATGAGACAGATGAAGTTAGAAAGCACAACTCCCTGTACCCTCTTTTTACTTTCTGTTATTTATATTAACAAAGCAAAATTAGTATTTTCTGTCTGTTTTCTAAATTATCCATGCAATAAAAAATACCCCGAAAATAAAAGTTCTCCAAATGCCCTGAAAATTAAATATGTTTTTTCTAGAATATTTGAGAATATCTGGCACTGAGAACACACCAGGGGAGCAAGCACCTGCCCACAAGGGTCCAGGGCGCGCGCCCTGCCTCGTGGGCCCATGGTGGCTCCCCTCCACTTATTCCAGCCACCACACACTCCTTCTTCCTCCCAAAAAAATCACTAACCATCTCAAGCACGAGTTCTAGCTCATCTTGCTGCCATTTTCGATCTCCTAGCTCAAAGCTCCATTCACAAAACTGCTTTGGGGGATTGTTCTTTGGTGTGTGACTCCTCCAATGGTCCACTTAGTTTTTTGTTCTAGTGCTTTATTTATTGCAAATTTTTGCTGCTTAGGTGACCCTGTTCTTGAGCTTGCATGTCAAATTTATATGGTCAAAAGTAGTTTTAATGCATGATATAGTCTCTAGGCACTTGTGGGAGTAGTTGCTATCAATTTTGTTGAGTTTGCTCCACTTTTATTTTTAAGTTACTAAAAATTTCAGAAATTTTCAGAAAAAGATGAAGAGATTTTTGAGGGGCTCATCGAGCTGAAGCTCGAAGGATAAACAAAATGAAGAGAACAAGAAGCCCAAGTATAATCTCCCTCGCACCGCAGAGGTTCAGCCTTGTGAAAGGCCTTGTGATGATTTCTTGAGAGCAGCCGGGATTTGTTATGATTTCTATGAGTTGGCTGAGAATGCAGGCCTCACCGCCTTCCTCCACGACCAACGCGAATAGTATCTCTTACTCACCAATATCTTTGTGCAAAACTTTCATTTCCATGCTAGGAGCTCACCACTTTCGGTGGAATTTTATTTATATGATGAGCATAAGGAGATGTCACTTCGTGATTTTTGTCGGGTTTGTTTGATCCCTTTTGAAGGCAGCGTAGAGGAACCACATCGTGATGATGTGGATGGATTTATTGATACAATTGCTGTAGGGGAAACAAGGAAGGTTTCCGATGCAAGAATTACTAGCATGCATTTTCTGGTTTTACGTTACTTTGAAATATTTGCTAGTAGATGCTTAATTGGTCGCGGAAACTACGGCAACCTTAGTGCCCCTGATATTGTTATTTTGTGCCATGCCTTGTTCCGTGATGACACATTTAGTCTGGGCGCTATTGTTGCAAAGCGGTTAAATCTTAACCGTACGAAGGGCCCCATCTTGGGAGGTATCTTTGCCTCGCGCCTTGCTGAACATTTTTAACATACCTATTAGGCATTATGAGAAAGAAGAAAAGTTGTTGCCTCCTATTTTTCTAGACTATAAGAGTATGGTATCACATGATTTTATCGTTAAGAATAAGGAAAAGATGCTTAAGTACAAGCTGATATTTGATAAAAATCACCCTCGGACTATTACTTTGCCTGCTCCTTCCTTGTTTGACTTATCTGCAGGCAAGTACCTTATTCCATCGGAGGCCATTCACGCCTACCAAAAACCCACACCAGCTACAGAGCCAGAGCCGAAACCACAATTTGATCCTCACTGGCAGTCTATTTATTAGTGGAATCTGGAAGACATCGCCAACCAGTGGCACCTGGAGGATCCTTCTCAGTACGACCCCAACTATAACTTTGGATATCCGCCAGCCCAGCCATGGCCATAGACCACTTAGGCCAAAAGCATAAGCTTGGGGGTGTACGTATTTCCCACCGACATTACATTCATGTTCACACACTCATGCTAGTTGTCGGTGCTCATACTTTTTCACTGTAATATCCATGCTAGTTTATTTCCCTTTTTATGCTTTCTTCTTGTGTGTTTGATAAACCTTAAGAAAAACAAAAAAATTAGTTGTAGCTTTTAGTTAGTTTACTTTACATGCCTGTAGTAGTAGTAATTAAAAAGAAAACCCAAAAATATTTCTCATTCTTCTTTTGCTTGTTGGGAGCTTTCCCATGTAAATAGTTTTGTTTCTTTTCTTTCCTTTGGGGGTCGAGAGGAGAAGACCATAAAGAAAATGTTGAGTGGCTCTCATATGCATTATTGTTGATCTAACAAAGAGCCCAGATTACTTTGTCTTCTCTCTTGAATTGAATGCTTGTAGATTCCAGCTTAGTCCAATGCATGTGCACTATTATTATTATCCACACTATTCGATCGTGCAAGTGAAAGGCAATAATGATGATTATATGATGAACTTATTGAGATGGGAAAAGCTGGTATGAACTCGACCCCTCTTGTTTTTGTAAATATGATTAGTTCATCGTTCCTGATTCAGCCTATTATGAAAGAAACATATTTGCAATGACAATTAGACATTGTAGTTGCTTATGCCATGCTTACTTAGCTAGGAGCTTATAATGGTTTACCCTGCGTGCCAACATGCTATTAAAATGGTTGTGATGTGGTATGATAGGGTGTATCCTCTTTTGAACAATTCGAGTGGATTGACTTGGCACATGTTCACGCATGTAGTTGAAACAAAATCAACATAGCCTCCACGATATTTATGTTCATGGTGCATTATATCCTACTCATGCTTGCATTCAGTGTTGATTAATTTTAATGCATGTTCATGACTGTTGTCGCTCTCTAGCTGGACGCTTCCCAGTCTTTTTATAGCCTTCACTTGTACTAAGCGTGAATACTGCTTGTGCATCCAATTCCATAAACCCCAAAGTTATTCCATATGAGTCCACCATACCTACCTATATACGGTATCTACCTGCCGTTCCAAGTAAATTTGTATGTGCCAAACTCTAAACATTCAAATAAACATTCTGTTTTGTATGCTCGAATAGCTCATGTATCAACTAGGGTTATCCGTATCTTCCATGCTAGGCGGGTTATTCTCAAGAGGAGTGGACTCCGCTCCTCACTCACGAGAAAATGGCTGGTCACCGGGATGCCCAGTCCCATGCTTTATGCAAATCAAATCAAAATAACTACAAACAAAACTCCCCCGGGACTCTTGTTAGTTGGAGGCACTCGTTGTTTCGAGCAAGCCATGGATTGATGCTTGTTGGTGGAGGGGGAGTATAAACTTTACCATTCTGTTTGGGAACCGCCTATAATGTGTGTAGCATGGAAGATATCGAGATCTCTCGGTTGTTGTGTTGACAATGAAAGTATACCACTCAAAATGTTATTCATATATATTCCAAAACCGAGCTCTGGCACCTCTACAAATCTCTGCTTCCCTCTGCGAAGGGCCTATCCATTTACTTTTATGTTGAGTCATCATCCTCTTATTAAAAAGCACCAGTTGGAGAGCACCTCTGTCATTTGCATCCATTACTGTTAGTTTACATTGAGTATGACTGTGACTGGATCTCTTTTTACCATGAATTACAATGTCTAGTCAGTCCTTGATCTTTAAAGGTGCTCTGCATTTATGTTTTGCGGTCTGAGAAAGGACTAGCGAGATACCATCTTGTTATATCATATCATGATTGTTTTGAGAAAGTGTTGTCATCCGAGATTTGTTATAATTGCTCGCTAGCTAATTATGTCATTGATATGAGTAAACATGAGACCTAAGTGTTATTGTGAATATGGTTAGTTCATAATCTTTGCTGAAAACTTGAATGCTGGCTTTACATGTTTACAACAACAAGAGCAAACAGAGTTTGTAAAAGTTTTTCTTTATCACTTTTAGTTTATCAACTGAATTGCTTGAGGACAAGCAAAGGTTTAAGCTTGGGGGAGTTAACACGTCTCTGTCGTATCTACTTTTCCAAACACTTTTGCCCTTGTTTTGGACTCTAACTTGCATGATTTGAGTGGAACTAACCCGGACTGACGCTGTTTTCAGCAGAATTGCCATGGTGTTATTTTTGTGCAGAAATAAAAGTTCTTGTAATGACCTGAAAATCAATGGAGATTATTTTTGGAATATATTAAAAATACTAGAAGAAGAATCCACGTCAGGGGGCCCACACCCTGTCCATGAGGGTGGGGGCGCGCCCTACCCCCCTGGGCGCGCCCCTGCCTCGTGGGCCCCCTGACGCTCCACCGACCTCAACTCCAACTCCATATATTCGTGTTCGGGGAGAAAAAAATCAGAGAGAAGGATTCATCGCGTTTTACAATACGGAGCCGCCGCCAAGCCCTAAACTCTCTCGGGAGGGCTGATCGGGAGTCCATTTGGGGCTCCGGAGAGGGGAATTCGTCGCCATCGTCATCATCAACCTTCCTCCATCACCAATTCCATGATGCTCACCGTCGTGCGTGAGTAATTCCATCGTAGGCTTGCTGGCGGTGATGGTTGTGAGGGAGTCCTGGATTAGGGGGTCTCCGGACAGCCGGACTATCTCCATTGGCCGGACTGTTAGACTATGAAGATACAAGATTCAAGACTTCGTCTCGTGTCCGGATGGAACTCTACTTGGCGTGGAAGGCAAGCTAGGCAATACGTATATGGATATCTCCTCCTTTGTAACCGACCTTGTGTAACCCTAACCCTCTCCGGTGTCTACATAAACCGGAGGGCTTTAGTCCGTAGGACAACAATCACAACATAAAATCATACCATAGGCTAGCTTCTAGGGTTTAGCCTCTCTGATCTCGTGGTAGATCTACTCTTGTAACACCCATATCTTCAATATTAATCAAGCAGGACGTAGGGTTTTACCTCCATCAAGAGGGCCCGAACCTGGGTAAAACTTCGTGTCCCTTGCCTCCTGTTACCATCTGGCCTAGACGCATAGTTTGGGACCCCCTACCCGAGATCCGCCAGTTTTGACACCGACATTGGTGCTTTCATTGAGAGTTCCTCTGTGTCGTCGATGTTAGGCTCGATGGCTCCTACTATCATCGATAGCGATGCGGTCCAGGGTGAGACTTTTCTCCCCGGACATATCTTCGTATTCGCCGGCTTGGTACTGCGGGCTAATTCGCTTGGCCATCTGGAGCAGATTGAAAGCTATGCCCCTGGCCATCAGGTCAGATTTGGAAGTTTGAATTACACGGCCAACATCCGTGGGGACTTGATCTTCGAAGGATTCGAGCCACAGCCGGGCGCGCCACACTGTCGCGATGGGTATGACCTAGCTCTGCCATCCGACGGTACCCCAGAGGCCGCGCCCACATCAGCTCTAGCCCTTAGCTCGGAGCCAGCTGCGCTAATCGAGGACGGGTGGCTAGACACCACCTCAGGAGCTGCAGTCTCAACGGCGATCGAGCCGAACACCAGCATCATCCTCTGCGCAGCCCGTGACTCCAAGGTGCTGGACTCTCCTCCGGACCCCGAACCATCCGCGCCCCTGCCAATCGAATCCGACTGGGCACCGATCATGGAATTCACCGCTGCGGATATCTTTCAGCACTCGCCCTTCGGCAACATTCTGAATTCACTAAGGTCTCTCTCTGTTAGGAGAGCCCTGGCCGGATCATGGCCAACAGGACTGGGATGCGAACGACGAAGAAATTCGATGCCCACCCACCACCCACTTTGTAGCCACTGTTGATGATTTAACCGACATGCTCGACTTCGACTCCGAAGACATCGACGATATGGACGACGATGTAGGAGACGAACGTGAACCAGCACCTATAGGGCACTGGAAAGCCACCTCGTCGTGTGTCATATACATGGTGGATACACCCAATGAAGGCAACGGTGACGAGATAGCGGAGGATGACCCCTCCAAGAAGCAACCCAAGCGCCGACATCAGCGGCGCCGCTCTAAGTCCCGCCAAAGCAAAATTGGTGATACCGGCTAAGGAGATAATAACACTCTGGATAGCGCTGAAGACAATGGAAACCCCCTCCAGCAAGAGTTAGATCAGGAGGATGAAGGAGCCAGCTCTCCTGAGAGAGCGGCTGGCGGAGAGGAGGAGGATGACAAATACATGCCCCCCTCCAAAGACGAGGCAAGCCTCGGCGACGATGAATTCGCCGTACTAGAGGATCCCATCGAACAAGAGCGCTTCAAGCGCAGGCTTATGGCCACGGCAAATAGCCTGAAGAAAAAGCAGCAGCAGCTTCAAGCTGATCAAGATCTGGTAGCTGACAAATGGACCGAAGTCCTCGCAGCCGAGGAATATAAACTCGAGCGTCCCTCCAAGAGTTACCCAAGGTGCAGGTTACTACCCCGGCTGGAGGAAGAAGCGTATGATATGGCTAACCGGCCACCTCATGGCCGCGATAGAGAGGCATTCCTGCTGAAAGCTCAGCCTCCACCCCAACGCCATCCAAATAAAAAGGCATGGGGAGATACGCCAGACCTGCGAGACATATTGGAGGACAAAGCAAAGCACTCAAGATCGATCTACGGATCACGAGGGCGCACCACTCTACAAGACGGTAAATGTCACGCCGGATACAGTAAAAGCAAATCCGGCCGGGCCAAACACAGCGGGCAGGACCCATACGAGCTGCGTCACGATATAGCCCAATATAGAGGCGCTGCACACCCCTTATGCTTCACAGACGAAGTAATGGAACATCAATTCCCAGAAGGTTTCAAACCTGTAAACATTGAATCATACGACGACACAACAGATCCCACGGTATGGATTGAGGACTTCCTCCTCCACATCCACATGGCCCGCGGTGATGACTTACATGCCATCAAGTACCTCCCACTAAAACTCAAAGGACCAGCACGACATTGGCTTAATAGCTTGCCAGCGGAATCCATTAGCTGTTGGGAAGATCTGGAAGCCGCATTCCTCGACAACTTTCAGGGCACTTATGTGCGACCACCAGACGCCAATGACTTGAGCCACATAATTCAGCAGCTAGAAGAGTCGGCCAGGCAATTCTGGACTCGGCTCCTTACAAAGAAAAACCAAATCGTCGACTGTCCAGATGCGGAGGCCTTAGTGGCTTTCAAGCACAACATCTGAGACGAGTGGCTAGCCCGGCACCTTGGTCAGGAAAAGCCGAAATCTATGGCAGCCCTCACGACGCTCATGACCCGCTTTCGTGCGGGAGAAGACAGCTGGTTGGCTCGCAGTAACAACATATCAAAGAACCATGGTACCTCAGATACCAAGGACGGCAACAGCAGGTCACGTCGCAAGAAGCATAAGTGCCGCATTAACGGCGAAAGTACTGAGGATACGACAGTCAATGCCAGATTCAAAGGCTCTAAACCCGGTCAGCGGAAAAAGCCATTCAAACAAAGTACGCTGGGTCCGTCCAGCTTGGACCGTATACTCGATTGCTCATGTCAAATACACGGAACCCCAGACAAGCCAGCCAATCACACCAATAGGGATTGTTGGGTGTTCAAGCAGGCCGGCAAGTTAATCGCCAAAAACAAGGACAAGGGGCCGCATAGCAAGGACGAGGAAGCAGCCGCACACTGGAGGACAGAAGAGGTTTCCCCGCAAGTGTGGACGGTGAACATGATATACGCAACCCACATCCCCAAGAGGGAGCGGAAGCGTGCGCTTAGGGACGTATATGCGCTGGAGCCAGTCGCCCCGAAGTTCAACCCTTGCTCCTCCTGTCCGATCACCTTCAATCGCAGGGACCACCCCACTAGTATCCGTCACCACGGATTCACCGCACTGGTCCTAGACCCAATCATCGACGGATTTCACCTCACTCGAGTCCTCATGGACGGCGGCAGCAGCCTGAACCTGCTTTATCAGGACACAGTGCGCAAAATGGGTATAGACCCCTCAAGGATCAAACCCACAAAGATGAACTTTAAAGGCGTCATTCCAGGCGTAGAGGCCCACTGCACAAGCTCAATTACACTGGAAATGGTTTTCGGATCCCCGAATAACTTCCGAAGCAAAGAGTTAATCTTTGATATAGTCCCGTTCCACAGTGGTTATCACGCGCTACTCGGACGAACCGCATTCGCTAGATTCAATGCGGTACCACATTATGCATACCTCAAGCTCAAGATGCCAGGACCTCGCGGAGTTATTACAGTCAATGGAAACACAGAGTGCTCTCTCCGAACATAGGAGCACACCGCGGCCCTCGCAGCAAAAGCGCAAAGCAGCCTCTCAAGGCAATCTACCAGTTCGGTGTTTCAAAGCCCGGACACCTTCAAGCGCGCTCGGGGCAATCGGCAAATAGACCGCCTGGCGCGATCTGAGCTCGCGTAGCAATATGACGGCCACCTCAATCCCAGCCCAATGACGTTGTTCGTGCCGCGCGTACATAATTACGCATTAAAAACACCATGGGCACAGATGGGGAGGGGGAGGCACAACTACGGCACGCCCCAAAACGCGGCCTAAACCGCACCAGGGGCTTCCCGTTTGGTTATTTTTCTTTTTCTTTTAGGACTTCAATCTCTGGAAACACTGTCCGGCAGCTCTATTGCCGAACACATGATACAGCAAACAAGGAGGCCAACAACTATGGAATTCCCAGGTGGATTACAGATTTCATATAATTCCTCAGCTCGCCCTTGGAAGGGACATAGTCATACTCTTTTGCTCATTACACTATCTGTATCACTCTGCTTTAATGCAATTTTTAATATACAATGCATGACATTACGACTATTATCGCATTTTTGTTATGTCTATACATATCTATGTGTTCATTAATGATGCCTAGCAACCGTACACTCTGGTACGGCCAATACACCAGGGGCTTACATACCCACAATATGGTGTGAAAAGTCCGAACACTTTCACAAGTGCGGCACCCCGAACTTATAGCATTATATGCATCAGCTCCGAATCATGTGTTTGGTCAAATGTTGGGTTTGCCCGGCTCCTATGTTTTGGTACCTTACGTTCCGCTCTATCGGCTAAGGTAGCGCTAGGAGAACTACTGCGATTGTGCTCCGGTTCTGCCGGGCCGAGCACCTCAGTAGAGAAAGCTAAAATTGACTGTCATGATAAGGCGAGAGACTGGTCGCTGTTCGGCGAGGTTTTTCGAGTCCCTAAAGACATATGCCGCTTAGGGCGAGGGGTCGGCTCCGTCCGGCTTACAGGCGTGTATCGCACCCCGAATTCGGCCTTCTGAATACCAGGGGTTTCGCCGAAATTTAAAATTATAGAATTCTATGGCTAAGTGAGAGTGATAAAGCATTATTAGTCTGGTTGCCTTGTTCGTTATGCTGAGCGCCTCCCTCGAAGGACCCAAACATGGGAATAAGAGTGCTCAGGTTTATCCCGAACACCCCAGCACTGGTGGTATGGGGGCAGAAGCCGAGGACTAGCCATCTCTCAAATTGGATAAACAACCAAACATAAGGTAATATTTTAAATTCACACAAGCATTGCATAGCGCATATGAAACAAGTTTTCATCTCACAGGATAAAAAACGAGCAAGTCTCATTCAAATATTACATTTTGCGAACACTCATCCGTGATAAGACGGGCGCCCGGCAGAACACCCTCATAGTACATCTCGGGGTGGCGGTGCTCCTTACCCTCCGGCGGCCCCTCCTTGATCAGCTTCACGGTGTCTAGCTTGACCCACTGCGTTTTTACACGGGTGAAGGCCCGGCGTGCACCTTCAATGCAGACGGATTGCTTGACGACCTCCAGCTGTGGGCAGGCATCCACAAGCCACCTCACCAGGCCAAAGAAGCTGTTCGGAAGGGCATCGCCAGGCCACAACCGTACTATGAAGCCCTTCAGGGCCTGATCGGCCGCCTTATGTAGCTCGGCCATCTGCTTCAGTTGGTCACTCATCGACACCGGATGTTCAACCTCAGCATACTGAGACCAAAACAGGTTCTCCGTCGAGCTTCCATCCTCAGCCTGGTAAAATTGTGCGGCATCGGACACACTGCGGGGCAAATCTGTGAATGCTCCTGAAGAGCTCCGAATTCGGGCAAGTAATCGGTAAATTACTTTTACATAGTTGCTTTGCATATAGAAAGCCTTACCCGCCGCTATCTTCTTCATCGCGTTGATCTCCTGAAGGGCCTTCTGGGCCTCGGCCTTGGCACTCTTCGCGCTCTCACGGGCCACGGCAAGCTCAGACTCTCGCGTCTTCAAGTCAAGCTCCAACACCTCGTGCTTCGTCACGAGAACCTGGAGCTCTTGCTGCACCTCGCCCACCCGAGCCTCGTGCCTCTCTCACTCGGTGCGCTCCTGGGCCACCTTCTCTTCGGCCTGGGACAGCGCTTGCTTCAGGGTCGCCACCTCGGTCGTGGCCCCTGGCAAACATACGATGATCCTGTCATTTAGCAATCGCGTCCTTTTTCTCATCTATAGACGGGGTATTACTTACCCTTGTTCTCCTCGAGCTGCCTCTTAGCAAGGCCGAGCTCTTTTTGCGACCCCTCGAGGGCCTCCTTCAGTATGGCGACCTCCGCAGTCAGTGCGGCGGATGCCAGCAGTGAAGCCTGCATATGCATATTGACATACTTATATTAGACTCATGCGATATTATTTGATCCTCTGTTCGGCTTTTCTTCACGAACACCGAACAAAGCATCAGGGGCTACTGTCTATGCGGTAACACTTATACTACTTTTTAAAAACACTTACCTCGAAGCCTGTTAGAAGGCTAGTACAGGCTTCAGTCAATCCGCTCTTGGCGGATTGAACCTTCTGGATCACCGCACTCATGATAGTGCGGTGCTCCTCCTCGATGGAAGCGCTGCGAAGCGCTTCCAACATAGTGTCCGGCGCCTCTGGGTGGACAGAGGTCACCGGCACAGGCGTCTCACCCTCCTTAGAAGGGGACCGCCTGCCCGAGCTCGGATCCGTTGGAGGGTCCAGCGCGGTGTTCGGCTGAGGGCCGAACTCGGAGCTCTCGGGGACCCCGTCCCCTCGGCTCCCGGAGTCTGGAAGGTCACCTTGCGGCGCCTTCGGGACTGTCCCCCTCGATCCGGTGCCTCTTGAGACAGCACCTCGGTGTCGTCGGCTGGATGAGGGGAGGTGGCCGTCGGGACTGGATCGCTATCCATGTCCGACGCACCCAGGGAGCTGTCCGAGGATACCTCGATATTGGCTCGGGGCGGCCTGCACAATTGAGTTCGGCGTTAGGGAAAGAAATGCGACAAAGGAATCCTATGGGTTACTTTGGTATCCGAATACTTACGATCTCCCCTGGGGCTTGGCCCTAGGCAACCACTCATTTTCACTTTCGTCGGCACCGGTGGAGCTATCCGGAAGGAGTGTCCTTCCCTTCTTGGACCCTCCGGCCTCCCCAGTTGGGGCGGCCTTCCTTTTCTTGTATCCCCCAATCGGTGGGGGGAGCCTCTTCTTCCTCTTCCTCGTCTTCGGGGGAAGAGTGCGCCGCAGCCTCGTCGGACGGTGAGTCCGATGACGCCTGGCGTCGGGAACTCTTTCAAGCTCCCTTGGCCTTCTGGGTCTTCTCTGGCACCTTATAAGGGGCCGGAGTCAACATCTTCGCTAGAAGGGCGTCTGTAGGGCCTTCAGGCAAGGGAGCCGGACAGTCGATTTGTCCGGCCATCTTCTGCCAGTCCTGTTAACGACACGGGAGTTTAGATCCCGCATAGAATCAATCTATATAGAAAACAAGTATCCTGTGAAAGGCAAAACAACTTACCGCACTGGCGTGGTGCTTCGTGCTGAATCCGCGATCCTCGGTAATGGGGGGAGGGACCACGGCGCCCTTGAACAGCACCCTCTAGGCATCTTCATGAGTCGTGTCAAAGAGCCTGTTCAGAGTTCGATGCTGCGCCGGATTGAACTCCCACAAGGTAAACTCCCGTTGTTGGCACGGGAGTATCCGGCGAACGAGCATAACCTGGACTATGTTGACAAGCTTGAGCTTCTTATCCACCATGTTCTGAATACATGACTAGACTCCGGTCAGCTCTTTTGAATTACCCCAGGACAGGCCCTTCTCTTTCCAGGAGGTGAGCCGCATGAGGATGCCAGATCGGAACTCGGGGGCCGCTACCCATGCAGGGTCGCGCGGCTCGGTGATATAGAACCACCCCGATTGCCACCCCTTTATGGTGTCCACGAAGGTGCCCTCGAGCCATGTGATGTTGGGCATCTTGCCCACCATGGCGCCTCCGCACTCCGCCTGGCGGCCGCTCACTACCTTCGGCTTGACATTGAAGGTCTTCAGCCATAAGACGAAGTGGGGCTTGATGCGGAGGAAGGCCTCGCACACGACGATGAACGCCGAGATGTTGAGGATGAAGTTCGGGGCCAGATCGTGGAAATCCAGGCCGTAATAAAACATGAGTCCCCAGACGAAGGGATGGAGAGGGAATCCCAGTCCGTGAAGGAAATGGGTGAGGAATACCACCCTCTCATGGGGCTCTGGGGTGGGGATGAGTTGTCCCTCATCTGGGAGCTGGTGCGTGATATCGTCGTGCAGGTATCCGGCTCTCCTCAGTTTCTTGACGTCTCCCTCCGTGACGGAGGAGACCATCCACTTGCCTCCCGCTCCGGACATGGTTGGAGAAGGTTGAGATGGAAGTGAGGACTTGGGCGCTAGAGCTCGAGCGTGCGGGAGCGGATGAGCAGAGGAGGAAGAAGGCGTGGATAGAAAGGTGAATCCTTATACCTTTATATGGGCGGACAAAATTAAACGTCCCCGCTTGCCTAGTAAAACTCGCTTATCCCCCAAGCACCGCAATTGATGGTGCGGTTGGGTTACCCATGTCCGTATTGATGAGAATCCCGTAATAAGGGGACACGATCTCTGCTTTGACAAGACGTGTCGAAAAACTGTCTCGCGTTATATGTGGGGCTCGTTAAAAGAAACGGTTCGAGAAGTCACCGGGCCATGACATGACGTCATGCTGTCAAAACAAGCTAGCAAATTAGATCTGCGGAAAAACATTATTCTCTCTACGGTGAAATGTGGGACTTATTTTGCAGGGTCGGACACTATCCTCGTATTCAACTTCTTCTGTAATGTATTCGGAGAAGGAACCCACCTTGCAATGCCGAAAACAACTGCGCGCCGGACTCGTCGTCATTGAAGCCTGGTTCAGGGGCAACTCAGGGAGTCCTGGATTAGGGGGTCTCCGGACAGCCGGACTATCTCCATTGGCCGGACTGTTAGACAATGAAGATACAATATTGAAGACTTCGTCTCGTGTCCGGATGGAACTCTACTTGGCGTGGAAGGCAAGCTAGGCAATACTGTTGGAAATATGCCCTAGAGGCAATAATAAAAGCATTATTATTATATTTCCTTATTCATGATAATTGTCTTTATTCATGCTATAATTGTATTATCCGGAAATCGTAATACATGTGTGAATAATAGACACCAACATGTCCCTAGTAAGCCTCTAGTTGACTAGCTCGTTGATCAACAGATAGTCATGGTTTCCTGACTATGGACATTGGATGTCATTGATAACGAGATCACATCATTAGGAGAATGATGTGATGGACAAGACCCAATCCTAAACATAGCATAAGATCGTATAGTTCGTTTGCTAGAGTTTTCCAATGTCAAGTATCTTTTCCTTAGACCATGAGATCGTGTAACTCCTGGATACCATAGGAGTGCTTTGGGTGTGCCAAACGTCACAACGTAACTGGGTGACTATAAAGGTATACTACGGGTATCTCCGAAAGTGTCTGTTGGGTTGACACGGATCAAGACTGGGATTTGTCACTCCGTATGACGGAGAGGTATCACTGGGCCCACTCGGTAATGCATCATCATAATGAGCTCAAAGTGACCAAGTGTCTGGTCACGGGATCATGCATTATGGTACGAGTAAAGTGACTTGCCGGTAACGAGATTGAACGAGGTATTGGGATACCGACGATCGAATCTCGGGCAAGTAACATACCGATTGACAAAGGGAATTGTATACGGGGTTGCTTGAATCCTCGACATCGTGGTTCATCCGATGAGATCATCGAGGAGCATGTGGGAGCCAACATGGGTATCCAGATCCCGCTGCTGGTTATTGACCGGAGAGTCGTCTCGGTCATGTCTACATGTCTCCCGAACCTGTAGGGTCTACACACTTAAGGTTCGGTGACGTTAGGGTTGTAGGGATATGTATATGCAGTAACCCGAATGTTGTTCGGAGTCCCGGATGAGATCCCGGACGTCACGAGGAGTTCCGGAATGGTCCGGAGGTAAAGAATTATATATAGGAAGTGCTATTTCGGCCATCGGGACAAGTTTCGGGGTCACCGGTATTGTACCGGGACCACCGGAAGGGTCCCGGGGGTCCACCGGGTGGGGCCACCTATCCCGGAGGGCCCCATGGGCTGAAGTGGGAAGGGATCCAGCCCAAAGTGGGCTGGGGCTCCACTTCCCCCTAGGGCCCATGCGCCTAGGGTGGGGGAAACCCTAAAGGAAGAGTCCTAGGAGGGGAAGGCACCTCCTAGGTGCCTTGGGGAGGAGGGATTCCTCCCCTTGGCCGCACCCCCCTAGGAGATTGGATCTCCTAGGGCCAGCGCCCCCCCTTGGCCCTCCTATATATAGTGGGGAGATGGAGGACTTCTGACCTTTGCCTTTGGTGCCTCCCTCTCCCTCTCCATCACATCCTCCTCCTCCATAGTGCTTAGCGAAACCCTGCCGGAGTACTGCAGCTCCATCATCACCACGCTGTCGTGCTGCTGCTGGAGCCATCTCCCTCAACCTCTCCTTCCCCCTTGCTGGATCAAGAAGGAGGAGATGTGGCTGTTCCGTACGTGTGTTGAACGCGGAGGTGCCGTCCGTTCGGTGCTAGGATCTTCGGTGATTCGAATCACGTCGAGTACGACTCCCTCATCCCCGTTCTTTGAACGCTTCCTCTCGCGATCTACAAGGTACGTAGATGCATCTAATCACTCGTTGCTAGATGAACTCCTAGATGGATCTTGGTGAAACCGTAGGAAATTTTTTGTTTTCTGCAACGTTCCCCAACAGTGGCATCATGAGCTAGGTCTATGCGTAGTTCTCTTGCACGAGAAGAACACAATTTGTTGTGGGCGTTGATGTTGTCAACTTTCTTGCCGCTACTAGTCTTATCTTGCTTCAAAGGTATTGTGGGATGAAGCGGCCCGGACCAACCTTACACGTACGCTTACGTGAGACCGGTTCCACCGACTAACATGCACAAGTTGCATAAGGTGGCTGGCGGGTGTCTGTCTCTCCTACTTTAGTTGGAGCGGATTCGATGAAAAGGGTCCTTATGAAGGGTAAATAGAAGTTGACAAATCACGTTGTGGCTTTCACGTAGGTAAGAAAACCTTCTTGCTAGAATCCTACTTCAGCCACGTAAAACTTGCAACAACAATTAGAGGACGTCTAACTTGTTTTTGCAGCAAGTGCTTTGTGATATGATATGGCGAAAGTTGTGATGAATGATGAATGATATATATGTGATGTATGAGATGTTCATGCTATTGTAATAGGAATCACGACTTGCATGTCGATGACTATGACAACCGGCAGGAGCCATAGGAGTTGTCTTTATTTTTTGTATGACCTGCGTGTCATTGAGAAACGCCATGTAAATTACTTTACTTTATTGCTAAACGCATTAGCCATAGTAGTAGAAGTAATAGTTGGCGAGCAACTTCATGGAGACACGATGATGGAGATCATGATGATGGAGATCATGGTGTCATGCCGGTGACAAGATGATCATGGAGCCCCAAGTTGGAGATCAAAGGAGCTATGTGATATTGGCCATATCATGTCACTATTATTATTTGATTGCATGTGATGTTTATCATGTTTTTGCATCTTGTTTACTTAGAACGACGGTAGTAAATAAGATGATCCCTCATAATAATTTCAAGAAAGTGTTCCCCCTAACTGTGCACCGTTGCGGTAGTTCGTTGTTTCGAAGCACCACGTGATGATCGGGTGTGATAGATTCTAACGTTCACATACAACGGGTGTAAGACAGATTTACACATGCAAACACTTAGGTTGACTTGACGAGCCTAGCATGTACAGACATGGCCTCGGAACACAGAAGACCGAAAGGTCGAGCATGAGTCGTATAGAAGATACGATCAACATGAAGATGTTCACCGATGTTGACTAGTCCGTCTCACGTGATGATCGGACACGGCCTAGTTAACTCGGATCATGTTATACTTAGATTGCAGGAGGGATGTTTATCTAAGTGGGAGTTCATTGAATAATTTGATTAGATGAACTTAATTATCATGAACTTAGTCTAAATATTTTACAATATGTCTTGTAGATCAAATGGCCAACGTAGTCCTCAACTTCAACGCGTTCCTAGAGAAAACCAAGCTAAAAGACGATGGCAGCAACTACACGGACTGGGTCCGGAACCTGAGGATTATCCTCATAGCTGCCAAGAAAGATTATGTCCTACAAGCACCGCTAGGTGATGCACCTGTTCTCCCTGCAGAACAAGACGTTATGAACGCTTGGCAGGCACGTACCGATGACTACTCCCTCGTTCAGTGTGGCATGCTTTACAGCTTAGAGCCGGGGCTCCAAAAGCATTTTGAGAGATACGGAGCATATGAGATGTTCGAAGAGCTGAAAATGGTTTTCCAAGCTCATGCCCGGGTCGAGAAATATGAAGTCTCCGACAAATTCTTTAGCTGTAAGATGGAGGAAAATAGTTCTGTGAGTGAGCACATACTCACAATGTCTGGGTTACATAACCGCTTGACTCAGCTGGGAGTTAATCTCCCGGATGACGCGGTCATTGATAGAATCCTTCAGTCGCTTCCACCGAGCTACAAGAGCTTTGTGATGAACTTCAATATGCAGGGGATGGAAAAGACCATTCCTGAAGTATTTGCAATGCTGAAATCAGCAGAGGTAGAAGTCAAAAAGGAACATCAAGTGTTGATGGTGAATAAAACCACTAAGTTCAAAAAGGGCAAGGGTAAGAAGAACTTCAAGAAGGACGGCAAGGGAGTTGCCGCGCCCGGCAAGCAAGCTGCCGATAAGAAGCCAAAGAATGGACCCAAGCCCGAGACTGAGTGCTTTTATTGCAAGGAAAGTGGTCACTGGAAGCGGAACTGCCCCAAATACTTAGCGGACAAGAAGGCCGGCAAAACGAAAGGTATATGTGATATACATGTAATTGATGTGTACCTTACCAGTACTCGTAGTAGCTCCTGGGTATTTGATACTGGTGCAATTGCTCACATTTGTAACTCAAAGCAGGAGCTACGGAATAAGCGGAGACTGGCGAAGGACGAGGTGACGATGCGCGTCGGGAATGGTTCCAAGGTCGATGTGATCGCCGTCGGCACGCTGCCTCTTCATTTACCTACGGGATTAGTTTTGAACCTCAATAATTGTTATTTAGTGCCAATTTTGAGCATGAACATTGTATCAGGATCTCGTTTAATACGAGATGGCTACTTATTTAAATCCGAGAATAATGGTTGTTCTATTTATATGAGAGATATGTTTTATGGTCATGTTCCGATGGTAAATGGTTTATTCTTAATGAATCTCGAGCGTAATGCTACACATATTCATAGTGTGAGTACCAAAAGATGTAAGATTGATAATGATAGTCCCACATACTTGTGGCACTGCCGCCTTGGTCACATGGGTGTCAAACGCATGAAGAAGCTCCATGCTGATGGACTTTTAGAGTCTCTTGATTACGAATCAATTGACACGTGCGAACCATGCCTCATGGGTAAAATGACCAAGACTCCGTTCTCAGGAACAATGGAGCGAGCAACCAACTTATTGGAAATCATACATACTGATGTATGCGGTCCAATGAGTGTTGAGGCTCGCGGTGGCTATCGTTATGTTCTCACCCTCACTGATGACTTGAGTAGATATGGGTATGTCTACTTAATGAAACACAAGTCTGAGACCTTTGAAAAGTTCAAGGAATTTCAGAGTGAGGTTGAGAATCAATGTGACAGGAAAATCAAGTTCCTGCGATCAGATCGTGGAGGAGAATACTTGAGTCACGAGTTTGGCACACACTTAAGAAAGTGTGGAATAGTTTCACAACTCACGCCGCCTGGAACACCTCAGCGTAATGGTGTGTCCGAACGTCGTAATCGCACTCTATTAGATATGGTGCGATCTATGATGTCTCTTGCTGATTTACCGCTATCTTTTTGGGGGTATGCTTTAGAGACTGCCGCATTCACTTTAAATAGGGCACCGTCGAAAATCCGTTGAGACGACACCGTTTGAATTATGGTTTGGGAAGAAACCTAAGCTGTCATTTCTAAAAGTTTGGGGATGCGATGCTTATGTCAAGAAACTTCAACCTAAAAAGCTCGAACCCAAATTGGAAAAATGCGTCTTCATAGGATACCCTAAAGAAACTATTGGGTATACCTTCTACCTCAGATCCGAAGGCAAGATCTTTGTTGCCAAGAATGGGTCCTTTCTAGAGAAAGAGTTTCTCTCGAAAGAAGTAAGTGGGAGGAAAGTAGACCTTGATGAAGTATTACCTCTTGAGCCGGAAAATGGCGCAACTCAAGAAAATGTTTCTGAGGTGCCTACACCGACTAGAGAGGAAGTTAATGATGATGATCAAGATACTTTTGATCAAGCTCCTACTGAAATTCGAAGGTCCACAAGGACACGTTCCGCACCAGAGTGGTACGGCAACCCTGTCTTGGAAATCATGTTGTTAGACAACGGTGAACCTTCGAACTATGAAGAAGCGATGGTGGGCCCGGATTCTGACAAATGGCTAGAAGCCATGAAATCTGAGATAGGATCCATGTATGAAAACAAAGTATGGACTTTAACTGACTTGCCCGTTGAGCGGCGATCCATAGAAAATAAATGGATCTTTAAGAAGAAGACAGACGCGGATGGTAATGTGACCATCTATACAGCTCGGCTTGTCGCTAAGGGTTATCGACAAGTTCAAGGGGTTGACTACGATGAGACTTTCTCACCGGTAGCGAAGCTGAAGTCCGTCCGAATCATGTTAGCGATTGCCGCATTCTATGATTATGAAATATGGCAAATGGACGTCAAAACGGCATTCCTTAATGGTTTCCTGAAGGAAGAATTGTATATGATGAAGCCGGAAGGTTTTGTCGATCCTAAGAATGCTGACAAGGTGTGCAAGCTCCAACGCTCGATTTATGGGCTGGTGCAAGCATCTCGGAGTTGGAACATTCGCTTTGATGAGATGATCAAAGCGTTTGGGTTTACGTAGACTTATGGAGAAGCCTGTGTTTACAAGAAAGTGAGTGGGAGCTCTGTAGCATTTCTCATATTATATGTAGATGACATACTTTTGATGGGAAATGATATAGAACTCTTGGACAGCATAAAGGCCTACTTGAATAAGAGTTTTTCAATGAAGGACCTTGGAGAAGCTGCTTATATATTAGGCATCAAGATCTACAGAGATAGATCAAGACGCCTCATAGGTCTTTCACAAAGCACATACCTTGATAAGATATTGAAGAAGTTCAATATGGATCAGTCTAAGAAGGGGTTCTTACCTGTGTTGCAAGGTGTGAAATTGAGCTCAGCTCAATGTCCGACCATAGCAGAAGATATAGAAGAGATGAGTGTCATCCCCTATGCCTCAGCCATAGGTTCTATTATGCATGCCATGCTGTGTACCAGACCTGATGTAAACCTTGCCATGAGTTTGGTAGGAAGGTACCAAAGTAATCCCGGCAAGGAACACTGGACAGCGGTCAAGAATATCCTGAAGTACCTGAAAAGGACTAAGGAAATGTTTCTCGTTTATGGAGGTGACGAAGAGCTCGTCGTAAAAGGTTACGTCGATGCTAGCTTCGACACAGATCTGGATGACTCTAAGTCACAAACCGGATACGTATATATTTTGAATGGTGGGGCAGTAAGCTGGTGCAGTTGCAAGCAGAGCGTCGTGGCGGGATCTACATGTGAAGCGGAGTACATGGCAGCCTCGGAGGCAGCGCATGAAGCAATTTGGGTGAAGGAGTTCATCACCGACCTAGGAGTCATACCCAATGCGTCGGGGCCGATCAAGCTCTTCTGTGACAACACTGGAGCTATTGCACTTGTCAAGGAGCCCAGGTTTCACAAGAAGACAAGGCACATCAAGCGTCGCTTCAACTCCATTCATGAAAATGTTCAAGATGGAGACATAGATATTTGTAAAGTACATACGGACCTGACTGTAGCAGATCCGTTAACTAAACCTCTCCCTAGAGCAAAACATGATCAACACCAGAATTCCATGGGTGTTCGATTCATCACAATGTAACTAGATTATTGACTCTAGTGCAAGTGGGAGATTGTTGGAAATATGCCCTAGAGGCAATAATAAAAGCATTATTATTATATTTCCTTATTCATGATAATTGTCTTTATTCATGCTATAATTGTATTATCCGGAAATCGTAATACATGTGTGAATAATAGACACCAACATGTCCCTAGTAAGCCTCTAGTTGACTAGCTCGTTGATCAACAGATAGTCATGGTTTCCTGACTATGGACATTGGATGTCATTGATAACGAGATCACATCATTAGGAGAATGATGTGATGGACAAGACCCAATCCTAAACATAGCATAAGATCGTATAGTTCGTTTGCTAGAGTTTTCCAATGTCAAGTATCTTTTCCTTAGACCATGAGATCGTGTAACTCCTGGATACCGTAGGAGTGCTTTGGGTGTGCCAAACGTCACAACGTAACTGGGTGACTATAAAGGTATACTACGGGTATCTCCGAAAGTGTCTGTTGGGTTGACACGGATCAAGACTGGGATTTGTCACTCCGTATGACGGAGAGGTATCACTGGGCCCACTCGGTAATGCATCATCATAATGAGCTCAAAGTGACCAAGTGTCTGGTCACGGGATCTTGCATTACGGTACGAGTAAAGTGACTTGCCGGTAACGAGATTGAACGAGGTATTGGGATACCGACGATCGAATCTCGGGCAAGTAACATACCGATTGACAAAGGGAATTGTATACGGGGTTGCTTGAATCCTCGACATTGTGGTTCATCCGATGAGATCATCGAGGAGCATGTGGGAGCCAACATGGGTATCCAGATCCCGCTGCTGGTTATTGACCGAGAGTCGTCTCGGTCATGTCTACATGTCTCCCGAACCCGTAGGGTCTACACACTTAAGGTTCGGTGACGTTAGGGTTGTAGGGATATGTATATGCAGTAACCCGAATGTTGTTCGGAGTCCCGGATGAGATCCCATACGTCACGAGGAGTTCCGAAATGGTCCGGAGGTAAAGAATTATATATAGGAAGTGCTATTTCAGCCATCGGGACAAGTTTCGGGGTCACCGGTATTGTACCGGGACCACCGGAAGGGTCCCGGGGGTCCACCGGGTGGGGCCACCTATCCCGGAGGGCCCCATGGGCTGAAGTGGGAAGGGATCCAGCCCAAAGTGGGCTGGGGCGCCACTTCCCCCTAGGGCCCATGCGCCTAGGGTGGGGGAAACCCTAAAGGAAGAGTCCTAGGAGGGGAAGGCACCTCCTAGGTGCCTTGGGGAGGAGGGATTCCTCCCCTTGGCCGCACCCCCCTAGCAGATTGGATCTCCTAGGGCCGGCGCCCCCCCCCCCCTTGGCCGTCCTATATATAGTGGGGAGATGGAGGACTTCTGGCCTTTGCCTTTGGTGCCTCCCTCTCCCTCTCCATCACATCCTCCTCCTCCATAGTGCTTAGCGAAGCCCTGCCAGAGTACTGCAGCTCCATCATCACCACGCCGTCGTGCTGCTGCTGGAGCCATCTCCCTCAACCTCTCCTTCCCCCTTGCTGGATCAAGAAGGAGGAGACGTGGTTGTTCCGTACGTGTGTTGAACGCGGAGGTGCCGTCCGTTCGGTGCTAGGATCTTCGGTGATTCGAATCACGTCGAGTACGACTCCCTCATCCCCGTTCTTTGAACGCTTCCGCTCACGATCTACAAGGTACGTAGATGCATCTAATCACTCATTGCTAGATGAACTCCTAGATGGATCTTGGTGAGATCGTAGGAAATTTTTTGTTTTCTGCAACGTTCCCCAACAAATACGTATATGGATATCTCCTCCTTTGTAACCGACCTTGTGTAACCCTAACCCTCTCCGGTGTCTATATAAACCGGAGGGCTTTAGTCCATAGGACAACAATCACAACATACAATCATACCGTAGGCTAGCTTCTAGGGTTTAGCTTCTCTGATCTCATGGTAGATCTACTCTTGTAACACCCATATCTTCAATATTAATCAAGCAGGACGTAGGGTTTTACCTCCATCAAGAGGGCCCGAACCTGGGTAAAACTTCGTGTCCCTTGCCTCTTGTTACCATCCAGCCTAGACGCACAGTTCGGGACCCCCTACCCGAGATCCGCCGGTTTTGACACCGACAAGTTGGATGAGATTTATCATGTAATCGACTTAGTTTTGTTAGGATTTGATCCCTAGTATCCACTATGTTCTGAGATTGATGTTGTTATGACTTTGCTATGCTTAATGCTTGTCACTAGGGCCCGAGTGCCATGATTTCAGATCTGAACCTATTATGTTTTCATCAATATATGAGAGTTCTCGATCCTATCTTGCAAGTCTCTAGTCACCTATTATGTGTTATGATCTGTTAACCCCGAAGTGACAATAATCGGGATACTTACCGGTGATGACCGTAGTTTGAGGAGTTCATGTATTCACTATGTGTTAATGCTTTGGCCCGGTACCCTATTAAAAGGAGGCCTTAATATCCCTTAGTTTCCAATAGGACCCCGCTGTTGGAAATATGCCCTAGAGGCAATAATAAAAGTATTATTATATTTCATTGTTCATGATAATTGTCTTGTATTCATGCTATAACTGTATTATCCGGAAATCGTAATACACGTGTGAATACTTAGACCACACTATGTCCCTGGTAAGCCTCTAGTTGACCAGCTCGTTGTGATCAACAGATAGTCATGGTTTCCTGACTATGGACATTGGATGTCGTTGATAACGGGATCACATCATTAGGAGAATGATGTGATGGACAAGACCCAATCCTAAGCATAGCATAAAAGATCGTGTAGTTCGTTTTGCTAGAGCTTTGCAAGTGTCAAGTATCTCTTCCTTCGACCATGAGATCGTGTAACTCCCGGATACCGTAAGAATGCCTTGGGTGTACCAAACGTCACAACGTAACTGGGTGACTATAAAGGTACATTACAGGTATCTCCGAAAGTAGTTGTTGGGTTGACACGGATCGAGACTGGGATTTGTCACTCCGTATGACGGAGAGGTATCTCTGGGCCCACTCGGTAATGCATCATCATATTGAGCTCAATGTGACCAAGGTGTTGGACACGGGATCATGCATTACGGTACGAGTAAAGTGACTTGCCGGTAACGAGACTGAACAAGGTATTGGGATACCGACGATCGAGTCTCGGGCAAGTAACGTACCGATTGACAAAGGGAATTGCATACAGGGTTTGATCGAATCCTCGACATAGTGGTTCATCCGATGACAACATCGAGGAGCATGTGGGAGCCATCATGGGTATCCAGATCCCGCTGATGGTTATTGACTGAGAGAGTCTCGGTCATGTCTGCATGTCTCCCGAACCCGTAGGGTCTACACACTTAAGGTTCAGTTACGCTAGGGTTATAGGGATATGTATATGCAGTAACCCGAATGTTGTTTGGAGTCCCGGATGAGATCCCGGACGTCACGAGGAGTTCCGGAATGGTCCGGAGGTAAAGATTTATATATGGGAAGTCCTGTTTCGGGCATCGGGACAAGTTTCGGGGTTATCGGTATTGTACCGGGACCACCGGAAGGGTCCCGGGGGTCCACCGGGTGGGTCCACCTGTCCTGGGGGGCCACATGGGCTGTAGGGGGGTGCGCCTTGGCCTAATGGGCCAAGGGCACCAGCCCCACATAGGCCCATGCGCCTAGGGTTTAAGGGGGCAAGAGTCCTAGGAGGGTAAGGCACCTCCTAGGTGCCTTGGGGGGAGGGAAAACCCCCCTTGGCCGCCGCACCCCCTAGGAGATTGGATCTCCTAGGGCCGGCCACCCCCCCTTGGCACCCCTATATATAGTGGGGGAGAGGAGGGACTTCATACCTGAACGCCCTGGCCTTTGGTTGCCTCCTTCTCCCTCCCCAACACCTCCTCCACCTCCATAGTGCTTAGCGAAGCTCTGCCGGAGTACTGCAGCTCCATCAACACCACGCCGTCATGCTGCTGCTGGTGCCATCTCCCTCAACCTCTCCTCCCTTCCTTGCTGGATCAAGAAGGAGGAGACGTGGCTGTTCCGTACGTGTGTTGAACGCGGAGGTGCCGTCCGTTTGGCGCTGGTCATCGGTGATTTGGATCACGTCGAGTACGACTACATCATCACCTTGCAAGCTTCCGCACGCGATCTACAAGTGGTATGTAGATGCAAACTCTCTCCCTAGACTCGTTGCTTAGATGAACTCATAGATGGATCTTGGTGAAACCGTAGGAAAAATTTTAATTTTCTGCAATGTTCCCCAACAGTGGCATCATGATCTAGGTCTATGCGTAGTTCTCTTTGCACGAGTAGAACACAACTTTGTTGTGGGCGTGGATTTTGTCATCTTACTTGCCTCTACTAGTCTTTTCTTGCTCAACGGTATTGTGGGATGAAGCGGCCCGGACCAACCTTACACGTACTCTTACGTGAGACCGGTTCCACCGACTGACATGCACAAGTTGCATAAGGTGGCTGGCGGGTGTCTGTCTCTCCCACCTTAGTTGGAGCGGAATCGATGAACAGGGCCCTTATGAAGGGTAAATAGAAGTTGACAAAATCACGTTGTGGTGATTCGTAGGTAAGAAAACGTTCTTGCTAGAACCCAATTGCAGCCACGTAAAAGATGCAACAACAATTAGAGGACGTCTAACTTGTTTTTGCAGCGATTGATCATGTGATGTGATATGGCCAGAAGTTGTGATGAATGATGAATTGTGATGTATGAGATCATGTTCTTTGTAATAGGATTCACGACTTGCATGTCGATGAGTATGACAACCGGCAGGAGCCATAGGAGTTGTCATTATTTTTTGTATGACCTGCGTGTCATTGAATAACGTCATGTAAACTACTTTACTTTATTGCTAAACGTTAGTCATAGAAGTATAAGTAGTCGTTGGCGTGACAACTTCATGAAGACACGATGATGGAGATCATGATGATGGAGATCATGGTGTCAAGCCGGTGACGAGATGATCATGGAGCCCCGAAGATGAAGATCAATGGAGCTATATGATATTGGCCATATCATGTCACAACTATATAATTGCATGTGATGTTTATTATGTATTATGCATCTTGTTTACTTAGGACGACGGTAGTAAATAAGATGATCCCTTATAAAATTTCAAGAAGTGTTCTCCCCTAACTGTGCACCGTTGCTACAGTTCGTCGTTTCTAAGCACCACGTGATGATCGGGTGTGATGGATTCTTACGTTCACATACAACGGGTGTAAGACAGTTTTACATAGCGAAAACACTTAGGGTTAACTTGACGAGCCTAGCATGTGCAGACATGGCCTCGGAACACGGAGACCGAAAGGTCGAACACGAGTCGTATGGAAGATACGATCAACATGAAAATGTTCACCGACGATGACTAGTCCGTCTCACGTGATGATCGGACACGGGCTGGTCGACTCGGATCGTGTAACACTTAGATGACTAAAGGGATGTCTAATCTAAGTGGGAGTTCATAATTTGATTAGAACTTTATTATCATGAACTTAGTCTAAAACCTTTGCAAATATGTCTTGTAGATCAATGGCCAACGCTAATGTCAACATGAACTTCAACGCGTTCCTAGAGAAAACCAAGCTGAAAGATGATGGCAGCAACTATACGGACTGGGTCCGGAACCTGAGGATCATCCTCATAGCTGCCAGGAAACAATATGTCCTAGAAGGACCGCTAGGTGACGCTCCCGTCCCAGAGAACCAAGACATTATGAATGCTTGGCAGTCTCGCACTGATGATTACTCCCTCGTTCAGTGCGGCATGCTTTACAGCCTAGAACCGGGGCTCCAAAAGCGTTTTGAGCATCACGGAGCATATGAGATGTTCGAAGAGCTGAAACTAGTTTTTCAAGCTCATGCCCGGGTCGAGAGATATGATGTCTCCGACAAGTTCTACAGTTGTAAGATGGAGGAAAACAGTTCTGTCAGTGAGCACATCCTGAAGATGTCTGGGTTGCACAACCGTATGACCCAGCTGAACATTAACCTCCCAGATGAGGCAGTCATTGACAGAATCCTCCAGTCGCTCCCACCAAGCTACAAGAGCTTTGTGATGAACTACAACATGCAGGGAATGGAAAAGACCATTCCTGAAGTGTTCTCAATGCTGAAGTCAGCAGAGGCTGAAATCAAGAAAGAACATCAAGTGTTGATGGTCAATAAGACCACTAAGTTCAAGAAGGGCAAGGGTAAGAAGAACTTCAAGAAGGACGGCAAAGATGTTGCCGCGCCTGGTAAGCCAGTTACCAGGAAGAAGTCAAAGAATGGACCCAAGCCTGAGACTGAGTGCTTTTATTGCAAGGGGAAGGGTCACTGGAAGCGGAACTGCCCCAAATACTTAGCGGATAAGAAGGCCGGCAACACCAAAGGTATATTTGATATACATGTGATTGATGTGTACCTTACCAGTACTCGTAGTAACTCCTGGGTATTTGATACCGGTGCCGTTGCTCATATTTGTAACTCACAGCAGGAGCTGCGGAATAAACGGAGACTGGCAAAGGACGAGGTGACGATGCGCGTCAGGAATGGTTCCAGAGTCGATGTGATCGCCGTCGGCACGCTGCCTCTACATTTACCTACGGGATTAGTTTTGAACCTTAATAATTGTTATTTAGTGCCAAGTTTGAGCATGAACATTGTATCTGGATCTCGTTTAATACGAGATGGCTACTCATTTAAGTCTGAGAATAATGGTTGTTCGATTTATATGAGAGATATGTTTTATGGTCATGCTCCGATGGTCAATGGTTTATTCTTAATGAATCTCGAGCGTAATATTACACATGTTCATAGTGTAGATGCCAAAAGATTTAAAGTTGATAACGATAGTCCCACATACTTGTGGCACTGCCGCCTTGGTCACATTGGTGTCAAGCGCATGAAGAAGCTCCATGCTGATGGACTTTTAGAGTCTCTTGATTATGAATCGTTTGACACGTGCGAACCATGCCTCTTAGGTAAAATGACCAAGACTCCGTTCTCCGGAACAATGGAGCGAGCAACCAACTTGTTGGAAATCATACATACCGATGTGTGTGGTCCAATGAGCGTTGAGGCTCGCGGAGGATATCGTTATGTTCTCACTCTCACAGATGACTTGAGTAGATATGGGTATGTCTACTTAATGAAACACAAGTTTGAGACCTTTGAAAAGTTCAAGGAATTTCAGAATGAGGTGGAGAATCAACGTGACCGAAAGATAAAATTCTTACGATCAAATCGTGGAGGAGAATACTTAAGTCACGAATTTGGTACACACTTAAAGAAATGTGGAATCGTTTCACAGCTCACGCCGCCTGGAACACCTCAGCGAAACGGTGTGTCCGAACGTCGTAATCGCACTCTATTGGATATGGTGCGGTCTATGATGTCTCTTACCGATTTACCGCTATCATTTTGGGGATACGCTCTAGAGACAGCTACATTCACTTTAAATAGGGCACCGTCTAAATCCGTTGAGACGACACCGTATGAATTATGGTTTGGAAAGAAACCTAAGCTGTCGTTTCTAAAAGTTTGGGGATGCGAAGCTTATGTCAAGAAACTTCAACCTGAAAAGCTCGAACCCAAGTCGGAAAAATGCATATTCATAGGATACCCTAAGGAAACTATAGGGTATACCTTCTACTTAAGATCCGAAGGCAAGATCTTTGTTGCCAAGAACGGATGCTTTCTGGAAAAAGAGTTTCTCTCGAAAGAAGTAAGTGGGAGGAAAGTAGAACTCGATGAAGTACTACCTCTTGAGCGGGATAGTGACGCAGCACAGGAAACCGTTCCTATGATGCCCACACCAACTGAAGAGGAAAACCATGATAATGATCAAAGTACTTCGGATCAAGTTACTGCTGAACTTCGTAGGTCCACAAGGACACGTTCCGCACCAGAGTGGTACGGCAACCCTGTCCTGGAAATCATGTTGTTAGACAACAATGAACCTTCGAACTATGAAGAAGCAATGGCGGGCCCGGATTCCAACAAATGGCTTGAAGCCATGAAATCCGAGATAGAATCCATGTATGAAAACAAAGTATGGACTTTGACAGACTTGCCCGATGATCGGCGAGCGATAGAAAACAAATGGATCTTTAAGAAGAAGACGGACGCGGATGGTAATGTTACCATCTATAAAGCTCGACTTGTCGCTAAGGGTTATCGACAGGTTCAAGGGATTGACTACGACAAGACATTCTCTCCCGTAGCGAAGCTAAAGTCCGTCCGAATCATGTTAGCAATTGCCGCATACTATGATTATGAGATATGGCAGATGGACGTCAAAACAGCATTCCTTAACGGGCATCTTAAGGAAGAACTGTATATGATGCAGCCGGAAGGTTTTGTCGATCCTCAGAACGCTAACAAAGTATGCAAGCTCCAGCGATCCATTTATGGACTGGTGCAAGCATCTCGGAGTTGGAACATTCGCTTTGATGAGATGATCAAAGCGTTTAGGTTTATGCAGACTTATGGAGAAGCCTGCGTTTACAAGAAAGTGAGTGGGACCTCTGTATCATTTCTCATATTATATGTAGATGACATACTCCTGATGGGAAATGATATAGAATTTCTGGACAGCATTAAGGCCTACTTGAATAAGTGTTTTTCAATGAAGGACCTTGGAGAAGCTGCTTATATATTAGGCATCAAGATCTATAGAGATAGATCGAGACGCCTCATAGGTCTTTCACAAAGTACATACCTTGATAAGATTTTGAAGAGATTCAGAATGGATCAGTCCAAGAAGGGGTTCTTGCCTATGTTACAAGGTATGAGACTGAGCTCAGCTCAGTCACCGACCACGGCAAAAGATAAAGAAGAGATGAGTGTCATCCCCTATGCTTCAGCCATAGGATCTATTATGTATGCCATGCTGTGTACCAGACCCGATGTAAACCTTGCCGTAAGTTTGGTAGCAAGATACCAAAGTAATCCCGGCAAGGAACACTGGACAGCAGTCAAGAATATCCTGAAGTACCTGAAAAGGACAAAGGACATGTTTCTCGTTTATGGAGGAGACGAAGAGCTCGTCGTAAAGGGTTACGTCGACGCTAGCTTTGACTCAGATCCGGATGACTCTAAGTCACAAACCGGATACGTGTATATGTTGAATGGTGGAGCAGTAAGCTGGTGCAGCTGCAAGCAGAGCGTCGTGGCGGGATCTACGTGTGAAGCGGAGTACATGGCAGCCTCGGAGGCAGCACATGAAGCGATTTGGGTGAAGGAGTTCATCACCGACCTAGGAGTCATACCCAATGCGTCGGGGCCGATCAAACTCTTCTGTGACAACACTGGAGCTATTGCCCTCGCAAAGGAGCCCAGGTTTCACAAGAAGACCAGGCACATCAAGCGTCGTTTCAATTCCATCCGTGAAAATGTTCAAGATGGAGACATAGAGATTTGCAAAGTGCACACGGATCTGAATGTCGCAGATCCGCTGACTAAACCTCTCTCGCGTGCAAAACATGATCAACACCAGAACTCTATGGGTGTTCGATTCATCACAATGTAACTAGATTAGTGACTCTAGTGCAAGTGGGAGACTGTTGGAAATATGCCCTAGAGGCAATAATAAAAGTATTATTATATTTCATTGTTCATGATAATTGTCTTGTATTCATGCTATAACTGTATTATCCGGAAATCGTAATACACGTGTGAATACTTAGACCACACTATGTCCCTGGTAAGCCTCTAGTTGACCAGCTCGTTGTGATCAACAGATAGTCATGGTTTCCTGACTATGGACATTGGATGTCGTTGATAACGGGATCACATCATTAGGAGAATGATGTGATGGACAAGACCCAATCCTAAGCATAGCATAAAAGATCGTGTAGTTCGTTTTGCTAGAGCTTTGCAAGTGTCAAGTATCTCTTCCTTCGACCATGAGATCGTGTAACTCCCAGATACCGTAAGAATGCCTTGGGTGTACCAAACGTCACAACGTAACTAGGTGACTATAAAGGTACATTACAGGTATCTCCGAAAGTAGCTGTTGGGTTGACACGGATCGAGACTGGGATTTGTCACTCCGTATGACGGAGAGGTATCTCTGGGCCCACTCGGTAATGCATCATCATATTGAGCTCAATGTGACCAAGGTGTTGGACACGGGATCATGCATTACGGTACGAGTAAAGTGACTTGCCGGTAACGAGACTGAACAAGGTATTGGGATACCGACGATCGAGTCTCGGGCAAGTAACGTACCGATTGACAAAGGGAATTGCATACAGGGTTTGATCGAATCCTCGACATAGTGGTTCATCCGATGACAACATCGAGGAGCATGTGGGAGCCATCATGGGTATCCAGATCCCGCTGATGGTTATTGACTAAGAGAGTCTCGGTCATGTCTACATGTCTCCCGAACCCGTAGGGTCTACACACTTAAGGTTCAGTTACGCTAGGGTTGTAGGGATTTGTATATGCAGTAACCCGAATGTTGTTCGGAGTCTCGGATGAGATCCCGGACGTCACGAGGAGTTCCGGAATGGTCCGGAGGTAAAGATTTATATATGGGAAGTCCTGTTTCGGGCATCGGGACAAGTTTCGGGGTTATCGGTATTGTACCGGGACCACCGGAGGGGTCCCGGGGGCCCACCGGGTGGGGCCACCCATCCCCGGGGGACACATGGGCTGTAGGGGGTGCGCCTTGGCCTACATGGGCCAAGGGCACCAGCCCCACTAGGCCCATGCGCCTAGGGTTTCCAAGGGGGAGGAGTCCTACTAGTGGAAGGCACCTCCTAGGTGCCTTGGGGAGGAGGGAAACCCCCCTTGGCCGCCGCACCCCCTAGGAGATTGGATCTCCTAGGGCCGGCCACCCCCCCTTGGCACCCCTATATATAGTGGGGGGAGAGGAGGGACTTCATACCTGAGTCCTTGGCCTTTGGTTGCCTCCTTCTCCCTCCCCAACACCTCCTCCAACTCCATAGTGCTTAGCGAAGCTCTGCCGGAGTACTGCAGCTCCACCAACACCACGTCGTCGTGCTGCTGCTGGTGCCGTCTCCCTCAACCTCTCCTCCCTTCCTTGCTGGATCAAGAAGGAGGAGACGTGGCTGTTCCGTACGTGTGTTGAATGCGGAGGTGCCGTCCGTTCGGCGCAGGTCATCGGTGATTTGGATCACGTCGAGTACGACTACATCATCACCTTGCAAGCTTCCGCACGCGATCTACAAGTGGTATGTAGATGCAAACTCTCTCCCTAGACTCGTTGCTTAGATGAACTCATAGATGGATCTTGGTGAAACCGTAGGAAAATTTTTAATTTTCTGCAACGTTCCCCAACACCCGCTGCCACAGGAGGGTAGGACAAAAGATGTCATGCAAGTTCTTTTCCATAAGCATGTATGACTATATTCGGTATACATGCCTACATTACATTGATGGAGTGGAGCTAGTTCTGTGTCACCCTATGTTATAACTGTTGCATGAATAATCGCATCTGGCATAATTCTCCATCACCGATCCAATGCCTACGAGCTTTTCCTATATTGTTCTTCGCTTATTTACTTTTCCGCTGCTACTGTTACAATCACTACAAAACCCAAAAACATTACTTTTTCTACCGTTACTTTTGCCACCGTTACCACTACTATCATATTACTTTGCTACTAAATACCTTGCTGCAGATATTAAGTTTGCAGATGTGGTTGAATTGACAACTCAGCTGCTAATACTGGAGAATATTCTTTGGCTCCCCTTGTGTCGAATCAATAAATTTGGATTGAATACTCTACCCTCGAAAACTGTTGCGATCCCCTATACTTATGGGTTATCACCCACCCTCGTGGTGGCCTCGGGACTCTTTTGGCCCATCCCCGGTACTCCGTGGGCTTCTTCTGGTCCAAAAATGTTCTCCGTGAAATTTCAGGTCAATTGGACTCCATTTGATTTTCCTTTTCTGCGATACTCAAAAACAAGGAAAAAACAGAAACTCACACTGGGCTCTAGGTTAATAGGTTAGTCCCAAAAATCATATAAAATAACATATAAATGCATATAAAAGATCCAAGGTTGATAATATAATAGCATGGAACAATCAAAAATTATAGATACGTTGGAGACGTATCATGCATCCCCAAGCTTAATTCCTGCTCGTCCTCGAGTAGGTAAATGATAAAAAAACAGAATTTTTGATGTGGAATGCTACCTAACATAATTTTTAATGTAATTTTCTTTATTGTGGCATGAATATTCAGATCCATAAGATTCAAGACAAAAGTTTAATATTGACATAAAAATAATAATACTTCAAGCATACTAACTAAGCAATTATGTCTTCTCAAAATAACATGGCCAAAGAAAGCTTATCCCAACAAAATCATATAGTTTTGCTATGCTTCATTTTCGTCACAGAAAAATGCTCTCGTCATGCACAACCCCGATGACAAGCCAATCAATTGTTTCATGCTTTAGTAATCTCAAACTTTTTTCAACTTTCACGCAATACATGAGCGCGAGCCATGGACATAGCACTATGGGTGGAATAGAATATAATGATGGGGGTTGTGCGGAGAAGACAAAAAAGGAGACAATCTCACATTCACGTGGCTAATCAACGGGCTATGGAGATGCCCATCAATTGATGTCAATGTAAGGAGTAGGGATTGCCATGCAACTGATGCACTAGAGCTATAAAAGTATGAAAGCTCAACAAAAGAAACTAAGTGGGTGTGCATCCAACTTGCTTTCTCACGAAGACCTAGGGCATTTGAGGAAGCCCATTGTTGGAATATACAAGCCAAGTTCTATAATGAAAAAATCCCACTAGTATATGAAATTGACAAAACAAGAGACTCTCTATCATGAAGATCATGGTGCTACTTTGAAGCACAAGTGTGGAAAAAGGATAGTAGCATTGTCCCTTTATATTTTTTATATTTTTTTATTTGGCCTTTCTTTTTTTCTCTTTTTTTATTTGGCCTTTCCTTTTTTATTTGGCTTTTTCGTTTTTTGGAACAATGCTCTATTAATGATGATCATCACACTTCTATTTATTTACAACTCAAAGATTACAACTCGATACTAGAACAAAATATGACTCTATATGCATGCCTCCGGCGGTGTACCGGGATGGGCAATTAATCAAGAGTGACATGTATGAAAAATTATGCATGGTGGCTTTGCCACAAATACGATGTCAACTACATGATCATGCAAGGCAATATGACAGTGATGAAACGCGTCATGATGAACGGAACGGTGGAAAGTTGCATGGCAATATATCTCGGAATGGCTATGGAAATGCCATAATAGGTAGGCATGGTGGCTGTTTTGAGGAAGATATAAGGAGGTTTATGTGTGACAGAGCGTATCATATCACGGGGTTTGGATGCACCAGCAAAGTTTGCACCAACTCTCGAGGTGAGAAAGGGCAATGCATGGTACCGAAGAGGCTAGCAATGATGGAAGGGTGAGAGTGCGTATAATCCATGGACTCAACATTAGTCATAAAGAACTCATATACTTATTGCAAAACTCTACAAGTCATCAAAAACCAAGCATTACACGCATGCTCCTAGGGGGATAGATTGGTAGGAAAAGACCATCGCTCGTCCCCGACAGCCACTCATAAGGAAGGCAATCAAAGAAACACCTCATGCTTCAAATTTGTCACACAACGGTTACCATACGTGCATGCTACGGGACTTGCAAACCTCAACTCAAGTATTTCTAAAATTCATAATTACTCAACTAGCACAACTCTAATATTACCATCTTCATATCTCAAAACAATCATCAAGTATCAAACTTCTCATAGTATTCAATGCACTCTATATGAATGTTTTTATTATATCCCTCTTGGATGCCTATCATATTCGGACTAAATTCATAACCAAAGCAAACTACCATGCTATTATAAAGACTCTCAAATTAATATAAGTGAAGCATGAGAGATCAATATTTCTCAAAAATAAAACCACCGCCGTGCTCTAAAAGGATATAAGTGAAGCACTAGAGCAAATGACAAACTACTCCAAAAGATATAAGTGAAGATCAATGAGTAGTCGAATAATTATGCAACTATGTGAAGACTCTATAACATTTAAGAATTTCAGATCTTGTTATTTTATTCAAACAGCAAGCAAAACAAAAGAAAATAAAATGACACTCCAAGCAAAACACATATCATGTGGTGAATAAAAATGTAGATCCAAGTAAAGTTACCGATGAACGAAGACGAAAGAGGGGATGCCCCAAGCTTAGGCTTTTGGTTGTCCTTGAATATTACCTTGGGGTGCCTTGGTCATCCCCAAGATTAGGCTCTTGCCACTCCTTATTCCATAGTCCATCGAATCTTTACCCAAAACTTGAAAACTTCACAACACAAAACTTAACAGAAAATTTGTGAGCTCTGTTAGTATAAGAAAATAAATCACCACTTATGTACTATTGTAAACTCATTCTAAATTAATATTGGTGTAATATCTACTGTATTCCAACTTCTCTATGGTTCATACCCTCCGATACTACTCATAGGTTCATCAAAATAAGCAAACAACACATAGAAAACAGAATCTGTCAAAAACAGAACAGTCTGTAGTAATCTGTAGGTTTTGAATACTTCTGTAACCCCAAAAATTCTGAAATAAATTGGTGGACGTGAGGAAATTGTATATTAATCATCTGCAACAATAATAAACCTAATTGCACTCTCCAGTAAAAAATGGCAGTAATTCTCATGAGCGCTAAAGTTTCTGTTTTTTACAACAAGATCACATAAACTTCCCCCAAGTCTTCCCAAAGGTTCTACTTGGCACAAACACTAATTAAAAGCATAAAACCACATCTAAAAAGAATATATATGAATTATTTATTACTAAACAGGATCAAAAAGCAAGGAACAAAAATAAAATTGGGTTGCCTCCCAACAAGCGCTATCATTTAACGCCCCTAGCTAGGCATGATGATTTCAATGATGCTCACATAAAAGATAAGAATTGAAACATAAAGAGAGCATAATGAATAATTTGACTAGCACATTTAAGTATAACCCTCTTCCTATGCATAGGGATTTTGTGATTAAACAACTTATGGGAACAATAATCAACTAGCATAGGAAGGCAAAACAAGCATAACTTTAAAACTTTAAGCAGATAGAGAGGAAACTTGATATTATTGCAATTCCTACAAGCATATATTCCTCCCTCATAATAATTTTCAGTATCATCATGAATTAATTCAACAATATAACCATCACATAAAGCATTCTTTTCATGATCTACAAGCATAAATTTTTTACTACTCTCCACATAAGCAAAATTCTTCTCGTTCGGAATAGTGGGAGTATCATAAGAAACTCGAATACTATAAATTGTTTCCACATTAAAAGAGTAATGTTCAAAAAAAGGGTAATCATAACCATGAAAAGTTTTATAAATATAATCATTACTACTTTTTATAGCATAAGTGTCATCACAATAATCATCATAAGTAACAACTTTGTTCTCATCATAATCAATTGAAACCTCTTCCAAGATAGTGGAATCATTACTAAATAAAGTCATGACCTCTCCAAATCCAATTTCATAATTGTCACAATAAGATTCAACACCCTCCAAAATTTTGGGATCATTACTTCCTAAAGTTTACACTCTTCCAAACCCACTTTCATCAATATAATCATCATAAATAGGAGGCATGCTATCATCATAATAAATTTGCATATCAAAACTTGGGAGGTTAAAAATACCATCTTCATAAAACATAGCATTCCTAAGCTTGGGACAAACATTAATTGCAGCAAATAGATTCTCAAACATGTCATTTTCATCAAACATAGCAACCCCAAACTTGGGCCTTTTCATATCATAAGCATAATCACTCTCATCATTAATAGTATGGATAGCATATATTATAGCGACTATTATCATCACAATGAGTAGTAGGAGCAACATCATTTGAGAGGGATGCCTTTTTACCTTTGCTTCTCCGTATTTTCTTTTTCTTCTCCACACCATGTGTGGGTTTAATCCTCTTTCTGGAGCTCCTTATTAATGAGACTGGTTGAATAGAAGGCTCCTCCTCGTTACCTGATTCATCATAAGAAATAATAGGAGGATACTGGGAAGTCTCTTCCCTTTCATTAGTATTCTCTTCATCTTCTATTTGTTTTCTTGTCTTTATGTAATTGGAAATATAGGGAATTTCAATGCAATTCACCGCACAATACATATAAATTTCCTCTAGATCAAAATCAAGAACATTATCAAGGGAAAATTCTGGAATATCCTTAATTATACATTTCATTTCTTCATAACCTAGAAGCAAACTAAGTTCATTATGATGTGCAAGGGAAATCAAGTCATCACAATTTTTGGACACGATTCGATCATGAAACAATTTGCATTGGATATTTAAATGACCATGTTCATTGCAAAGTTCACAAGGATGGCTAAGAAAATTTAAATTTTCAGCACAAACATCTAGCATTTCTTGCAACCATTTAGTTTTTAAATACTTATGCCTCTTTCAAAATCTATCTTCCCTATTTGGTGTGTACTTGCAAACTCTATGCACTCCACAAAAATTAACATGCTTATAAGATACAATTTTATCATGACTAGTGCAATCATTATTAGTATCATGGATATTCAAAGAGTCCGTACTAAAAGCATTGCAATCATGCTCATCATACAAAAATTTAGTGCCAAACATTCTAATGCATTCTTCTTCTAACACTTTGGCACAATTATTGGAATCCTTATTTTCATGAAAGATATTAAAAAGATGAAGCATATGGGGTACCCTCAATTCCATTTTTTGTAGTTTTCTTTTATAAACTAAACTAGTGATAAAACAAGAAACTAAAAGATTTGATTGCAAGATCTAAAGATATACCTTCAAGCGCTAACCTCCCCGGCAACAGCGCCAGAAAAGAGCTTGATGTCTACTACACAACCTTCTTCTTGTAGACGTTGTTGGGCCTCCAAGTGCAGAGGTTTGTAGGACAGTAGAAAATTTCCCTCAAGTGGATGACCTAAGGTTTATCAATCCGTCGGAGGCGTAGGATGAAGATGGTCTCTCTCAAACAACCCTGCAACCAAATAACAAAGTGTCTCTTGTGTCCCCAACACACCCAATACAGTGGTAAACTGTATAGGTGCACTAGTTCGACGAAGAGATGGTGATACATGTGCAATATAGATAGTAGATAAAGGTATTTGTAATCTGAAATTATAAAAACAGCAAGGTAACTAATGATAAAAGTGAGCGTAAAGTATATTGCAATGCGTTGAAACAAGACCTAGGGTTCATACTTTCACTAGTGCAAGTTCCCTCAACAATACTAACATAATTGGATCACATAACTATCTCTCAACATGCAACAAAGAGTCACTCCAAAGTCACTAATAGCGGAGAACAAACGAAGAGATTATGGTAGGGTACGAAACCACCTCAAAGTTATTCTCTCCAATCAATCCGTTGTGCTATTCCTATTAGTGTCACAAACAGCCCTAGAGTTCATACTAGAATAACACCTTAAGACACAAATCAACCAAAACCCTAATGTCACCTAGATACTCCAATGTCACCTCAAGTATCCGTGGGTATGATTATACGATATGCATCATAGAATCTCAGATTCATCTATTCAACCAACACATAGGACCTCAAAGAGTGCCCCAAAGTTTCTACCGGAGAATCACGACGAAAACGTGTGCCAACCCTTATGCATAGGTTCGTGGGCGGAACCCGCAAGTTGATCGCCAAAACACACATCAAGTGAATCACGTGATATCCCATTGTCACCACAGATACGCACGGCAAGACATACATCAAGTGTTCTCAAATCTTTAAAGACTCGATCCGATAAGATAACTTCAAAGGGTAAACTCAATTCATTACAAGAGAGTAGAGGGGGAGGAGAAACATAAGATCCAACTATAATAGCAAAGCTCGCGATACATCAAGATCGTGCCAAATCAAGAACACGAGAGAGAGAGAGATCAAACACATAGCTACTAGTACATACCCTCAGCCCCGAGGGAGAACTACTCCCTCCTCGTCATGGAGAGCATCGGGATGATGAAGATGGCCACCGGAGAGGGATTGCCCCTCCGGCAGGATGCCGGAACGGGTCTAGATTGGCTTTCGGTGGCTATGGAGGCTTCTGGCGGCGGAACTCCCGATCTATTGTGCTCTCGGATGTTTTTAGGGTATATGGAGATATATAGGCGGAAGAAGTATGTTAGGAGGCCCACGAGGGGCCCACGAGGGTGGAGGGCGCGCCGAGGGGGGTGGGCGCGCCCCCCTGCCTCGTGGCCTCCTCGTAGATCCCCTGACGTGCACTCCAAGTCTTCTGGGCTTCTTTCCTTCCAAAAATAAGTTCCGTGAAGTTTCAGGTCAATTGGACTCTGTTTGATTTTCCTTTTCTACGAAACCCTAAAATAGGCAAAAAAACAGAAACTGACACGGGGCTCTAGGTTAATAGGTTAGTCCCAAAAATCATATAAAATGGCATATAAATGCATATAAAACATCCAAGGTTGATAATATAATAGCATGGAACAATCAAAAATTATAGATACGTTGGAGACGTATCAGCATCCCCAAGCTTAATTCCTGCTCGTCCTCGAGTAGGTAAATGATAAAAAAAGAATTTTTGATGTGGAATGCTACCTAACATATTTCTCTAAGTAATTCTCTTTATTGTAGCATGAATGTTCAGATCCATAAGATTCAAGACAAAAGTTTAATATTGACATAGAAACAATAATACTTCAAGCATACTAACTAAGCAATCATGTCTTCTCAAAATAACATGGCCAAAGAAAGCTATCCCTACAAAATCATATAGTCTGGCTATGCTCCATCTTCACCACACAAAATATTTAAATCATGCACAACCCCGATGAAAATCCAAGCAATTGTTTCATACTTTTGATGTTCTCAAACTTTTTCAATCTTCACGCAATATATGAGTGTGAGCCATGGATATAGCACTATAGGTGGAATAGAATGGTGGTTGTGGAGAAGACAAAAAAGGAGAAGATAGTCTCACATCAACTAGGCGTATCAACGGGCTATGGAGATGCCCATCAATAGATATCAATGTGAGTGAGTAGGGATTTCCATGCAACGGATGCACTAGAGCTATAAGTGTATGAAAGCTCAACAAAAGAAACTAGTGGGTGTGCATCCAACTCGCTTGCTCACGAAGACCTAGGGCATTTTGAGGAAGCCCATCATTGGAATATACAAGCCAAGTTCTATAATGAAAGATTCCCACTAGTATATGAAAGTGACAACATAGGAGACTCTCTATCATGAAGATCATGGTGCTACTTTGAAGCACAAGTGTGGTAAAAGGATAGTAGCATTGCCCCTTCTCTCTTTTTTTTCTCTTTTTTTTATTTTTTTTATTTTTTTATTTTTTTTATTTTATTTGGGCCTTCTCTCTTTTTTATGGCCTCTTTTATTTATTTGGGCTTCTTTGGTCTCTTTTATTTATTTATTTTCATCCGGAGTCTCATCCCGACTTGTGGGGGAATCATAGTCTCCATCATCCTTTCCTCACTGGGACAATGCTCTGATAATGATGATCGTCACACTTTTATTTACTTACAACTCAAGAATTACAACTCGATACTTAGAACAAAATATGACTCTATATGAATGCCTCCGGCAGTGCACCGGGATGTGCAATGACTCATGAGTGACATGTATGAAAGAATTATGAACGATGGATTTGCCACAAATACAATGTCAACTACATGATCATGCAAAGCAATATGACAATGATGAAGCGTGTCATAATAACGGAGCGGTGGAAAGTTGCATGACAATATATCTCGGAATGGCTATGGAAATGCCATAGTAGGTAGGTATGGTGGCTGTTTTGAGGAAGGTATATGGTGGTTTTATGGTACCCACGAAAGTTGCGCGGTACTAGAGTGGCTAGCAATGGTGGAAGGGTGAGAGTGCGTATAATCCATGGACTCAACATTAGTCATAAATAACTCACATACTTATTGCAAAAATCTATTAGTTATCGAAACAAAGTACTATGCGCATGCTCCTAGGGGGATAGATTAGTAGGAAAAGACCATCGCTCGTCCCCGACCGCCACTCATAAGGAGGACAATCAATAAATAAATCATGCTCCGACTTCATCACATAACGGTTCACCATACGTGCATGCTACGGGAATCACAAACTTTAACACAAGCATTTCTCAAATTCACAACTACTCAACTAGCATGACTCTAATATTACCATCCTCATATCTCAAAACAATCATCAAGTATCAAACTTCTCATAGTATTCAATGCACTCTATATGAAAGTTTTTATTATATCCCTCTTGGATGCCCATCATATTAGGACTAAATTCATAACCAAAGAAAATTACCATACTGTTTAGAACTCTCAAAATAATATAAGTGAAGCATGAGAGTTCATCTATTTCTATAAAATAAAACCATCACCGTGCTCTAAAGGGATATAAGTGAAGCACTAGAGCAAATGACAAACTACTCCGAAAGATATAAGTGAAGATCAATGAATAGTCGAATAATTATGCAACTATGTGAAGACTCTCTAACATTTAAGAATTTCAGATCTTGGTATTTTATTCAAACAGCAAGAAAAATAAAATAAAATGACATCTAAGAATAGCAAACATCATGTGAAGAAGCAAAAACTTAGGATCAACCGATACTAACCGATAGTTGTTGAAGAAGAAAGATGGGATGCCAACCAGGGCATCCCCAAGCTTAGACGCTTGAGAGTTCCTAAAATATTATCTTGGGGTGCCTTGGGCATCCCCAAGCTTGATCTTTTGTGTCTCCTTAATTCCTCTCATATCACGGTCTCCCTAAATCTCAAAAGCTTCATCCACACAAAACTCAACAAGGACTCGTGAGATAAGTTAGTATAAACCATTGCAAAAACCTTATCATACTCTACTGTAGCAAATCACTAAAATTACTATTCAACATTGCATACTAAATGTCTCTTCATATTTAATAGTCCTATCCTCAAATAGAATCATTAAAGAAGCAAACATATGCAAACAATGCAAACATAACAGCAATCTGCCTAAACAGGACAGTCTGTAAAGAGTGCAGCAAGATTCATACTTCCCCAGCTCCAAAAATTATGAAAGAAAATTCCCTCTATAGTAAATTTATCAGAGCTTAATATGCAAAAGGTTTCAACATTTTATCACATTCTGACTTTTCTAGGGAATTATTGCAACAGCGATAAACTTTCTGTTTCCAAACAGCAATATGTGGACTTCTAACATAGGCATAGTAAAGGCTATCAATGCCACTTTTACTGAAATAAAAGATGCAAAACATTGTTCTAAATAACAGCAAGAAAATCTTAACAAAATAAATTGACGCTCCAAGCAAAACACATATCATGTGGTGAATAAAAATATAGCTCCAAGTAAAGTTATCGATGGAAGTAGACGAAAGAGGGGATGCCTTCGGGGGCATCCCCAAGCTTAGGCTCTTGGTTGTCCTTGAATATTACCTTGGGGTGCCTTGGGCATCCCCAAGCTTAGGATCTTGCCACTCCTTATTCCATAGTCCGTCGAATCTTTACCCAAAACTTGAAAACTTCACAACACAAAACTTAACAGAAAAACTCGTAAGCTCCGTTAGTATAAGAAAGCAAATCACCATCATAATCTACTGTAATGAACTCATTCTAAATTCATATTGGTGTAATATCTACGGTATTCCAACTTCTCTATGGTTCATACCCTCCGATACTACTCATAGATTCATCAAAATAAGCAAACAACACGATGAAAACAGAATCTGTCAAAAACAGAACAGTCTGTATTAATCTGAATCAAACGTATACTTATGGAACTCATACAGTTCTCAAATAAATTGCTGGACCTGAGAATTTATCTATTAATCATATGCAAAAATAATTAACTCAATAGCACTCTCCAATAAAAACTGGCAGCAATTCTCGTGAGCGCTAAAGTTTCTGTTTTTTACAGCATGATCGCAAAGACTTTCCCCAAGTCTTCCCAAAGGTTCTACTTGGCACAAACACTAATTAAAAGCATAAAACCACATCTAAACATAGGCTAGATGAATTATTTATTACTAAACAGGAACAAAAATCAAGGAACTAAAGTAAAATTGGGTTGCCTCCCAACAAGCTCTATCGTTTAACGCCCCTAGCTAGGCATGATGATTTCAATGATGCTCACATAAAAGATAAGAATTGTAATATAAAAAGAGCATCATGAAGAATATGACTAGCACATTTAAGTCTAACCCACTTCCTATGCATATGGATTTTGTGAGCAAACAACTTGTGGGAACAAGAATCAACTAGCAAAGGAAGGCAAAACAAGCATAACTTCAAGATTTTCAACACATAGAGAGGAAACTTGATATTATTGCAATTCCTACAAGCATAAGTTCCTCCCTCATAATAATTTTCAGTAGAATCATGAATGAATTAAACAATATAACCAGCACCTAAAGTATTCTTTTCATGATCTACAAGCATAGAATTTTTATTGCTCTCCGCATAAGAAAAATTCTTCTCATTCGGAATAGTGGGAGCATCATAAGAGACTCGAATACTATAAATTGTTTCCACATTAAAAGAGTAATGTTCAGAAAAGGGGTAATCATAATCATGACAAGTTTTATAAATATAATCACTACTTTTTATAGCATAAGTATCATCACAATAATCATCATAAGTAGGAGGTATGCTATCATCATTGTAAATTTGCATATCAAAACTTGGGAGACTAAAAATATCATCTTCATCAAACGTAGCATCCCCAAGCTTGGGACAAACATTAATTGCAACAAATATATTCTCAAAAACATCATCGTCATCAAACATAGCATCCCAAAGCTTGGGCCTTTTCATATCATAAGCATAATCACTCTCATCATTAATAGTATGGATAGCACCAATAGTATAGCAATTATCATATTCTTCCAAGCAAGTGCCAAAAAGATTTTCAAGATCATAAGAAGTGCCATTATCTTCCACAATTATATTTTGATGAGGCACAATAGTAATAGGAGCAACACTATTTGGGAGAGATATCTTTTTACCTCTCTTCCTTTTTCTTTTCTTCTTCTTCACCACATCATATGTGGGTTTAATCCTCTTTTTGGAGCTCCTTATTAATGAGATTGGTTGAATAGGAGGCTCCTCCTCGTTACCTGATTCATCATAAGAAATAATAGGAGGATATTGGGAAGTCTCTTCCTTTTCATTAGTATTCTCTTCATCTTTTATTTGTTTTCTTTTCTTTATGTAATTGGCAATATAAGGATTTTCAATGCAATTCATCGCACAATACATATAAATTTCCTCTAGATCAAAGCCAAGAAGTTTGTAACGGGCAAATTCTGGAAGATGATTAGTTAAACGTTTCATGTCTTCATAACCCATAAGCAAACTAAGTTCATTATAATGTGCAAGCGAAATCAAGTCATCACAAATTTTTGACACTATTAGATCATGGAACAATTTGCATCGGATAGCTAAATGATCCTGTTCATTGCAAAGTCCACAAGTACGGCCAAGAAAAATTAAATTTTCAGCACAATCATCTAGTATTTCTTGCAACAATTTAGTTTCTAAGTACTTATGCTTCTTGCAATATCTATCTTCCCTTTTTGGTGTATACTTACAAACCCAATGCACTCCACAAAAATTGACATGTTTATAGGAGACATTTTCATCAGAACTAGTGCAATCATCATTAGTATCATGGATATTCAAAGAATTCGTACTAACAACATTGCAATCATGCTCATTATTCAAATATTTAGTGCCAAACATTCTAATGCATTCTTCTTCTAGAACTTGAGTACAATTATCGGAATTCTTATTTTTATGATAGATATTAAAAAGATGAAGCATATGAGGCATCCTTAATTCCATATTTTTTATAGTTTTCTTTTATAAACTAAACTAGTGATAAAACAAGAAACAAAAAAAATCGATTGCAAGATCTAAAGATATACCTTCAAGCACTCACCTCCCCGGCAACGGCGCCAAAAAAGAGATTGATGTCTACTACACAACCTTCTTCTTGTAGATGTTGTTGGGCCTCCAAGTGCAGAGGTTTATAGGACAGTAGCAAATTTCCCTCAAGTGGATGACCTAAGGTTTATCAATCCGTAGGAGGCGTAGGATGAAGATGGTCTCTCTCAAGCAACCCTGCAACCAAATAACAAAGAGTCTCTTGTCTCCCCAACACACCCAATACAATGGTAAACTGTATAGGTGCACTAGTTCGGCGAAGAGATGGTGATCCAAATGCAATATGGATAGTAGATAAAGGTATTTGTAATCTGAAATTATAAAAACAGCAAGGTAACTAATGATAAAAGTGAGCATAAACTGTATTGCAATGCGTTGAAACAAGGCCTAGGGTTCATACTTTCGTTAGTCCAAGTTCCCTCAACAATACTAACATAATTAGATCACATAACTATCCCTCAACATGCAACAAAGAATCACTCCAAAGTCACTAATAGCGGAGAACAAACGAAGAGATTATGGTAGGGTACGAAACCACCTCAAAGTTATTCTTTCCAATCAATCCGTTGGGCTATTCCTATAAGTGTCACAAACAACCCTAGAGTTCGTACTAGAATAACACCTTAAGACACAAATCAACCAAAACCCTAATGTCACCTCAAGTATTCGTGGGTATGATTATACGATATGCATCACACAAACTCAGATTCATCTATTCAACCAACACATAGGACCTCAAAGAGTGCCCCAAAGTTTCTATCAGAGAATCACGACTAAAACATGTGTCAATCCTTATGCATAGGTTCATGGGCGGAACCCGCAAGTTGATCACAAAAACATACATCAAGTGAATCACGTGATATCCCATTGTCACCACAGGTACGCACGGCAAGACATACATCAAGTGTTCTCAAATCTTGCATATGCCCATGCGTTGCAACGGGAAAATTTTGCAAAACCTGCTCCACACGCCGGTACGCGGCACTTCATATATTGAAATATGTGACGTGTGAAAGTATACTATCCAATGTGTTACGGAAAACATTTCAAATAGCATGAAACAACTAATTCAACAACTGACGTCACATTACAAGCTATACCCTTAAGTCAGTCTAGTCATCTTTCTTATAGTAGCAAAACAAATATTTCTTGAGAACTTGCAAGTAATTATGATGAATATAATCTATAGAACTATGTTGTCCTACCAAAGAAAAAACTTCAATTTTGTTAGGGATAAATGATGGCCCAACAACATGGTATCCAGCTATTCACTTGAGATGGGCTCAACAGCCATCCGTCGTGAAAACCATTGAAAAAAGCGGCAGGTGGATGTGCAACACCAGAGACCATCCGTCTTGCTACTGAAGGAGATGGATGCGCACATGAAGAGGCAATTTTACAGAAAAGACAATGTATTTTTGGTATTCAACCCACAATCCTCGGTGAGTTAAGAAAAAACCGGTTCGACACTTTCTTTGGGCTGCAGATCGAGCGGCGGCCCACCCGATCCGATCAAGAGCAGGACGACAATGGCAGGGCCAGGACACGGCGGCAGGGCTGCGGGAGGCGGGAATCCCCAATTGAAATATAGTACATGAACATATATATAGAAAAATAATATATGTACATGTACTATTTTTTGTGGTGGATGAATGTTATCCGAAAAACTGTAGTCCTATGCTACAGAAAAAGCTCACATAAATAGCTCTTCAAAACAAAGTAGTGGCCTAAAAACTGAAACATTTTGTGTGCTTTCAATGTTGATGAGTTGCTAACATTCCTCTCTTATCTAATTTCTGGCCACATTAGCCTACTGGCATGATGAGTGATTTTGCTTCAGTTAGATACATTGGTTGATTGGATCTTTCGATCTTCAGTTAGCTACATTAGCTACAAGTGTTGTGAATAAGCAAAACACATTTTATAAGAAATTTAGTGATGTCTTAAGAACCTGATGCATGTTGGTTTTACCACTGAGAGCCATCACCTTTGATCTACCGACAAATAGTCAGAAACCCACTTATAGTTTTAATCCAGTGAAGTGTTCAGTATGAAAAAACTAAGCTCATATCACGTGGTGTGGCCATGATGTAGAGCGATACTACTAATTAATAAGTGAGACTTGCCAAATACACCGGAGAATAAACATGAGCCATGAACTTAACCTGTGGACTCATGAACTAAACCATACAGTAATATCAAACTAAAACATGAAGTATGTCAGCCACGAAGAGATGTTGTTTTTCACCTATCTCAATTAGAGTACATCCTGGTGTTTTCATCATCTTCCTGCTCTTGGCCTTGTTCTTCAACAAACCTGCTTCAGAGTACTGTTTCTTTGTTGTGTATAGATTGGAGAGCAGCATGTAGTAGCCAGTGTAGACACACCATCAGAAACAAGATAGTGATATGTGCGTCTCAACCAAATCGCATGATGCACCTGCTCCAATGCCGCCGCTGTCTCTAATGCCCCTCGGGATGCAGTTCCTAGCATTGTAGATGCCACAAAATGCAAGGATCTGCTGGAACATGGGCCGTTTCATTAAACATTAATAAAACATATATGGTCCAGCCAAATGTAGGTGGCTGGGTTGTTTTTCAGCAACTAATCTGCAAGGACATATTAAAAAAATGACCAATGAATACACTTAAATGTGCAAATGTTGATTCTTGAACAATTAAGATTGAGACAGAAGTTACTATTAGGATGAGTTTGCAAACATCAATTGGTTGGCAAGTAACGTCAATTGCTTATGCATTGATATACGTCTCTTGTCATATGCAGATTTTACCTAGCCATATTACACATAGCAAGGGAAGCTTAAGATATAAACTGTAGGCAAGGAGACGAAGCACCACAACCACATGTTCTTGCTCGCCTAACTTTCTTCATAGGTGTCACTACCAGAAAAAACAAACACACACAAAAATCAACACTATTACTGGATGCTCCAGATCTCAGGCTCGCCTCATCTCACCTACCTCCTGCTTAGCTGTGTAGTTGCAGCGCCGACCAGGCAGCATGACACTACCAACGCGCGCTAGATATCAGTATCAAGGCAAACTCGCCATCAACGAAACGATCTTTCCGCTGTTCTATCAGCGGGAGGTATACTTTACCAACACTGAACATTCGGACTTCTCAGACAAAATATTGGACGCACATGAGGATTAATTTCTGGACTTCATTGGCGCATGCACACATTTTATTTTTCGTCAAGTAGCTCTGGGAATGAGGTCCCTTTTGTTAGGAAATATGCAACTCGTATTCTCATGAGGCCATAGGCCGATATATATACATGTACAGGTGTGGAACATATGCAGGAAACCCCTTATACAACGGGATAAATACAAAGGGGTACATGACTTATATTATAACTCTAACACCCCCCCTCAAAATCATGGTGGATGAACAACACTGAGTTTGGAGAGATAAAAGCCATGTTGTGCTCTAGTCTGAGCCTTCGTCAGGAAATCCGCCAACTGTAACTCGGAAGGCACATACTGAAGAGCAATAACCTGATCCTGCACACCAGCGCGCACATAGAAAGCATCAACACCAATATGCTTGGTGAGCTCATGCTTCACAGGATCGCGTGCAATGCTGATAGCACCTGTACTGTCAGATAAGAGCAGAGTCGGTGTAGTGACAGAAACACCAAAATCCTGAAGTAACCACCGTAACCAAGTCACCTCTGCCGTCAAAAGAGCCATTGCTCGCAACTCAGCCTCGGCACTCGAACGGGAAACTGCAAGCTGTTTCTTCGTCTTCCAGGCAATGAGAGAACCACCAAGAAAAACACAGTAAGCAGAAAGTGAACGGCGATCTGAAGGATCACTAGCCCACGTAGCATCCGAATAGGCCTGAAGCTGTAAAGAACTGGAGCGAGGAAAGAATAGACGGTGAGAGATCGTGCCTCGAAGATATCGAAGAACACGAAGGAGATGACTATAGTGAACCGAGGTGGGAGCAGAGACAAACTGACTCAGAATATGAACCGGATAAGAGATGTCCGGATGAGTGACAGCTAGATAGACAAGACTGCCAACAAGATGACGATAACGCGTTGGGTCAGGGAGAGGATCACCATCAGTAGCACGGAGGTGAACATTGAGCTCCATAGGAGTCTCAACAACGCGCTCGTCAGTAAGAGCAGCACGAGCAAGAAGATCCTGGATATACTTTTCCTGGGATATAAAAAAGCCATCAGAGGTAGAAGAGACTTCAATCCCAAGAACGTAGCGAAGAGGTCCAAGATCAGACATAAGAAACTGCTCACTAAGACGGGCCTTTACAAAGGCAATATACTCGGGGTCATCCCCCGTGATGATCATGTCATCAACATAAAGAAGAAGAAGAGTCCGACCACGAGGAGAAAGGTGAATAAACAATGCTGGATCATGAGCACTTGCTAAAAAACCAGCAGCAGTGATCACAGAGGCAAAGCGCTCAAACCAGGCGCGGGGGGCTTGCTTAAGGCCATAGAGAGAGCGACGAAGACGACATACCATGCCATCAGGAACAGAATACCCAAGTGGTGGCTGCATGTACACCTCCTCACGCAGCTCACCATTAAGAAAGGCATTCTTAACATCAAGCTGAGATATAGACCAGTGGCGTGCAGAGGCAACGGCAAGAAGTGTACGAACAGTGGTCATATGGGCCACAAGAGCAAAAGTCTCGTCATAATCACGACCATGCTCCTGCTGAAAACCACGAGCCACAAGACGAGCTTTGTGACGCTCAAGAGAACCATCGGAGCGAGTCTTAACCTTGTAGACCCACTTACAAGTGATCGGACGGACTCCGGGAGGAAGAGAAACAAGATCCCAGGTACCAGTGCGTTCAAGAGCAGCAATCTCCTCTGCCATCGCAAACTGCCATTCAGGATGAACAACAGCCTGACGGTAAGAAGTCGGCTCAAGAACAGCAGCACCAGCGGTGGGAAATCCAAAGCGATCAACAGGCGGACGAGGACGAGAACGCAAGCCATAAGTAGGCTGAGAGGAAGATGACGACTCATCCACAGAGGCATCGACTGGTCGTGGACGACGAGTGTAATGCTGAGGAAAAGATGGAATAATAGAAGGAGGAATCGTCAAGGTAGAATCGGGGGGTGGCGACGAAGAAGTCCCCGGAGATGAAGGTGTAAAATCCGATGACAGGCTGGGAGAGGAGACCGGGGAGGAAGTCATCGGAGATGAAGGTGGAGAACCCGGTGACATGCTAGGCGAGGAGACCGGGGAGGATGGTGGCTGCAAATCAACTAGAGGTGGAGAAGGAGGGGAAGTGGAACGGAGAGGTACAGTCTCGACGGGGGTGATAGGTGAGTCAGGAAAAGTGAGGAAAGAGATATCCTGCACTGAAAAAGTCGAGGAAGATGGGCGTGGGTAGAAGGGACGAGACTCATCAAAAGTCACGTCTCGAGAGATACGCATCCGACGACCAATAGGATCCCAACAACGATAGCCCTTATGCTCATCACTGTAGCCTAAGAAAACACACTCAACAGACTGAGCGGTCAGTTTGGTGCGTTCACGAGGGGCAAGAACATAGCAAACACAACCAAACGAGCGAAGCATCGAATAATCGGGAGAACGATCAAAAAGTCGCTCGAAAGGAACACCACCCTGTAGAGCAGCGGAAGGCTGTATATTGATAAGATAGGTGGATGTGGAGACGGCCTCAGCCCAAAAATGAGGCGGGAGAGAGGCAGCAATCATCAATGCACGAGCCGTCTCAAGAAGATGTCGATGCTTTCGCTCAGCCACACCATTCTGAGCATGAGCAGCAGGACAAGAGAATTGGGAGAGAGTCCCGTGCTCAGCAAGAACACCACGCAACATCTTAGAGATATACTCGCCAGCGGAGTCAGCACGAAAAACACGAATGGGTGAAGAGAACTGAGTATGAACCATGGCAGCAAAACGCTTATAAATAGACAACACCTCAGAACGAGAAGTCATGAAATAAAGCCATGTGTAACGAGAGAAATCATATATGAAAATAATATAGTATTTATGACCACCTTTCGAAGCGAAAGGGGCCGGACCCCATACATCAGAATGGACTAAATCGAAAGGACGCTTGGACACTGACTCACTATGTGAATATGGTAACTGAATCTGCTTGCCAAGACAACAACCCTGACACTCTAAAGAGACATCTCCTGAGACAGGCCCCAGAAGACCTCGACGAACTAAAGAAGACAACCGAGAACCACACAGATGACCAAGTCGATGATGCCACTGCTGGAAGGAACCAGTAACGGAGGCGACAGAAGCGGAAGAACTGGCGATGGTGGTGGCAGCGGAAGGAACATGAAGCCAGTCCAACTCCCAAAGACCCTGAGAATCACGGCGGCGAGGGCCAGCCCCAACCAGAGTGTGCGTGCGACGGTCCTGGACAGAACAAGAGTCAACGTCAAGGATGACGCGACAACCAGAATCTGTAAGTTGACCAGCAGAAAACAGATTCATGGTAAGTCGAGGAACATGAGCAACATCAGGAACAGAATAAGAAGGAGTGGTAAGATTGCCTCTACTAGCAACAGAAAGTGGAGTACCATCAGCAGTGAAAACATGAACAGGAGAATCCAGTGATCGAAGAGAGGACAAAGTGGAAGAATGAGAAGACATATGAAAAGAAGCTCCAAAGTCCAGAACCCATGGGGATGTACCTGACTGTGTAGAGGGTGATTGCTCAGTGCGGGAAGCATCAGTCATAGAACCAGCAGTACCCGTCGAGGAAGAACCTAAAGCCGCGAGCAGACGCTTAAGTCTCAGAATATTCTGCTCAGTCAAAGCAATGGCTGAAGCTGTCGAGGTAGATGACGAAGTCCCTGAAGATGATGATCGAGCCTTGCGCAGGTGTTTCTTCTTCGTGTAGCACTGAGACTCAAGATGACCATCATTGTTGCAATAGTCGCAATGTGGACGGGGGCGACCTGAGCCTCCAGAAGGAGTGGGCAAGAGCGGCGGAGCACTCGAGCGAGAAGGGGTCGGTGCAGCAGGTGGCGTAGGAGCACGAGTAGCGAGCACAGAGGGAACCTCCAGCAAACCAGCACCACGTAAGCGAGTCTCCTCAGCACGAATCTCAGAAAGCACCTCCATGAGAGAAATACGGCCACGAGCAAACAACTGAGCACGCCGGGGCTCAAACTCCTTACGGAGCCGAGACAGGAACTCATAGACGCGATGAAACTCCAAATTGGCCTGGACAGCCTGGCAACAGGGGCAGGTACGACACCCAGCACTGCGGAGAGAATCAAGCTGGCGCCAGATAGCAGAACTCTATGCATAGAAGTCATCAACAGTAGAGTCACCCTGCTGAAGAGCATGCTCCTGACGGACCACGGAGAGGTATAAGGCATCACCAGAGGGCTGATAGCGCTGACGAAGACGGGTCCACATCTCAAAGACAGTAGGAAGACCCAGAAATTCAGAAGCAAACTGAGGCAGAACACTAGCAGTGAGAACAGCTGCAGCACGAGCATCATCATCAAGCCACTGGGTGTAAACAGACAGAGCACCATGATACGTCTGAAGAGCCTCCTCATAAGCCAAAACCCTCCCATCATAAGCACGATCAGCAGCCTCATCAGCAAGCTTAGCCGCATCCTTGGCGACCTGATTAGCATCCATAGGAAGAACCGATGGAGTTGGCGGAGTAGGGGCCACCGGAGGAACTGGACGTGGCGGACAGCAGACCTCGCCAGAAAGAACACCCCAGAGACGGATGCCACGCATGTGAATGCGCATAAAGCCAGTGAACTCGGTGTAGTTAGTACCATCAAAGATCACCGGACAGCGAGGGACAGCAACATAGCCCGATGCAGCAGACATTTTTTTTTGTGTGTGTGTGTGTTAGTCAGGGGCAGACGAACGTAGCAGACCAATCAGCCGAGATCCGGCGGCGTGACGAATCAATACACCAGCACCACGTATCAGCAGAAGCAGCAAGCAGCACCCGTAGGAAGTGGCTAGCACCACGTATCACCGGAGAGCAAAGTAGCACTACGTGGAGATGTAGCACGGATCGATGAGATCTTCAACTGAGGACAAACGGGTGATTGATCTGGAGGCCCGGTCCTGCCGTGGGCAGATCTGCAGGCAAGCAAACTCCTCCGAGATCGGCAGCTGGCAGCAGATCAGATCCAGAGGAAGCCGGCTCGAGCGGGGCCAACTCAATCCAGAGGAAAACCGGCTTGCTCGTGTTCGATCCAGGGAGACGGGACTGGGGAAGGAGCCGGCCTGAGTTGACCTGCAAGGGAGAGTAGCGGGCGTGGAGAGCCGCCGGCTACGATAGACAGAGAAAAAGGAGCAGCGGCCACAGAGGATGGCGGCGACGCGGGTTGGATCAATAGCACGAGTTGCAGCGTGCAAAAAAAAATTGACCTAGCTCTAATACCATGTTAGGAAATATGCAACTCGTATTCCCATGAGGCCATAGGCCGATATATATACATGTACAGGTGTGGAACATATGCAGGAAACCCCTTATACAACGGGATAAATACAAAGGGGTACATGACTTATATTATAACTCTAACACCTTTAATCCGAATAAGAAAAATACAAAAGTTGTTTATCACTATCCATTTTTTCACCACTACTATATGGTTCCTGTAGTTCGAGTTTATTCTAAATAATAGTAGCATCATTATTACCAACATTCAGTAGGTCATTGCCTCTATATGAATTGGACTTTTTGATATGTGATTCCGCTCTTTTAAAATTTATTCACTATAATCCTTGTACAATGTGTGAGAAATCTGACAAAATATGTTTAGAACTTGAGAAGCATATTAACAAATAAGTGGCTAGCACAGTTTGCAAAACAGAGCATGATGGATGACAGAGAAAGAGAGACAGATAGAGAGAGTATTTTTAGACCTTGAGAAGCATATTAACAAATAGGTGGGCAACACAAACTTGCAAAACATAGAATATTGTATGAGAGACAGATGGGGTTGTAGCGTTGCTTACAGATAAATTTTCTTGTGGACATTCAGCAACTTGGACCATGACTTGGAGCGAGGGATCCATGGTGGTTGTTCTCATCCACAACAACGGCTCTCGCTGTAAGCAACGAAAAAAGAACCCGCATTTTCGAGGTCTCACAGCAGCTGACTGTGGACTCCCCGTTCGGGCTCCGTAAATGTTCACACAGCTGGAATAAAAGGCAAAAGTATTGTCACCTGTTACCTTTCTTTCACGAATTACATTGCATCAGAGAATGGTAAAGGGCAAGGCAAATCACAAAGTAACCTGGTTAACCTATTGCAATATCAGCTCCTTTGTTTTGTTTTCATGGAGCTGATTCTCTATCCAAACAACAACCATCTCACAGGTTGTGCACATAACATCCGAGCCAACATTTTCTATACTGACAACGGATTCAATCCTGTTGATGTGTTAGTTATGTAACCTCAGGTGTTCATTGAGAACTACGTTACTGTCAGTGGTTGTGTTGCAGGGTTCTGTAAAGTGTTGTCCTGGTCGATCCTTGTGTACATGCATGTGAAGTGCACTTTGTACAGTACCTGAAGCAATAATTTGGCCATACATGTGACTTCATTTATCTTGATTTTGACAGACTGTGACTGCATTTAACCACAGAACAAAAATATAACATCTCCATTAGATGAATTATGAGAGATTCTAACTGCATTTTGCTGGACTACACAGAATATAACTAAAAACTGATATTTCACAAGATGTAATTGCACTTGTTGTATATGAATTGAAATGCCATTCCATTAGCAGTACTGAGAGGAACATATAGGTATAGCAGCAATTTGCATGAAGAGAGCTGAGACAAACACAACACTATTTAATTTAAGTTACAATATCGCAGCCATAGGAAAATATAACAGAAACACAAGAGCACTTATTTAGGTCAAGTTTGTATGCCTTTATACATTAAAAATTCCCTCCTTCATCGCTTGTACGGATGCCATGAAATCATTTGAGAACTTATGTGCCTCTTGCATCCTGTAGTAACCAGTGCAAACATATCCGATGGCTAGCTTCTATTTTGGGGCTAGAACATTGTGATCTTAAATAAACGTTACCATGACAAGAAAATTTGTTGGCAAGCCATCACATACATGAAAGCTGGGGCATCCCCGAGGCACTCATCGTCGATGGTCAGGCGACCGCCGCCGCAGCTTGATCACAACTCCTTGATTGTACTCCCTCTGTTTCTAAATATGTCTTTTTAGAGATTCCACTACAAAACTACATACTTGATTTATATTTGGGTAGATACTTTTCAGTGATTGAAAATATTTGAGATAGATCATAGAGCTGGTGTATATTAATCAGGCAGGGGAAGAAGGAACATACTTGATTTAGGCCGTCAGACTGTTAGTTGTAACCATGTTATTCTGTCGAGCTTTTCCATCAAGCTGTCGAAAAAGTATCAAAGTAGAAGTTGTTAAACATGAAACTACCAAGTTATCTACTGTGCTATTGTGGTTGTGAATCAGAGTAAGGTCCTTCAACTGAGGTTCTTGCCATTTTTAGTTAGCAACTAATTGTCTTGAGGCGCTCTGACCCCAATGTACCCATGGTCTGACCATGAGATTTATTATCCATCAGAAGCTCGCAGCCTTTTTCTTGACTTCATGCCCTTTTCAAGTGGAGTTGCAGAGTATGAATAGGGAAATGATCATAGATGGCAACACCTATAATATTATTTATCTTGATAAAGATGCACTGGATTCGCAAGTAGTTTTAGTGTTTTTTTTTCTAAATGGCTCAAGTACTTGAGCTTCTGCAATCATGAAAAACAAAAAAAGGCGTCCTGTCAACTGCTCAAGCTAATAGAACATATCCATTATTTCAAAATTAAAAATTAACAGATCTGCATTGTGCATGATTGTAAACAGCCTATCTCTAAGAAATTGTTTGCATGCATCATCACTCGTAGATATTTAGTAGCAATATTTTATTTATAATATTGTAGACAGTACAAAGGAATCATAACTAAATTTTGCATCAACTTTTCGAGTTTGGCCACCCTGAGCTGTATAGTTGCAGCATGATGAAGACGGCATTGCTCTATGTGTGGTTTCTTAATTTCAACTCAAACAGAGAAGAAGCTTTCTCAATTTCTCAATGTTGCCAATGCTGTTTGGTATGAAGATGTTTTCAGTGCCATTATCCAATAGGCAATATCTATCCATAAATGATCAACAAATAACAAAGTGCATTACTGAGAGAGGATGCAGAGCATCCAGAAGAAGGGCCTAGGCATATATGTGCGCGTAACTTGAGCCGATCAATCGACCAAAATTAGAGCCTCTCTGTCTGAAGAAAAACTTATTGTACCAAAAAGACCAGAGTTTATCACCTTTGTTGCTACGTCTCTGCTGGGCATCATGGCCTCGCATTGGATATCTTTGCTTCTGCGCTGTCAATCTGTCGGGTGTCCGAAAGCGCCTACTGGTTGTCATTTTTGTGTGTCTGCGTGAGAGCATCTAAAAAAGTAAGTCAAGGGTGCATCATGTTATAGGAGAAGAACATCAGCACATAAGCTAACTTGACCTTAACTCCACATGTCGTGGACACCAAATCCATTTTCAGTACACATAATTAAAAACTTCAAATTGATTGAGTTATAATAGTTTTGATATATTTCTATAGTTTTGTAGTTCTGCTAAAATGCAAGTTGGAAACTATTATTAGCATAACATTTCAGCACCTATTCAATGTTCATATCCAAAATTTATGCATCCAGTTTGTTCGAAAAAAATAACTTAATTTTCCTAGATGCATTGGCATGTGCAGTATGTTCACTTTGAAAACAAATTACACCAGGCCTCATACATTAAAGAAAAACCTGGGGAAAAAATGAAGTTCAACTCTTTATAAGCATAACATCAAACATGTTGTGGGCGCAATCTCAAGAAAAGGGGCACATATTTATTTGGGAAGAATGCAGTTGTCCATCCATATATAAGAGATAGAGAGAGGGGTAGCTTGTGAGGGAGAGGAGCAGAAACATCCGTCCATGACCACCAGTACAGAGAGAGGTTCGCATGCTCTGAGCTTCGATTTGAAAAGGTTCTGCAGTAGTGCTATGGGCAGTGGGGCCGAACTGGTGCGTGGTGGGGGTGGGGAGCCTTCCGACGTGGGCAGGCGGGGCGGCGCGCTGGGAAGGTGGCTCCGCACGGCAGTGCCTGGCGAGCGGGTGCTGAAACAACGGCGGCGCTGGATGGATGGGGGCAGGGGCAGATTGAGGGGAGGTAGGAAAAGAGGGGAGATGAATGGAATACCTAGTGGTCAAGTCCTCGTTCGTACTCCACCCGTGGCCTGATTGGTGTCGCCCGAACGGGCGGCTCTGGATCCCTCCGTCTCCCGCGGCCGTCCGTCCGCCGTCGCCCGTCTCCGGCGAGCTCCTGCCCTCCCCTCCTTTCTTCCTTCTTCTCTTCCTCACCTCCCTCTCTTCACTTGCGACCCCTCCTCCCACCTCTGAATCGGCGTCCCCAGGCCCTGCCGGTCCCGGATCCGACCCCCGTGAGCTCCAGCCGTCGCCTTCATTCTCCATCGAGCAGCCGCCGCCCCAGCCGCTCGTTCTACACCGGGGTATTTTTGCAACGTTATCTCAGAGCCACCCCAACAGGATCACGGGTTGAATACAAAAAAGTGCGGGATCCTTTTTGTAAGAATGAAGTGTTTTCTCAGATACACTTAAGTAGGATTGCGGGTTAATTTCTCAGAAACAGGGGGACTTTTTTGCAAAAAGGCCGACAACGTACGACCAGAAGCAGTCGCTGGTTTATTAGTAGGTAAAGATGGAGATATATAGGCGGAAGAAGTACGTCAACGGGGCCACGAGGGGGTGGGCGCGCCCCCTGCCTCGTGGCCTCCTCGTAGATCCCCTCACGTGCACTCCAAGTCTTCTGGGCTTCTTTCCTTCCAAAAATAAGTTCCATGAAGTTTCAGGTCAATTGGACTTCGTTTGATTTTTCTTTTCTGCGAAACCCTAAAATAGGCAAAAAAACAGAAACTGGCACTGGTGTAACACCACGGATATGATTTACCCAATATGTACTCCAACTCTTGCCGTTTCCGGCCTTAAGTTATTTTATTTTCTCGGGTTCGGGTTTTTGTCTCCGTGTGTTGTTATCGTTGTCATGCATCTCATATCATGTCATCATGTGCATTGCATTTGCATACGTGTTCATCTCATGCATTCGAGCATTTTCCCCGTTGTCCGTTTTGCATTCCGGCGCTTCGTTCTCCTCCGGTGATCATTTCTACCTTTTTTTCATGTGTGGGGATTAAACATTTCCGGATTGGACCGAGACTTGCCAATCGGCCTTGGTTTACTACCGGTAGACCGCCTGTCAAGTTTCGTACCATTTGGACTTCGTTTGATGCTCCAACGGTTAACCGAGGGACCGAAAAGACCTCGTGTGTGTTGCAGCCCAACACCCCTCCAAGTTGGCCCAAAACCCACCAAAACCCTCTCCATCATCTAGAACGTTCGATCACGATCGCGTGTCCAAAAACCGCACCTCATTTGGACACTCCTAGCTCCCTCTACCTCTATATAAAGAACCCTCCAAAAATCTCCTTCTCCTTCCTCCCGAAAACCTAGCTCCTCGTCCACCGCGCCGCGCCGAACAAAATCCGCGCCGACGGACATTGTCCGCTCCCCCCGCTAGCCACTCCGGGAGCGCCACGTGGCCAGCGCCCGCGCCCACTTCGCCGGCCCGCCCGGGCCCAGGCGGGGCCCCCCGGCCTGAGCCGCCGCTTCCCGCGGGCCAGATCCGCCCGCCGCCCGCGCCCTTCTCCTTCCCCGACGCCGACGAGCCGCCGCCGCCGCCTCTCCGCCTCGGCCACCGTCCGCCGCTCGTCGTCGGACCCGTCCCCGCGCCTCCTCGCCACCCCGCGGTGGCCGGACACCTCCTCGTCGCCGGATCCGGCCGGAGGAGGCCGGATCTACTCTCCCCTACCTCCCTGCCGCTCCGTCGGGCTCGCCGGAGCCGCGGCGACCTCGCCGGAATTTACCTCGGGTTGCGTGCCGCGAGGAACCCTAGATCCGCGGGTGGTCATTTTCTTCTAAGTCCTCAAGTTCTCAGTTCCATATGCCCATGTTCATCGTGCTATAACTTTGCACCCGTAACTCCGTTTTACGCATATAGCATATCAAAATGTTCGTCTCAGAGAGCACATTATTTCATCTCAGTGCATCATTTTCATTTGAGTTCATCTTGATGCCCGAAATGCTGTTGGAAGAATGCTATTTGAGATAATTGTCAGATCTGCTGCTCCAATTAGATATTTGTCATTTTTGCCATGATTATTGTGTGTATGATATGTCCTTGAGCTCTACATGTGTTTTGTTATATGTTTTGCCATCTATCCAGAGGTGCAACCCATGTATTTTTGTGATATGTGTGGTGACTAGCACAATCTTGCAAAGTGGGGCATTCGTTAATGCTGATTTCAGGGACTTAGCATTTCCACTAAGTCCTTGGACTGTTTATCTCATATGGCCATATGTTCATGTTGTTTCCTAGTGACCGTGCCTCTTTTGAGGATGATCAGTAAGGATGTTTTGTTAATCTTGTGGTGCTCTATCCATCCATGTCTTTATTTGCAATTATGGAGCACCCTAGCTTGAGTCAATCGAGCTCTACTTTTGTCATTTTGTGAATCTGGGCAGATTGTCTACTTGTTAGCGATTTTGCCGAGGATGTTGTATTTGATCCGTGCATGCTATGTTATTGTTCTTGCCATGTATAGCTTGTATTTTGTGTATTCTTGATGGGTGTATGATTAGATTGCCATGACATTCTCTGTAGTGAGTGCATCGAGCTCGTAAACATGCCTACTTGATATCTGTTTTCAGCATGCTCCAGTTTTCACTAAGTCTGAAAACTGATTATGTTTTTGTCATGTTCACATGCTTGCAATTGTATTTTTTGATCCCTTTTGGCTCAAGGTCACTAAGGGACTTTTGTTAAGCTCTTTGAGTATCTCCATGCCATGTTTTACTTTGCCATGTTCAGGTCCTGTAACATGTAGTTTTGTTGCTCCGAAGTGTGCTATCTGATCTGAAATTCTAGACAAGTGTTAATTTCACTAAGTCTGAGATCTGTTTGCCAAATGCATTTTTGCCATGCTTGTTTGAACCTGTTAATGGATGAATTGGCAGTAGCTCAGTGCTAGACTTTTGTTAAGCATCATGAATGGATCCCTGCCATGTATTTTGTTGTCATGTTTGGGTGCTGTAGCATGTTCATCTTGTTGCATTTAGATGGCTACTTGCTGTAAATCGCAGACCGGTGCCATATTTGAATTGCTTGCCATTTCCAAACCGTAACTCCGATTCTGGCGTTCTTTATATCGTTTTCAAGCGATTTCATCTCATTTTCTAGTGGCACACTTGGATTTACAAGTTGAGGCCAGGTTCATGCATTCCTTGTCAAATCTTGCATATACATCACATATTGCATCCCGCATAGCATACCATGATTGCATCATACTGTTTGATCCTTGCACGTGGTTGATTGTGTCCTTGTTGCTTGTTTGTCTTGTTTGGGTAGAGCCGGGAGACGAGTTCGCTAACGAGGAGCCCGTTGAGTTTGCTTTCGAGGATCCAGTCAACTCTGACAACTTTGCAGGCAAGATGATCATACCCTCGAAATCACTACTATCTTTGCTTTGCTAGATGCTCGCTCTTTTGCTATGCCATGCTGCGATGCCTACCACTTGCTTATCATGCCTCCCAAATTGCCATGTCAAACCTCTAACCCACCATGTCCTAGCAAACCATTGATTGGCTATGTTACCACTTTGCTTAGCCCCTCTTATAGCGTTGCTAGTTGCAGGTGAAGATTGGAGACCGTTCCTTGTTGGAACATTATTTACTTGTTGGGATATCATTATATTGCCATGTTATCTTAATGCATATATATACTTAGTAAAGGGTGGAAGGCTCGGCCTCTCGCCTAGTGTTTTGTTCCACTCTTGCCGCCCTAGTTTCCGTCATATCGGTGTTATGTTCCCGGATTTTGCGTTCTTTACGCGGTTGGGTTATAATGGGAACCCCTTGATAGTTCGCCTTGATTAAAGCTTTTCCAGCAATGCCCAACCTTGGTTTTGCCATTTGCCACCTAGCCCCTTTTCCCTTGAGTTTCCGGAGCCCGAGGGTCATCTTATTTTAAACCCCCCCCCCCCGGGCCAGTGCTCCTCTGAGTGTTGGTCCAACCTAGAGCCCCTTGCAGCGCCACCTCGGGGAAACTTGAGGGCTGGTTTTAGTTGTACGGATTGCTTATCCGATTGTGCCCTGAGAACGAGATATGTGCAGCTCCTATCGGGATTTGTCGGCACATTCGGGCGGTGTTGCTGGATTTGTTTTAACTTGTCGAAGCGTCTTGAAGAACCGAGGTACCGAGTCTGATCAGAATGTCTCGGGAGGAGGTATATTCCTTCGTTGACCGTGAGAGCTTGTCATGGGCTAAGTTGGGACTCCCCTGCAGGGATTTGAACTTTCGAAAGCCGTGCCCGTGGTTATGGGCAGATGGGAATTTGTTAATGTCCGGTTGAAGATAACTTGAACCTTAACTTAATTAAAATGAATCAACAGTGTGAGTTGCCGTGATGGTCTCTTCTCGGCGGAGTCCGGGAAGTGAACACGGTGTTGGAGTAATGCTTGCGCAGGTTGTTCTCTAGATTACTCGCTCGTGCTTTGCCTCCTCTTCTCGCTCTCTTTTGCGAATAGGATAGCCACCATATATGCTAGTCGCTTGCTGCAGCTCCACATATATTTACCTTGCCTTACCTTTTAAGCTTAAATAGTCTTGATCACGAGGGTGCGAGATTGCTGAGTCCCCGTGGCTCACAGATTACTATTACACCAGATGCAGGGCCTGATGATTCCGTTCCAGATGACACGCTTGAGCTCAAGTGGGAGTTCGACGAGGACTCTCAACGATACTATGTTTCTTTTCCTGATGATCAGTAGTGGTGCCCAGTTGGGGTGATCGGGACCGTGTCGCATGTTGGGTTATCTTTTATTTTAGCGCCATAGTCGGGCCATGAGTGTTTGAATGTTGTAATGCTATTCATGTACTTTGATTGACGTGGCGAGTGTAAGCCAACTATGTATCTCCCCTTTTATTATCTATATTACATGGGATGTTGTGATGATTGCCTAACTTGCGACATTGCTTTCAATGCGGTTATGCCTCTAAGTCGTGCCTCAACACATGGGAGATATAGACGCATCGAGGGCGTTACAACTGGGCTCTAGGTTAATAGGTTAGTCCCAAAAATCATATAAAATAGCATATAAATGCATATAAAACATCCAAGGTTGATAATATAATAGCATGGAACAATAAAAAATTATAGATACGTTGGAGACGTATCATGGATCACGTGATATCCCATTGTCACCACAGATAAGCACATGCAAGACATACATCAAGTGTTCTCAAATCCTTAAAGACTCAATCCGATAAGATAATTTTAAAGGGAAAACTCAATTCATCACAAGAGAGTAGAGGGGGAGAAACATCATAAGATCCAACTATAATATTAAAGCTCGCGATACATCAAGATCGTTCCGAATCAAGAACACGAGAGAGAGAGAGATCAAACACATAGCTACTGATACATACCCTCAGCCCCAAGGGTGAACTACTCCCTCGTCATGGAGAGCGCCGAGATGATGAAGATGGCCACCGGAGAGGGATTCCCCCCTCCGGCAGGGTGCCGGAATGGGTCTAGATTGGTTTTCGGCGGCTACAGAGGCTTGCGGCGGCGGACTCCCGATCTAGGTTTCTTTCTGGAAGTTTGGGGTTATATAAGAGGTTTTGGAGTCGGGAACAAGTCAGGAGGGTCACTGAGGCGGCCACGAGGTAGGGGGCGCGCCCCCAACCCTCGTGGTGGCCTCGGGACTCTTCTGGCCAATCTCCAGTACTCCGTGGGCTTCTTCTGGTCCAAAAATGATTTCCGTGAAATTTTAGGTCAATTGGACTCCGTTTGATTTTCCTTTTCTGCGATACTCAAAAACAAGGAAAAAACAGAAACTGGCACTTGGCTCTAGGTTAATAGGTTAGTCCCAAAAATCATATAAAATAGCATATAAATGCATATAAAACATCCAAGGTTGATAATATAATAGCATGGAACAATAAAAAAAATTATAGATACGTTGGAGACGTATCACCTTCCCAGAGGGATGTTTCCCCGGCAAAACAGCTCCGCCGGAGCCCTAGATTGGTTCTGCCTCGTGGCGGTGGAGTTTCATTCCGAGAGCTTGCTTATGATTTTTTTTCCAGGGCGAAAGACTTCATATAGCCGAAGATGGGCACCGGAGGCCTGCCAGGGGGCCCACGAGACAAGGGGCGCGCCCAGGGGGTAGGGCGAGCCCCCCACCCTCGTGGATGGTGGGTGGCCCCCCTCTGGTGCTTCCTTTGCCCAATTTTTTTATATTTATAAAAATGACTCCCATGGAGTTTCAGGACTTTTGGAGTTGTGCAGAATAGGTTTCTAATATTTGCTCCTTTTCCAGCCCAGAATTCTAGCTGCCAGCATTCTCCCTCTTCGTGTAAACCTTGTAAAATAAGAGAGAATAGGCATAGGTATTGTGACATAATGTGTAATAACATCCCATAATGCAATAAATATCAATATAAAAGCATGATGCAAAATGGACGTATCAATCCCCCAAGCTTATACCTCTCTTGTCTTTAAGCGGAAGCCGATATCGAGAAGTATGTCCACATGTTTAGAGATAGAGGTGTCGATAAAATAAAATACGGACATAAGAGCATCATGATCATTCTTATAACAGCAACATAAATATATATTGTCATATGATTTCTTATGCTAAAGTAACAATTCATTCACAGTTTTCAAGTATGAATCAGAAACTTCACTGAAAACTAACAAACTATAATCTCAGTCATTGAAGCAATTGCAACTTATCATAACATCGGAAAGAGTCATATAAGAGCTTTTCAGCAAGTCCACATACTCAACTACAATTTAGTCTTTCACAATTGCTAACACTCACGCAATACTTATGGGTATGAAGTTTTAGTCGAACACAGAGAAAGATAGGGGCTTATAGTTTTGCCTCCCAATCTTTTACCTCAAGGGTAATGTCAACAATAATAGTTCATGAAAACTCACATCCAATTAGCTATATATATCAGGATCTTTCCAACACACAGTGTTTGCCAAAGCATAAAATGTAAAAAGGAAAGGTGAAGATCAGCATGACTCTTGTATAAGGTATAAGACAAAAATAAAAGGCAGACCCTTTGCAGAGGGAAGCAGAGGTTGTCATATGTTTTATGGTTGGATGCACGAAATCTTAATGCAAAAGAACGTCACTTTATATTGCCACTTGTGATATGGACCTTTATTATGCAGTCTATCGCTTTTATTTCTTCCACATCACAAGATCGTATAAAGCTTATTTTCTCCACACTAATAAATCATACATATTTAGAGAGCAATTTTTATTGCTTGCAACAATGACAACTTACTTGAAGGATCTTACTCAATCCATAGGTAGATATGGTGGACTCTCATGGCAAAACTGGGTTAAAGGATATTTGGAAGCACAAGTAGTATCTCTACTTGGTGCAAAGAATTTGGCTAGCATGAGGGGAAAGGCAAGCTCAACATGTTGGATGATCCATGACAATATAATTTATTTTGGATGTAAGAAAGCATAACCCATTACGTTGTCTTCCTTGTCCAACATCAACTTTTCAGCATGTCATATTTTAATGAGTGCTCACAATCATAAAAGATGTCCAAGATAGTATATTTATATGTGAAAACCTCTCTTTCTTTATTACTTCCTATTAATTGCAACGATGACCAAAACTATGTTTGTCAACTCTCAGCAACTTTTATTCATCATACTCTTTATATGTGAAGTCATTACTCTCCGTAAGATCCATAAGATCTCTTTATTTCTTTTTATTCTTACTTATATTCCCTCAAGATCATAGCAAGATAACCAATCCCTTGACTCAAAACTAATCCTAATTATATATAGCTCACGGACTCGATTACATAGAAGGATCATAAAGCAAAACTCACAACTAAATCATACTAAAACTTTATTCTACTAGAACAAGATATAACCAAAAGGATCGAACTAAGAAAAACGGTAAAGATAAAAGTGTGATGGTGATACGATACCGGGGCACTCCCCCAAGCTTGGCAGTTGCCAAGGGGAGTGCCCATACCCGTGTATTTATGTCTCCTTTGGTGGTAGTGATGATGGAGTTGTTGATGACGTAGGCTTGTCGTCCAACATCAAGTGTAGGAGGTGCTCCAACTTACGAATAATGCCCTTGAATGCAGTGATATGCTCTTGCAACACAATATTTTCACGAGTTAGATACTTGTTCTGCACCCAAACTATTTCAATCATCGAAAGCTTCAATTTCAGTAGGGGTAAGAAGATTGTAATGAGGTTGAAGAAAATCTTCTTCTTCTGCCGCCGGAGCTTGATCCTCCGTGGCCTTCTTGATTCCATCATCCTTGTTGATCTCCCCGGGTTCTTCTCTCTTCAGCACTATCTTCATTAGCCAAGCATCGTTGCCCTGATTGTTGGAGGAGGGGGGCGACATGATGCCTGGCCTTGACAATTCTGGCAGAAAATAGCTCGAAACAAAGACATGAGATATTTGCGTGGTACGGTGGTCAAAACCTTCGGGAGATTATATAATGAATTTTTACCGATCAAAAGAAGTATCGTGCAAGAAAACATAGTCCGGAGGGCACACGAGGTGCCCACGAGGCAGGGGGCGCGCCCAGGGGGTAGGGCGCGCCCTCCACCCTCGTGGACGCCTCGTATCCTTTCCGGACTGCTTCTTATTCTCCTATTTTCTTAAGTATTCCAAAACAAAGAAAAATTGCTATTAGAACTGTTTTGGAGTCGGTTTACTTACCGTACCACATACCTATTCCTTTTCGGAGGCTGAAACGTTCCGGAAGGTGTCCCTTATATACTCCTCCGGGGTTACGGTTTCAATAACATTAGTTTCAACATTTATAGGATTACCTGAGATATAATGTTTGATTCTTTGACCGTTCACCACCCTCGGACTTGTGCCTTCGAAGTTGTTGATTTTGATGGCACCGGAATGATAGACCTCCTCGATAACGTAAGTACCTTCCCATTTAGAGAGGAGTGTTCCTGCAAAAAATCTTAAATGAGAGTTGTATAATAATACATAATCACCTACATTAAACTCATGTTTTTGTATCCTTTTGTCATGCCATCTTTTAACTTTTTCTTTAAACAGTTTGGCATTCTCATAGGCCCGGGTTCTCCATTCATCAAGTGAGCTAATGTCAAATAGTCTCTTCTCAACCGGCAAGTTTGAAATCATAATTGAGCTCTTTAATGGCCCAATATGCCTTATGTTCTAGTTGGAGAGGTAAGTGACATGCTTTTGCATAAACCATTTTATATGGAGACATACCCATAGGATTTTTATATGCAGTTCTATAGGCCCATAATGCATCATCAAGTTTTTTGGACCAATTCTTTCTAGATCTATTAACAGTCTTTTGCAAAATTAATTTAAGCTCTCTATTGCTCAGTTCTACTTGACCACTAGACTGTGGATGATATGGAGATGCAATTCTATGATTAACATCATACTTAGCAAGCATTTTATGAAAAGCACCATGAATAAATTGTGAACCACCATCAGTCATTAAGTATGTAGGGACTCCAAACCTCGGAAAAATAACTTCTTTAAGCATCTTAATAGAGGTGTTATGATCAACACTACTAGTTGGAATAGCTTCTATCCACTTAGTAACGTAATCAACAGCAACTAAAATATGTGTATACCCATTAGAGGAAGGAAACGGTCCCATATAATCAAAGCCCCAAACATCAAATGGTTAAATAACAAGTGAATAATTCATAGGCATTTCTTGACGTCTACTAATATTACCAATTCTTTAACATTCATCACAAGACAAGACAAACTTACGGGCATCCTTGAAGAGAGTAGGCCAATAAAAACCAGATTGCAATACCTTATGTGCAGTTCTATCTCCAGCATGGTGTCCTCCATAAGCCTCGGAGTGACACTTGCGTAGGATCTGTTCCTGTTCATACTCAGGTACACAACGTCTAATAACACCATCTACTCCTTCTTTATAAAGGTGTGGGTCATCCCAGAAGTAATGTCTTAAATCATAGAAAACCTTTTTCTTTTGCTGGTATGTAATTGGCATAATCAGCATACCATGGAGCAGTATGAGAAGCATTTATGACAGCTAATTGTTCATCAGGAAAGCTATCATCTATAGGTAGTGGGTCATCAAGAACATTCTCTAACCTAGATAAGTTGTCTGCAACGGGGTTCTCAGCTCCCTTTCTATCAATAATATGTAAATCAAATTCTTGTAGTAGGAGAACCCATCTAATAAGTCTAGGTTTAGCATCTTTATTTTCCATAAGGTATTTAATAGCAGCATGATCAGTGTGAACAGTTACTTTAGAATCAACAATATAAGGTCTGAACTTATCGCAAGCAAACACAACTGCTAAAAATTCCTTTTCGGTAGTAGCATAATTTCTCTGGGCACTGTCTAGAGTTCTACTAGCATATTGGATAACATTTAATTTCTTATCAACTCTTTGTCCTAGAACAACACCTACATCATAATCACTAGCATCACACATAATTTCAAAGGGTAAATTCCAATCAGGAGGCTGAACAATAGGTGTAGAAATCAAGGCTTTCTTAAGTATTTCAAATGCTTCTACACAATCATCATCAAAGATAAAAGGAATATCTTTTTGTAAGAGATTAGTCAGAGGCCTGGAATTTTTTGAGAAGTATTTAATAAACCTCCTATAAAAATCGGCATGACCAAGGAAACTTCTTATACCTTTATTGTCTTTAGGACACGGCATCTTTTCAATAGCATCAACTTTAGCTTTATCAACTTCAATACCTCTTTCAGAAATTTTATGCCCCAAGACAATACCTTCATTAACCATAAAGTGGCACTTCTCCCAATTTAAGACAAGATTAGTTTCTTCACGCCTCTGCAAAACTCGATCAAGGTTGCTTAAGCAATCATCAAAAGAAGTTCCATATACAAAAAAATCATCCACGAATACCTCAAAAATATTTTCACGAAAGTCAGAGAATATAGCGGTCATACATCTTTGAAAGGTAGCAGGTGCATTACATAAACCAAAAGGCATACGTCTATAAGCAAAGGTACCGAAAGGGCAAGTAAAAGTGGTCTTTTCTTGATCTTCTTTTAACACAGGTATTTGAGAAAAACCAGAATAACCATCTAGAAAGCAAAAAATGTGTATGTTTGGATAATCTTTCTAGCATTTGATCAATAAAAGGTAAAGGGTAATGATCCTTTTTAGTAGCTTTATTTAGTTTGCGGAAGTCAATTACCATTCTATACCTGTAAAAATTCTTTGTGGGATCAATTCATCTTTATCATTTGGAACAACAGTAATACCTCCCTTCTTAGGGACACAATGGACAGGACTTACCCACTGACTATCAGCAACGGGATAAATTATACCTGCCTCCAGAAGCTTTAGTATTTCTTTTCTTACCACTTCTTTCATCTTAGGATTTAATCGTCGTTGGTGATCAACAACCAGCTTAGCATCTTTTTCCAATTTTATTTTGTGCTGGCATAGAGTGGGACTAATGCCCTTAAGATCATCAAGAGTATATCCAATAGCAGCACGGTGCTTCTTTGGAGTTTTCAATAATTTCTCTTCTTCTTGCTCTGAAAGGTTAGCACTAATAATAACAGGATATATCTTCTTTTCATCAAGATAAGCATATTTAAGAGTATCAGGTAATGGTTTAAGCTCAAACACGGGATCACCCTTGGGTGGAGGAGGATCTCTAGGATTTCGACAGGCAAGTTGTGTTTCAAGATAGGTCCCTGTTTAAAGAATACTTCATCTATTTCCCTTCTTTCATTCATAAACATATCATTTTCATGGTCTAGCAAATATTGTTCTAAAGGATCACTAAGAGGCACGGCAATAGAAGAAAGACCAATAATTTCATCTTTACTAGGCAATTCTTTATTATGGGGTTGTCTACGAAATTTAGCAAAATTAAAATCAGGAGACATATCCCCTAAACCAACAGAAACAATATCCTTTTTGCAGTCTATCTTAGCATTAACAGTATTCAAGAAGGGTCTACCAAATATAATGGGACAAAAGTCATCTTGTGGGGAACCAAGAACAAGAAAATCAGCAGGATATTTAACTTTTACACACATGACTTCAACATCTCTAACAATCCCAATCGGTCAAATAGTATCTCTATTGGCAAGCTTAATTGTAACATCAATACCTTCTATCTCAGCAGGTGCAATATCATGCATAATTTCTTCATATAAAGAATGAGGTATTTCACTCGCACTAGCACCCATATCACATAAGCCATGATAGCAATGATCTCCTATTTTAACAGAAATAACAGGCATGCCTACAACAGGTCTATGTTTATTTTTAGTGTCAGGTCTAGCAATCCTAGCAGCTTCATCACAAAAGTAAATAACATGCCCATCAATATTATTGGCCAAGAGATCTTTAACCATAGCAATACTAGGTTCAACTTTAATTTGCATAGAGGGTGTAGGTGTTCTAATGTTACTTTTGTTGACCACAGTTGAAGCTTTAGCATGATCCTTTATTCTAACAGGGAAAGGTGGTTTCCTAATATAAGCGGTAGGAACAATAGGATCAACATTATAAGTGATAGTATTTTCTTCAACTTTAATAGGTTCAACTACTTTTACTTAAATGGGAGGATGATATTTAAGCCACTTCTCCTTAGGGAGATCAACATGAGTAGCAAATGATTCACAGAAAGAAGCTACTATCTCAGAGTCAAGTCCATATTTAGTGCTAAATTCACGAAAAGCATCGGTATCCATAAAAGATTTAACACAATCAAACTTAGGTGTTATACCTGACTCCTTAAGTTCGTCGAGTTCCCAATCTTCAGAGTTGCGTTTAAGTCTTTCCAATAAATCCCATCTGAATTCAATTGTCTTCATCATAAAAGATCCAGTACAAGAAGTATCGAGCATGGAGCGATTATTGAGAGAAAGCCAAGCATAGAAATTTTGAATAATAATTTCTCCTGAGAGCTCATGATTGGGGCATGAATATAACATTGACTTAAGCCTCCCCCAAGCTTGGGCGATGCTTTCTCCTTCGCGAGGCCAAAAATTATATATATAATTTGTTGGGTTATGCAGTAATTTCAAAAATTTCCTACGCACACGCAAGATCATGGTGATGCATAGCAACGAGAGGGGAGAGTATCATCTACGTACCCTCGTAGACCGTAAACGGAAGCGTTATGAGAACGCGGTTGATGTAGTAGTACGTCTTCACGATCCGACCGATCCAAGTACCGAATGTACGGCACCTCTGAGTTCAGCACACTTTCAGCTCGATGACGTCCCACAAACTGTTGGGGAACGTAGTAATTTCAAAAAAATTCCTATGCACATGCAAGATCATGGTGATGCATAGCAACGAGAGGGGACAGTGTGTCTACGTACCCTCGTAGACCGAAAGCGGAAGCGTTAGCACAACGCGATTGATGTAGTCGTACGTCTTCACGATCCGACCGATCAAGCACCGAAAGCACGACACCTCCGAGTTCTGCACACGTTCAACTCGATGACGTCCCTCGAACTCTGATCCAGCCGAGATTTGAGGGAGAGTTCCGTCAACACGACAGCGTGGTGACGATGATGATGTTCCACCGACGCACGGCTTTGCCTAAGCAGCGCTACGATATGACCGAGGTGGATTATGGTGGAGGGGGGCACCGCACACGGCTAAAAGATCCAAGAGATCAATTGTTGTGTCTCTAGGGGGTGCATCCCTCCCCGTATATAAAGCAGTAGAGGAGGGGGAGGGGGCCGCCACCCTTGGCACGCCCCATGAGGAGTCCTACTCCTACCGGGAGTAGGACTCCCCCTTTCCATGTTGGAGTAGGAGAGGAGAGGGAAGGAGAAAGAGGGAGAAAGAAAAGGGGGGGGCGCCGCCCCCTTCCTAGTCCAATTCGGACTTGGGAGGGGAGGGGCGCGCGGCTGCCCCTCGGCCGCCTCTCCTCTTCCACCAATTGGGCCCATGAGGCCCATTAACCTCCGGGGGGTCCGGTAACCCCACGGTACTCCGGTATATATCCGATAACCCCCGGAACCATTTCGGTGTCCGAATATAGTCGTCCAATATATCAATCTTCATGTCTCGACAATTTCGAGACTCCTTGTCATGTCCCTGATCACATCCGGGACTCCGAACTACCTACGGTACATCAAAACACATAAACTCATAATATAACCGTCATCGAACTTTAAGCGTGCGGACCCTACGGGTTTGAGAACTATGTAGACATGACCAAGACATGTCTCTGGTCAATAACCAATAGCGGAACCTGGATGCTCATATTGGCTCCTACATATTCTACGAAGATCTTTATCGGTCAAACCACGTAACAACATACGTTGTTCCCTTTGTCATCGGTATGTTACTTGCCCGGGATTCGATCGTCGGTATCTCAATACCTAGTTCAATCTCGTTACCGACAAGTCTCTTTACTTGTTCCATAATACATCATCCCGAAACTAACTCATTAGTTGCAATGCTTGCAAGGCTTAAGTCATTTGTATTACCGAGTGGGCCTAGAGATACCTCTCCCACAATCGGAGTGACAAATCCTAATCTCGAAATACGCCAACCCAACAAGTACCTTTGGTGACACCTGTAGAGCACCTTTATAATCACCCAGTTACGTTGTGACGTTTGGTAGCACACAAAGTGTTCCTCCGATAAACGGGAGTTGCATAATCTCATAGTCATAGGAACATGTATAAGTCATGAAGAAAGCAATAGCAACAACCTGAACGATCAAGTGGTAAGCTAACGGAATGGATCAAGTCAATCACATCATTCTCCTAATGATGTGATCCCGTTAATCAAATGACAGCTCATGTCTATGGCTAGGAAACTTAACCATCTTTGATTAATGAGCTAGTCGAGTAGAGGTATACTAGTGACACTATGTTTGTCTATGTATTCACACATGTATCATGTTTCCGATTAATACAATTCTAGCATGAATAATAAACATTTATCATGATATAAGGAAATAAATAATAACCTTATTATTGCCCCTAGGGCATATTTCCTTCAGTTTCCCACTTGCACTAGAGTCAATAATCTAGTTCACATCGCCATGTGATTTAATACTTCACATCACCATGTGATTAACACCCATAGTTCACATTGTCATGTGACCAACACCCAACGGGTTTACTAGAGTCAATAATCTAGTTCACATTGCTATGTGATTAACACCAAAAGAGTACTAAGGTGTGATCATGTTTTGCTAGTGAGAGAAGTTTATGCTCTGCACGAAGCTACTCTAGCTAATTGCTCCCACTTTCAATATGTATCCAGATCGAGACTTAGAGTCATCTAGATCGATGTAAAAAGCTTGCATCGACGTAACTCTTTACGACAAACTCTTTTATCACCTCCATAATCGAGAAATATTTCCTTAGTCCTCTAAGGATAATTTTGACCGCTGTCCAGTGATCTACTCCTAGATCACCATTGTACTCCCTTGCCAGAAAAAATGCTAAGGTATACAATAGGACTGGTAAACAACATAGCATACTTTATAGAACCTATGACTGAGGCATGGGGAATGACTTTTCATTCTCTTTCTATTTTCTGTCGTGGTCGGGTTTTGAGTCTTTACTCAACTTCACACCTTGCAACACAGGCAAGAACTCCTTCTTTGACTGTTCCATTTTGAAATACTTCAAAATCTTGTCAAGATATGTACTCATTGAAAAAAACTTATCAAGCGTCTTGATCTATCTCTATAGATCTTGATGCTCAATGTGTAAGCAGCTTCATCGAGGTCTTTCTTTGAAAAACTCTTTTCAAACACTCCTTTATGCTTTCCAGAAAATTCTACATTATTTCTGATCAACAATATGTCATTCATATATCAGAAATGCTGTAGTGCTCCCACTCACTTTCTTGTAAATACAGGCTTCACCGCAAGTCTGTATAAAACCATATGCTTTGATCACCTTATCAAAGTATATATTCCAACTCCGAGATGCTTGCACCAGTCCATAGATGGATCGCTGGAGCTTGCTCACTTTGTTAGCACCTTTAGGATTGACAAAACCTTCTGGTTGCATCATATACAACTCTTCTTTAATAAATCCATTAAGGAATGTAGTTTTGACATCCATTTGCCAGATTTCATAAAATGTGGCAATTTTCTAACATGATTCGGGCAGACTTAAGCATCGCTACGAGTGAGAAAATCTCATCGTAGTCAACACCTTGAACTTTGTCAAAACCTTTTTCGACAAGTCTAGCTTTGTAGATAGTAACATTACCGTCAGCGTCAGACTTCTTCTTGAAGATCCATTTATTTTCAATGGCTTGCCGATCAATGGGTAAGTCAACCAAAGTCCACACTTTGTTCTCATACATGGATCCCATCTCAGATTTCATGGCCTCAAGCCATTTTGCGGAATCTGGGCTCACCATCGCTTCTTCATAGTTCATAGGTTTGTCATGGTCTAGCAACATAACCTCTAGAACAGGATTACCGTACCACTCTGGTGTGGATCTCACTCTGGTTGACCTACGAGTCTTAGTAATAACTTGATCTGAAGTTTTCATGATCATCATCATTAACTTCCTCACTAATTGGTGTAGGTGTCACAGGAACCGGTTTCTGTGATGAACTACTTTCCAATAAGGGAGCAGGTACAGTTACCTCATCAAGTTCTACTTTCCTCCCACTCACTTCTTTCGAGAGAAACTCCTTCTCTAGAAAGGATCCAAATTTAGCAACAAACGTTTTTCCTTCAGATCTGTGATAGAAGGTGTACGCAACAATTTCCTTTGGGTATCCTATGAATACACATTTCTCCGATTTGGGTTCGAGCTTATCAGGTTGAAGTTTTTTCACATAAGCATCGCAACCCCAAACTTTAAGAAATGACAACTTTGGTTTCTTGCCAAACCACATTTCATAAGGCGTCGTCTCAACGGATTTCGATGGTGCCCTATTTAACGTGAATGCAGCCATCTCTAAAGCATACCCCCAAAATCATAGCGATAAATCAGTAAGAGACATCATAGATCGCACCATATCTAGTAAAGTACGATTACAACGTTCGGACACACCATTACGCTATGGTGTTCCGAGTGGCGTGAGTTCCAAAACTATTCCACATTGTTTCAAATGAAGACCAAACTCGTAACTCAAATATTCTCCTCCACAATCAGATCGTAGAAACTTTATTTTCTTGTTATGATGATTTTCAACTTCACTCTGAAATTCTTTTGAATGTTTCAAATGTTTCAGACTTATGTTTCATTAAGTAGATATAGCCCTATCTGCTTAAATGATCTATGAAGGTGAGAAAATAACGATACCCGCTGCGAGCCTCAACATTCATCAGACCACATACATCAGTATGTATGATTTCCAACAGATCTGTTGCTCGCTCCATAGTTCCGGAGAATGACGTTTTAGTCATCTTTCCCATGAGGCACGGTTCGCAAGTACCAAGTGATTCATAATCAAGTGGTTCCGAAAGTCCATCGGTATGGAGTTTCTTCATGCGCTTTACACCAATATGACCTAAACGGCAGTGCCACAAATAAGTTGCACTATCATTATCAACTCTGCATCTTTTGGCTTCAATATTATGAATATGTGTATCACTACTATCAAGATTCAATAAGAATAGACCACTCTTCAAGGGTGCATGGCCATAAAAGATATTACTCATATAAATAGAACAACCATTATTTTCTGATTTAAATGAATAACCGTCTCGCATCAAACAAGATCCAGATATAATGTTCATGCTTAACACTGGCACCAAATAACAATTATTCAGATCTAAAACTAATCCCGAAGGTAAATGTAGAGGTAGCGTGTCGACTGCGATCACATCGACTTTGGAACCATTTCCCACGCGCATCGTCACCTCGTCCTTAGCCAATCTTCGCTTAATCCCTAGTCCCTGTTTCGAGTTGCAGATATTAGCAACAGAACCAGTATCAAATACCCAGGTGCTACTGCGAGCATTAGTAAGGTACACATCAATAACATGTATATCACATATACCTTTGTTCACCTTGCCATCCTTCTTATCCTCCAAATACTTGGGGCAGTTCCGCTTCTAGTGACCAGTCTGTTTGCAGTAGAAGCACTCAGTTTCAGGCTTAGGTCCAGACTTGGGTTTCTTCTCTTGAGCAGCAACTTGTTTGCCATTCTTCTTGAAGTTACCTTTCTTCTTCCCTTTACCCTTTTTCTTGGAACTAGTGGTCTTGTTGACCATCAACACTTGATGCTCCTTTTTGATTTCTACCTTCGTAGCCTTTAGCATCACGAAGAGCTCGGGAATTGTCTTATCCATCCCTTGCATATTATAGTTCATCACAAAGCTTTTGTAGCTTGGTGGCAGTGATTGAAGAACTCTGTCAATGACACTATCAACAGGAAGATTAACTCCCAGTTGAGTCAAGTGATTATGATACCTAGACATTTTAAGTATATGTTCACTGACAGAACTATTCTCCTCCATCTTGCAGCTATAGAACTTATTGGAGACTTCATATCTCTCAATCCGAGCATTTGCTTGAAATATTAACTTCAACTCCTGGAACATCTCATATGCTCCATGACGTTCAAAACGTCGTTGAAGTCCCGGTTCTAAGCCGTAAAGCATGGCACACTGAACTATCGAGTAGTCATTAGCTTTACTCTGCCAAACGTTCTTAATGTTATCAGCAGCATCTGGAGCAGGCCTGGCACCCAGTGGTGCTTCCAGGACGTAATTCTTCTGTGCAGCAATGAGGATAATCCTCAAGTTACGAACCCAGTCCGTGTAATTGCTACCATCATCTTTCAACTTTGCTTTCTCAAGGAATGCATTAAAATTCAACGAAACAACAACATGAGCCATCTATCTACAATCAACATAGACAAGCAAAAAACTATAGGGTACTAAGTTCATGATAAATTTAAGTTCAATTAATCATATTACTTAAGAACTCCCACTTAGATAGACATCCCTCTAATCCTCTAAGTGATCACGTGATCCAAATCAACTAAACCATGTACGATCATCACATGAGATGGAGTAGTTTCAATGGTGAACATCACTATGTTGATCATATCTACTATATGATTCACGCTCGACCTTTCGGTCTCAGTGTTCCGAGGCCATATCTGCATATGCTAGGCTTGTCAAGTTTAACCTGAGTATTCCGTGTGCGCAACTGTTTTGCACCCGTTGTATTTGAACGTAGAGCCTATCACACCCGATCATCACGTGGTGTCTCAGCACGAAGAACTTTCGCAATGGTGCATACTCAGGGAGAACACTTATGCCTTGATAATTTCGTGAGAGATCATCTTATAATGCTACCGTCAATCAAAGCAAGATAAGATGTATAAAAGATAAACATCAGATGCAATCAATATAAGTGATATGATATGGCCATCATCATCTTGTGCTTGTGATCTTCATCTCTGAAGCACCGTCATGATCACCATTGTCACCGGCGCGACACTTTGATCTCCATCATAGCATCGTTGTCATCTTGCCAACTTATGCTTCCACGACTATCGCTACCGCTTAGTGACAAAGTAAAGCATTACAGGGCGATTGCATTGCATACAATAAAGCGACAACCATATGGCTCCTGCCAGTTGCCGATAACTCAGTTACAATACATGATCATCTCATACAATAAAATATAGCATCATGCCTTGACCATATCACATCACAACATGCCCTGCAAAAACAAGTTGGACGTCATCTACTTTGTTGTTGCAAGTTTTACGTGGCTGCTACGGGATGAGCAAGAACCGTTCTTACCTACGCATCAAAACCACAATGATAGTTCGTCAAGTTGGTGCTATTTTAACCTTCTCAAGGACCGGGCGTAGCCACACTCGGTTCAACTAAAGTTGGAGAAACTGACACCCGCCAGCCACCTGTGTGCAAAGCACGTTGGTAGAACCAGTCTCGCGTAAGCGTACGCGTAATGTCGGTCCGGGCCGCTTCATCCAACAATACCGCTGAACCAAAGTATGACATGCTGGTAAGCAGTATGACTTGTATCGCCCACAACTCACTTGTGTTCTACTCGTGCATATAACATCAACGCATAAAACCTGGCTCTGATGCCACTGTTGGGGAACATAGAAATTTCAAAAAAATTCCTACGCACACGCAAGATCATGGTGATGCATAGCAACGAGAGGGGAGAGTGTGTCTACGTACCCTCGTAGACCGAAAGCGGAAGCGTTAGCACAACGCGGTTGATGTAGTCATACGTCTTCACGATCCGACCGAGTAAGCACCGAACGCACGACACCTCCGAGTTCTGCACACGTTCAACTCGATGATGTCCCTCGAACTCCGATCCAGCCAAGCTTTGAGGGAGAGTTCCGTCAGCACGACAGCGTGATGACGATGATGATGTTCCACCGACGCAGAGCTTCGCCTAAGCACCACTACGATATGATCGAGGTGGATTATGGTGGAGGGGGGCACCGCACATGGCTAAAAGATCCAAGAGATCAATTGTTGTGTCTCTAGGGGGTGCCTCCCTCCCCGTATATAAAGGAGTAGAGGAGGGGGAGGGGGCCGGCCACCCTTGGCGCGCCCCATGAGGAGTCCTACTCCTACCGGGAGTAGGACTCCCCCGTTTCCATGTTGGAGTAGGAGAGGAGAAGGAAGGAGAAAGAGGGAGAAAGGAAAGGGGGGGGGGCGCCGCCCCCCTTCCTAGTCCAATTCGGACTTGGGAGGGGAGGGGCACGCGGCTGCCCCTTGGCCGCCTCTCCTCTTCCACCAATTGGGCCCATGAGGCCCATTAACCTCCGGGTGGGTTCTGGTAACCCCCCGGTACTCCGGTATATATATCCGATAACCCCCGAACCGTTCCGGTGTCCGAATATTGTCGTATATCAATCTTCATGTCTTGACCATTTCGAGACTCCTTGTCATGTCCGTGATCACATCCGGGCTCCAAACTACCTTCGGTACATCAAAACACATAAACTCATAATATAACCGTCATTGAACTTTAAGTGTGCGGACCCTACGGGTTCGAGAACTATGTAGACATGACCGAGACATGTCTCTGGTCAATAACCAATAGCGGAACCTGGATGCTCATATTGGCTCCTACATATTCTACGAAGATCCTTATCGGTCAAACCGCATAACAACATACGTTGTTCCCTTTGTCATCGGTATGTTACTTGCCCGAGATTCGATCGTCGGTATCTCAATACCTAGTTCAATCTCGTTATCGGCATGTCTCTTTACTCGTTCCGTAATACTGCTACCTCTTGAGCACTGCGTTGGATTTTCCCCGAAGAGGAAGGGATGATGCAGCAAAGTAGCGTAAGTATTTCCCTTGGTTTTTGAGAACCAAAGTATCAATCCAGTAGGAGGCTACGCTCGAGTCCGTCGTACCTACACAAAAACAATAGCTCAATGCAACCAACGCGCTTAGGGGTTGTCAATCCCTTCACGGTCACTTACGAAAGTGATATCTGATAGAGATAATAAATAATATTTTTGGTATTTTTGGTATAGAGATGCAAAGTAAAAAGTAAAAGTAAAGCAATAATAAAGTGATGGAGATTGATATGATGAGAAAGAGACCCGGGGGCCATAGGTTTCACTAGTGGCTTCTCTCAAGAGCATAAGTATTTTACGGTGGGTGAACAAATTACTGTTGAGCAATTGACAGAATTGAGAATAGTTATGAGAATATCTAGGTATGATCATGTATATAGGCATCACGTCCGAGACAAGTAGACCGAAACGATTCTGCATCTACTACTATTACTCCACTCATCGACCGCTATCCAGCATGCATCTAGAGTATTAAGTTAAAAACAGAGTAACACCTTAAGCAAGATGACATGATGTAGAGGGATAGTTTCATGCAATATAATAAAAACCCCATCTTGTTATCCTCGATGGCAACAATACAATACGTGCCTTGTTGCCCCTTCTGTCACTGGGAAAGGACACCGCAAGATTGAACCCAAAGCTAAGCACTTCTCCCATGGCAAGAAAAACCAATCTAGTAGGCCAAACCAAACTGATAATTCGAAGAGACTTGCAAAGATAACCAATCATACATAAAAGAATTCAGAGAAGATTCAAATATTATTCATAGATAGACTGGATCATAAACCCACAATTCATTGGTCTCAACAAACACACCGCAAAAAGAAGATTACATCGAATAGATCTCCACGAGAGAGGGGGAGAACATTGTATTGAGATCCAAAAAGATAGAAGAAGCCATCTAGGTACTAGTTATGGACCCGTAGGTCTGTAGTAAACTACTCACACTTCATCAGAGGGGATTGGATGATGATGTAGAAGCCCTCCGTGATCGATGCCCCCTCCGGCGGAGCTCCGGAACAGGCCCCAAGATGGGATCTCATGGATACAGAAAGTTGCGGCGGTGGAATTAGGTTTTTGGCTCCTGGTCTGATTGTTTGGGGATACGTGGATATATATGGGAGGAATATGTACGTCGGTGGAGCTTCGAGGGGCCCACGAGGCAGGGGGGCGCGCCCTCCACCCTCGTGACCACCTCGTGGCTTTCTTGACAGAGGGTCCAAGTCTCCTGGATCTTATCTGATGAGAAAATCACGTTTCCGAAGGTTTCATTCCGTTTGGACTCCGTTTGATATTCCTTTTCTTCGAAACCCTAAAACAGGCAAAAACAACAATTCTGGGCTGGGCCTCCGGTTAATAGGTTAGTCCCAAAAATAATATAAAAGTGGATAATAAAGCCCAATAATGTCTAAAACAGTAGATAATATAGCATGGAGCAATCAAAAATTATAGATACGCTGGAGACGTATCAAATACATCATCCCGCAACTAACTCATTAGTTGCAATGCTTGCAAGGCTTAAGTGATGTATATTACCGAGTGGGCCCAGAGATACCTCTTCGACAATCAGAGTGACATATCCTAATCTTGAAATACGCCAACCCAACAAGTACCTTTGGTGACACCTGTAGAGCACCTTTATAATCACCCAGTTACGCTGTGATGTTTGGTAGCACACAAAGTGTTCCTCCGGTAAACGAGAGTTGCATAATCTCATAGTCATAGGAACATGTATAAGTCATGAAGAAAGCAATAGCAACAAACTAAACGATCAAGTGCTAAGCTAACGGAATGGGTCAAGTCAATCACATCATTCTCCTAATGATGTGATCCCGTTAATCAAATGACAACTCATGTCTATGGCTAGGAAACTTAACCATCTTTGATTAACGAGCTAGTCAAGTAGAGGCATACTAGTGACACTATGTTTGTCTATGTATTCACACATGTATCATGTTTCCGATTAATATAATTCTAGCATGAATAATAAACATTTATCATGATATAAGGAAATAAATAATAACTTTATTATTGCCTCTAGGGCATATTTCCTTCACGAACTCCGACCCAGCAGAGCTTCACGGGAGAGTTCCGTGAGCATGACGGCGTGATGATGGTGATGATGTTGTTACCGACGCAGGGCTTCGCCTAAGCACCGCTACGATATGATCGAGGTGGATTATGGTGGAGGGGGGGGGGCACCGCACACGGCTAAGGGATCAATGATCAACTTGTGTGTCCATGGGGTGCCCCCTCCCCCGTATATAAAGGAGTGGAGGAGGGGGAGAGCCGACCCTCTACTATGGCGCGCCCTGGGGAGTCCTACTCCCACCGGGAGTAGGATTCCCCCCTTCCATGTAGTAGGAGTAGGAGGGAAGGAAAGGGAAAAGAGAAGAGAAGGAAGGAGGGGGCGCCGCCCCTCCCCCTAGTCCAATTCGGACTAAGCCTGGGGGGGGGGGGCACAGCCTCCCCTCTCTCTTTCCCCTAAAGCCCAATAAGGCCCATATACTCCCCGGCGAATTCCCGTAACTCTCCGGTACTCCGAAAAATACCCGAATCACTCGAAACCTTTCCGATGTCTGAATTGTAACACCCCGATAGTTCAGCTACAGTAATCCCCTTCTAATGATTCCTTGTCATCATTGTTACTGTTACTAATATCACTTTGATTCAAATCGAGTCCAAATTTTAAATTCAAATTAAAGTCAAATTTCAAACTTCTCAAATATGCAAAATAAAATGTTCGCATTATTCTACAAATTTCCCTGATCATTTGTCATGTTGAAACCAACATCTTTTGACTCACCAATTAATCCCTAATAAAATATAAAGTGGTCCGACAGCAACAAAAATAACCATTCCAAAATAAACAAATATTTATGTATTTCCAACTAACTTGAAACTTCTTGGGCCTCTCCAAAATATCGTGCTTTATTTATGTGACAAGTGGTGTAATCACTAAAATTCATTTGGTGTTACTTTAAAATGCAAAACATTAGAGAAAATACAAAATAGTAAATAAAACAAACTAAGAAGAGAAAGGCCTAACTACTACTGAGTACTTGCAGCCCATTGCTACAGTGCACAGCCCAGCCCATCAACAAGCCATCTCCTTCCTCCCTGCACAGAGGCTTGGCGTGGCAGGAATCCACGGCGACCGGTCCGCCGATGCTCGACGTCTGGCACTACAGGGACGCCGGGAGGAGGATAAGACCATCCCCAAACGCATAGGCAAACCCTAGCGCCCACTTTCCCCTCCCCTCGCTCGTTCTCTTCTTCGCATCGCGCAGCCGCTCGCTACTATCGCCATTGCCATGGCCACCGGCTGCCCCGCGCCGCACCGTCGAGTCCCAGAGAACCGCCGACATCCGCTGCTTCATCCCCGACCACGCGTACGAGTCGGGAGCCGCCACACCGCCGGGATCGAGTGCTTCTCCCCGTTTGGCCCCGCCACTGCCTCTCGTGCGCTGTTGGTGCCGCTGCTGGGCGCGCGCGCGCGCGCGTAGCCTCTCCACGGCTTGCTGCTGCTCGCTGCTTCGCTGCGGCTGCTCGCTGCTCCTGTTGCTACGCTGCTTTGGCTGCTGCTCCCGGTCCCGAGCCCACACCTGTTGCCGCTGCTCTCTACTGCTTCTCTTGCCGCTGGTACTGCTCCTTGCTACTAGCGCTGCTCCGCTACTTCCTTCTGCTGCTAGACTGCCGCGGCTGTTGCTTGTTGCCTCTGCTTCTTTTTTGCAATGCCGCTGCTGCTTGTTTGGTCCGGCTACCATTGCCTATTACCGATTGCTTTTTGATGCTACTAGTGTGGCCGGTCCTGGTTAGCTTAGGTTAGGGATTAATTAGTGGCTAAATTAGTCTATGTCCAGATGACATGTGGGTCCCCACTGCTAAATTGACTAGTTAAATAAACCTATTAAAATCCTAGTCTATATCCACTTAAAAAGAAAATGTGAATATGTGTGAATGACACCTGGCCCCAGCTGCAGTTTTGATCAGTCAAACAGTTGACTGTTGACTAGAATGTTGACTTAGTCAACTGGACCCCCTCCTTCGTCCCACCTATCATCCACTATGGCTACCCCCACAATGAGTATAATAAGTATATCCTATTTTTTATTTTCGAATTATAAAATAAATTCAGAAAATCTTTTAAAACTTAAGGAAATCATATAAATTAATCCGTAGCTTGGATCGAAAAACTTTATATATGAAAGTTGCTCAGAAAAATCCAACGAATCCGAATGCGCGGTCCATTCACCTGTCACATGCCCCTAGCATGCTGAACATGGAACTTTCCCCCTCTTTTTCTTTGTCCGGAATCCGCCTAACGCCGGGAATTCATCCTCAGATGTTTATTCTCTTCGTCTGCAACATGTACTACTACGTTAGGTCGACCCTAATTCTGCATATCGTCTTGTCATGCTTAGTGGTACCTTTGTTTGCTCTGTATTTACTGTTTCTTCCCCCTCTTCTCTCCGGTAGACCCTGAGACCGATGCCGCCCCTGTGATCGACTACGTCGACGACACTTCTTCCTTTTCGGCAGAGCTTCCAGGCAAGCAAAACCCCCTTGAGCATTCCGATATCGCCCATTTCTTTCCCTCCCATGCTTGCATTAGAACTGCTACTGCTTTATGTATGATCCTACTTTGATGCATAGCCTGTTTTCGTTACCTGCTTATTGTTACCTTACCTGCTTATCCTAAACTGGCTAGTATAGGTTGGTTAGTGATCCATTAGTGACCCCCACCTTGTCCCAGTTGCCTCGCTTTATGTTCGATGACTCGATTAACGTGATCGACGTCCTGGCCCCGACACCGCACGTCACCCTCCCTAGTTGTATGACTCTGCAGAATTACCATCGAGTGCCGAGGGTGGAACCTCTTACATCACTCCTGATGAGATCTCTGTAGTGTAGCCATCCGGTCAGGGTCATCGAGGGTGATTTCCTCCTTAACCACTTCCGATACGACTCTGTCGTGCAACCCCTCAAGTGTCCCCTGTTTCCGCCTTCTTTTCCAAGTTGAAACCTTCATTCCTTGCTTGCAGCGTCACCGCCTCCTCGCCGGCGACCCTCCTTCACGCTGCCCGGCCTCGCCTATCCAGGCAGGTAATCCACACCCGACCCCCATCCTCCTCCTCCTCCTTTCACATCCCACATGCCCCGACCGTCGGCGCAAGCGCGACACCTTCCACCCAAATCCCCGACCCCTCCACCAAATAAGCGCCGGCCTAAGCCATGGTGCATGCAGTATAGCCAAGACCTCAAGGAGCATTTGGCAGCGGAGAAGCAAATCGCGGCCGCACACGCGGATGAGGTCGCGATGGCTGCCATTCGTGCCGACCCCCAGATCTTGGAGGAGCACCTCGTCATCGAGGCCACCGTTGACGCCTCGCGTGCCGACGTCGCGACATAGTTGGCTGCTTTAAACGACGGTTCGTGGTATTTTCTCGAGGCCACCGTCGGTGCCTTCGACAAAGACTACGAGGTGTTTTCTCAGCGTGCACGTGCTTACCTCATCTCGAGATGCAGCAAGTTGGTGCACGGAGTGGCTCAGGCAACTCACCACTACAACGAGGGCACCCACGATGCGGAGGCCTCGCCCTCTTCCATGTCCAAGGAGCCAATCGTCATCGATATCTCCGACAATGAGGAGTAGCTTGTCTTATTAGCTCACTATAAGGACCCATGTTCAGTTTGCTAGTTACTGCCTTTCCTTAACAAATTCTAGTGAATTGTGCTATCTACTTTTACCATGCAATCTTCTGCTATAGTGTATATGTTCTATATGTTGTGCAATGTGGTGTTCAATTAACTGTTTGGTTCAATTCTACAAATGTGATGTTCAATTCTTTAGGGTGCAATATTTCCAAGTTGTTAAGCATGCTTGTTTTGGTTAACTGTCTGATCTTCTATTAGGAGTATGTTATATTGTTCAATTGGTGTTTAGTTAACTGCTTGGTTCATTTGTTGTGGCTTGGTTCACTTGTTGTGGTGTTTAGTTAACTGCTTGGTTCAATTCTGCAATGCGATGTTCAATTGTTGTGGCTGCATTCTGTTATTGTATACCATGTGAGGAATAAATCGAATTTGGCTATACTAAATACATGAGAAACAAATATAATTGCTATATTTCCAAGTTGTTAAGCATGCTTAGTTTGGTTAACTATCTGATCTTCTATTAGGAGTATCGTTATATTGTGCAATGTGGTGCTCAGTTAATGTTTGGTTCATTTGTTGTGGTGTTTAGCTAACTGCTTGGTTCAATTCTGCGATGCGGTGTTCAATTGTTGTGGTTGCGTTCTGTTATTGTATACCATGTGAGGAATAAATCGGATTTGGTTGTACTAAATACATGAGAAACAAATACAATTGCTATATTTCCAAGTTGTTAAGCATGCTTGGTTTGGTTAACTATCCGATCTTCTATTAGGAGTATGTTATATTGTGCAATGTGGTGCTCAGTTAACATTTGGTTCATTTGTTGTGGTGTTTAGTTAACTGATTGGTTCAATTCTGCAATGCGATGTTCAATTGTTGTGGTTGCACTACTAGGAAAAGGGCTATAGCTAATATGGACATTAATGGCACACCATGTATGTGGTGCGCCACTGCTATATAGCAGTGGCGCACCAGATACGTGTGCGCCATTAGTGTCCTCATTACTAATGGCGCACCAGACACACGGTGCACCATTACTAGCAAATTTTATTATTTTTTATTTTTCCAAAACTATTAATGGCGCACCAGGGCACAGTGCGCTAGTAATGGCGCACCACGCGCTCCGTGCGCCACTATTAACATTTGTTTTTTTTTACTTTTTTCAAAACTAGTAATGGTGCACCTTTGTGAAGTGCTCCATTACTAGTTCAAACTAGTAATGGCGCACCACAACCACGGTGCGCCACTACTAACAATTATATATATTGCAAAACTAGTAATGGCGCACCTCTAACTGGTGCGGCATTAGTAACCATTTTTAGGTGGTGCGCCATTAGTAACCTGAGACCAGCTAGATATTTTGGACAACCACCTACCACACTCACTTTCCCCACTTCATTCTCTCCTCCTCCTCCAAGTTTGTCTCGGCTGCCTCCTCCTCCTCACCTCATTTGCACCATAGATTCACCCAAATTAAGTGGTTAAATTACCTTTTTCATAGGTAAGTAAGGGGAAAGCTTTCTTTATGTTGTAGATCTACTTTTTTTTCCGTCCAACAACATGCACATGCACTTTTTATGGCCTAGATAGATCTACGTATGTTTGTGGAGTTGCATATGTTTATGGTGTTGCATATATGTTTGTGTTTACAGATATCGGTATTTGAAATGCGATAGTTGCCAATATTTTCCCGGAATGTTGATTCATTTCCATTTCGGCGAGAATTTGGCACTATGCATTCTTTTTTGTCCTATTTTTAGGCAAAGTCATGCCAAATTTTTTCTTGGTTCTAAAATATCATTTTGCTCTACCCCGCACGCGACCATGGTCCGGACGATGACCGAAGGCATCGTGAATAGGTTTTTGAGCTCCGCGAAGGCCGAGATGCTTCAAAAGAATGAGACGGAGATAAGATGTCCGTGTAGAAGATGCAAGCTGAAGAGCCTTATTGCGGACCCGGATTCCGGACAGGTGCGGGACCACCTGCTCTTGCGTGGTTTCATGGATGGCTATTGGTGGCAAGGTGATGAAGATGACTATGAAGTCGTCCATGGGGCCGGGCAAGAAATGAGGAAGGGCAGCAAGACAACCACCGCGGCGAGGGCGGGCGAGAAGAGAAAGAATCTCCAGGACATGATCACGACGGTGATGCTGTACACAGTCATCATGTAGAAGATGCCGGACATGATGATGAGGAAGATCAAGACGAAGGGCATGATCATGAAGATGAAGATGTCGGAGCAGACAACGATGGACCATCGATGGGCTGGGTGCAGGACCCTCATATTCAAGAGCAGCTTCTCAAGCAGACGGATAACGCAAGAGCTGCCGCCCGAGAGAAAGCCAAGCTGGATCAACTGGAGATAGACGCGGTTACTCCATTGTATGAAGGATGCAAGCCCGAGGATACCCGCCTGAAAGTAACACTCATGGCTCTGGAGATGAAGGTAAACACAAAATGACCGACGCATGCTTTGACGAGAACATGTCATTCTGGCACGAACGTCTTCCCAAGGGGAAGAAGTGCTCGACCAGTTTTGAGGAGGCGAAGAAAATCGTGTGTCCTCTGGATTTACCGCACGTGAAATACCATGTGTGCATGAACAATTGCATCATTTATCGGGACAAGCGCGCGGAGTCTACCATATGTCTGGTGTGCGGCGTCACTTGATACAAGAAGAGGAAGAAAGCTCCTCGAAAAGTGGTGTGGTACTTTCCGATCACTCCTCGTCTGTAGCGGTATTTCGCGGACCCTAAGCTAGCAAAGCTCCGCATTGGCACGCGGATAGGGAGGAGAAGAAGCAAGAAGATGACAAAAATGATCCGGAGATAAATAAAAAGACAAGATGTTGAGTCACCCTAAGGATGCGAGCCAGTGGCAAGCGTTGAACTTCGAACACCCAGAATTTGGGGACGATCCAAGGAACATCGTGCTGGGCGCGAGCACCGATGGAGTCAATCCGTTTGGCAGCCAGAGAAGCACACATAGCACCCGGCCTGTGTTTGTGTGGATGTACAACCTTCCCCCCTGGTTGTGCATGAAGAGGAAGTACATTCACATGAGTATGCTAATTGAAGGGCCAAAACAACCAGGAAACGACATCAATCTGTATCTGGGGCTGCTGAAAGAGGAGCTAGACACGCTGTGGAAAACGCCAGCCAATACGTGGGACGCCGCAGAGAAAGAATATTTCCCTATGAGAGCCGCACTGCTCACGACGGTGCACGACTATCTCGGTTACGGATATGTCGCGGGGCAGGTGGTCCACGGATTTTCTGGATACGCCAGGTGCATGGATGACACAACGTATCGCCAGCTAGATAGAGATCTCGGGTCTTTGAAAACCGTGTTCATGGGACATCGAAGGTGGCTTCGTGACGATGACCCATGGAAAAAACGCAAGGATCTGTTCGATGGTGAAACCAAACCCCGAAGACGCCCGCGTACGAGGAGCGGCGAGGAAATAGATGAGCTGTTGAAAAATTGGAAAGAGTGCCCGGAGCCGGGAAAGAAGCGAAAGGCGCTAGAGCCGCTGCTGAAGGTATGGAAAACGAGGTCTGTTTTCTGGGACTTGTCGTACTGGAAGATCCACTGTGTGCCTCATAGCCTTGATGTCATGTATATCACGAAGAACATGTGCGAGAGTCTGCTTGATACCCTGCTTAACATGCCAGAGAGGACCAAAGATGGGCCGAAAGCAAGGGCAGACTTGAAATCAATGGGCATTAGGGAGGAGCTTCACGCTAATGATGATGATGATGATGATGATGAGGAAAAGCAGGACATGGAAAGTCGTCGCAAAGGCAAAAAGGCCAAGAAGACCGGAAATGACTACCCTCCCGCGTGCTTCACTCTAAGTCAGGAGGAGATCGAGCAGTTTTTCACCTGCCTCATAGGAGTAAAATTTCCTTACAGTTACGCGGGGAAGATAAGAAGATACCTAGACTCAGTGAAGCAGAAGTTCAGCGGGATGAAGTCTCATGACTGTCATGTGCTGATGACGCAGATACTTCCAGTTGCAATCCGTGGGATCATGGACATGCACGTCCATGAAACGCTTTTGGCCTATGCAACTTTTTCGATGTCATCTCTCGGAAGTCGGTTGGCGTGAGGCAACTCAGAAGGCTACAGGAAGAGATCATGGTGATACTATGCGAGCTTGAGATGTACTTCCCGCCCGCATTCTTCGATGTTATGGTGCATCTGCTGGTCCATATCGTGGAGGATATCATCCAACTCGGGCTGACATTCCTGCACAGCATGATGCCGTTCAAAAGGATGAATGGTGTCATCAAAGGATACGTTTGCAACATGTCACGTCCAGAGGGAAGCATAGCCAGGGGCTTTCTGACCGAAGAGTGCATCTCCTACTGCACGAATTATCTAGGCATCGAGAACCCCATTGGTCTGCCCATCAACAGGCACCTCGGCAGGCTCACTGGATGGGGTCACCGCGATGGTCGCCGCGAAATGCATGTCGACTTCGAGGGTCGACTCGCCGACTTTGAAAGAGCAAACCTAGTCGCGCTACAACACATAGACGTGGTCGATCCTTGGGTGGTAGAGCACAAAACCTTTATTGAGAAGACGTACAATGACCGAGGCCAACAGAGGACAGACGGAGATATAATCAAAGAGCACAACTCATGTTTCACACGTTGGTTCAAGGAGAAGCTTACCCTTTACATGAGGATTCTTCCGCAGAAGAAAAACTCATATTCGCCTTGTCACAGGGCGCCGAGCACAACCTGGTGACCTATGAGGCGTACGATATCAACCGCTACACATTCTACACCGAGGACAAGGACATGAAGAGTGATGGTTATCAGAACTCCGGGGTAACGATGGAATCCTACACCGGTAACGACAAGGACAAATACTATGGAAGGATCGAGGAGATCTGGGAGCTGAGCTACCCTGGAGAGAAGGTCTCGATGTTCCGTGTTAGATGGGCCAAGAGCGTCCTAAAATAAGACCGGTATTTCACCACCATGGTTATACCCGAAGCCAAATCCAAGACCGCGGGTGCAAACTTCACCGCGAAAAATGAGCCATGGGTACTGGCTTCCCAAGTGGACCAATGCTTCTTCATTACCGACCCGTCAAAGCCCAGTCGCGTTGTCGTGAGGAGAGGCAAAAGGAAGATCATCGGAATGGATGGAGTCGCCAATGAGCAAGACTTCGACAAGTACGACGACCCGAAGATGGAACATGATGACGACGATGAAGTGCCATACACCACAAGAAGAAGCAGGACCACCCTACCTAAAGGACGTCCGTTCAACAGAAGAACTCCATTTGCGAAAAAGAATGGCAAGAAGATTGTGAAAAGATAGCTAGCTAAGATCGATTGTATTTAAATCGCACTCTTCATTTCTCGATTGTATTTCTAACTCACAAATCTAGTCCTCATGAATATTTATTTATGTGTTTATTCTGGTATTGAATTTCTAACTCACAAAAGTATTGAATTTGTTAATATTTTTTTGAACTCATGAATATTCTCCCCCCTGGGTGGTGAGCCATTGCTATTCTCCCCCTCTATCCCTTTTCCCCTCGCCCTCGCGCCAGACCCCCCTCCATCTCGATCCCCCTCGCCAGACCCCCCTCACCGCTGCCGACCCCCGCACCCTCCCCCGCTCCACCGCCGACGACGACCCCCCGCACCCTCCCCCGCTCCAACCTAGGTTAGGCTAGGTCGCGCCGCGCCCCAACCCCATTCGCCGCAGCCGCCCCACCCCACCCCACCAGAAGCTGCACCTCGTTCCGCCGCCGTGACGAGGAAGCCGGAGCCCGGAGGTGGAGACTTCGGTGGGGCTACTCACAGTCCATCAACAACTGACAACGAACGCCGACGCGAACGCGACGAGGCCGGCCCACGACCACGACCAAGACCGGCGTCCTCCTCCTTCTATGCTCTGCATCTCCGATGCGACGCCAACTACCGCCTCATCAACGAATGTAAATGCTCCCTCCCTCCCTCCCTCCTCTACTCCTCTCCTCTATATAGTGTAATAATTTTTATCAATAAAAAAATAAAAAATAAAGTTACTAATGGCGCACCAGGAGAGGGTGCGCCATTGTTATCAATAATTTTTTTAATAAAGTTACTAATGGCGCACCAGGAGAGGGTGCGCCATTGCTATCAATAAAAAAAGTTACTTATGGCGCACCCCTCGATGGTGCGCCATTGCTATGGATGTACTTATGGCGCACCCCTTAGAGGTGCGCCATTGCTATGCCTTTCCCCCCTCTATCCCTTTCCCCCTCGCCCCTTGCGCCAGACCAAATCCCTAGCCCGCTCGCCCCCCACGCCAGATCCCTTTCCCCCTCGCCGCCGACGACCCCTTTCCAGCGTGCCCCGCCCCCACCTCCAGCGCTCCTCCAGCCATCACCACCGCAGCTCTTCCACCCCTCACCACCGCAAGCCGCCGCCATCCCTGAGCATCCACCACCGCTGCTCCCAAGCATCCACCACCACCACCACCGCCCCCAACCAACCATCCACCGGCGCCGCCCCCCTCCCCTCCTCCCAACCATCCACCACCCTCCACTGGACCGCAAGCCACTGCCATCGTCGCCCCGAATCATGCATTTCCTCCCCGAGCTAGGATTCAGCGCCGCTGCCGGCCCCGCCTCGCCGCCAACCTCGTCCACCTCGCTCTCCGGCGCACCTCCCTCGAGCCAGCAGAAGCTCTCTACTTTCCCCCGTCGGCAGGACAAACCATCCCCGCCTTCGCCACCCAGCAAAGGTGAGGATCCAAACTGTAATGTTTGACTGAAAATTTGAGTAAAACTGAAAAATTGAAGTTGCGGTTGCAGTTGCAGCAGCACGGGCCTGGAGATTTGGTCACGTTCTGCAACTAAACAACCGGCCTTCTCCGTTCTCCTCCAGCAGCATCAAAATATTATTGCTCTCCTTGTTACTGGATTTAAGTTTGAGACAACATTTAAGTTCTGAACCTTGTAACTAAATCATGTTCTGAATCATTTAAGTTCTGAACCATTGGAATTTCTGTATCATGAACCTTGTTAAGTTTAAAAAAGATGATTGTACATCCATGACACATAGGCGAACCAAATCCAACATTTTAGTAAGATTTGTGTTGTCTCAAAATTCACCCATGAACTCTGAACTCTGAAATTAGTACTATCTCAAAGTTCAATAAGATTTGCTCATTGTTGTGCAGTACTGAATCATGGATTATATTGTGGCTCTGCAGGTCTGGCCCATCAATGACGACGGCTCCTCCTCGTGCTCATTGGCCTCGTGCACAAGTGCTCTACAAGTCTGCATTGGGTAAAGTCTGAAATTTTCATTTTTACTACCGTCAAAATTCAGTTGACAAAGAAAGTGCCTGATACGTCTCCAATGTATCTATATTTTTTGATTGCTCCATGCTATATTATCTACTGTTTTGGACTATATTGGGCTTTATTTTCCACTTATATATTATTTTTGGTACTAACCTATTAACCGGAGGCCCAGCCCAGAATTGTAGTTTTTTTGCCTATTTCAGTGTTTCGAAGAAACGAAATATCAAACGGAGTCCAAATGGAATAAAACCTTCGGGAACGTGATTTTCTCACCGAACGTGATCCGGGAGACTTGGACCCTGCTCCAAGGAACAAAAGAGGCGGTCACGAGGGTGGGCCCCCCTAGGGCGCGCCCCCTGCCTCGTGGGCCCCTCGGTGCTCCACCGACGTACTCCTTCCTCCTATATATACGCACGTACCCCAAACGATCAGAACAGGAGCCAAAAACCTAATTCCACCGCCGCAACTTTTTGTATCCACGAGATCCCATCTTGGGGCCTATTCCGGAGCTCCGCCGGAAGAGGGCCGTCATCACGGAGGGCTTCTACATCATCCTAGCCTCTCCGATGAAGTGTGAGTAGTTTACCTCAGACCTTCGGGTCCATAGTTAGTAGCTAGATGACTTCTTCTCTCTCTTTGAATCTCAATACAAAGTTCTCCCCTCTCTTGTGGAGATCTATTCGATGTAATCTTCTTTTTGCGGTGGGTTTATGATGAAGTCTATCTATGAATAATATTTGAATCTTCTCTGAATTCTTTTATGCATGATTGGTTATCTTTGCAAAGTCTCTTTGAATTATTCGTTTGGTTTGGCCAACTAGATTAGTAGTTATTGCCATGGGAGAAGTGCTTAGCTTTGGGTTCGATCTTGCGGTGTCCTTTCCCAGTGACAGAAGGGGCAGCAAGGCACGTATTGCGTCGTTGCCATCGAGGATAACTGTAACACCCCGAGACCGATGCGCCAGGTGTCTTCCAGTTATTCGTTGTTGTTGCCTTATCATTTGCTTGCGTGTCGCTTCTTGCCATGTCATCATGTGCATTGCACCATCATGTTTTCAAAACTTACATCTGTCCCAGTCTCTCAGTTCCTTCCATTGTCCGTTCTGAGCCCAGACACACTTGCACGCGCCCGCGACACGTCCGAAATATTATTTTATAAGTGGCCGAAAAATGTTCTCGGAATGGGATGAAAGTTGGCGTGCGGTGTTGTTTTGTTGTAGGTAGGCCGCCTGCCAAGTTTCATCGCATTCAGAGTCCGTTCGACGCCCCAACGGATAACTATAGCGACAATATAGTCGGCCTTACGTCGGACGTTTTTCGGTCTTTGGAAACTGTTGCCGGGCTGCAATTCTCTCCTCTCCTCTCAGCCCATGGCCCTCTACACAGCCCACTAGACTCAACCTACCCCTTCTCGCGTCCGGAGTCGTCCGATGGCGATTGTACGGTCCAAAAACCCCCAAAACCCACCTAAACCCTAGCCCCTTCCTATTTAAGAAGCCACCCTTGCCATTTTGGGCATCCCTAGCCCCTAAACCTACCCCTCCTAGCCTCCTCCCACCTCCAGCCGGCGCATCTTCCTCGAAATCCGCGCCCCAACCCGCAGCCGCCGCCTCCCACCTCAATTTCCGGCACTGGCCACCCCTCCATCGCCACTTGGCATGCCCTGGTTGGTCAGCCGCCACATGAGTGCCGCCCTCCGCCACTCCTACGCTGCCACGTCGCCCCTGCCTCCCTCCTCCTCCCGTAGGGCCCGCTGAAGCCCATCTCAGGCCCGCCCCGAGCCGATCTAGGCCCGAGGCGCCCGCGTCCTGCACCGCCGCGCGCCCGCTGGTCCGCTCGTAGCGCCGCCCAATTGGCGAGCCTGAGCTACCGTCGCCCGCTATACTAGCTCCTCTGCGCCTCCGCCAACCTTCTCGCGGTCCCACGCCGACGAGCGCCACCGGATCCGCAACCAGGTGCCACCTTCGTTTCCCCTGGCGTTCGCCATGCTCCTGTCCCTTTCTCTCTTTTGTAACCTCTATCTCTCTCTCTCCGTGGCCACGGAGCCGAGCTGCCGTCGTCGCTTGTCGCCGGGCCCAGTGGCACCGTCATCCGCCAGATCCGGTGCCCAAGGGCCAGATCTACCCATTCCCGTCGTCAGCTGGTCCCGTGCCCGCCACCTGCCATCGTCCCCTCGCCGGAGTCCGCCGGTCGCCGGCACATTGGCCTTCCTCTGCTTCCCGCTCGCTTGTGCCCGTTGACCGTGCCATGCATCTTCGCGTTGGGCCATTTCTGCTGCACCGCGCCAAGCCCACCTCCAGATCCGGCCTCGCCGTCCTAGGCCATGGCCCACTATGTGAGCAACTGCCCAAGATTCCCTTGTGTACTATCGGGCCAGCTACTTTCAGCCCGATGTTTTTTTCCTGTTGCTGCGAATTTAGCTAATTTCCTGAGACTGCAGTTTTTGCAGAAAACCCCTCCATGTTCATGCATATAATAACTTCAGAACCGTGCATCGGATTAAAACAAACTTTATATGTAAAATGCTTAGTTTTTCGTCTAGTTTTATAATATGCCACTTTCATCCATGTTTAAAATGTTTAAGATGCCGTTTGGTTAAATTTGCTCCTATGCCTTGTTGAAATGCTTTAATTCATAACTTAATAACCGTAGCTCCAAACCTAACAAACTTTATATGTAAATGGGGTAGAAAGATGCCTAGTTTAACATGGTGGCTTTACTTTGCATGTTTAACAACTCTAAAATATGGTTTAGGGCAGAATATTACCAAATTCTTAATTTGCACATGAGGAGTTTCCGGACTTGTTGTTTGTTGTTCCGGCCTCATTTAAACGTGCCTAGATAGGTAGTTTTCATTTGCTTCACCCCTTGCCATGTTAATCAACATTTAATATTGTTGGGTACATAAACGAGATCGAAATAAATAACTTGTCGTGGTGTTTCGTCAATATGCAACGGAGTTGCATATTGAGCTCCACTTAATTTGTAGTGTTGTTTGTGCAGTTTGCCATGCCATGCTTCATTAAACCGGTCATGCATCATACTTGGTTGTGCATCATGTCATGCTTATGTGATGGTTGTTTACTATGTTGTGTGCTTCTTTCCGGTGCTGCTTCTTCAGGTTGGTTCCGATAACGTCGTGTTTGTGATGATCCGTTCGTCTACGTCCGTTTGTCTTCTTCATGGACTCGTTCTTCTTCCTTGCGGGATTTCAGGCAAGATAACCATACCCTCGAAATCACTTCTATCTTTGCTTGCTAGATGCTCGCTCTTTTGCTATGCCTATCCTGCGATACCTACCACTTGCTCATCATGCCTCCCATATTGTTAAGCCAAGCCTCTAACCCACCTTGTCCTAGCAAACAGTTGTTTGGCTATGTTACCGCTTTGCTCAGCCCCTCTAATAGCGTTGTTAGTTGCAGGTGAAGATTGCAGTTTGTTCCTTGTTGGAACATGGATATTTTGTTAGGATATCACAATATCCCTTATTTAATTAATGCATCTATATACTTGGTAAAGGGTGGAAGGCTCGGCCTTATGCCTGGTGTTTTGTTCCACTCTTGCCACCCTAGTTTCCGTCATATCGGTGTTATGTTCCCGGATTTTGCGTTCCTTACATGGTTGGGTTATAATGGGAACACCTTGACAGTTTGCTTTGAATAAAACTCCTCTAGCAAGGCCCAACCTTGGTTTTACCATTCGCCACCTAGCCTTTTCTTTTCCCTTGGGAGTCGCACTCCCGAGGGTCATCATTATTTTAGCCCCCCCGGGCCAGTGCTCCTCTGAGTGTTGGTCCAACCTATTAGCCGCTGGTGGCCACCAGGGGCAACTCTGGGTTGGCCTACCGGAAGTTTGGACAATCTGAGTGTGCCCTGAGAACGAGATATGTGCAGCTCCTATCGGGATTTGTCGACACATTCAGGCGGCTTTGCTGGACTTGTTTTACCATTGTCGAGGATGTCTTGTAACCGGGATGCCGAGTCTGATCGGATTGTCTTGAGAGAAGGAATATCCTTCGTTGACCGTGAGAGCATGTGATGGGCTAAGTTGGGACACCCCTGCAGGGATTGATCTTTCAAAAGCCATGCCCGCGGTTATGGGCAGATGGGAATTTGTTAATGTCCGGTTGTTGAAAACCTGAAGTTGACCTTATTTAAAATACATCAACCGTGTGTGTTACCGTGATGGTCTCTTCTCGGCGGGGTCCAGGAAGTGAACACGGTGTTGGAGTAATGCTTGGCGTAGGTTATTCTAGGATCACTTCTTGATCATAGTTGTTCGACCGTGCTTTTGCCTTCTCTTCTCGCTCTCATTTGCGTATGTTAGCCACCAAATATGCTAGTCGCTTGCTGCAGCTCCACCTCATACCTTTTACCCTACCTATAAGCTTAAATAGTCTTGATCGCGAGGGTGTGAGATTGCTGAGTCCTCGTGGCTCACAGATACTACCAAACAGTTGTAGGTGCCGATGATACCAGTGCAGGTGACGCAATCCAGCTCAAGTGGGAGCTCGATGAAGATCGTGTTTGTGTTGTTTCGTTTCCAGCTGATCAGTAGTGAGCCCAGTCGGGGCGATCGGGGATCTTTCGCATTTGGGGTAGTCTTCTTTTATTTTGGTTTCGTAGTTGGACCTTGATTGTATCTGGATGATGTAATGCTTATTCATGTATTGTGTGAAGTGGCGATTGTAAGCCAATTATGTATCTCTTTCCCTTATGTATTACATGGGTTGTGTGAAGATTACCTCACTTGCGACATTGCTTTCAATGCGGTTATGCCTCCAAGTCGTGCCTCGACACGTGGGAGATATAGCCGCATCGAGGGCGTTACAAGTTGGTAATCAGAGTCTTCCCCGACCTTAGGAGCCCCCTGCTTGATCGAATCGTTGACGTTGTTGAGTCTAGAAAAATGTTTTGAGTCATTTAGGAATTATATATCGGAGAGTTAGGAATTCTTTTTAATCCTCAGTCCCTTCGTCGCTCTGGTGAGGCCTCCTGACGTAGAGTTTTGACTCTTCTCTTCTCAAATTTCACTAAAAAAATTTAGGATCACGCGGGTATCTGGGAATCGTTCCGATGGTTTTGTGACGAGAACATTGGTCTTGGTGCCTCCTGACATTTAGGGATTGTGGCAGTGTCCCGGGGAGTTGAGCTCCGAGGTGTTGTCATCACAATTTTATCGTTGAGATTCTGGAATACCTGAGTTCGCCGACATCGAAAATCTCTTTTATGCAGTTGTTGGTGAGATAACCTCAACGCCACCCAGTACTGGGGCGGGAGTTCGGGAGTATTGCCATAACTCGTATAACGGATGTTTTTTCGAAGGTTGAGGTAAATGATTTCCGAAGGTTTCTTGGTTATGTGTTGAAGGATGGATACAGCTAGATGTAGGATTGCTAGTTTTGGGTGAGATATTATGCTTCCCCTGTATCCCCAACAGCTGATTGCATAACCGGAAACTTTCGGGAGCTTATAAGTGGGAATTCAAGTAGCTCTTAGGATATCTTTCCGACAGATGTATGATATGAAATTGGGGTTCGACATCTAGTGGTCCACCTATCCACGGTTGGTTTTACAGTGGTCTCGTTATGTCTTAAAGAGTCCTTGGCTATGCCGACTCAGGGATGCTTCGTATGTCATGTGCACTGCCTTGTACATGATGGTGATGTACGATCAAACCCGTGTAGGCCCCACCAAGAAAACTTTGGATGAAATCTCTATCATATGTTTGTTCCGGCTTCTGCAAGCCAATCCTTTGTTTTGTTTTGTTTTGAGTTGTGGTATTTGAGTTGCTTCAATGTCAAGTGTTGATTCCATACCTTTCCTAAACAGTGTTCTCATACTCCGATGTGAATACCAATCCTTCATGATAATCGAGATTGTCATGTCAATTCCTTTTTCAACCAGTGTGCTTCTCTTCTAGTGGATCCAATCTTTTTCAACATCCGCAAGATCAACTCAAGTCTTCTCAATGTTGTTTGTTTCTTCCATCTCCAAGTTACCTTTTTTCCCCGCCCACCCACCCATTTTTCTTCAAGGACTCGGTTTTCTTACTCAACTATCCATTTTATTGATGGGAGGCCTCTCCATTATTTTTCATCAATATTCTTCTTCGGTGATTCTCATGAAGATGCTAAGGAAGCTACTAATTCAATATTCTGCATTCTTTTCTTCTCCGATGGATCCAATTCAAGCTTTGTTGATCATACCTTTTCCTCATTTCAATGCTTTCTCATACCGATGCAATTCTTAATCTTATGTAACGCCCTGAGACCGATGCGCCAGGTGTCTTCCAGTTATTCGTTGTTGTTGCCTTGTCATTTGCTTGCGTGTCGCTTCTTGCCATGTCATCATGTGCATTGCATCATCATGTTTTCAAAACTTGCATCTGTCCCGATCTCCCAGTTCCTTCCATTGTCCGTTCTGAGCCCAGACACACTTGCACGCGCCCGCGGCACATCCGAAATATTATTTTATAAGTGGCCGGAAAATGTTCTTGGAATGGGATGAAAGTTGGCATGCGGTGTTGTTTTGTTGTAGGTAGGCCGCCTGCCAAGTTTCATCGCATTCGGAGTCCGTTTGACGCCCCAACGGATAACTATAGCGACAATATAGTCGGCCTTACGTCGGACGTATTTCAGTCTTTGGAAACTGTTGCCGGGCTGCAATTCTCTCCTCTCCTCTCAGTCCATGGCCCTCTACACAGCCCACTAGACTCAACCTACCCCTTCTCGCGTCCGGAGCCGTCCGATGGCGATCGTACGGTCCAAAAACCCCCAAAACCCACCTAAACCCTAGCCCCTTCCTATTTAAGAAGCCACCCTTGCCATTTTGGGCATCCCTACCCCCTAAACCTACCCCTCCTAGCCTCCTCCCACCTCCAGCCGGCGCATCTTCCTCGAAATCTGCGCCCAACCCGCAGCCGCCGCCTCCCACCTCAATTTCCGGCACCGGCCACCCCTCCATTGCCACTTGGCGCGCCCTGGTTGGTCAGCCGCCACCTGAGCGCCGCCCTCCACCACTCCTACGCTGCCATGTCGCCCCTGCCTCCCTCCTCCTCCCGCAGGGCCCGCTGAAGCCCATCTTAGGCCCGCCCCGGGCCGATCTAGGCCCCAGGCACCCGTGTCCTGCACCGCCGCGCGCCCGCTCGTCCGCTCGTAGCGCCGCCGAGTTGGCTGGCCTAAGCCGCCGTCGCTCGCTAGACCATCTCCTCCGCGCCTCCGCCAACCTTGCCGCGGTCCCGCGCTGACGAGCGCCACCGGATCCGCAACCAGGTGCCACCTCCGTTTCCCCTGGCGTTCGCCCTACTCCTCTCTCTCTTTCTCTCTCTTGTAACCTCTATCTCTCTCTCCGTGGCCAGGGAGCCGAGCTGCCGTCATTGCTTGTCGCCGGCCCCGGTGGCGCCGTCATCCGGCCAGATTCGGTGCCCAGGGGGCCGGATCTACTCATTCCCGCCGTCAGCTGGCCCCGTGCCCGCCACCTGTCGTCGTCCCCTCGCCGTAGTCCGCCGGTCGCCGCCGCATTGGCCTTCCTCTGCTTCCCGCTCGCCCGTGCCCGTTGACCATGCCATGCCTCTTCGCCTTGGGCCGTTTCTGCTGCACCGCGCCAAGCCCACCTCCAGATCCGGCCTCGTCGTCCTAGGCCATGGCCCGCTGTGTGAGCAACTGCCCAAGATTCCCCTGTGTACTATCGGGCCAACTACTTTCAGCCCGATGTGTTTTTTTCCTGTTGCTGCGAATTTAGCTAATTTCCTGAGACTGCAGTTTTTGCAGAAAACCCCTCCATGTTCATGCATATAATAACTTCAGAACCGTGCATCGGATTAAAACAAACTTTATATGTAGAATGCTTAGTTTTTCGTCTAGTTTCATAATATGCCGCTTTCATCCATGTTTAAAATGTTTAAGACGCTGTTTGGTTAAATTTGCTCCTATGCCATGTTGAAATGCTTTAATTCATAACTTAATAACCGTAGCTCCAAACCTAACAAACTTTATATGTAAATGGGGTAGAAAGATGCCTAGTTTAACATGGTGGCTTTACTTTGCATGTTTAACAACTCTAAAATATGGTTTAGGGAAGAACAGTACCAAATTCTTAATTTGCACATGAGGAGTTTCCAGACTTGTTGTTTGTTGTTCCGGCCTCATTTAAACTTTCCTAGATAGGTAGTTTTCATTTGCTTCACCCCTTGCCATGTTAATCAACATTTAATATTGTTGGGTACATAAACGACATCGAACTAAATAACTTGTCGTGGTGTTTCGTCAATATGCAACGGAGTTGCATATTGAGCTCCACTTAATTTGTAGTGTTGTTTGTGCAGTTTGCCATGCCATGCTTCATTAAACCGGTCATGCATCATACTTGGTTGTGCATCATGTCATGCTTATGTGATGGTTGTTTACTATATTGTGTGCTTCTTTCCGGTGCTGCTTCTTCGGGTTGGTTCTGATAACGTCGTGTTTGTGAGGATCCATTCGTCTACGTCCGTTTGTCTTCTTCATGGACTCGTTCTTCTTCCTTGCGGGATTTCAGGCAAGATGACCATACCCTCGAAATCACTTCTATCTTTGCTTGCTAGATGCTCGCTCTTTTGCTATGCCTATGTTGCGATACCTAACACTTGCTCATCATGCCTCCCATATTGTTAAGCCAAGCCTCTAACCCACCTTGTCCTAGCAAACCGTTGTTTGGCTATGTTACCGCTTCGCTCAGCCCCTCTTATAGCGTTGTTAGTTGTAGGTGAAGATTGGAGTCTGTTCCTTGTTGGAACATGGATATTTTGTTGGGATATCACAATATCTCTTATTTAATTAATGCATCTATATACTTGGTAAAGGGTGGAAGGCTCGGCCTTATGCCTGGTGTTTTGTTCCACTCTTGCCGCCCTAGTTTCCGTCATATCGGTGTTATGTTCCCGGATTTTGCGTTCCTTACACGGTTGGGTTATAATGGGAACCCCTTGACAGTTCGCTTTGAATAAAACTCCTCCAGCAAGGCCCAACCTTGGTTTTACCATTCGCCACCTAGCCTTTTCTTTTCCCTTGGGAGTCGCGCTCCTGAGGGTCATCATTATTTTAACCCCCCCGGGCCAGTGCTCCTCTGAGTGTTGGTCCAACCTGTCAGCCGCCGGTGGCCACCAGGGGCAACTCTGGGTTAGCCTACCGGAAGTTTGGACAATCTGAGTGTACTCTGAGAACGACATATGTGCAGCTGCTATCGGGATTTGTCGGCACATTCAGGCGGCTTTGCTGGACTTGTTTTACCATTGTCGAGGATGTCTTGTAACCGGGATGCCGAGTCTAATCGGATTGTCTTGGGAGAAGGAATATCCTTCGTTGACCGTGAGAGCTTGTGATGGGCTAAGTTGGGATACCCCTGCAGGGATTGATCTTTCGAAAGTCGTGCCTGCGGTTATGGGCAGATGGGAATTTGTTAATGTCCGGTTGTAGAAAACCTGAAGTTGACCTTATTTAAAATACATCAACCGCGTGTGTTACCGTGATGGTCTCTTCTCGGTGGGGTCCGGGAAGTGAACACGGTGTTGGAGTAATGCTTGACGTAGGTTATTCTAGGATCACTTCTTGATCATAGTTGTTCGACCATGCTTTTGCCTTCTCTTCTCGCTCTCATTTGCGTATGTTAGCCACCAAATATGCTAGTCGCTTGCTGCAGCTCCACCTCATACCTTTTACCCTACCTATAAGCTTAAATAGTCTTGATCGCGAGGGTGTGAGATTGCTGAGTCCTCGTGGCTCACAGATACTACCAAACAGTTGCAGGTGCCGATGATACCAGTGCAGGTGACGCAATCCAGCTCAAGTGGGAGCTCGATGAAGATCGTGTTTGTGTTGTTTCGTTTCCAGCTGATCAGTAGTGAGCCCAGTCGGGGCGATCGGGGATCTTTCGCATTTCGGGTAGTCTTCTTTTATTTTGGTTCCGTAGTTGGACCTTGATTGTATCTGGATGATGTAATGCTTATTCATGTATTGTGTGAAGTGGTGATTGTAAGCCAATTAGGTATCTCTTTCCCTTATGTATTACATGGGTTGTGTGAAGATTACCTCACTTGCAACATTGCTTTCAATGCGGTTATGCCTCCAAGTCGTGCTTCGACACGTGGGAGATATAGCCGCATCGAGGGCGTTACAATAACAAGATGGGGTTTGTTTCGTATTGCATGAATTTATCTCTCTACATCATGTCATCTTGCTTAAGGCGTTACTCTGTTTTTAACTTAATACTCTAGATGCATATTGGATAGCGGTCGATGAGTGGAGTAATGGTAGTAGATGCAGAATCGTTTCGGTCTACTTGTCACGGACGTGATGCCTATATACATGATCATGCCTAGATATTCTCATAACTATGCTCAATTCTGTCAATTGCTCAACAGTAATTTGTTCACCCACCGTAGAATACTTATGCTCTTGAGAGAAGCCACTAGTGAAACCTATGGCCCCCGGGTCTATTCTCATCATATCAATCTCCATCACTTTAATCTTGCTTTGCTTTTTATTTTTCCTTTACTTTTTTACTTTGCATCTTTATACCAAAAATACCAAAAATATTATATCTATCAGATCTCAGACTCGTAAGTGACCATGAAGGGATTGACAACCCCTAATCGCATTGGTTGCGAGTAGCTATCGTTTTGTGCAGGTACGAGGGACTTGAGCGTGGCCTCCTACTGGATTGATACCTTGGTTCTCAAAAACTGAGGGAAATACTTATGCTACTCTGCTACATCATCCCTTCCTCTTCGGGGAAAACCAACACAAGCTCAAGACGTAGCAAGAAGAATTTCTGGCGCCATTGCGGGGGAGTCTACACAAAAAGTCAACATACCAAGTGAAGGAAATATGCCCTAGAGGCAATAATAATGTTATTATTTTATTTCCTTATATCATGATAAATGTTTATTATTCATGCTAGAATTGTATTATCCGGAAACATAATACTTGTGTGAATACATAAACAAACTAAATGTCACTAGTATGCCTCTACTTGACTAGCTCATTAATCAAAGATGGTTATGTTTCCTAACCATAGACATGTGTTGTCATTTGATTAACGGGATCACATTATTAGGAGAATGATGTGATTGACATGACCCATTCCATTAGCTTAGCACCTGATCATTTAGTATGTTGCTATTGCTTTCTTCATAACTTATACATGTTCCTATGACTATGAGATTATGCAACTCCCGTTTGCCGGAGGAACACTTTGTGTGCTACCAGGTGATTATAAAGGTGCTCTACAGGTGTCTCCAAAGGTACATGTTGGGTTGGCGTATTTCGAGATTAGGATTTGTCACTCCGATTGTCGGAGAGGTATCTCTGGGCCCTCTCGGTAATGCACATCACCTAAGCCTTGCAAGCAATGCAACTAATGAGTTAGTTGCGAGATGATGTATTACGGAACGAGTAAAGAGACTTGCCGGCAACGAGATTGAACTAGGTATTGAGATACCGACGATCGAATCTCGGGCAAGTAACATACCGATGACAAAGGGAACAACGTATGTTGTTATGCGGTCTGACCGATAAAAGATCTTCGTAGAATATGTGGGAGCCAATATGAGCATCTAGGTTCCGCTATTGGTTATTGACCGGAGATGTGTCTCGGTCATGTCTACATTGTTCTCGAACCCGTAGGGTCCGCACGCTTAAGGTTTCGATGACAGTTATATTATGAGTTTATTAGTTTTGATGTACCGAAGTTAGTTCGGAGTCCCGGATATGATCACGGACATAACGAGGAGTCTCGAAATGGTCGAGACATAAAGATTGATATATTGGACGGCAATATTCGGACACCGGAAGTGTTCCGGGGAAGTTTCGGATAAAACCGGAGTACCGGGGGGTTACCGGAACCCCCCGGGGGGTTAATGGGCCTCATGGGCCTAAAGTGGAGAAGAGGAGGGGCGGCCAGGGCAGGCCAGCGCCCCCTCTCCCCCTAGTCCGAATTGGACAAGGAGGGAGGGGCGGCGCCCCCCCTTTCCTTCCTCTCCTCTCTCCCTTCCTTCCCCCTCTCCTACTTGGACAAGGAAAAGGAGGGAGTCCTACTCCCGGTAGGAGTAGGACTCCTCCCTGGCACGCCTCATCATGGCCGGCCGGCCCTCCCCCTTGCTCCTTTATATACGGGGGCAGGGGGCACCTCTAGACATAACAATTGATCCTTGAGATCTCTTAGCCGTGTGCGGTGCCCCCCTCCACCATAACCCTCGATAATATTGTAGCAGTGCTTAGGCGAAGCCCTGCGACGGTAGAACACCAAGATCGTCACCACGCCATCGTGCTGATGGAACTCTTCCCCGACACTTTGCTGGATCGGAGTCCAAGGATCGTCATCGAGATGAACGTGTGCTAGAACTCGGAGGTGCCGTAGTTTCAGTGCTTGATCGGTCGGGCCGTGAAGACATACGACTACATCAACCGTGTTGTTATAGCGCATCCACTTTCGGTCTATGAGGGTAAGTAGACAACACTCTCCCCTCTCGTTGCTATGCATCACCATGATCTTGCGTGTGCGTATGAATCTTTTTGAAATTACTACGTTCCCTAACAGTGGCATCCGAGCCTAGGTTTTATGTGTTGATGTTATTTGCACGAGTAGAACACAAGTGAGTTGTGGGCGATATAAGTCATACTACTTACTAGCATGTCATACTTTGGTTCGGCGGTATTGTTGGATGAAGTGGCCCGGACCGACATTACGCGTACGCTTACGCGAGACTGGTTCTACTGACGTGCTTTGCACACAGGTGGCTGGCGGGTGTCAGTTTCTCCAACTTTAGTTGAACCGAGTATGGCTACGCCCGGTCCTTGCGAAGGTTAAAACAGCACCAACTTGACAAACTATCATTGTGGTTTTGATGCGTAGGTAAGATTGGTTCTTGCTTAAAGCCCATAGCAGCCACATAAAATTTGCAACAACAAAGTAGAGGACATCTAACTTGTTTTTGCAGGGTATGTTGTGATGTGATATGGTCAAGACATGATGCTAAATTTTATTGTATGAGATGATCATGTTTTGTAACCGAGTTATCGGCAACTGGCAGGAGCCATATGGTTGTCGCTTTATTGGATGCAATGCAACTGCGCTGTAATGCTTTACTTTATCACTAAGCGGTAGTGATAGTCGTGGAAGCATAAGATTGGCGAGACGACAATGATGCTACGATGGTGATCAAGGTGTCGCGCCGGTGACGATGGTGATCATGACGGTACTTCGGAGATGGAGATCACAAGTACAAGAAGATGATGGCCATATCGTATCACTTATATTGATTGCATGTGATGTTTATCTTTTATGCATCTTATCTTGCTTTGATTGACGGTAGCATTATAAGATGATCTCTCACTAATTATCAAGTAGTGTTCTCCCTGAGTATGCACCGTTGCCAAAGTTCGTCGTGCCCAGACACCACGTGATGATCAGGTGTGATAAGCTCTACGTCCATCTACAACGGGTGCAAGCCAGTTTTTGCACATGCAGAATACTCAGGTTAAACTTGACGAGCCTAGCATATGCAGATATGGCCTCGGAACACTGAGACCGAAAGGTCGAGCGTGAATCATATAGTAGATATGATCAACATAGCAATGTTCACCATTGAAAACTACTCCATTTCACGTGATGATCGGTTATGGTTTAGTTGATTTGGATCACGTAATCACTTAGAAGATTAGAGGGATGTCTTTTCTAAGTGGGAGTTCTTAAGTAATATGATTAATTGAACTTAAATTTATCATGAACTTAGTACCTGATAGTATCTTGCTTGTTTATGTTTGATTGTAGATAGATGGCCTGTGCTGTTGTTCCGTTGAATTTTAATGCGTTCCTTGAGAAAGCAAAGTTGAAAGATGATGGTAGCAATTACACGGACTGGGTCCATAACTTGAGGATTATCCTCATTGCTGCACAGAAGAATTACGTCCTGGAAGCACCGCTGGGTGCCAGGCCTGCTGCTGGAGCAACACCAGATGTTATGAACGTCTGGCAGAGCAAAGCTGATGACTACTCGATAGTTCAGTGTGCCATGCTTTACGGCTTAGAATCGGGACTTCAACGACGTTTTGAACGTCATGGAGCATATGAGATGTTCCAGGAGTTGAAGTTAATATTTCAAGCAAATGCCCGGATTGAGAGATATGAAGTCTCCAATAAGTTCTATAGCTGCAAGATGGAGGAGAACAGTTCTGTCAGTGAGCATATACTCAAAATGTCTGGGTATAATAATCACTTGATTCAATTGGGAGTTAATCTTCCATATGATTGCGTCATTGAAAGAATTCTCCAATCACTGCCACCTAGCTACAAGAGCTTCGTGATGAACTATAATATGCAAGGGATGAATAAGACTATTCCCGAGCTCTTCGCAGTGCTGAAAGCTGCGGAGGTAGAAATCAAGAAGGAGCATCAAGTGTTGATGGTTAACAAAACCACTGGTTTCAAGAAAAAGGGCAAAGGGAAGAAGAAGGGGAACTTCAAGAAGAACAGCAAGCAAGTTGCTGCTCAAGAGAAGAAACCCAAATCTGGACCTAAGCCTGAAACTGAGTGCTTCTACTGCAAGCAGACTGGTCACTTGAAGTGGAACTGCCCCAAGTATTTGGCGGATAAGAAGGATGGCAAGGTGAATAAAGGTGAACAAAGGTATATGTGATATACATGTTATTGATGTGTACCTTACTAGAGCTCGCAGTAGCACCTGGGTATTTGATACTGGTTCTGTTGCTATTATTTGCAACTCAAAACAGGGACTACAGATTAAGTGAACACTGGCGAAGGACGAGGTGACGATGCGCGTGGGAAATGGTTCCAAAGTCGATGTGATCGCGGTCGGCACACTACCTCTACATCTACCATCGGGATTAGTATTAGACCTAAATAATTGTTATTTGGTGCCATCATTGAGCATGAGATCTGGATCTTGTTTAACGCGAGACGGTTATTCATTTAAATCAGAGAATAATGGTTGTTCTATTTATATGAGTAATATCTTTTATGGTCATGCACCCTTGAAGAATGGTCTATTTTTTGATGAATCTCGATAGTAGTGATACACATATTCATAATGTTGAAACCAAAAGATGTAGAGTTGATAATGATAGTGCAACTTATTTGTGGCACTGCCGTTTAGGTCATATCGGTATAAAACACATGAAGAAACTCCATACTAATGGACTTTTGGAATCACTTGATTATGAATCACTTGGTACTTGCGAACCATGCCTCATGGGCAAGATGACTAAAACACCATTCTCCGGTACTATGGAGAGAGCAACAGATTTGTTGGAAATCATACGTACAGATGTCTATGGTCCAATGAATGTTGAAGCTCGTGGCGGATATCGTTATTTTCTCACCTTCACAGATGATTTAAGCAGATATGGGTATATCTACTTAATGAAACATAAGTCTGAAACATTTGAAAGGTTCAAAGAATTTCAGAGTGAAGTTGAAAATCATCGTAACAAGAAAATAAAGTTTCTACGATCTGATCGTGGAGGAGAATATTTGAGTTACGAGTTCGGTCTACATTTGAAACAATGCGGAATAGTTTCGCAACTCACGCCACCCGGAACACCATAGCGAAATGGTGTGTCCGAACGTCGTAATCGTACTTTACTTGATATGGTGCGATATATGATGTCTCTTATAGATTTACCGCTATCGTTTTGGGGTTATGCTTTAGAGACGACCGCATTCACGTTAAAAAGGGCACCATCAAAATCCATTGAGATGATGCCTTATGAACTGTGGTGTGGCAAGAAACCAAAGTTGTCATTTCTAAAAGTTTGGGGCTGCGATGCTTATGTGAAAAAACTTCAACCTGATAAGATCGAACCCAAATCGGAGAAATGTGTCTTCATAGGATACCCAAAGGAGACTATTGGGTACACCTTCTATCACAGATCCGAAGGCAAGACATTTGTCGCTAAGAATGGATCCTTTCTAGAGAAGGAGTTTCTCTCGAAAGAAGTGAGTGGGAGGAAAGTAGAACTTGATGAGGTAACTATACCTGCTCCCTTATTGGAAAGTAGTACATCGCAGAAACCGGTTTCTGTGACACCTACACCAATTAGTGAGGAAGCTAATGATAATGATCATGAAACTTCAGAACAAGTTACTACCGAACCTCGTAGATCAACCAGAGTAAGATCCGCACCAGAGTGGTACGGTAATCCTATTCTAGAAGTCATGCTACTAGATCATGATGAACCTACAAACTATGAAGAAGCGATGGTGAGCCCAGATTCCGCAAAATGGCTTGAAGCCATGAAATTTGAGATGGGATCCATGTATGAGAACAAAGTATGGACTTTGGTTGACTTGCCCAATGATCGGCAAGCAATTGAGAATAAATGGATCTTCAAGAAGAAGACTGACGCTGACGGTAATGTTACTGTCTACAAAGCTCGACTTGTCGCAAAAGGTTTTCGACAAGTTCAAGGGATTGACTATGATGATACCTTCTCACCCGTAGCGATGCTTAAGTCTGTCCGAATCATGTTAGCAATTGCCGCATTTTATGATTATGAAATTTGGCAGATGGATGTCAAAACTGCATTCCTGAATGGATTTCTGGAAGAAGAGTTGTATATGATGCAGCCGGAAGGTTTTGTCGATCCAAAGGGAGCTAACAAAGTGTGCAAGCTCCAGACTAGTGCAATCCTCTCGGAGTTGGAATAAACGCTTTGATAGTGTGATCAAAGCATTTGGTTTTGTACAGACTTTTGGAGAAGCCTGTATTTACAAGAAAGTGAGTGGGAGCTCTGTAGCATTTCTGATATTATATGTAGATGACATATTACTAATCGGAAATGATATAGAATTTCTGGATAGCATAAAGGGATACTTGAATAAGAGTTTTTCAATGAAAGACCTCGGTGAAGCTGCTTACATATTGGGCATTAAGATCTATCGAGATAGATCAAGACGCTTAATTGGACTTTCACAAAGCACATACCTTGACAAAGTTTTGAAGAAGTTCAAAATGGATCAAGCAAAGAAAGGATTCTTGCCTGTGTTACAAGGTGTGAAATTGAGTAAGACTCAATGCCCGACCAATGCAGAAGATAGAGAGAAAATGAAAGATGTTCCCTATGCTTCAGCCATAGGCTCTATCATGTATGCAATGCTGTGTACCAGACCTGATGTGTGTCTTGCTATAAGTCTAGCAGGGAGGTACCAAAGTAATCCAGGAGTGGATCACTGGACAGCGGTCAAGAACATCCTGAAATAACTGAAAAGGACTAAGGGTATGTTTCTTGTATATGGAGGTGACAAAGAGCTCATCGTAAATGGTTACGTTGATGCAAGCTTTGACACTGATCCGGACGATTCTAAATCGCAAACCGGATACGTGTTTACAATAAACGGTGGAGCTGTCAGTTGGTGCAGTTCTAAACAAAGCGTTGTGGCGGGATCTACATGTGAAGCAGAGTACATAGCTGCTTCGGAAGCAACAAACGAAGGAGTCTGGATGAAGGAGTTCATATCCGATCTAGGTGTCATACCTAGTGCATCGGGTCCAATGAAAATCTTTTGTGACAATACTGGTGCAATTGCCTTGGCAAAGGAATCCAGATTTCACAAGAGAACCAAGCACATCAAGAGATGCTTCAGTTCCATCCGGGATCTAGTCTAGGTGGGAGACATAGAGATTTGCAAGATACATACGGATCTGAATGTTGCAGACCTGTTGACTAATCCTCTTCCACGAGCAAAACATGATCAGCACCAAAGCTCCATGGGTGTTAGAATCATTACCGTGTAATCTAGATTATTGACTCTAGTGCAAGTGGGAGACTGAAGGAAATATGCCCTAGAGGCAATAATAATGTTATTATTTTATTTCCTTATATCATGATAAATGTTTATTATTCATGCTAGAATTGTATTATCCGGAAACATAATACTTGTGTGAATACATAAACAAACTAAACGTCACTAGTATGCCTCTACTTGACTAGCTCATTAATCAAAGATGGTTATGTTTCCTAACCATAGACATGTGTTGTCATTTGATTAACGGGATCATATTATTAGGAGAATGATGTGATTAAAATGACCCATTCCATTAGCTTAGCACCCAATCGTTTAGTATGTTGCTATTGCTTTCTTCATAACTTATACATGCTCCTATGACTATGAGATTATGCAACTCCCGTTTGCCGGAGGAACACTTTGTGTGCTACAAAACATCACAACATAACTGGGTGATTATAAAGGTGCTCTACAGGTGTCTCCAAAGGTACATGTTGGGTTGGCGTATTTCGAGATTACTATTTGTCACTCCGATTGTCGGAGAGGTATCTCTGGGCCCTCTCGGCAATGCACATCACCTAAGCCTTGCAAGCAATGCAACTAATGAGTTAGTTGCGAGATGATGTATTACGGAACGAGTAAAGAGACTTGCCGGCAATGAGATTGAACTAGGTATTGAGATACCGACGATTGAATCTCGGGCAAGTAACATACCGATGACAAAGGGAACAACGTATGTTGTTATGTGGTCTGACCGATAAAAGATCTTCGTAGAATATGTGGGAGCCAATATGAGCATCCAGGTTCCGCTATTGGTTATTGACCGGAGACGTGTCTCGGTCATGTCTACATTGTTCTCGAACCCATAGGGTCCGCACGCTTAAGGTTTCAATGACAGTTATATTATGAGTTTATTAGTTTTGATGTACCAAAGTTAGTTCGGAGTCCCGGATATGATCACGGACATAACGAGGAGTATTAAAATGGTCGAGACATAAAGATTGATATATTGGACGGCAATATTCGGACACCGGAAGTGTTCTGAGGAAGTTTCGGATAAAATCGGAGTACCGGGGGGTTACCGGAACCCCCCGGGGGGTTAATGGGCCTCATGGGCCTAAAGTGGAGAAGAGGAGGGGCGGCCAGGGCAGGTCGCGCGCCCCCTCTCCCCCTAGTCCGAATTGGACAAGGAGGGAGGGGCGGCGCCCCCCCCTTTCCTCCCTCTCCTATCTTCCTTCGTTCCCCCTCTCCTACTTGGACAAGGAAAAGGAGGGAGTCCTACTCCCGGTAGGAGTAGGACTCCTCCCTGGCGTGCCTCATCATGGCCGGCCACCCCTCCCCCTTGCTCCTTTATATACGGGGGCAGGGGGCACCTCTAGACACAACAATTGATCCTTGAGATCTCTTAGCCGTGTGCGGTGCCCCCCTCCACCATAACCCTCGATAATATTGTAGCAGTGCTTAGGCGAAGCCCTGCGATGGTAGAACATCAAGATCGTCACCACGCCGTCGTGCTGACGGAACTCTTCCCCGACACTTTGCTGGATTGGAGTCCAGGGATCGTCATCGAGCTGAACGTGTGCTAGAACTCGGAGGTGCCGTAGTTTCGGTGCTTGATCGGTCGGGCCGTGAAGACGTACGACTACATCAACCACGTCGTTATAACGCTTCCGCTTTCGGTCTATGAGGGTACGTAGACAGCACTCTCCCATCTCGTTGCTATGCATCACCATGATCTTGCGTGCGTGTAGGAATTTTTTTGAAATTACTACGTTCCCCAACACCAAGTACCCATCACAATCCCTATCTCTCGCATTACATTATTTGCCATTTTCCTCTCGTTTTCCTCTCCCCCACTTCACCCTTGTCGTTTTATTCGCCCTCTCTCTCTATCCTCCCTCTCTATTTGCCTCTTGTTTGCTCGTGTGCTAGTTGGCTTGCTTGTCATTTTGTCTGAAATTGGGGAAGTTATCGCCAATATGGGCGATAACAATATCATGGAAAATTATGATGCTCCTGCTGAAGAACCCCCTACCTACCATACAAAAAGATTTCGAATCAGTAGTGGTAATATTATTGGAAAAGGAGTTATTCAAGATTTCTTTACTTGTGCCGGTGCTTTGCCCTCTATGGGCGGTTCTATTCTCCAGAGAACTAGTAGTCTTGCGGACGCTATTGCCATGCTTATCGTTGAACTTGAAAGGCAATTTATGCATATGCACCCATCTATACAAAGAATTTTCCTAGAATTTTCTAATACCGAGCATTCCTCTGTTAAGCGTGCCGCTACTATCTTTTTGGCTCATGAATTCAGATTTATAATAAAAGAAGCCAAAGAAATCTTTGCGCACTATAGGGTGGACGCTGGTCGTCCTCCCATAGAATCAATCCTCTTCGATCAAGAAGAAATTATGCGCTTTCAATCTCATGACTATGTTGCTTTTAATGAAAATCTTAGAAAAAAGGTTCCAACCAATATTTTAATTGATAGAACCCCTGAACTTAATGATGATTTGGCTATTTGAAATAATGAGCTAGGATACTCTCTTGAGTCTAGGCTCACAAAGTTCTGTCAAAAGAATGCTTATAATGATGAATTGGTTGTACAATACGAAGGGCCGAAAGAGGAACCTATACCTCCTAAAATTGATCTTGGGGACTTCTGTCCTATTAAATTTAGCCCTTTTGATTACTTATGCTTGCCTCAAAGAAAACTTTCTGCTGAACATAGAGAATATGAAATGAGCTTCACCGATCTATCTTATTACTACGGCACAACTTAGATCTATCCTCGCTTTTATGCCTAGCTAGGGGCGTTAAACGATAGCGCTTGTTGGGAGGCAACCCAATTTTATTTTTATTCCTTGCTTTTTGATCCTGCTTAGTAATAAATAAATTATTTAGCCTCTATTTTGGTTGTGTTTTTTGTGTTTAATTAGTGTTTGTGCCAAGTAGAACCGTTGGGAAGACTTGGGGAAAGTCTTGTTGAACTTGCTGTAAAAAACAGAAACTTTAGCGCTCACGAGAACTGCTGTCAATTTTATTTGAAGAGTGATATTTAGTTAATTCTTTTTGAATATGATTAATAGATAAATTCCTCACGTCTATCAATTTATTTTAGAATTTTTGGGGTTCCAGATATTGCGCTAGCTACAGATTACTACATACTGTTCTGTTTTTGACAGATTCTGTTTTTCGTGTGTTGTTTGCTTATTTTGATGAATCTATGGCTAGTAAAATAGTTTATAATCCATAGAGAAGTTGGAATAAAGTAGGTTTAACACCAATATAAATAAATAATGAGTTCATTACAGTACCTTGAAGTGTTCTTTTGTTTTCTTTCGCTAACGGAGCTCACGAGTTTTCTATTTTGAGTTTTGTGTTGTGAAGTTTTCAAGTTTTGGGTGAATTCTTTTGATGGATCATGGAACAAGGAGTGGCAAGAGCCTAATCTTGGGGATGCCCATGGAACCCCCAAGATAATCCAAGGACACCAAAAAGTCAAAGCTTGGGATGCCCCGGAAGGCATCCCCTCTTTTGTCCACTTCCATCGCTAATTTACTTGGAGCTATATTTTTATTCACCAACATGATATGTGTTTTGCTTGGAGCGTCTTGTATTATTTGTGTCTTTGTGTCTTAGTATGCCACAATCATCCTTACTGTACACACCTTTTGAGAGAGCCATACATGAATTAAAATTTGATAGAATACTCTATGTGCTTCACTTATATCTTTTGAGTTAAGTAGTTTTGCTCTATGTGCTTCACTTATATCTTTTGAGCTAAGTAATTTTGCTCTATGTGCTTCACTTATATATTTTGAGCGTTATAATTTTGCTCTACGTTCTTCACTTAGATCTTTTAGAGCACGGTGGTGGATTTGTTTTAAAGAAACTATTGATCTCTCATGCTTCACTTAAATTATTTTGAGAGTCCCTTAATAGCATGGTAATTTGCTTAATAATAATATGCTTGGCATTCAAGATTTGTGAAACTTTCTTTTGAGTGTATTGAATACTAAGAAAAGATTGAATCATGATAATTGTTTTGAGATATGGAGGTGATAATATTAAAGTCATGCTAGTTGAGTAGTTGTGAATTTAAAGAATACTTGTGTTAAAGTTTGTGATTCCCGTAGCATGCACATATGGTGAACCGTTATGTGATGAAGTCGGAGCATGATTTATTTATCGATTGTCTTCCTTATGAGTGGCGGTCGGGGACGAGCGATGGTCTTTTCCTACCAATCTATCCCCCTAGGAGCATGCGCGTAATATTTTGCTTTGATAACTTCTAGATTTTTGCAATAAGTATATGAGTTCTTTATGACCAATGTTGAGTCCATGGATCATACGCACTCTCACCCTTCCACCTTTGCTAGCCTCTCTAATACCGCGCACCTTTCGCCAGTATCATACACCTACAATATACCTTCCTCAAAACAGCCACCATACCTACCTATTATGGCATTTCCATAGCCATTCCGAGATATATTGCCATGCAACTTTTCACCGTTCCGTTTATCATGACACACTCCATCATTGTCATATTGCATATCCCGGTACACCGCCGGAGGCATTCATATAGAGTCATATTTTGTTCTAAGTATTGAGTTGTAAGAAAAATAAAAGTGTGATGATCATCATTATTAGAGCATTGTCCCAGTGAGGAAAGAATGATGGAGACTATGATTCCCTCATAAGTCGGGATGAGACTCCGGACGAAAAATAAAATAAATAAAAAAAGAGGCCAAAGAAGCCCAAATAAAAAGAGGCCATAAAAAAAGAGAAAATGCCCAAAAAAATGATGAGAGAAAAAGAGAGAAGGGACAATGTTACTATCCTTTTACCACACTTGTGCTTCAAAGTAGCACCATGATCTTCATAGTAGAGAGTCTCTCATGTTATCACTTTCATATACTAGTGGGAATTTTTCATTATAGAACTTGGCTTGTATATTCCAATGATGGGCTTCCTCAAATTGCCCTAGGTCTTCATGAGCAAGCAAGTTGGATGCACACCCACTTAGTTTCTTTTTGAGTTTTCATATACTTATAGCTCTAGTGCATCCGTTGCATGGCAATCTCTACTCACTCACATTGATATCTATTAATGGGCATCTCCATAGTCCGTTGATACTCCTAGTTGATGTGAGACTATCTTCTCCTTTTTGTCTTCTCCACAACCACCATTCTATTCCACCTATAGTGCTATATCCATGGCTCACGCTCATGTATTGCGTGAAGATTGAAAAAGTTTTTAAAAAGTTAGAGTATGAAACAATTGCTTGGCTTGTCATCAGGGTTGTGCATGATTTAAATATTTTGTGTGGTGAAGATAGAGCATAGCCAGACTATATGAATTTGTAGGGATAACTTTCTTTGGCCATGTTATTTTGAGAAGACATAATTGCTTTGTTAGTATGCTTGAAGTATTATTATTTTTATGTCAATATAAACTTTTGTCTTGAACCTTTCTAATCTGAATATTCATATCACAATTAATAAGATTTGAATTGAAATTATGCCAAGTAGCACTCCGCATCAAAAATTCTCTTTTTATCATTTACCTACTCGAGGACGAGCAGGAATTAAGCTTGGGCATGCCTGATACGTCTCCAATGTATCTATATTTTTTGATTGCTCCATGCTATATTATCTACTGTTTTGGACTATATTGGGCTTTATTTTCCACTTATATATTATTTTTGGTACTAACCTATTAACCGGAGGCCCAGCCCAGAATTGTAGTTTTTTTGCCTATTTCAGTGTTTCGAAGAAACGAAATATCAAACGGAGTCCAAATGGAATAAAACCTTCGGGAACGTGATTTTCTCACCGAACGTGATCCGGGAGACTTGGACCCTGCTCCAAGGAACAAAAGAGGCGGTCACGAGGGTGGGCCCCCCTAGGGCGCGCCCCCTGCCTCGTGGGCCCCTCGGTGCTCCACCGACGTACTCCTTCCTCCTATATATACGCACGTACCCCAAACGATCAGAACAGGAGCCAAAAACCTAATTCCACCGCCGCAACTTTTTGTATCCACGAGATCCCATCTTGGGGCCTGTTCCGGAGCTCCGCCGGAGAGGGACGTCATCACGGAGGGCTCCTACATCATCCTAGCCTCTCCGGTGAAGTGTGAGTAGTTTACCTCAGACCTTCGGGTCCATAGTTAGTAGCTATATGGCTTCTTCTCTCTCTTTGAATCTCAATACAAAGTTCTCCCCCTCTCTTGTGGAGATCTATTTGATGTAATCTTCTTTTTGCGGTGTGTTTGTTGAGATCGATGAATTGTGGGTTTATGATCAAGTCTATCTATGAATAATATTTGAATCTTCTCTGAATTCTTTTATGCATGATTGGTTATCTTTGCAAAGTCTCTTTGAATTATCCGTTTGGTTTGGCCAACTAGATTGGTAGTTCTTGCCATTGGAGAAGTGCTTAGCTTTGGGTTCGATCTTGCGGTGTCCTTTCCCAGTGACAGAAGGGGCATCAAGGCACGTATTGCATCGTTGCCATCAAGGATAACAAGATGGGGTTTATTTCATATTGCATGAATTTATCTCTCTACATCATGTCATCTTGCTTAAGGCGTTACTCTGTTTTTAACTTAATACTCTAGATGCATGCTGGATAGCGGTCGATGAGTGGAGTAATAGTAGTAGATGCAGAATCGTTTCGGTCTACTTGTCACGGACGTGATGCCTATATACATGATCATGCCTAGATATTCTCATAACTATGCTCAATTCTGTCAATTGCTCAACAGTAATTTGTTCACCCACCGTAGAATACTTATGCTCTTGAGAGAAGCCACTAGTGAAACCTATGGCCCCCGGGTCTATTCTCATCATATCAATCTCCATCACTTTAATCTTGCTTTGCTTTTTATTTTTCCTTTAATTTTTACTTTGCATCTTTATACCAAAAATACCAAAAATATCATATCTATCAGATCTCACTCTCGTAAGTGACCGTGAAGGGATTGACAACCCCTAATCGCGTTGGTTGCGAGTAGCTATTGTTTTGTGCAGGTACGAGGGACTTGAGCGTGGCCTCCTATTGGATTGATACCTTGGTTCTCAAAAACTGAGGGAAATACTTATGCTACTCTGCTGCATCATCCCTTCCTCTTCAGGGAAAACCAACGCAAGCTCAAGACGTAGCAGTGCCCAGGTGTCTTTGTGGGTTCTAATTCAGTAAACTGTATGTGTGTGTGATGTACTGTATGTGTGTGTGTGTGTTGTCTAGATGCCATCCACAAGTCAGTGGCCATGCTAGACAAAGTTCTTATTCATGTCTAGACAGAGTTCTTATTTATGACAAAACTGGATGTCTAGACAAAGTTCTTATTCATGTCTAATTGTAAAATTGCAGTGTGATGTACTGTACTGTCATTATTTAGTGTGATGTACTGTACTGTCATAATTTCCAGTTTGTAAAATTGCAGTATTGAAGATGTGTATTTTCCATTTTGAAGCTGGAAATAAACTGCCAAAACTGAAAGAAATTGGAGTGTTGAAGATCTGCTAGTGCTGAATTTTAGGAGTAGACTAAAATAAATTTTAGAATGACTGAATGTATGCAGCCTGTAGTAGTGTAGCTGTACCAAAATCACATCTGCACTAATGTATGCAGTCATGTTTTTATGCCATTCTGACTTGTCCACTGGGACTTCTCTCCTGTGATGTCTGTTTTGGTTCTGCAAAAACCCATTCAGTAGTGTGGGGTTGTGGATCATTAGCAAGGAAACCGTGCTTTAGTTTAGACTTCAGATATATTTGCCTTTGCTTCAATAGGTAGTTTGCTCACAGTCAACGTATAATAGCATAATTTGTTGTCCTGCATTGGAATACATCACACTAATACTGTATACGAATTAGGGTCCTTACGTTATGTTCTATTCCATGCAGCAAAGGAAATTTTCATCTAAGTTGAGCTGATTTTGATTTCCGTATGTTATGGGGGGACAACAGATATTGCTATATGTTCATTCTTGAGAGTACAGACTTGCTAAACTATTGATGATTTTTTGTTGGGTGACCTATTAGATCTGGAATGGAAGCTCACATAAGTTGAGCTGATTTTTGTCCATATGAAAGCAGAGGACCATATGGTCTATGGCCTTTTCATCCATATGAAAGTAGAGGCACATTGTGGTGCTAGTTTGCTGGGTTTTGTCTCCGACCATCATGTCGTGATGATTTTGCAGGTACCCCGAGAGGCCCTTGAGTTTGCCGGAATGTCGATTAACTTCCGTTCCGGCAAATTCGGGTACTCCATATGTCCTATTTCAGCAAAGGTCATGCTGAAATTTTCCGTGAATTTTAGCATGACTTTGCTAAAAATAGGACATATGGGGTACTTGCGACTAATGCATGGGCCGGGGTATCTTAGTATTTAATTAAGTAGGATCAAGTGCCTCTTGTGTTATACATATAGAAGTGTGATATCAACTCATAGTTATTACTAATGTTAGTTGCTCGTCATCGATAAACCCTAATCTGGTAGGATGACCTACTAAAAAAGCCCATACCACCTATTCTATTTGGATGGCCCTGCTAACCCTTGACCATAAATACTTGAGATGGATGTAGCATGCTTAAAGAAAGAAATGTTTTAGGGTGCCTCGACAAACACTAAATGATATAACCTTGGCTTTTAGGGTGCCTCGGCGTCGACAAACCCTAAATGATAAAACCTTAGCTTTTAGGGTGCCTCGGCATCGATAAACCCTAAATGATGAAAACTTAACTTAGCATTTAGGGTGCCTCAACGTCGACAAACCCTAAATGATAAAACCTTGGCTTTTAGGGTGCCTCGATGTCGATAAAAACCTAAATGATGAAAGCTTAGGCTTTTAGGGTGCCTCGGTGTCGACAAACCCTACATGATAAAAGCTTAGCTTTTAGGATGCCTCGGTGTCGACAAACCCTAAATTAAGACCATGATAATTCCTCACAAACCCTAAATGATGAGATCTTGTTCCTTGACAATAACCAACTTTTTGAACAAACTTATTTCCTATTTAGAGCGAAACATGGCCCACAACAATGAGGCTGGCGGTTCGGGCAGCAAGGCATTCTGGGAGCTGTCCTAGGAGATGGAGGAAGAACCTCACCGCTATGAGGACAGCGCGGAAGACACCAATCCTGACTACACAACCCCTAGTGGCATCGGGGATGACACCACTTATGGTGCCGCCAAGGATGCCACCACTGATGATGGCAGCGCACGCACAGATGGCAGCCAATCGAAGAGGCAACAGAAGGACCGGCGCCCGAACGTGCTCGACACTGTCAAGGAGGAATTTACTGAAGTGTCCTCCGAGGGCCATCCAACGGCGCCCAAATAAATAGTCAAGGGGTACGCGGGACAGCTCGGGTGCATTCTCTGGAGCACTGACTCGATCAACACCGAGAACCTAAGGCATTGTGACCGAGGGAATTTGCGCAACCTCCTCTTCACGAAGCTGCACGAATGATACAAGTTCCTCGGTGAATTCGCAAACACACGCCTCTCAGGGAATAAAGTGAACAGTGCCGCCCTCACGAAGATGAGCACGGCCCTGTCTACTTGGAGAGCCGTGGTGAAGAGAATGATTGAAAAAGGTGATAGTTATGGGACTATCAAGGAGAAACATCCTTTGATCAGCGAAGATGACTACCTGGAGTTCAAGATCAAGTGTGAGAGCGACACAACCGTGGAATCAAGTCAGTGGGGGAAAGAGATGCGGGACTTGAACTTAGGGGTTCACAAGCTCGGTCCCGGCGGTTATAGAGTGGAGGAACCTATATGGGACAAGGAGGACGCGGAGCGTGCTGAGTAAGGCCTACCGCCCCTCTTCGAGAAATACCGTGACAAGCAGACCGAGAACTATGTCAGGGCCCGGTACAAGGTGGACCCGGTAACCAAGGAGCTTACCACGGATCTGAAGACCAAGGCGCTTGAGCATGTTCTGGTAAGGAATACACCCCCGCGTAATTAGCTCCATATGGTTGCATTCTAATTAATGAAGCCAATTTTCTAAATGGTTCATGTTCCTTCCGCAGGACACTGAAAGCAGTAGCGTAGGGTCATCTCAGAGCTCCCCTTTCGACACCCCTTTAAATAGGGCGTTGAACGTAATGAAAAACAAGGATAAGCTTAGTAAGCCATCGTCAGATGGTCGTGTGGCCGGCAAAGGCTTGTCCACGAAATGGTCGGAGTACTATACCACTGGGCGAAAGGAGAGAAAGACCAGCTCGGAAAGCCAGGAGCACGAGGTTCAACAACTCAAGGCACAAGTGGTGCGGATTCCGGAGATCATCGAAGAGCAAGTGCGAGACCAACTGGGAGCGACGATCACCGCCACTATGCCTACCTTGGTTTCTGGGCTGTAGGCGTGGATTGTGGGCGGCCAACAGGGGCCACCCCCGATTCCCAGCTTCACGGGCAGCAACTCGCGCAACACGCCGGTGGCGCCATTGTTGTCTCCAGCGGAGGCGACATTGGTGTCTCCCGCTGCGGCGCCGACATTGCCGCTTAATACACCCGGGTGTGGGAATAATACGCCGGCCGGCACGTCGGCATCAAGCGGCCCCTCCGTCACTTGCACGCCTGCCATTGGCGGTGCCTCGACATTAGCCGAGCTCGACGCCATCACGGTAACTAATTAAGCCTCTCGACCGATGACTTCATCTCCTTGCCTTTGATTGGGCATCCCTGACACCCTACATGTTTTCGCAGGGCACCGCCGATGTTCCGTGCACTCTCCTGCACTTCGTGAATGACGAGTTGGTCGATGTCGCCAAGGGCAGAATCGTTCAACCGGGCAGCCGCGTGTTCCACGATAATCAGATGCCACCCACCGTTTATAGGGTTCAACTGGTTCGGGTGCTGCCGGGCTTCGACGGCATGTTACCTCCGTATCGACCCCATGGGGCCGACGAAGATGATGTGATGACCCTCAACGCCTGCATAAGCTGGCCCATGCTTTGGCCGAAGAACCAAATTCGTTTGGGGGCGGGGGACACCACCCCACAGACAACACCGCCAGTCGTGCTGGCGCCAAGCCATGGCAAGACCCTCGCAACGCTATCGGACATGCCGGACATGGATATGGCACAGGATCCGGACATGCATATGGCATAGGATCCGGACGATGACGACGACAACGACGGTACATTTACCAACGTCAATAAGTACTTCAACGAACATGGGTACGGTGATGAATTCTTGGGGCCTCCTTCTCAAGAACCCAACCCTGCAAAAGACGATCTAGCTGGTACCACGGAGAAATCCAGTTGCAACAGGTGTCGTCTGGCGTTCAGTTCTCATGAGACGCCTCCAGCTGCCGCCTTCACCGAGCCTCAGATAGCCGAGGTGCGAAATATTATCAGCCCCAGCACACTCAAGAAGGCTATCTGTGAGAAGAACTCGATCCCATTACAGCAGAAGAAGAAGGGACGGAAAATAAATAGTAACAAGGGTGCGAGCCAGCCGGCACCGAGTACGATCCGTGCTCAGGACGGGCCAGCTTCACCTAAGGATATCTCGAGGAGGGTGCATGTGGCGGGTAGGCCGATTGTAACATCCCAAATTTTCAATTTGGAATGTTATACATTAGATCATCATGCATATCATATTTTATTTTGCATTTTGGTTGATCCTAGAAATTCTACGCAACTCAATGACCCACGGAGAGAGTTGGGGATTTCGTTATTTTCATATTTGAGTTCTCTCAAATTTTGAGAATAGGATCATTTGATTTTATTTATTTTATCATCAATTATTTCTACTACAAAAATATGAGAGCGGGAATAAAATGACTTTCCCAAAATAAAGAAATATTGAGGATTTAATAATAAAATCAAATAAGATTTTATTTCGGAGTTTTTCGGTGTTTTATTTGAATTTAGGAAAAATGTGCGTTTTTCAAAATTGCATTTAGGGCCCAAATAAATGTTCACCTTGTGCGGCTTGATTTTAGAAGCCCGTGAAAATTTATTTCGGAATTTTTGGAGTCCGTTTAGAATTTCTTTTTATTTTTCTTCTGAGCGGAATAATTAAAAAAAACGAACCGACTTCGGGCCGCATCCGAGCGGGACACCGCCTGGGGGCAGCCTTTAAATAGCGCCGCCCCGAGCCGCCCCAGCCCATCAGCCCCACCTCGATCCGCGCGCGCCACCGGAGCCGCCGCCGCCGATCCCGCCACCCGAGGTTCGTCGCGCCTTGTTTTCCGTGCCGAAAAAAAAGAGAGAGAAAAAAATTCGGCGTTCGTTGTTTTTCTTTTTCTCGGATTAAATCCGCGATTTTTCTGCGCGATTCCTGATCTGATTTCCGTTTTAGTTTAACTTTTCGCTCTTTTATCGGAATCAGGCAATTCAAGCGCCTAGGGATCCGTCTCGAAACCCTCTATCCGTTTAACCAACTTAAACAAGTTTTTGCTACTGTAAAATTTGCCCTAGATCCAGATTAGTAGAACGAAGTTGTTTTCTTTCGCCGTTTGATTCTCGTTGCTTTGTTTGATTTGATTGTTTTTGCCAACCGGAGTTCTTAAGTTGAACCTTCTGTTTAGATCTCTTATTTGAGTTTTACCTATGCATTAGACGAGTACTTATTGTATGCTTGTTTGTTTGTCTGCAATAGAATACCCGGAGTGCGCCGCCTGTTACTCCGAATCGTTAGGTTTCACGGATCATCAGCAAGGCAAGTAACACTTTGATCATACCTTTTCTACTACCCAGTTTTATTGCATTAGATCAATCCTCACACATTGCATGATTAGGATCTAATTAAATTGTGGGATGGGAAGTAGATGAGGTAGTACCTATTACCTGTTTATTATCAAACCTTTGGGAGTTACTTCTACGTTTGCTTATTATGCCATGCTATGCTAGTAGACGTGGATTGGGTGAGTGAAATCCATGACATATGTGAGATTGTTAATTAATGGTTTATATAAGGTGGCAACTTAAACACACATCTGGGTGGATTGAGGCACCTGGGTATTCCAGGACTTGCCTGTTTTCTTTTGGACCGCCACCCAGGCTCAAAGGGATCATGAGACTATTCATACTAGAAACTTTTGTGTGCATCCACAAGCTATTATGGGCTCTAGCATAGTTGACTAAGTTGTGCGAACTCTTACAATGGTAGACTGCAGATGTAGGGGATGTAGGTGGTACGGTCTACCCGATCGTAAGGTGCTAGCGCTTCTGAAAGACTATGTCTCGGTCATCCGTCTTCTCAAACACCATGTAGTGCGAGAAACCAAACGGAGGCGATTGAGTCTTGTGGGGAAAAGTGCGTAAACCTCTACAGAGTGTAATAAACTAATCATGGTTAGCCGTGTCCTCGGTTATGGACATCTTGAGTATCTAGTACTTGGATTTTCATGTGAATCTCAACATGTTACCCTAAATAAATTTTGTTGGGTTATGTTTAATGATGATGCTTAATTGGGATTGAGAATGCTGTCAACCATTCTCAATGTTTAACAACCACCATGATAGTAATTAAATTTTATTCCTTTGAAGTAGGGAAAAATTGGATTTACGCAAAACTGTAATCATAGAGCTTTCCACCAGCCAAATATGCATATAGTATATCTGTTTCATTCCATTACTCTCTATGTGTTACCTTGCCAGCATATTCCATGTGCTGACCCGTTTTCGGGCTGCAATGTTAATGTTGCAGACTTTTCAGACGACGATTAAGGAGTTTTTAGGTCGTGGTCTGATACTCAGTGATGCCATTGGAGTTGATGGACTCACTTATATTCCAAGCCTTCCGATGTTATCGTTATTAGATGGCCTTAAGCCATACTTATTGTAATATGTTCTCTTTTGAGACACTCGATGTAATAAGTGTGTGATTGCTACTCTGTTATAAATCCTCCGAGTACTGTGTGCTGTCAGCATTACTGGTCCAGGGATGACATCGGAGCACAGAGATCAGACTGTTTGAGGTCTGGTTGCTACAAAGATGGTATCAGAGCACACGCTGACTGTAGGACACGACCACTAAGCACAAGACCTAGATCCCTATTCACTCTCTTCTCTTCTGACCTCTCATCTTTTCTACTCTTTAGGATGGCGGATGCAAGGAACAAGTTGACACAACCAGATGAAGATACACCCTTTGGACGACACTTGAAGGAAGTCACTAGATACCTGAACATAATAGTACCAAGTTTCACCGAAACCTATAACACCACTTTACCTGAAGAAGAGCGCTGGATGATTCAAGTTCAAGTTCCAGGAAGGACGTTCATGCCAGTCACTGAGCCCATAGAATTTTCTTTTGATGCACCAACTTGGAGTCTAGGAAAGAGCATGGCAGCTCACATCGCCATGGGACGCATTGGAGAAGTCTACCGCAAGGATCTCAAGGATACTATCTACCAGATTTGTGGGCGCCGAGATGAACACTGGGAGATGATCAGCACCAGGAAGGATAGATCAATTGCAGCTTTTATCCAGGAGCTAAACCAGCACATTCGACGACAGGAGAACCAGATGTGCGCCGACATGATAGATCTGAAGAAGGCTAAGACTAGAATCAAGGAACTGGAGGAAGAACTCAAGGCTACACGTGAAGATTATGAAGAGGAAATTGAAGTATTGGTGGATAAGAATACCGACCTAACTATGAAGCTAGCGATATTTATGGGAGACCCTACGCCAGTAGATGAAGACAAAGAACCCCAGGAAATTAGCCCGGAAGACTACATCATCATCGACGGCACCGACTCGGAAGCAGATAGTAGCGATGATGACGATGATGATGAAGCTAGAGAAGATATCATGGAGTCAACGACCGTAGAATATTTCTAGTAGACCACCTCATCAGTAGTAGTAGTCCACCATGTAAATATAGTAGTACGAGCACTTTTGCGATAGATAGATCGATTGTATGCCCTTGTTTGATTGATTGAAGTGAATTGTTTGTTTTGCCTCATGTGCATATGGGTAGTGTTTTCTCTTTAGACCCCCTCTATTCTTATATCTCATCTTTTCTAAACCCTTAGATGCCTCCGAGACATGACCCCGGATTTGCCTTTCCACCGGAGCTCACCCAGTTGATCCAGCAGCAGAACACATTGATGCAGTTGCTAGTCCAGAATCAGAATCAGGGGAACAACAACAACAACCCACCACCACCACCACCTGTTGACCACTTAGCCCATTTTCTTAGGCTGAATCCGCCGGTGTTTTCCAGTAGCACCGAGCCGATAGTAGTAGATGATTGGCTCCGCAAGACAGCTAGGGAGTTGACCACAACAGGATGCACAGATGCGGAGAAGGTGAAGTTTGCCGCACATCAGCTAGAAGGACCAGCAGCATCATGGTGGGAGAATTTCACAGCCACTTTCCCAGTTGACACTATCACATGGGACCAGTTTCAGCAGGCTTTTCGTACTACACACGTTTCAGCAGGAGCTATGGCCATGAAGAAGCGTGAGTTTCGCAACTTGCGCCAAGGAGGACGGACAGTTGGCCAGTATGTGGAGGAATTTAGTAAGTTAGCACGTTATGCACCAGATGACGTCGCTACGGATACAGCTAAGCAGGAGAAGTTTCTAGAAGGACTGAATGATGAGTTGAGCATGCAGTTGATGGTAGCCACCTTCAACAACTACCAGGAGTTGGTAGATCGTGCTCTTATGATTGAAGGGAAGCAGCAGCAAATTGAGAATCGCAAGAGGAAGTATGGACAAGGAAAGTACAATTCAGGAGCTCAGCAGAAGCCACGTTTTACCCCTAGACCGGGAGGACATTTTCAGCATACCCATGGAGGAGGTAGCTCGCACAATCACAATGGCACCAAGAATGGTAATGGCAACGGAGGAAGCAACGGCCAGAACCGCACCAACCCCTCAACCCCAGTCAAGAAGGACCTGAGCCAAGTCACTTGCTTTAAGTGTCAGAAGACCGGACATTATGCCAATGAATGTCCTGAAGGCCAAAATGGCAATGGAAGTTCTGGGAAGAAGCCGAACCCTTTTAATAGGGGACAGGTGAACCACGTTAGCGTGGAGGAGGTTGAAGCTCAGCTCGATGCAGTAATAGGTAAGTTTTTGGTTAACTCATTTACTACACTCGTTCTTTTTGATACTGGCACATCGCATTCATACATCTCAAGGGATTTGTGGATAAGTATAACCTACCAACCAAAGCCCTTAGGTCACCCATGTTAGTAACCTCGCCCGGAGCAGAGTATGTGGCTAGTCTATGGTGTGTATTGGAATCTCAAGGACTGGATGTGATATTAGGCATGGATTGGTTATCAAAGTATGTAGGGAATATAGAATGTGCTAGTAAGTCAATTTTGCTTACCACCCCAGAAGGGAGAAGGATCAAGTATGTATCCCGGCATGTGCCAAAGAGGACTCAAGTAAATTGCCTAACAGGAGTTGTGCAGGAGGAAGTACCAGTGGTAAGGGATTTCCCTGATGTATTTCCAGAGGAGTTGCCAGGCATGCCACCGGATAGAGATATCGAGTTTTTGATTGAGCTATTGCTAGGCACAGGGCCAATATCAAAGAGACCATATAGGAGGCCAGCAAAGTATTTGGTGGAAATTAAGAAGTAGATTAAGGAGTTACTGGATAAGGGATATATTCGCCCAAGTTCTTCGCCTTGGGGATTGCCAGTACTACTAGTGGAGAAGAAGGATGGATCGTTAAGGATGGTTGTTGATTATCGAGGATTGAATGAAGTAACGATAAAGAACAAGTACCCATTACCAATGATCAACGATCTGTTTGATCGATTGCAAGGAGCTAAGGTATTTTCCAAGATCGATCTGCGATCAGGATACCACTAGTTGAAGATTTGAGAACAGGATATTCCGAAGACAGCTTTTACCACCAGGTATGGGCTGTATGAGTATACTGTTATGTCATTTGGTCTGACTAACGCACCTGCCTATTTTATGAACATGATGAACAAAGTGTTTATGGAGTTTTTGGATAAGTTCGTCGTAGTGTTCATTGATGATATCCTGGTTATTCGAAGAATGAAGAGGAGCATAAGGAGCATTTGCGTTTGGTACTTGGAAAGCTCAGAGAACATCAATTATATGCCAAGTTCAGCAAATGTGAGTTTTGGTTGAAGGAAGTAGTATTCCTCGGACACGTTAGATCTGGAGAAGGTATAGCAGTAGATCCCGCTAAAGTTGAAACCGTGACCAAGTGGGAAGCCCCAACAACAGTTGGAGAGATCCGGAGTTTTCTTGGACTCGCAGGATACTACCGGAGATTTATTGAGAATTTCTCAAAGATTGCGAAGCCTATGATTGAGTTGTTGAAGAAGGATACCAAGTTCATATGGACAGATGAATGTGAGGCTAGTTTCCAGGAGTTGAAGAAACGCTTAGTTACCTCACCAGTACTGATTTTGCCAGACCAGACCAAGGATTATGAGGTGTATTGCGACGCTTCACGTCGAGGACTTGGAGCAGTGCTTATGCAGGAAAGGAGAGTTGTTTCATATGCCTCAAGACAACTGAAGCCTCATGAGTTGAATTATGCCACGCATGATTTGGAGTTAGCAGCCGTAGTGCATGCATTGAAAACATGGAGACATTTTCTGATTGGAAATCATTGTGAGGTGTACACGGATCATAAGAGTTTGAAGTACATTTTCACATAGAAGGAGTTGAATCTCAGGCAAAGGAGATGGTTGGAGCTCATCAATGATTATGATATGAAATTGCATTATCATCCTGGAAAGGCTAATGTAGTAGCAGACGCCTTAAGCCGCAAGAGCCATGTCAATACATTAATGACGAGAGAAATACCAAGGGAGCTAGCAGAAAATCTTCGTGAACTATGGTTGGAAATAGTTTCGAGAGGCTATGTAGCAGCATTGGAGATTCAGTCAACTTTGATGGATAGAATCAGAGAAGCTCAGAAAGCTGACAAAGAGATTGCCGCTATAAAGGAGAAACTGAGCAAAGGAAAAGCTAAAAGATTTCGTGAGGATGAGCACGACACCCTATGGTTTGAAGACCGCATTTACGTGCCCAATGATCCGGAGATCAGGAAGTTGATTTTGCAAGAGGCACACGACTCACCGTATTCGATTCACCCAGGAAATACCAAGATGTATTTGGATTTGAAAGACATTTTCTGGTGGACCGGAATGAAGAAGGATATTGCGGAATATGTAGCAGTTTGTGATGTATGTCAGAGAGTAAAAGCAGAGCATTAGAATCCAGCAGGATTGTTACAACCATTACCGATACCCGAATGGAAGTGGGATAAGTTAGGCATGGATTTTATCATGGGATTGCCCAGGACTCGTTCAGGCTATGACTCGATTTGGGTTGTAGTTGATCGATTGACGAAAGTAGCTCATTTCATCCCAGTAAAGACCACTTATACCAGTGCTAAGTTGGCAAAGATATACATGACCAGGATCGTATGTCTGCATGGAGTTCCGAGGAGTATCGTATCAGATGGAGGAACCCAGTTTACCTCAAAGTTCTGGAAGCAGTTGCACGAAACTTTGGGTACCAGGCTAGAATTCAGTACAGCTTTTCATCCATAGACAGATGGACAGACCGAGAGAGTCATTCAGATTTTGGAGGATATGCTGAGAGCTTGTGCGCTAGATTATGGATCTAGTTGGGACGATAATTTACCATATGCAGAGTTCTCTTACAACAACAGTTACCAAACCAGTTTGAAGATGGCCCCTTTCGAAGCTTTATACGGAAGGAGGTGCAGGACACCGCTGTCATGGGACGAAGTTGGAGACCGCCAGTTGTTTGGACCTGACTTGATCAAGGAGTCTGAACAGAAGGTGAAGTTGATTCGCGATAGGCTCAAGGTAGCCCAGTCCAGACAGAAGAGTTATGCGGATTCTAAACGGAAGGAGACTGTTTACGAAGTTGGAGATAGAGCTTATCTTAGAGTATCTCCACTTTGAGGAACAAAGCGTTTTGGAGTTAAAGGGAAAATTAGCGCCACGATTTGTAGGACCATATCGAGTTTTGGAGCGTATGGGAGAAGTGGCCTAGAAGTTGGAATTGCCCGAAGGATTGTCAGGAGTACATGATGTGTTACACGTTTCTCAGTTAAAGAAATGTCACGCGGAGATGGCTGACATACCCTTGAGAGACACAGTGCCTTTGGAAACTATTCAGTTGGATAATGATTTGACCTACGAGGAGAAACCAATTAAGATCCTCGAGTTTGCCAGTCGAGTTACTCGCAGCAAGGTTATCAAGTTTTGCAAAGTTCAGTGGAGCCACCACACGGAGGATGAAGCCACCTAGGAGCGAGAGGAAGATTTGCTCAAGGAGCACCCTCACCTATTTTCTAGCCAACCCGAATCTCGAGGGCGAGATTCATCTTAAGGGGGGTAGGTTTGTAACATCCCAAATTTTCAATTTGGAATGTTATACATTAGATCATCATGCATATCATATTTTATTTTGCATTTTGGTTGATCCTAGAAATTGTACGCAACTCAATGACCCACGGAGAGAGTTGGGGATTTCGTTATTTTCATATTTGAGTTCTCTCAAATTTTGAGAATAGGATCATTTGATTTTATTTATTTTATCATCAATTATTTCTACTACAAAAATATGAGAGAGGGAATAAAATGACTTTCCCAAAATAAAGAAATATTGAGGATTTAATAATAAAATCAAATAAGATTTTATTTCGGAGTTTTACGGTGTTTTATTTGAATTTAGGAAAAATGTGCGTTTTTCAAAATTGCATTTAGGGCCCAAATAAATGTTCACCTTGTGCAGCTTGATTTTAGAAGCCCGTGAAAATTTATTTCGGAATTTTTGGAGTCTGTTTAGTATTTCTTTTTATTTTTCTTCCGAGCGGAATAATTAAAAAAAAACGAACTGGCTTCGGGCCGTACCTGAGCGGGACACCGCCCGGGGGCAGCCATTAAATAGCGCCGCCCCAGCCCATCAACCTCGCCTCGATCCGCGCGCGCTGCCGGAGCCGCTGTCGCCGCCGCCGACGATCCCGCCGCCCGAGGTTCGTCGCGCCTCATTTTCCGTGCCAAAAAAAGAGAAAAAAATTCAGCGTTCATCATTTTTCTTTTTCTCAGATTAAATCCGCGATTTTTCTGATCGCGATTCATGATCCGATTTTCGTTTTAGTTTAACTTTTCACTCGTTTATCGGAATCAGGCGATTCAAGCGCCTAGGAATTCGTCTCGAAACCCTCTATCCGTTTAACCAACTTAAACAAGTTTTTTGTACTGTAAAATTTTCCCTAGATCCAGATTAGTAGAACGAAGTTGTTTTCTTTCGCCGTTTGATTTTCGTTGCTTCGTTCGATTTGATTCTTTTTGCCAACCGGAGTTCTTAAGTTGAACCTTCTGGTTAGATCTCTTATTTGAGTTTTACCTGTGCATTAGATGAGTACTTATTGTATGCTTGTTTGTTTGTCTGCGATAGAATACCCGGAGTGCGCCGCCTGTTACTTCGAATCGTTAGGTTTCGCGGATCATCAGCAAGGCAAGTAACACTTTGATCATACCTTTTCTACTACCCAGTTTTATTGCATTAGATCAATCCTCACACATTGCATGATTAGGATCTAATTAAATTGTGGGATGGGAAGTAGATGAGGTAGTACCTATTACCTGTTTATTATCAAACCTTTGGGAGTTACTTCTATGTTTGCTTATTATGCCATGCTATGCTAGTAGACGTGGATTGGGTGAGTGAAATCCATGACAGATGTGAGATTGTTAATTAATGGTTTATCTAAGGTGGCAACTTAAACACACATCTGGGTGGATTGAGGCACCTGGGTATTCCAGGACTTGCCTGTTTTCTTTTGGACCGCCACCCAGGCTCAAAGGGATCATGAGACTATTCATACTAGAAACTTCCGTGTGCAGCCACAAGCTATTATGGGCTCTAGCATAGTTGACTAAGTTGTGCGAACTCTTACAGTGGTAGACTAGCAGATGTAGGGGATGTAGGTGGTACGGTCTACCCGATCGTAAGGTGCTAGCGCTTCTGAAAGACTATGTCTCGGTCATCCGTCTTCTCAAACACCATGTAGTGCAAGAACCCAAACGGAGGCGATTGAGTCTTGTGGGGAAAAGTGCGCAAACCTCTGCAGAGTGTAATAAACTAATCATGGTTAGCCGTGTCCCCGGTTATGGACATCTTGAGTATCTAGTACTTGGATTTTCATGTGAATCTCAACATGTTACCCTAAATAAATTTTGTTGGGTTATGTTTAATGATGATGCTTAATTGGGATTGAGAATGCTGTCAACCATTCTCAATGTTTAACAACCACCATGCTAGTAATTAAATTTTATTCCTTTGAAGTAGGGAAAAATTGGCTTTATGCAAAACTGTAACCATAGAGTTTTCCACCAGCCAAATATGCATATAGTATAGTTGTTTCATTCCATTACTCTCTATGTGTTACCTTGCCATCATATTCCATGTGCTGACCCGTTTTCGGGCTGCAACGTTAATGTTGCAGACTTTTCAGACGATGATTAAGGAGTTTTTAGGTCGTGGTCCTATACTCAGTGATGCCGTTGGAGTTGATGGACTCACTTATCTTCCAAGCCTTCCGCTGTTATCGTTATTACATGGCCTTAAGCCATACTTATTGTAATAAGTTCTCTTTTGAGACACTCGATGTAATAAGTGTGTGATTGCTACTCTGTTATAAATCCTCCGAGTACTGTGTGATGTCAGCATTACTGATCCAGGGATGACACCGGAGCACAGAGATCAGACTGTTTGAGGTCTGGTCGCTACACTGATGCTACCGACTAATCTGCTCAATGCTGCAACCAGTGCTATGTGGAGTCTGCATGACAGTGTTCCTTCTTTGGAGAAGCAGTGTCTCCGAGAGAATGATGTGGTGTGATAGCCTGGCTTATTAGGGATGATAGACTATTCATATCAATAAGGAATTCCTTCTTTTCCGGGAGCCCATTCAGACAGAACTCCGAAGTTAAGCGTGCTCAGCTTGGAGTAGTGTCAGGATGGGTGACCGACCGGGAAGTTGCTCCCGGGTGCGCACGAGTGAGGAAAGAGTGCGCAGAAAAGACTAGTATTGATCTCTAGGGCCAGTCTAGATCCCGCCAGGAGTAACGACCACCGGCGGGTGTGTCCGGGGCGTTACAAGTTGGTATCAGAGCCGACCCTCGCGGTTACACGGATGGTTGCGGACAGGTGCGTGGTTATGTTGCTCATGACGTTTGTGACCCGTCGTGGCACCCGGCATGGCACATGTACCGGACTGGAAGCACAGACGTTTGTGCCAAGAGGGAACATTCCTGTGGCCCGACGAGGACGTCGGTTCCTCTGAGTGGGGTTGTATGTGATAGCCTGGCTTATTAGGGATGATAGACTACTCATATCAATAAGGAATTCCTTCTTTTCCGGGAGCCCATTCTGACAGAACTCCGAAGTTAAGCGTGCTCAGCTTGGAGTAGTGTCAGGATGGGTGAGCGACCGGGAAGTTGCTCCCGGGTGCGCACGAGTGAGGACAAAGTGCGCAGAAAAGACTAGTATTGATCTCTGGGGCCAGTCTAGATCCCGCCAGGAGTAACGACCACCGGCGGGTGTCATGTCACTTGTAACGCCCTTGATGCGGCTATATCTCCCACGTGTCGAAGCACGACTCAGAGGCATAACCGCATTGAAAGCAATGCCGCAAGTGAGGTAATCTTCACACAAACCCATGTAATACAATAGGGGAAGAAGATACATAGTTGGCTTACAATCGCCACTTCACACAATTACATGAATAAAGCATTACATCATCCAAATACAATCAAGGTCCGACTACGGAACCAAAATAAAAGAAGAACCCCAAATGCGACAAAGGTCCCCGATCGACCCCAACTGGGCTCCACTATTGATCAACTAGAACGGAACAACACAAAGGACAAGATCTTCATCGAGCTCCTCCTGAGCTTGGTTGCGTCAACTGCACGGTCTCATCGGCACCTGCAAGCTGGTCTTGGAAGTATCTATGAGCCACAGGGACTCAGCAATCTCGCACCCTCGCGATCAAGACTATTTAAGCTTATGGGTAAGCTAAAAGGTATGAGGTGGAGCTGCAGCAAGCGACTAGCATATATGGTGGCTAATATACGCAAATGAGAGTGAGAAGAGAAGGCAAAGCACGGTCGATACAAGTATGATCAAGAAGTGATCCTAAACAACCTACGTCAAGCATAACTCCAACACCGTGTTCACTTCCCGGACTCCGCCGGAAAAAGACCATCACGGTAACACACGCTATTGATTCATTTTAATTAAGTTAAGGTTCAAGTTATCTACAACCGGATATTAACAAATTCCCATCTGCCCATAACCGCGGGCACGGCTTTCGAAAGTTCAAATCCCTGCAGGGGTGTCCCAACTTAGCCCATCACAAGCTCTCACGGTCAACGAAGGAATAGACCTCCACCCGAGACCTTCCGATCAGACTCGGTATCCCGGTACAACAAGACATTTCGACAGGGTAAAACTAAACCAGCAACACCGCCCGAATGTGCCGACAAATCCCGATAGGAGCTGCACATATCTCTTTCTCAGGGCACACTCAGATGAGCCAGACGTTGGGTAAGCCAGCCCAGAGTTGCCCCTAGTAGCCTCGGACATCGCTCAGTTGGACCAACACTCAGAGGAGCACTGGCCCGGGGGGGGGGGTAAAATAAAGATGACCCTTGGGCTGGCCGACCCAAGGGAAAGAAAAAGGCTAGGTGGCGAATGGTAAAACCAATGTTGGGCATTGCTGGAAGAGCTTTACTTAAGGCGAACTATCAAGGGGTTCCCATAATAGCCCAACCGCGTAAGGGACGCAAAATCCGGGAACATAACACCGACATGACGGAAACTAGGGCGGCAAGAGTGGAACAAAACACCAGGCATAATGCCGAGCCTTCCACCCTTTACCAAGTATATAGATGCATTAATTAAATAAGATATATAGTGATATCCCAACAAGCAAACATGGTCCAACAAAGAACAACATCTCCATGTTCCAACAAGGAACAAACTTCAATCTTCACCTGCAACTAACAACACTATAAGAGGGGGTGAGCAAAGTGGTAACATAGCCAATCAATGGTTTGCTAGGACAAGGTGGGTTAGAGGCTTGGTTCAACAATATGGGAGGCATGGTAAGCAAGTGGTGGGTATCGCAGCATAGGCATAGCAAAAGAGCAAGCAACTAAGAAAGCAAAGATAGAAGTGATTTCAAGGGTATGATCATCTTGCCTGAAATCCCGCAAGGAAGAAGAACGCATCCATGACGAAGACAAACGGACGTGGTCGAATGAATCCTCACAACACGACATTATCGGAACCAACCCGAAGAAGCAACACCGGAAAAGAAGCACACAACATAGTAAACAACCAACACATGAACATGATATGATATGCGGGATGCGGTATGCGATGCATATGCATGATTTGACAAGAGATGAAAGAACATGGCTTCAACATGGAAATCCAAGTGTGCCACTGGAAAGGTGAGATGAAATCGCTTGAGAACGATATAAAGAACGCCAGAATCGGAGTTACGGTTTGGAAATGGCAAGTGATTCAAAAATGACACCGGTCTGCGATTTATAGCAAGTAGCCATCTAAATGCAATGAGATGAACATGCTACAGCACCCAAACATGACAACAAAATACATGGCAGGGATGCATTCAAGATGCTTAACAAAAGTCTAGCAATGAGCTACGGCCAATTCATCCATTAACAGGTTCAAACAAGCATGGCAAAAATGCATATGACAAACAGATCTCAGACTTACTGAAATTAACACTTGTCTGGAATTTCAGATCAGGTAGCCCACTTCGAAGCAACAAAACTACATGCTACAGGACCTGATCATGGCAAAGTAAAGCATGGCATGGAGCTACTCAAAGAGCTTAACAAAAGTCCCTTAGTGACCTTGAGCCAAAAGGGATCAGAAAATACAATTGCAAGCATGTGAACAAAGCAAAAACACAATCAGCTTCAGACTTAGAGAAAAACTGACACATGCTGAAATATAACTCAAGTAGGCATGTTTACGAGCTCGATGCACTCACTACAGAGCAAGTCATGGAAAGACAAGCATACATCCATCAAGAAGGCACAAAATTCAAGCTAGACATGGCAAGAACAATAGCATAGCATGCACGGATCAACTACAACATCACCGGCAAAATTGCAAACAAGTTGACAATCTGCCCAGATTCACAAAGTAGCAAAAGTAGAGCTCGATTGACTCAAGCTAGGGTGCTCCATAATTGCAAACAAAGACATGGATGGATAGAGCACTACAAGATTAACAAAACTCCCTTATTGATCATCCTCAAAAGAGGCACGGATCACTAGGAAACAACAAGAACATATGGCATCATGAGATAAACAGCTCCAGGACTTAGTGAAATCACTAAGTCCCTAAAAATAGAATTAGTAAGTGCACCACTTTGCAAGCTTGCACAAGTCACAACACACATCACAAAAATACATGGGTTGCACCTCTGGAAACATGACAAAACCCTTAACAAAACATATGTAGAGCATCAGGGCATATCGTGCACACATTAATCATGGCAAAAATGACAAAAGTGCTAAACGGAGTAGCAGATCTGACAAATAACTCAAGTAGCCCTCTTCTAACAGCATTTCGGGCATCAAGATGAACTCAAATGAAAATGACGCAATGGAATGAAATGATTTACTCTCTGAGATGAACATTTTGATATGCTATATGCATGAATCGGAGCTACGGACGCAAAGTTACAGGGCTACGAACATGTGCATATGGACTGAGAATATCAGGGACTTAGTAGAAAAAATCACCCCGAGATCTAGGGTTTACTGTTCACGGCACGCGAACCGAGAACTCCGGCGAGGCGGCGGCAGCTCCGGCGAGGTCGCAAAACCGGCGGTGAGGCGAGGGAGAGCCGGATCCGGCCGGATCCGGGCCGGATCTGGCGGCGGCGGCCGGCGGCGATGCGGCAACGGCGGGGCGGCGGCGCGGCGCGGGCGAGCTGCGCGGGGCAGCGCGGCGGCGGCAGATGGCGGCGAGCGCGGGCGCGGCGTCGTGGAAGAGAGGGCGCGGGCGGCGGTGCGGAGATGGGCCGGGAGGGCCGGCTCCGGGTTCCCGCGGCCCGCGGTGGGAGGCAGCGGCGGCGGACATGTGGCGGGCGTGGAGTGGCTGGCGGCGGCGGCGGGATTCGTCCGGTGGAAAACGGACGTGTCCGGCGCGGTGCGAGCGGATTTTTAGGGTTTCGGAGGTAGGAGGAGATCCGAAAATCGGGGGGGGGGGGTGTTTAAATAGGCATAGAGGGAGCTAGGAGAGTCCAAATGAGGTGCGGTTTTCGGCCACGCGATCGTGATCGAACACTCTAGATGATGGAGCAGAGTTAGGTGGGTTTTGGGGCAAATTGGAGGGGTATTGGGCTGCAACACACACGAGGCCTTTCCGGTCCCTTGGTTAACCGTTGGAGTATCAAACGAAGTCCAAATGATACGAAACTTGACAGGCGGTCTACCGGTAGTAAACCAAGGCTGCTTGGCAAGTCTCGGTCCAATCCGGAAATGTTTAAACCCCACACATGAAGAAAGGTAGAAACGACCACCGGAGGAGAACGGAGCACCGAATTGCAAAACGGACAACGGGAAAAATGCTCAGATGCATGAGACGAACATGTATGCAAATGAAATGCACATGATGACATGATATGCAATGCATGACACACAAGCAATGACAAGGCAACAACAGCGAATAACTGCACGACACCTGGCACATCGGTCTCGGGGCGTTACATGTGGCATACCCAGTTTTTGTGGCCAAGGTGCCAGAGGGCAAGGGCTTTGTGGATAGCGCCATCGGGGGTATGATCGTCCTGTGGTTTGATGACATCTTTGCTATGTTTAACCTTCATCCGCTGCACTACACCTTTGGTCGGCTATTTTCGCTGTGTATGGAGATGCGGATCATTAGAGACAAGACCCCGGACATCGTGATAGTCGACCCCTTCTACATGCGTGCCAAGATCTTGGGCAACACTGGGGACCGGCAAGTTGCGAGTTCATACCTCGAAGGCGTCATTCTGTTAAACCCAGATAAGGATAACTTCCTCGTGCCTTACTTCCCAAGTAAGTCATCCCCTCACTGCCCCGTAACATATGATTTCTTAGATTTTGATCGTTCTTTTTTTTTCTAACATTCCGTGTTTTGTGCAGTGACACACATTGCACACTCATCCTCTTAAGCCCGAAATATTCCATGGCCATGTATTTCAACTCGGACCGTCAGTCGAAGAAAGACTACACAAATATCAAGAAAGTTCTTGATGATGTTCTCCCTGGCTACGCCAGATCTGGAGGCACCTTCACCAGGCCAATTCGTAGGTACGGCAAGCACGTGTTCCCCCACAATACGACGTTCCCCTGCATCAAGCAGCCGCCTGGCGGTCAGAAGGATGCCTACTACGCCCTCCATCACATGCGGGCGATCGTACGGGACCATAATCACCTTCTGCTACCAAATAATCTCAAAGATTGGGCCGCAAGCTTGTTGGCAATCCAGGACGCGGACATCAGACAAGAATTCTTTCGCATCCAATCAGAGTCTGCGAAAATCATCCATCAAGATGTCCTTCGTACCTCGGGGCAGTTCTACATCAGATATCAACCGTCCAACAGTGAGATAGACACAACGCTACAAATGTAGGCTGACAACGCCCGCGATTTCATGACCATCATGATAGACGGCAGCTTCATCCACGCTTCGGTCCCTGAGTCGAGTCGAAAGTAGTGATGCTATGTGTAGTTCTAAAATATCAATTAGCTCATGTTGTAATTAAACTTTAATGAACTTGTATGTCTCTTTGGTTTGGACAGTCGTTCAACTTATATGTAATCGATGCTATTTATTAGTAGGACCATGAATCGTGCTATTAATGTCTTGCTTTTCTCTTTCGATCCTTTTGTTGCATACTTATATATGGCTTATGTATTGTCTGTGAATTGCTACTAACGTTTTGTTTGGCTAGTGCATAGAGATGCTGTCGTATGTCGTGTACAAGGGTAAGGTTCCCGGAGTCTACGACGACTAGGAGGAGTGTCGGAGACAGGTTCACTGTTTCAGCGGTAACAGTTACAAAGGGTACACCACTAGGGTGGAGGCGGAAGCTAGATACACGCGCTATCTAGAGGGAGAGAGGAGGGAGCGGAGGAGGAACCAGATGAAGACCAGTTTCATCGCGATGATGCTCATCGTGATGACCGCAACTCTCTTCTATGTGATGGTAGTTTAGATGATCGATATCGACTTGTAATGTGAAGAAAAACTCGCTACTCGCGGTCTCGAGACTTGTAATATTCTAACTTTGTTCGGTCTTTTGAATTCAAAGACTAATATGATGAACTGTATTCGGAGACTAATCTTCTATTGTATTCGATGAATCTGTTGTTGTTGTGTGGTGCTGTCTATATTCTGTCCAGTAATATATTTTGTAACCTGTGCAAATATCAAAAAAGAAAAAAATAATTCCTAATATTCATACTAGTGGCGCACCACACGGCACTTTAGTGGCGCACTGTAATAAACACACTAGTGGCGCACTGCCTAGTAGTGCGCCATTAGTAACCCAGAGCACAAGGTAAATATGCCCCCCTGGGAGGCATACTAATGGGGCACCACGAGACACACTAATGGCGCACTGCCTGGTGCGCCACTACTATCTGGTATACTAATGGCGCACCAGGGGTGCGCCATTAGTATTAGTTACTAATGGCGTGATGATAGTGGCGCACCTGTAGTGCGCCATTAATGGCGAAAACAGGTGCGCCACTAACATGCCTTTTCCTAGTAGTGTTGCATTCTGTTTTTGTATACCATGTGAGGAATAAATCGAATTTGGCTGCACTTAATACATGAGAAACATATACAAGTGCTATATTTCCTAGTTCTTAATCATGCTTGTTTGGACAAATGGGTTTTCCATGTGGCTTGAATTAATCTGATGAATCTGCAATGTGCTTATTTTTCATCAACATATTTTACTGATAGTATGCGAACCCTTACTTGACGTGATGACTAACTACCTTATATGTGTTGCAGGGAAACAATGGGAAGCACTGAGGTTTACAAGATGGTACTAACTATTATACCTCGCCTTTTTTTATTCCTTTGCCCCATTTCCAATATAGAGAAGATATATATGCACATCCTTGTTTTTAGTGTTCAGTCATGATTACCTCTCAAACCACCTTTGTGGTCAGGAGGCGAGGAAAGTTTTCATACAACACCCACGATTCAATATTGAAGTGTTCCTGAAGAGGTCGAAGGATGGACGGTCAATCATCCACAGGCACTAGCCTAAAGTTGCAAAGACCTTCAACATGAATGAAGGCTCAATATTCGCCTTCCGCTTTGGCAGTTTTCCAGATGAGATGCATCTCTCTATGTACCGTCTATGATGCTAATTTCGAAAGGTTCTAGATGTTGCATGTGAAACTTGCTGCTGGTGCAGTTGTGTAATGGGGTAACTGAGTGCTGAAGCTATATCATGTTGTACTCCGATGTATTTCAATTATGAAATATTGCTTCCTTAATATGGAAATGGAATATAGTATGTGCTTAATATGAATGTCAATTACATTAGTAAATGGATTATTAATAATAGGGCAATTAGCCTGCTAATTGGCCAATTAGCTTGCTAATTGGGTTTTCGTATTGCAAACGGTTAATGAGAAAACACCATGGGCGATGACCTCAGGCAATGCACACAGTTTCTAGGAAAAAACCGTGTTGGATCAATGAACAATCATACACGACATTCTTTTTAAAACTATTTGCGTTACGCCACCTTGCACAAACGTTTTCCTTGTAGCGACTCTGTGGGATGTATATACGAACGGAAATGTTTAGCGGGGACTGACTGTGTGGGATGTATATACGAACGGAAACGTTTAGCGGTGACTGACTGCGTGGGATGTACTTGCGACCAGAAACAATTTCGCCGTATAATTGTATTTTTTAGCACTACTGTACGTATTTCCGAATTTGAGCGCTCGCCGATCACACACGACCTCATTTTGCCGAGCGTGTGTGCCAGGAGGGCATATCCCCAATGGTTTCTGGGTCGTGTGGGAAGGACCCCCCTATCACCCACACTCACTTGGCGACGGTTCCGAATGCCATCACGGAAAGGGGTTAAAAACCGTTTGTTTAGGACCGACGGGTACCAGTGTCTCTAGTACCGCGCAACCTTCGCCGGTACCATAAACCCACCATATACCTTCCTCAAAACAACCACCATACCTACCTATTATGGCATTTCCATAGCCATTCCGAGATATATTGCCATGCAACTTTTCACCGTTCCGTTTATTATGACACGCTCCATCATTGTCATATTGCTTTGCATGATCATGTAGTTGACATCGTATTTGTGGCAAAGCCACCGTTCATAATTCTTTCATACATATCACTCTTGATTCATTGCACATCCCGGTACATCGCCGAAGGCATTCATATAGAGTCATATTTGTTTCTAAGTATCGAGTGGTAATTCTTGGGTTATAAGTAAATAAAAGTGTGATGATCTTCATTATTAGAGCATTGTCCCATGTGAGGAAAGGATTATGGAGACTATGATTCCCCCACAAGTTGGGATGAGACTTCGGACAAAAAAAAGAGGCCAAAAAATGAGAGAAGACCCAAATAAAAAATGAGAGAAAAGAGATAAGGGGCAATGTTACTATCCTTTTTCCACACTTGTGCTTCAAAGTAGCACCATGATCTTCATGAAAGAGAGTCTCCTACATTGTCACTTTCATATACTAGTGGGAATTTCTCATTATAGAACTTGACTTGTATATTCCAATGATGGGCTTCCTCAAATTGCCCTAGGTCTTCGTGAGCAAGCAAGTTGGATGCACACCCACTTAGTTTCTTGTTGAGCTTTCATAAACTTATAGGTCTAGTGCATCCATTGCATGGCAATCCCTACTCACTCACATTGATATCTATTGATGCGCATCTCCATAGCCCGTTGATACGCCTAGTTAATGTGAGACTATCTCCTTCTTTTTGTCTTCTCCACAACCACCTTCTATTCCACCTATTGTGATATGTCCATGGCTCACGCTCATGTATTGCGTGAAAGTTGAAAAAGTTTGAGAACATCAAACATATGAAACAATTGCTTGGCTTGCCATCGGGGTTGTGCATGATTTAATTTTTTTGTGTGATGAAGATGGAGCATAGCCAGACTATATGATTTTGTAGGGATAAGCTTTCTTTGGCCATGTTATTTTGGGAAGACGTAATTGCCTTGTTAGTACGCTTGAAGTATTATTGTTTTTATGTCAATATTAAACTTTTGTTTTGAATCATACAGATCTGAACATTCATGCCACAATAAAGAGATTACATGGATAAATATGTTAGGTAGCATTCCACATGAAAAATTCTGTTTTTATCATTTACCTACTCGAGGACGAGCAGGAATTAAGCTTGGGGATGCTTGATACGTCTCCAACATATCTATAATTTTTTATTGTCCCATGCTATTATATTATCTATTTTGGATGTTTTATATGCATTAATATGCTATTTTATATTATTTTTAGGACTAACCTATTAACCTAGAGCCCAGTGCTAGTTCCTGTTTTTCCCTGTTTTTGAGTTTCGCAGAAAAGGAATACCAAACGGAATAAAACCTTCGCGATGATTTTTCTTGGACCAGGAGACAACTAGGAGACTTAGATATGAAGTCGGAGGAGACATGATGTGGCTACAAGGGGGGTAGGCGCGCCCCCACCCTTGTGGGCCCCTCGTGCACCTCCTGACCTAATTCTTCCGCCTATATATACTCTTATATCTCCAAACCACAAGAACAAGCCACGAAAACACTTTTCCACCACCGCAACCTTCTGTACCCGTGAGATCCCATCTAGGGACCTTTTCCGGCATCCTGCCGGAGGGGGATTCGATCACAGAGGGCTTCTACATCAACTCTATTGCCCTTCCGATGAAGCGTGAGTAGTTTACCTCAGACCTACGGGTCCATAGCTAGTAGCTAGATGGCTTCTTCTCTCTCTCTCTCTTTGATTCTCAATACCATGTTCTCCTCGATGTTCTTGGAGATCTATTCGATTTAATACTCTTTTTGCGGTGTGTTTGCCGAGATTCGATGAATTATGGATTTATGATCAGCTTATCTATCAATATTATTTGAAACTCCTCCTAATTCTTATATGCATGATTTGATATCTTTGTAATTCTCTTCGAACTATCGGTTTAGTTTGGCCAACTAGATTGGTTTTTCTTGCAATGGGAGAAGTGCTTAGCTTTGGGTTCAATCTTGCGGTGTCCTTTCCCAGTGACAGTAGGGGCAGCAAGGCACGTATATTTATTGTTGCCATCGAGGATAAAAATATGGGGGTTTCATCATATTTCTTGAGTTAATTCATCTACATCATGTCATCTTGCTTAATGCGTTACTCCGTTCTTTATGAACTTAATACTCTAGATGCATGCTGGATAGCGGTCGATGTGTGGAGTAATAGTAGTAGATGCAGAATCATTTCGGTCTACTTGACATGGACATGATGCCTATATTCATGATCATTGCCTTAGATATCGTCATAACTTTGCGCTTTTCTATCAATGGCTCAGCAGTAATTTGTTCACCCACTGTATTATTTGCTATCTTGAGAGAATCCTCTAGTGAAACCTATGGCCCCCGGGTCTATTTTCCATCATATAAGTTTCCGATCTACTGTTTTGCAATCTTTTACTTTCCGATCTATAAACCAAAAATATTTACTTTACCGTTTATCTATCTCTATCAGATCTCACTTTTGCAAGTGACCGTGAAGGGATTGACAACCCCTTTATCGCGTTGGGTGCAAGTTGTTGTTTGTTTGTGCAGGTATTCGGTGACTTGTGCGTTGTCACCTACTGGATTGATACCTTGGTTCTCAAACTGAGGAAAATACTTATCTCTACTTTGCTGCATCACCCTTTCCTCTTCAAGGGAAAAAACAATGCAAGCTCAAGAAGTAGCACCAACCTCTATGCAAATTCAAGAGGCAATGATTTCTGGGAAAATCATCCAGAATTATTGTCAGTTGGAAGATTAACATGGATAAATCCTAGTCAATCTGGGGGCTAATGTTGGGGATATAACCCCACGATATGACTCGCTCATTCAGGGTCGAGTTATCCAGTGGTGACTTGAGGAATAGGTTTGTTACATGGGCCACGATGACCATGAAGCTCAGGGCCTAGAGGGCGACTTGTGGAGCGGGCTGGCTCATGGCTCAATTCTAGGGACACCGGCTCGGTGAGGAGACAAAGGAAACTTCCCATACTTAGTTTAAATCAAACTCAAAAGCAACGAGGCAATCCAACTTCCATTGAAGCAACTTTCCTAGAACTAGCTGCCATTGTATCAGTTGGTGCCATTTCTTCTCTTGGAGGCAGGGTAATAGATTAAGATTAGGTGGTAAGCGAAGGAACTGTAGGACTTAGGGCTGCGGGTGAGCGCAACTTCAATAGGTCGAGGGGAGGAAGAGAAGAAAAAGTAGATATTTCACCTGGTGTCATAATAACCATTGTTTTCGAGTTTGAAGGCATAAGCGCAACAGAGATCTTCTTTCATTTAAGAAGAATCCACCGTAAAGAAGAGGAGGAGGTAAGATAAGTAGAAAACAGACTAGGGCACATGTTGTATTACGACCTGGACTCTGTTGTAAGCTCAGGGCCTCGACTTGTATATAAAGGGGAGCCCCTAAGGCAGAAGGACTAAGTTGCAAGCTCTCGAGTGCTAGGTTAGCCAAGTTGCACCCTTGTAATCGAGATCCTAAGCAATAATCAAACTAGCACGAAGTAGGCTATTTCCTCCATCGAGAGGGGCCAAACCTGGGTAAACCCTTGTCTCTCGATATCGATCAACCCCATTCAAGCTACTTCCTCGTGGCGATGGCCTCGCGACTAAGTCTTTTCATGAGAACATCTACCGTGACAAAACCACGACAGACACGGACGTGGAGGCTGCCTACATGGCAGCGATGGCACCTCCTTAATCAGGAAGCATCTTGCTAGGATGGCCGGTCCGACAGGGCAGAAATGCACGGATTGCAAGACTGATGTTCTTTTGGATCCGGGCATGTAAAAGCTAAGCATATTTGCCTCTTTTTGGTTGTAATCGGGGATGCGATCCGGTGCAGGTGTGATATGTTGTGTTGTTTGAATCAAGTAGATTTGAATTTGTTAGCAGATAGAATGCAGTTACGATTGGATAACGTCCTCACGCATCCGTGTCTACGGGACTGGTCCCTGTCCGTGGACGGATGCAGGAGGTTTTTTGTGTGTTGCCGTTGAGATGCCCTTAGAGCATCTCCAGCCGTGTCCCAATAGGCCCCTCAGGGTGACTTTTTCAGCGCCGGCGCCCAAACCCCCACCCCCTCCAGTCATGCCCCCAAGACGCCGAAATCCGCCGGCTCGGCCCGTTTTTGGGCCCGGTGATCCCAGGCTGAACCCAGCGCACTTGGGGCACTGGGGGCTCCGGCATCAGGGGTAAACATGCCTGGGCCACACTGTCAGTTGATACGTCTCCATCGTATCTATAATTTTTGATTGTTCCATGCCAATATTCTACAACTTTCATATACTTTTGGCAACTTTTTATACTATTTTTTGGGACTAACATATTGATCCAGTGCCCAGTGCCAGTTCATGTTTGTTGCATGTTTTTTATTTCGCAGTAAATCCATATCAAACAGAGTCCAAACAGGATAAAAACTGACGGAGATTTTTTTGGAATATATGTGATTTTTGGGAAGAAAAATCAACGCGAGACGATGCCCGAGGGGGCCACGAGGCAGGGGTGCGCCCCAGGGGGGAAGGCGCACTGTGGGCCCTCATGGCCACTCCATAAGGCGGTTGATGCCCTTCTTTCCCCGCGAGAAATCTAATATCCGGATAGAGATCGTGTTAAAATTTCAGCCCAATCGGAGTTACGGATCTCCAGGAATATAAGAAACGGTGAAAGGGCAGAATCTGAGAATGCAGAAACAAAGAGAGACAGATCCAATCTCGGAGGGGATCTTGCCCCTCCCATGCCATGGAGGCCATGTACCAGAGGGGAAACCCTTCTCCCATCTAGGGAGAAGGTCAAGGAAGAAGAAGAAGGGGGGGCTCTCTCCCCCTCGCTTCCGGTGGTGCCGGAACGCCGCCGGGGGCCATCATCATCACCTCAATCTACACCAACACCTCCGCCATCTTCACCAACATCTCCATCACCTTCCCCCCTCTATCTACAGCGGTACACTCTCCCGCAACCCGCGGTACCCTCTACTTGAACATGGTTCTTTATGCTTCATATTATTATCCAATGATGTGTTGCCATCCTATGATGTCTGAGTAGATTTTTGTTATCCTATCGGTGGTTGATGAATTACTATGATTGATTTAATTTACTTGTGGTTATGTTGCTATCCTTTGGTTCCCATCATATGAGTGCGCGTGTGGATCACACCATAGGGTTAGTTGTATGTTGATAAGACTATGTATTGGAGGGCAAGAGTGACAGAAGCTTCAACCTAGCATAGAAATTGATGCATACGGGATTGAAGGGGGACTAATATATCTTAATGCTATGGTTGGGTTTTACCTTAATGAACATTAGTAGTTGCGGATGCTTGCTAATAGTTCCAATCATAAGTGCATAGAATTCCAAGTCAGGGATGACATGCTAGCAGTGGCCTCTCCCACATAAAACTTGCTATCGGTCTAGTAAAGTAGTCAATTGCTTAGGGATAATTTCGCAACTTCTACCACCACTTTTCCACACTCGCTATACTAACTTTATTGCTTCTTTACCTAAAAAAGCCCCTACTTTTTATTTACGTGTTCTTTATTATCTTGCAAACCTATCCAAAAACACCTACAAAGTACTTCTAGTTTCATACTTGTTCTAGGTAAAGCGAACGTTAAGCGTGCGTAGAGTTGTATCGGTGGTCGATAGAACTTGAGGGAATATTTGTTCTACCTTTAGCTCCTCGTTGGGTTTGACACTCTTACTTATCGAAATAGGCTACAATTGATCCCCTATACTTGTGGGTTATCAAGACCTTTTTGTGGCACCGTTGCTGGGGAGCCATAGCGTGGGGTGAATATTCTCGTGTGTGCTTGTTTGCTTTATCACTAAGTAATTTTTATTTGTTGTTCTAAGTTGTTCTCTATCTTTAGTTATGGATATGGAACATGAAATACCAAAAAATTAGGTGTACTTGCTACTCATGGAGATGGGGAACCTCCTAAAACCCTCGATGCTCATTATGTGAAAGAGATTATGTACTACTTTGATAATCTTGAGAAAACCCCATTCAATTATGTTATGGGACACACGTTGGATCAACATGAATACTTTATGGATTATCGCTTGACTCAAAAAGGGAAACTATTATGGGATCAAATTCATATGTTGCATTGGTATGCTCAGGAACTATGCTTGAGATATGATTATACTTGTTGCTATAGGATGAAGGCTCCACACCTTCCCTTTTCATGCAAATTTAATGATGATAAAACCTTGGCATCTTATGCTAATGGTATATATGATTACTATGATGTGGAACAAACAGAAGAATTTGTTGCTTTTATGGGTGCTTATGAAATTGAATCTTTGTTTAAAGAGGGTGAAAAAATTGATGATTCAGTTTATAGACCTGAAAATTTAGTTATCCTTAAATATTGCTATGAGAATTATGAATCCAATTCTGATATTGATGATTTTATCGAGAGAGTCTCCCCTGTCCAAGAAGAGACTAATATTTTGATGAAACTGTGAGCTCATTGGATGAAAAAGATGATGAGGAGAGCGAAGAACAAAAGGAGGAAGAGCGGATTGATCACCCGTGCCCACCTTCTAATGAGAGTAACTCTTCAACTCATACAATGTTTAATTTCCCTTCGTGCTTACCGAAGGATGATTGCTATGATGACTGTTATGATCCCGTTGATTCTCTTGAAATATCCCTTTTTGATGATGCTTGCTATGCTTGTGGCCAAGATGCCAATATGAATTATTCTTATGGAGATGAACTTGCTATAGTTACTTATGTTAAACATGAAATTTTTGCTATTGCACCCACGCATGATAGTCCTATTATCTATTTGAATTCTCCCGACTACACTATATCAGAGAAGTTTGCCCTTATTAAGGATTATATTGATGGGTTGCGTTTCACTACTACACATGATGATTTTGATAGATATAATATGCATGTCCTTTCTGCTCCTACTTGCAATTATTATGAGAGAGGAACTACATCTCCGCCTCTTTATGTTTCCAACACGAAAAAAATGCAAGAAACTACGCATTGGCCTTTACTTTGTGTGCATGAATTGTTCTTCTATGACATGCCTATGCATAGGAAGAGAGTTAGACTTCGTTGTTGCATGATATATGTTACTTTTTTCTCACTACTAAATTACAAATCATTGTTAATTAAAATTGGCTTTGATATATCTTGGGATCCGGGTGGATCCATTACTTGAGCACTATATGCCTAGCTTAATGGCTTTAAAGAAAGTGCTGCCAGGGAGACAACCCGGAAGTTTTAGAGAGTCATTTATTTCTATTGTGTGCTTTTGTAAAGTTTAAAAATAAAAATAATGTGCCAAGGTTTGCCTTTAGGATGTTTTAGATTGCTTGTTGGTTTGTGCGGTGCAGGACAGAAACTTTGGCTGTAGTGTGTGATTTTACATTTTTTACTGGAACGTCAAACGGTTATGAAACGTTTTGCACTGTCTTTATATACAAACTTTTTATTTTTCCTAATTTTGGTAGAATTTTTGGAGTACCTGAGGTATGGTGAATGTTCAGATTATTACATACTATTCTGTTTTAGACAGATTCTGTTTTTGATGCATAGTTTGCTTGTTCTGATGAAACTATCGATTTATATCAGTGGATTAAGCCATGGAAAAGTTATATTACAGTAGCTATAATGCAAAAACAAAATATGAATTGGTTTGCAACAGTACTTAGAGTAGTTATTTGCTTTATTATACTAACGGATCTTACCGAGTTTCCTGTTGAGTTTTGTGTGGATGAAGTGTTCGAAGATCGAGGAGGTCTCGATGTGAGGAGAAGAAGGAGAGGCAAGATCTCAAGCTTGGGGATTCCCAAGGCACCCCAAGTAAATATTCAAGGAGACTCAAGCGTCTAAGCTTGGGGATGCCCCGGAAGTCATCCCATCTTTCTTCAACAAGTATCGGTATGTTTTCGGATTCATTTCGTTCATGTGATATGTGCAATCTTGGAGCGTCTTTTGCATTTAGTTTTCATTTTTATTTTATGCACCATGCTGGTATGAGATAGTCCTTGTTTTATTTATAGAATGCTCATTGCATTTCTCTTAAATCTTTTGAGTATGGATTTATAAAATGCCTCATGTGCTTCGCTTATATCATTTGAAGTTTGGATTGCCTGTTTCTCTTCACATAGAAAACCGCCATTTGTAGAATGCTCTTTTGCTTCACTTATATTTGTTAGGGCGTGGGCATATCTTTTGTAGAAAGAATTAAACTCTCTTGCTTCACTTATATCTATTTAGAGAGATGACAGGAATTGGTCATTCACATGGTTAGTCATAAAATCCTACATAAAACTTGTAGATCACTGAATATGATATGTTTGATTCCTTGCAATAGTTTTGCGATATAAAGATGGTGATATTAGAGTCATGCTAGTGGGTAGTTGTGGATTGTTGAAATACTTGTGTTGAAATTTGTGATTCCCTTAGCATGCACGTATGGTGAACCGTTATGTGATGAAGTCGGAGCATGATTTATTTATTGATAGTCTTCCTTATGAGTGGCGGTCGGGGACAAGCGATGGTCTTTTCCTACCAATCTATCCCCTTAGGAGCATGCGCATAGTACTTTGTTTCGATGACTAATAGATTTTTGCAATAAGTATGTGAGTTCTTTATGACTAATGTTGAGTCCATGGATTATAGGCACTCTCACTGTCGTGGTTTTGTCACGGCAGATGCCCTCGTGAAAGGACTTAGTCATGGAGCCATCGCTACGGGTTAGCTTAAAGGGGTTAAACCGGACAAGGGACATGAGAGTTTTATACTAGTTCGGCCCCTTATGATGAAGGTAAAAGCCTATGTCTAGTTGTGATGGAATTGCTGGGGTTTCGATGACCAGGGAGCGAATCCGCTTTGCCTGGCTCTCGAGTTGTTATTGTGTGTTGTCCCTAAACCGCCGCCGGGTTGTCCCTTTATATACATAGGTTGACGCCCGCCAGTTTACAGAGTCCCTAGGCCAGATCATAAACGTGTCCGGCTCGGCCTCTATTCCTTCTAACTTACAATACAAGTTACATATTCATGCCGGTTTATGTCTACAGGCCTTAACCCGCCTTTGGGCCTTGGGCCTTCCTGAAGCGCCACCATCCTTGTCTTCATGGGCCTTTGAATAAAGCAACCATCATGGGAGAATCTGGCCTCTCCTAGCCGGTTTACGCCCGGTGGTAATATCCCCAACATTAGGCCCCAGATTGATTTGAACTTGTTCATGTCAATTTTCAACACTTAGAAAAATTCCTCCTTTGCATCTTTACCTTGATCTTGTAAACCGTCGTGACATCATCCTCCAACATCATGATAAACCGCCATGACGTCACTTGTTATTTATTTATACATCTCACCTTCACTTAATGAGCCTCCGACAATCGAGGCGACCGCTTCGTTATATATCCAATTTTCGGGCTCCTTGATTCTCGCGCCTGTCACCTCGCCATTTACTTTATAAATAGGGCCAAGGGTCATTTTCTTTTTTTCCCTTCGTCTCCTCGCGATGCCCCTGCACCCGGGCGCCGCCGTCGTCGTCGTCGAGTTTCGCCTCTGCATCACCGTTGGCCGCTGCATCGACCTGGTTGCATCAGAAAGACGCGGCGCACCTCCGCTACCTCAACAGCTATTGTAAGCCTTTCCTTCTTTCCTCTATAGATCCATTAGGGTTCATACGGGTTCATGTCGCTCTTCTTGTGTTCTTTGTCATCCCATAGATAGCAGAGCTCGATCTTTGACGTGTTCCGCATAGTAGCTATGGTACTCGTTATCTCGGCCATTTAAACCAAACCTTAAGTACCTAATAACTTGATCTGGACCTTTTGTGAACTGCTTCGGGACCAAACCTTTTTAAGTCTCAATATTTTCCTTTTCCTGACTTACGGTAGATCCAAAATTTCAATGCAATCTTGTGAAACCTATTTTTCCTTACTTAGTCATTCTTGCCTTAGATCTGTATCTTCCTTATCCGCATAGGCGGTTTATCCTTGTAGAAAGTAATCTATCATATACCATTAGTCCCCTTGTAAACCGCCAATCCCTTTATCTCCGTTGTCATACTCCGGTTTAATAATATGTGTATACCTCTGTTTCTGCTTATCGCTTTATCATTTATAATTGCATCAGCCTCCGGTTTACCAATTTTATATGCTTGAATTCCTTTCTCCCTATTATACCTTATACATCACCATTAATGAATTGTAAACCGGCATTATTTTCTTCCCAGCTTTGCACTTGCAATGGCCAAGCAGTTTTATTCCTGCAACTGGGTCCCCTCACGGGTTACAGAGGAGCAACTGGACGGAATGGTCAAGATTGGTACCTTACCGAAGAAAAATGAAATCCGGTGGCGAGTTCTTGGGCCGGAAAATCCTCCTACTCCCAAGCAGGGTGAAGTAGTGGTGTTTGTTGATCACATAGGCCGTGGCTTTAAACCACCCGGATCAAAGTTTTTTCGAGATGTACTTGCTAGCTTTCAACTCCATCCTCAAGATATTGGACCCAACTCGGTATCCAATATATGCGACTTTCAAGTCTTTTGTGAAGCGTACCTCCAAGAAGAACCAACTGCCGAGCTGTTCCGAGATTTCTTCCATTTAAACCGTCACACTGAGTTTGTAGATGGACCCAATACTGAACTTGGCGGTGTCTCAATTCAGAAAAGGAAAGAAGTTGAGTTTTCTCATGCCAAACTTCACAGTCACCCAGAAGAATGGAATCAAACTTGGTTCTATTGCAGAGACACCTCTCTCGAAGATGAGAACCCACTGCCGGGTTATCGTGCTCACCGGCTCGCTAATACTCATCCACTTCCGCAACGACTAAGTGCCCAGGAACGGGCCTCGTACACACCTCAACTCGCCAAGCTTAGAGCCTTCCTGGCCAATGGTTTAACAGGCGTGGACTTCGTCCGTTGCTGGATATCCTGGAGCATTTTGCCGTTAAGTCGCCGCTCCGGCTTAATGTGTGAGTATACTGGTGACGTATAAGACTCTCAACGTCATATCAATATTCAGCTAACAGATGAAGAAGCCACTGAGTCTGTGAAGAAAATGTTGAACAAAATGGAAGCTGTCTGCAGCAAGACCGGGTTAAGTCCCGTTTACACACAAAACAAGTCGCCCGCTGTAAGTATTGTCTGTGCTTCTGCTTTACACCTAATATTTTTGGACTATGCCATCTTTGAATACCCTCTGCCCATTCTTAAACAGGGTGATGATCCGTTCCGGAAAAAGAAACCTCAAGAGAAAGCGGTGAAGTCTTCTCGTCCTAAAACAAAAGCCGTCAAGAAAACCACAAAGAGGAAGGCACCTGAACCCATCGGTTTAGAGCTTGATGACGACCCGGATGAACCGGAAGCAGAGGTAGAACTTGATTCACTTTTCATGCATCTCATTGACAATGATATTTATCAGGAGGACATTGAAGGCAGCCAAGCTGATGATGCAGAGGTAATTATCCTTTCCTCCGGTTCAGATCCTCTGCCAACACAAAAAATCCGTCAAGCAGTCCGGAAAGTAAGCTTTTCTTACCCTCTTGCTCACTTGGATCCAACATTTATTTTGAAGAAGTAGCAGCACGAGGCTCGCCGCACAACCCGGCACAACGGCCAAACGGTCACTTCGACCGGTTTACCGAATAACCCGGTCCAGAAACGCCGACCTGAGGTCTCACCGACTTCTGACACTTCTTATCCCAGGGCCGGCTATTTCCGACAACCTCTTAATCTGTCCGATTTGAATTATCAGGTGACACCTCCTTCATCCTCTGGTGAGTCAACAGCGACACAACTCCCTCCTCTTAAGACCATTGCTGGGTAAGTTTTAACTGAATCTGTTGACGCTTTGTATTTCATGCTATTTTCATCCTTGCATCTTTTCCTTTTCAGAGCCAAGGCTAGACCCAGCAAGAAAACTCGGGTGAATAAACCATCTAAAGAATTGGTTGTTGAACTAGAGGAAACTGCTGAACCGGAAGGTCCCCATGCAGACACTGTTGTTCATGAACCACCCCCTCCGGGTCATGATGTGAATGAGCAAACAAAAGCTGAAGTAGCAGACCTTGCCGACCAACCAACGAGCCCAGTTCATAATGACGATGGACCGCCTAGTCCGGCGAAAGCTACTGATATCCCAACAACTCCAACACAGACTACTGGTAACAAGGAAGATGATGTTGTCATCACTGGTATTGGCCACACCTCTCCTGGCCATCCTGTTATATTGGCGAAACATAGTGCCAAAGAAGAATGTGCTGCCATGGAGAAGGGCAAGTGTAGCACCGATCTATCAAGCTATGCCCACTTGAGTGCTGACGAACTCCACTCTGGCTTTCTGAACCGTCTGCACACAAACCGTGATTATGAAGCCGGTTTGGTGAATCTGATGAAGGAGCGCTATGAGGTAATGACATAACTTTTCCTTTTTTAATTCCAATTGCCAATACCAACTCTAGTAGCCCCCAAGGGTCGGTTTATGATAGTAATCATAAAGCGGGACTTTGTAATATCTCAACCCTTGCATACTTATCCTCCATGTCTTAGGTGATCCTTTGAAATAAACCGGTACTTTATCGTTGTATGCCTGTAGTTTTCATCTGTGTAGTCCCCAAGGGCCGGTTTATCTTTCCAAGGTGAACCGGAATTTTAACCAATGCTCCGATTTGAACAAATGTACATTAGCCCCCAAGTGTTAAGGATAATGCTTGCAGTGTACTTGAGAATTGAAAAAAAAATTGATGACAGAGCAAATAGGCATTAGCCCCCAAGTACAAAGTGCATAACTTCAAAGATACATAGCCCATTGATGATATATCTTGCCTTTGTAGGCCGAGCTAAGTAAGAAGGATGCTCAAACCGCTGACATTCAGGAGAACATTAAATCTCAGCAAGCGGAGACTTCCAAGGCCAAGGAAGAACTGACTAATGCCTTAGCAGACATGGAGAAGCTGAAGGAAACCTTTAATAAAGAGCATGCAGACTGGGAGACAGAGAAGGCCGGTTTAACAAAGAAGCCCAAAGACGGAGAAGCAGCCCTGAGGCCGGTGGTTGAAGAACTGACCGGCTTAAAACGATAGATTAATGCCATGACCTCTGTTGTATTTGGTGAGTATCCTCAGATGAAGTTTTTCCAATTCATAATTTCTTATCAATGGCCGGTTTACTGATGCTTTACCATGACAGGGACCCGCATCACTCATCTAGGTTCCGACATGCGTATGAAGCTTAAAGTGGCATATACTTTGATAGAACAGCTGTATTCTGGATCCCAGCAAGCCATTTGCACTGCAGCTTATAACAAGCCTCCTCCAACACTGATAAAAGAAACCATCAAAAAGTTGGCCATGCTGCCTGCCCGGTTGGATGAACTGAAGAGATCAGCCGGAAGGTCAGGTGCGTTGACCGCGCTAATGCGGGCCAAAGCGTTGATTCCAGATCTTGAACCGGCACATATCAGCAAAGGTTATCCTGGTGTGAAGGAAGACAATTCAGATTTCAACAATGACGATCTCCGAAGGCTGAAAAAGGAAATGTGGCCTATATCAAGCAAATTGGCGGATGACACAAATCGATCTGATTATCAACCGGTTTATGACGTTGAGGGGAAAAGACAGCCCCGCTGATTCATGATGTAGAAGATCTTGTTCCGCCGATTCGTAAGCATACTTATGCCCCTGACATTGACCCTTCCAACCTTATTCATGAAGAAGCCGTTTTTCAAGCCTTAACTGGAATCGATTGGTCAACGATTGATTTCCAGCGACTAGGTAGGGATGAGGAGAATGCAACCGCTCAAGATGAACCTCAATCTTCAAGCCGTCCGGATGAAGAATCTTAATCCGGAAGCCGGTTTAATCATTTGCCAAACGTGTTGAAACAATTATCCTGTGTGGGCACTAAAGTGCCTTGTAATAGGCTAGTTTAAATATTTATCTGCTTATGCCATCGAGCATACTCGTTTTGCTTGACATTGATAACTCGTCATGCTTTTGGGTCCTATTATATGCATAATCCACAGTGGCTTTATTTAGCTTATTCCTGCAAAAAAATTGAAAGTGTCCTAGCGATTTATTGTTGGACGGGTCATGGTGCCCAAACATATATATAATCTGGATGCCGAACCAAGGCTGTAATATGTAGATATAAAATAGATGATACCTGTGGTATATCTCATTTTGGCTTACCAACTGTTGTTATAACAAAAAGGTGATAACACCAATCTGGAGTGTTGATGACTCCTTGCATCCTCGTCAGTTCATACCGAAATCTTTCCAGGTGATGGTAGACACCGGTTTATGCATATAATTGTGGTGACCTGTAGTCAAACCAGACCGGAGCAATATTATTGCCGGATTAAAACTGACCATGTACTGAAAGCCATGCCATTCAAGTCTGTGTAATCCACACACATACGCCAAGTGTCGTTTTTCTTAAGAACCAGCACCGGATTAGCCACCCACTCCGGGTGAAAGACCTCCACGATAAACCCTGTGGCCAACAGCCGAGCTACCTCCTCACCAATAGCCTTATGCCTTTCTTCGTTGAAGCGGCGGAGAAACTGCCTGACTGGTTTAAACTTAGGATCTATATTAAGTGTGTGCTCAGTGAGTTCCCTCAGTACAACTGGCATGTCAGAAGGCTTCCATGCAAAGATGTCCCGGTTCTCATGGATGAACTCGATGAGCGCACTTTCCTATTTGGGATCCAGGTTAGCACTGATGCTGAACTGCTTGGATGAATCACCAGGAACAAAATCAACCATCTTAGTGTCTGTAGCCGATTTAAACTTCAACGCCGGATCATGCTCCGTAGTTGGTTTTTTCAGAAAAGTCATGTCCGCCGGATCAACATTGTCCTTATACAACTTCAGCTTCTCTGTGGCACAAACCGACTCAGCGTAAGCCGCATCACCCTCTTCACATTCTAAACCAATCTTCCTGCTCCCATGTACTGTGATGGTCCCCTTATGACCCAGCATCTTAATCTGCAGATAAACGTAACACAGCCTCGCCATGAACTTGGCATAAGCCGGTCGTTCGAACATGGCATGATATGGACTCTTGATTTTCACCACCTCAAAAGTCAACGTCTCTGACCTCGAATCATGATCATCTCCAAAAGCCAGTTCTAAGGCTATCTTGCCAACTGGATATGCCGATTTACCAGGCACAACACCATGAAAGACGGTGTTCGACGGTTTAAGACTCTTATCTGTCAGTCCCATACGGCGGAAGGTATCGTAATAAAGGATATTGATACTGCTTCCTCCATCCATAAGCACCTTGGTGAACTTGTAACCCCCGACTTGAGGGTCCACCACTAAGGCCAGATGGCCTGGATTATCAACCCGGAGCGGGTGATCCTCCTGACTCCATAAAATGGGTTGTTCAGACCAGCACAAATACTGAGGCACCGCCGGTTCAACGGAGTTCATGGCCCTCTTGTGAAGCTTCTGATCGCGCTTACACAAGCTAGTGGTAAAGACATGATATTGCCCGCTATTCAACTGCTTCGGATTACTCTGATAACCCGATTGCTGCTGCTGTTGATTCCCCTGATGGTTATAACCTCCTTGATTACCCTGATTGCCTTGATTACCGTGTCTAGTTTGATTGCCCTGGAACCCTGAACCGGAGCTGTTACCTCCATAACCCGGCCCATGAAAACCACCTCCTGAACCGCCGGGCGGGCCATTGTCATATTGAAATAGATTGGAATTTTTGAACTCCCGCATAATGAAGCAATCCTTCCAAAGATGCGAAGCTGGCCTCTCCTTCAATCCGTGTTTTGGGCAAGGCTGATTTAGCAGGCGTTCAAGATAGGGACCTGACCCTCCACCCCGTTGGGGCGGTTTACCCTTGTGATGCTGACCGTTATCCTGGGCATTGGTGTTAGCCACAAAGTCCAAGCTATTGTCTGCCTTGCGCTTACCATTGTTCCCATGACCTTCCGGATTATGCTACTGTCCCTTGGCATTGCCGTTCTTTTTCCCCTTCCCCCACTTGTCATCCTCAGACTCAGGGTCTTTGGTACTATCTGAATGGGCATATTTCACCAAAGCAGCCATAAGGTTGACATGTCATTGCAGTGACGTTTGAGCCTTCCCAACTTCAGTTTTAATGGCATAAACTGGCAATTGCCTTCCAACGTCAAAACTGCTGTATCCGCGTTGATGCGGTCTGACGAATGCAGAATAGCTGAGACACGCTTCACCCAATGGGTTGTAGACTCCCCATCCTCTTGAACACAAGCGGCCACGTCCACAATCGACATAGGCTGCTTACACTTATCCTTAAAATTCTGGATAAAGCGGTTTTTTAACTCGGCCCATGACGCAATGGAATTAGCTGGTAGACTCTTTAACCAGGTACGGGCCGTTCCTTCCAACATCATGGTGAAATACTTAGCACCCACCGCTTCATCCACATCCAGCATCTCCATTGCCATCTCATAACTCTCAACCCACGACTCTGGGGGAAAATCGGCGGTGTAATTGGGAACCTTACGAGGGCCCTTAAAATCCTTGGGCAGTCGCACATTACGTAAGGCCGGGGTGAGGCATGGTACCCCCAAAGAACTGAAGACCACACCTGGCTCCACTGAGGTGGTCGGACGAACCGGAGTAGGCTGACGAGCTGCGTGCTGAGCTGCTAATTCGACCTCTCGACGTGCTCGGCCATGATCCACCACATCTTGTGCATTAGCACCACCACCCGCTGGGTTACGGTGCCGCGCACTGCTGGACACAGCCGGTTCATCAATATGCCTGCTATAGCTCCGGCTTGGATGGGGGTGGAATGGATCCTCTCATGACTACGCGAATAAGCCTGCTGTTCGGTTAATGCCGTTTGGAGGAGTTCCCTTGCCCGTCGTGTCTCAACCGCCACCGGTGACTCGCCTTTGATTGGGAGGGCTGCCAATCGTGAATCGGCAGCCACAATGTTATCCAACGGGTTGGACTAGTGCCCCGGGGGTGACGGAACATGCTATGACACAATGTTGTTCTGACGAGGCGGGTCCATTGTGCGCGGCTGAACCGGCGCTCTTGTTACCGGCGCCTTAGTCCGGTTTCCTACTGGTTGGTTACTAGTTCCTGCTCCTGGCATGTTGAAGAGATTTCTTGGCTCATAACCCGGTGGGAGGTGCGACCGGTATCTCCTCCTCATGACATCATATGAGGCACTCTGATCCAGCCTAAGCCGGTAGGCTTGAGCTTCTAACTCGACCCGTTCTGTAGCCATCCTGGCGTTCTCTGCTGCCAGGTCCGCTTTAGCCTGAGTTATCTAACCCTTCACCTTTGCAACCTCCGCGTTGTGCCGATCCCGGTTTGCTGCGTCCACCTCTGCTGCTAGCAACGTTGCTAAAGTGTCGAACAGATCGGACAAAACCTGAGCCGGAGGCGGTGTAGAGCACCCTGCTTCCGCGGGCGTTGCCATTGCTGAACCGGAGATCATTGCCGCGGCAGTAGAAGAGTGTTGCACTGGTTGTGTACCGGCCATGAAGACCGCGACCTGGCTTGGCAGATCGAGGGGGTCCGAAATATTGTTGCCATCAGAGCCTCCACTAATCCGGCCATCCTGCAGTTGGTACAGGGACTCGGTCTCTCTGGTTGAAGACTCGTCGTCGGAACAGACAACGGTTTCTCCATCAGATGCCGGTCCATCCTCATATTCCGCTCCAGGAATAACACCTACGAAGACATGCCTTGCTGCGGGCTGAACCTGGGCAGGGCTTGCACGCTGAGCCGTCTTGATGATGTCGGTGTAGATGTCCGGCTCAGGGCCCGGTTCGCCGATCTTGCCGATGAAGAAGTGAATTCCGCCAAAGGGAACCCGGTACCCGTACTCAATTGAACCGGCCTTGGGACCCCATCCTGCATCGTCGATGTAGAGCTTGCCGCGACGACTCTTGGTCATCCGGCCCACAGCGTATCCCTTGAGTCCTTCAAAGCTGCCCTTCAAGAACTCGAAACCATCATGCGATAGCCCCACGGTGGGCGCCAACTGTCGTGGTTTTGTCATGGCAGATGTCCTCGTGAAAGGACTTAGTCGTGGAGCCATCGCTACGGGTTAGCTTAAAGGGGTTAAACTAGACAAGGGACATGAGAGTTTTATACTAGTTCGGCCCCTTACGATGAAGGTAAAAGCCTACATCTAGTTGTGATGGAATTGCTGGGTTTCGATGACCAGGGAGCGAATCCGCTTTGCCTGGCTCTTGAGTTGTTGTTGTGTGTTGTCCCTAAACCGCCGCCGGGTCGTCCCTTTATATACATAGGTTGACGCCCGCCGGTTCTCAGAGTCCCGAGGCCGGATCATAAACGTGTCCGACTCGGCCTCTATTCCTTCTAACTTACAATACAAGTTACACATTCATGTCGGTTTATGTCTACAGGCCTTAACCCGCCTTTGGGCCTTGGGCCTTCCTGAAGCGCCACCATCCTTGTCTTCATGGGCCTTTGAATAAAGCAACCATCGTGGGAGAATCCGGCCTCTCCTAGCCGGTTTACGCCCGGTGGTAATATCCCCAACACTCACCCTTCCATCATTGCTAGCCTCTCCGGTGCCGTGCATTGCCCTTTCTCACCTCGAGAGTTGGTGCAAACTTCGCCGATGCATCCAAACCCCGTGATACGATATGCTCTATCACACATAAGCCTCCTTATATCTTCCTCAAAACAGCCACCATACCTACCTATCATGGCATTTCCATAGCCACTCTGAGATATATTGCCATGCAACTTCCATCATCATCATATACATGACTTGAGAATTCATTGTCATATTGCTTTTGCATGATCATAAGATAGCTAGCATGATATTTTCATGGCTTGTCCGTTTTTTAATGTCATTGCTATGCTAGATCATTGCACATCCCGGTACACCACCGAAGGCATTCATATAGAGTCATATTTTGTTCTAGTATCGAGTTGTAATATTGAGTTGTAAGTAAATAAAAGTGTGATGATCATCATTATTAGAGCATTGTCCCATGTGAGGAAAGGATGATGGAAACTATGATTCCCTCACAAGTTGGGATGAGTCTCCGGACTTTACAAAAAAATAAAAGAGGCCAAAGAAGCCCACAAAAAAATAAAAGAGGCCAAAGAAGCCCATCAAAAAGAGAAAAAGAGAGAAAATATATATATATAAAATGAGAGAAAAGAGAGAAGGGACAATGTTACTATCCTTTTACCACACTTGTGCTTCAGAATAGCACCATGTTCTTCATATAGAGAGTCTCTTGAGTTATCACTTTCATATACTAGTGGGAATTTTCATTATAGAACTTGGCTTGTATATTCTGATGATGGGCTTCCTCAAATGCCCGAGGTCTTCATGAGAAAGCAAGTTGGATGCACACCCACTTAGTTTCCAGTTTGAGCTTTCATACGCTTATAGCTCTTAGTGCATCTGTTGCATGGCAATCCCTACTCCTCACATTGACATCAATTGATGGGCATGTCCATAGTCCGTTCATTAGCCGCGTCGATGTGAGACTTTCTCCCTTGTTGTCTTCTCCACACAACCTCCACCATCATATTCTATTCCACCTATAGTGCTATATCCATGGCTCACGCTCATGTATTGCGTGAAAGTTGAAAAGGTTTGAGAACATCAAAAGTATGAAACAATTGCTTGGCTTGTCATCGGGGTTGTGCATGATTTGAATATTTTGTGTGGTGACGATGGAGCATAGCCAGACTATATGATTTTGTAGGGATAACTTTCTTTGGCCATGTTATTTTGAAAATACATGATTGCTTTATTAGTATGCTTGAAGTACTATTATCTTAATGTCAAATGATAGACTATTTCTTTGAATCACTCGTGTCCTAATATTCATGCCATGATTAGATTACATGATCAAGATTATGCTAGGTAGCATTCCACATCAAAAAATTATCTTTTTTATCATTTACCTACTCGAGGACAAGCAAGAATTAAGCTTGGGGATGTTGATACGTCTCCATCGTATCTATAATTTTTGATTGTTCTATGCCAATGTTCTACAACTTTCATATACTCTTGGCAACTTTTTATACTATTTTTTGGGACTAACATATTGATCCAGTGCCCAGTGCCAGTTCCTGTTTGTTGCATGTTTTTTGTTTCGCAGTAAATCCATATCAAACGGAGTCCAAACGGGATAAAAACTGACGGAGATTTTTTTTGGAATATATGTGATTTTTGGGAAGAAAAATCAACGCGAGACGATGCCCGAGGGGGCCACGAGGCAGGGGGGCACGAGGCAGGGGGCGCGCCCTGGGCCCTCGTGGCCACCCCATAAGGCAGTTGATGCCCTTCTTTCGCCGCAAGAAAGCTAATATCCGGATAGAGATCGTGTTAAAATTTCAGCCTAATTGGACTTACGGATCTCCGGGAATATAAGAAATGGTGAAAGGGCAGAATCTGAGAACGCAGAAACAGAGAGAGACAGATCCAATCTCGGAGGGGCTCTTGCCCCTCCCATGCCATGGAGGCCATGGACTAGAGGGGAAACCCTTCTCCCATCTAGGGAGAAGGTCAAGGAAGAAGAAGAAGGAGGGGGGCTCTCTCCCCCTCGCTTCCGGTGGCACCGGAACGCCGCCGGGGGCCATCATCATCACCGCAATCTACACCAACACCTCCGCCATCTTCACCAACATCTCCATCACCTTCCCCCCTCTATCTACAACGGTCCACTCTCCCGCAACCCGTTGTACCCTCTACTTGAACATCGTGCTTTATGCTTCATATTATTATCCAATGATGTGTTGCCATCCTATGATGTCTGAGTAGATTTTTGTTGTCCTATCGGTGGTTGATGAATTACTATCATCGATTTAATTTGCTTGTGGTTATGTTGCCGTCCTTTGGTGCCCATCATATGAGCACGCGCATGGATCAGACCATAGGGTTAGTTGTGTGTTGATAAGACTATGTATTGGAGGGCAAGAGTGACAAAAGCTTCAACCTAGCATCGAAATTGATGCATACAGGATTAAAGGGGGACTAATATATCTTAATGCTATGGTTGGGTTTTACCTTAATGAACGTTAGTAGTTGTGGATGCTTGCTAATAGTTCCAATCATAAGTGCATAGAATTCCAAGTCAGGGATGACATGCTAGCAGTGGCCTCTCCCACATAAAATTTGCTATCGGTCTAGTAAAGTAGTCAATTGCTTAGGGACAATTTCGCAACTCCTACCACCACTTTTCCACACTCGTTATACTAACTTTATTGCTTCTTTACCTAAAACAGTCCCTACTTTTTATTTACGCGCTCTTTATTATCTTGCAAAACTTATCCAAAAACACCTACAAAGTACTTCTAGTTTCATACTTGTTCTAGGTAAAGCGAATGTTAAGCGTGCGTAGAGTTGTATCGGTGGTCGATAGAACTTGAGGGAATATTTGTTCTACCTTTAGCTCCTCGTTGGGTTCGACACTCTTACTTATCAAAAGAAACTACAATTGATCCCCTATACTTGTGGGTTATCATCAGGCGAAAGTTCATGGCAATCGTCCAGATTCGCCCCCACCCCCGCGCGCTTGGCCACCACCCCGCCGATCCCAGCGCCGCCCGATACGTCTCCGTCGTATCTACTTTTCCAAACACTTTTGCCGTTGTTTTGGACTCTAACTTGTATGATTTGAATGGAACTAACCCGGACTGACGCTGTTTTCAGCAGAATTCCATGGTGTTGTTTTATGTGCAGAAAACAAATATTCTCAGAATGACCTGAAACTCCATGGAACATCTTAGAAAAAATAATAAAAAATCCTCGCCAAAGATGAAGACCAGGGGGCCCACACCCTGTTCACGAGGGTGGGGGCGCGCCCTAGGGGCGCGCCCCCTACCTCGTGGGCCCCCTGGATGGCCTCCGACGCCAACTCCAACTCTATATATTTGCTTTTAGAGAGAAAAAATAAGAGAGAAGAAACCATCGTGTTTTACGATATAGAGCCGCCGACAAGCCCTAAAACCTCTCGGGAGGGCTGATCTGGAGTCCGTTTGAGGCTCCGGAGAGGGGGATTCGTCACCGTCGTCATCATCAACCATCCTCCATCACCAATTTCATGATGCTCACCGCCCTGCGTGAGTAATTCCATCGTAGGCTTGCTAGACGGTGATGGGTTGGATGAGATTTATCATGTAATCGAGTTAGTTTTGCTAGGCTTTGATCCCTAGTATCCATTATGTTCTGAGATTGATGTTGCTATGACTTTGCTATGCTTAATGCTTGTCACTAGGGCCCAAGTGCCATGATTTCAGATCTGAACCTATTATGTTTTCATGAATATATGTGAGTTCTTGATCCTATCTTGCAAGTCTATAGTCACCTACTATGTGTTATGATCCGGCAACCCCGAAGTGACAATAATCGGGACCACTCCCGGTGATGACCATAGTTTGAGGAGTTCATGTATTCACTATGTGCTAATGCTTTGTTCCGGTTCTCTATTAAAAGGAGGCCTTAATATCCCTTAGTTTCCAATAGGACCCCGCTGCCATGGGAGGGTAGGACAAAAGATGTCATGCAAGTTCTTTTCCATAAGCACGTATGACTATATATAGAATACATGCCTACATTACATTGATGAATTGGAGCTAGTTCTGTATCGCCCTATGTTATGACTATTACCTGATGAACCGCATCCGGCATAATTATCCATCACTGATCCGGTGCCTATGAGTTTTCCATATACTGGTTTACGCTTATTTACTTTCCCGCTGCTACTGTTACAATCACTACAAAATACCAAAAACATTACTTTTGTTGTCTTTACTTTTGTTGCTGCTACCACCACTATCATATTACTTTGCTACTAAACACTTTGCTGCAGATACTAAGTTTCCAGGTGTGGTTGAATTGACAACTCAGCTGCTAATACTTAAGAATATTCTTTTGGCTCCCCTTGTGTCGAATCAATAAATTTGGGTTGAATACTCTACCCTCAAAAGCTGTTGCGATCCCCTATACTTGTGGGTTATCAAGACAAATTTCTGGCGCCGTTGCCGGGGAGCATAGCTCCATTCTTTGAGTCACTTGGGATTTATATCTGCTTATCACTATGAAGAACTTGAGAGATCCAAAAACCAAGATCTATCCCTCAACTACGAGGGGAGGTAAGGAACTGCCATCTAGCTCTGCACTTGATTCACCTTCTGTTATGAGTAAGTTTGCGACACCTACACCTGCTTCTACTATTCGTTCTGATAGTCGCATGTTATTGATGATGCCACTTCTGCTATGCATGATACTTATGATGAAACTACTTCTATGCCTGATACTACTGTGCCCCTTGGTGAATTTCTTGATGAACAAATTGCTAGGGCTAGAGAAAAAGAAATTATTGAATCTGAATACGATGATGATAGTGATGATGAAAATATGCCTGTTATCCCTGAGGCCTATCTTTTTGATATGGAATCTTCTGCCACTATTTTAGCTTGTAGGGATAGGTATGAGCTTAAGAGGTTATTAGTTAAATGGAACAAAGAATCACTTAGAGATAATGAAACCCGACCCTGCTTTTGCTACTTCACCTATTTGTGTTCCTCATAAGGATTATGAATTCTCTGTTGATCCTGATGTAATTACTTTGGTTGAATCTGATCCATTTTATGGCTATGAATCTGAAACTGTTGTGGCACATCTTACTAAGTTAAATGATATAGCTGCCCTGTTCACTAATGATGAGAGATCGCGTTACTTTTATATACTGAAAATATTTCCGTTCTCATTAAAGGGTGATGCTAAGAGATGGTTTAATTCTCTTAATCCTGGTTGTGTGCGTAGTCCCCAGGATATGATTTATTACTTCTCTGCTAAATATTTCCCTGCTCATAAGAAACAAGATGCTTTGAGGGAAATATACAACTTCGTGCAAATTAAAGAAGTGAGTATCCCACAAGCTTGGGGGAGGCTTCTCAAGTTGCTTAATGCTTTGCCTGATCATCCTCTTAAGAAACCCGAAATACTTGATATCTTTTATAATGGACTAACCGATGCTTCCAGTGATTACCTGGATAGTTGTGCTGGTTCTCTTTTCAGGGAAAGAACACCGGATGAAGCTGAAATTCTATTGAATAATATGTTGACACATGAAAATAATTGGGCACCTCCTGAGCCAGCTCCTGTTCGAATTACTGAGTCTATTCCTAAACCAACTCCGAAGAAGAGAGGTGTTCTATTCCTCAGTCCCGAAGATATGCAAGAAGCAAATAAATCTATGAAAGAGAAAGGTATTAAAGCTGAAGACGTTAAGAATTTACCTCCTATTGAAGAAATACATGGTCTTAATATACCGCCTGTTGAAGAAACATATGATCTCAATTCTTTATTTATTGAAGAACCTCCTGATCCCGATATCCCGACACAGGTAGTAAAGGTAAATTCTCTCTATAGATATGATAAAGCTGAAGTCCCTCCTACTAAAATTGCTAGCCAATGCTTGGATGAGTTTGATAATTTTATGTTTAAGCAAGACGACTTCAATGCTTATTTTGGTAGATAATTAAAAGAAAATGCTTATATGATTAGACGCTTGGGTGATTATATGGCTAATATTAAAGGTGAACTTAAACTTGTTAGCAAACATGCTTCTATGGTTACCACTCAAGTAGAACAAGTACTTAAGGCTCAAAAAGAAGTGCTTGATGAAATGAATAGTAAGAAAAATGATTATGCTGTTAGAGTGGCTACTAGAACTGGTAGAATGACTCAGGAACCTTTGTATCCTGAAGGCCACCCTAAGAGAATCGAGCAAGATTCTCAAAGAAATAATATTGATGTTCCTAGTTCTTCTAAAAAGAAGAAAAAGAAAAATGATAGAACTGTGCAAACTTCTAGTGAACCTATTGCTGAACCACCTGATAATCCAAATGATATCTCTATGTCTGATGCTGAAACACAATCTGGTAATGAACATGAACCTAATGAAAATATTAATGATGATGTTCATGATGATGCTCAACCTAGTAATGATAATGATGTAGAAATTGAACCTGCTGTTGATCTTGATAACCCACAATCAAAGAATCAACGTTATGATAAAAGAGACTTTGTTGCTAGGAAACATGGTAAAGAAAGGGAACCTTGGGTTCAGAAACCCATGCCTTTTCCTCCAAAACCATCCAAGAAAAAGGATGATGAGGATTTTGAGCGCTTTGCTGAAATGATTAGGCCTATCTTTTTGCGTATGCGATTAACTGATGTGCTCAAAACAAATCCTTATGCTAAATATATGAAGGATATCATTACTAATAAAAGAAAGATACCGGAAGCTGAAATTTCCACCATGCTTGCTAATTATACTTTTAAGGGTGGAATACCAAAGAAACTTGGAGATCCCGGAGTACCTACTATACCTTGCTCCATTAAAAGAAATTATATTAAAACTGCTTTATGTGATCTTGGAGCCGGTGTTAGTGTTATGCCTCTCTCTTTATATCGTAGACTTGACTTGAATAAGCTGACACCTACTGAAATATCTTTGCAAATGGCTGATAAATCAACTGCTATACCTGTCGGTATTTGTGAGGATGTGCCTGTTGTGGTTGCAAACGTTACTATTTTAACGGACTTTGTTATTCTTGATATTCCCGAGGATGATAGTATGTCTATTATTCTTGGAAGACCTTTTCTTAATACTGCAGGGGCTGTTATTGATTGCAACAAAGGCAATGTCACTTTTCATGTTAATGGTAATGAGCATACGGTACACTTTTTGAGGAAACAACCTCAAGTTCATAGTATCAACTCCATTGGAAAAATTCCATCGATTATAATTGGAGGTTTTGAATTTCCTCTTCCTACTGTCAAAAAGAAATATGATATACTTATTATAGGGGATGTGCATATCCCCGTTGAGGTAACTTAGTGTTATTCGAAATTTCTCCGGTTTCATGATTATCGGAATGAGTTTGTTAACAAGACTTGATCAACCTTGTTAGTGGATTCTTTTTGATGAGCATGAGATGGATGAAACTAGAAGCACAACCTTCTGTACCCTCTCTATACTTTCTGTTAATTAGTAGAAATAAAGTAAAAATAGTATTTTTTTCTGTCTGTTTCCTGACTTATCCGTGCAATATAAAAATATCCGAAAATAAAAGTCCTCAGAATGCCATGCCAATTTAATATGATTTTTTCGGGAATATTTGAGGATTTACTGTGCAAAAATTACCGCGGGAGGAGCTGCCACCTGGCCACGAGGGTGGTGGGCGCCCCCCCTCTAGGGCGCGCCCCCTGCCTCGTGGGCCCACGGTGGCCCTCCTCCACTTATCCCAGCACCCATCTTCTTCCTCTGTCTCACACAAACCCGAAAAACCAACTCAAGCACGAGTTCCAGCCACTTTTGCTGTGATTTTCGATCTCCTTGCTCAAAGCACCTCTCGCAAAACTGCTTGGGGAGATTGTTCCTTGGTATGTGACTCCTCCATTGGTCCAATTAGTTTTTGTTCTAGTGCTTTATTCTTTGCAAATTTGTGCTGCATAGGTGACCATGTTCTTGAGCTTGCATGTCAAATTTATATGGTCCAAGTAGTTTTGATGCATGATATAGGCTCTAGGCACTTGTAGGAGTAGTTGCTATCAATATTATTGAGTTTGGTTTACTTTTATTTTGAAGTTACTAAAAATTTCAGAATTTTTCAGAAAATGATGAGGAGATTATTGAGGGGCTCATCGAGCCAAAGCTCGAAGGAAAAGGCACCGAAGCCTAAGTATAATTTGCCGCGCACCGCGGAGATTCGGGCGTGTGAATGGCCTTCTGATGATTTCTTGAGAGCAGCCGGTATCTATGAAGATTTTCATGAATTGGCTCACAATGCAGGCCTCACCGCTTTCCTCCACGACCAATGCGATCAGTATCTCTTACTCACAAATACCTTTGTGCAAAACTTTCATTTTCATTCTAGGAACTCACCACCTACGGTGGAGTTTCATTTATATGATGAGCATAAGGAGATGTCACTTTATGATTTTGTCGGATTTGTTTAGTCCCTTTTGAGGGCAAGACAGAAGAACCACATCATGATGATGTGGTTGGGTTTATTGATACTATCACTGTAGGAGAAACTAGGAAGGTTTCCGATGCACGAATCACTAGCATACATTTTCCTGTTTTACGTTACTTTGCATTATTTGCTAGTCGTTGTTTAATTGGACGCGGAAACTGTGGAAACCTTAGTATCCCTGATATAATTATTCTGCTCCACGGTTTATACAGTGATAACACTTTTAGTATGGGCGGTATTATTGCTAGACGGTTAAGTATGAACCGTACCAAAGGCCCCATCTTTGGAGGCATCTATGCTACACGCCTAGCCGTACATTTTAACATACCTATTAGGCATGCTGAGAAGGAAGAAAAGGTGCTGCCCCGTGTTTATCTAGATCATAAAAGTATGGTGGCACATGATTTTATTGTTAAGAATAGGGCAGGAGAGCTTAAATATCAATTGTTCTTTAACAAACATCATCCTGAGACTATTATCCTGCCTGCTCCTTCTTTGTTTGATTTGACTGTAGGCACGTACCTTGTTCCGTTGACGGCTATTCACGCCTACCGGAACCCTGCACCAGCCGAGGAGCCAGAACCGGAACCACAATTTGATCCTTCACGGCAGTCTAACTATCAGTGGGATCCGGAGATGATTGCCAGCCAGTGGCAATCGGAGCCTTCTTCTTCCTCATCACAGTACGACCCCAACAACTATTATTATGGATATCAGCCAGGCCAGCCGTGGCCATAGACCAACTTAGGCCAAAAGCCTAAGCTTGGGGGAGTACGTATTTCTCACCGACATTACATTTATGTTCACACACACTCATTGCTAGATGTCGGTGCTCATACTTTTTCACTGTAATATCCATGCTAGTTTATTTTCTTTTTCCTGCTTTCTTCTTGTGTGTTTGTTAAACCTTAAGAAAAACCAAAAAAATTAGTAGTAGTTTATTTTTCTGCTGTAGTAGTAATAATTAAAAAGAAAACCCAAAAATATTTCCCGTTCTTCTTTTGCTTGTTGGGAGCTTTCCCGTGTAAATAGTTTTATTTCTTTTCTTTTCTTTGGGGGTCAGTAGGAGAAGACCATAATTAAATTGTTGAAGTGGCTCTTATATGCATTATTGTTGATTTAACCAAGAGCCCATATTGCCTTGTCTTCTCCTGTTTATTGAATGCTCGCAGATTCCAGCTTAGTCCAATGCACGTGCACTCTTATTATTATTCACACCGTTCGGTCGTGCAAGTGAAAGGCAATTATGATGATATATGATGGACTGACTGAGATGAGAAAAGCTGGTATGAACTCGACCTCTTTTGTTTTTGTAAATATGATGAGTCCCTCGTTCTTGATTCAGCTTATTATGAATAAACATGTTTGCAATGACAATTAGAGATCGTAGTTGCTTGTGCCATGCTTGATTAGCTATGAGTTATAATGATTTACCTTGTGTGCCAACATGCTATTGAGATGATTATGATGTGGTATGATGGGGTGGTATCCTCCTTTGAATGATTTAAGTGACTTGACTTGGCACATGTTCACGCATGTAGTTGAAACAAATCAACATAGCCTTCACGATATTTATGTTCATGGTGGATTATATCCTACTCATGCTTGCATCCAATGTTTATTAATTTTAATGCATGTACATGGCTGTTGTCGCTCTCTAGTTGGTCGCTTCCCAGTCTTTTGCTAGCCTTCACTTGTACTAAGCGGGAATACTGCTTGTGCATCCAATCCCTTAAACCCCAAAGTTATTCCAGATGAGTCCACCATACCTTCCTATATGCGGTATCTACCTGCCGTTCCAAGTAAATTTGTATGTGCCAAACTCTAAACCTTCAAATAAACATTCTGTTTTGTATGCTCGAATAGCTCATGTATCAACCAAGGTTGTCCTTATCTTCCGTGTTAGGCGGGTTATTCTCAAGAGGAGTGGACTCCGCTCCTCACTCACGAGAAAATGGCTGGTCACCGGGATGCCCAGTCCCATGCTTTATGCAAACTAAATCAAAATTAATTGCAAACAAAACTCCCCCTGGGACCTGATGTATGTTGGAGGCACTCGTTGTTTCGAGCAAGCCATGGATTGATGCTTGTTGGTGGAGGGGGAGTATAAACTTTACCATTCTGTTTGGGAACCGCCTATAATGTGTTTAGCATGGAAGATATCGCCATCTCTTAGTTGTTACGTTGACAATGAAAGTATACCGCTCAAAATACAATTTATCTCTATTGCAAAACCGAGCTCTGGCACCTCTACAAATCCCTGCTTCCCTCTGCGAAGGGCCTATCCATTTACTTTTATGTTGAGTCATCACCCTCTTATTAAAAAGCACTAGCTGGAGAGCACAGCTGTCATTTGCATTCATCACTATTAATTTATATTGGGTATGACTATGATTGGATCTCTTTTACCATGAATTACAATGTCTAGTCAGTCCTTGATCTTTAAAGGTGCTCTGCATTTATGTTTTGCGGTCTCAGAAAGGGCTAGCGAGATACCATCTTGTTATATCATATTATGATTGTTTTGAAAAAGTGTTGTCATCCAAGATTTATTATTATGGCTTGCTAGTTGATCATGTTATTGATATGAGTAATTATGAGACCTTAGAATTATTGCAAATGTGGTTAGTTATGATCTATGCTGAAAACTTGAATGCTGGCTTGACATAGTTACAACAACAAGAGCAAACAGAGTTTGTAAAAGTTTTTTCTTTCTTTCAGTTTGTCAACTGAATTGCTTGAGGACAAGCAAGGGTTTAAGCTTGGGGGAGTTGATACATCTCCGTCGTATCTACTTTTCCAAACATTTTTGCCCTTGTTTTGGACTCTAACTTGTATGATTTGAATGGAACTAACCCGGACTGACGCTGTTTTCAGCAGAATTGCCATGGTGTTGTTTTATGTGCAGAAAACAAATATTCTCGGAATGACCTGAAACTCCACGGAACATCTTAGAAAAAATAAAAAAACAATTCTCGCCAAAGATGAAGACCAGGGGGCCCACACCCTGTTCACGAGGATGGGGGGCGCCACCCCCCCTAGGGCGCGCCCCCTACCTCGTGGGCCCCCTAATGCCCTCCGACGCCAACTCCAACTCTATATATTTGCTTTTGGAGAGAAAAAATAAGAGAGAAGAAATCATCGCGTTTTACGATACGGAGCTGCCGCCAAGCCCTAAAACCTCTCAGGAGGGCTGATCTGGAGTCCGTTCGGGCTCCGGAGAGGGGGATTCTGAAGGAAATATGCCCTAGAGGCAATAATAAAGCTATTATTTATTTCCTTATATCATGATAAATGTTTATTATTCATGCTAGAATTGTATTAACCGGAAACATAATACATGTGTGAATACATAGACAAACAGAGTGTCACTAGTATGCCTCTACTTGACTAGCTCATTAATCGAAGATGGTTATGTTTCCTAACCATAAACAAAAGAGTTGTTATTTGATTAACAGGATCACATCATTAGAAGAATCATGTGATTGACATGACCCATTCCATTAGCTTAGCACCCGATCGTTTAGTATGTTGCTATTTCTTTCTTCATGACTTATACATGTTCCTATGACTATGAGATTATGCAACTCCCGTTTGCCGGAGGAACACTTTGTGTGCTACCAAACGTCACAACGTAACTGGGTGATTATAAAGGAGCTCTACAGGTGTGTCCAAAGGTACATGTTGGGTTGGCATATTTCGAGATTAGGATTTGTCACTCCGATTGTCGGAGAGGAATCTCTGGGCCCTCTCGGTAATGCACATCACATAAGCCTTGCAAGCATTGCAACTAATGAGTTAGTTGTGAGATGATGTATTACGGAACGAGGAAAGAGACTTGCCAGTAACGAGATTGAATTAGGTATTAAGATACCGATGATCGAATCTCGGGCAAGTAACATACCGATGACAAAGGGAACACCGTATGTTGTTATGCGGTCTGACCGATAAAGATCATCGTAGAATATGTGGGAGCCAATATGAGCCAAGATTCTGCGAAATGGCTTGAGGCCATGAAATCTGAGATGAGATCCATGTATGAGAACAAACTATGGACTTTGATTGACTTGCCCAATAATCGGCGAGCCATTGAGATTAAATGGATCTTCAAGAGGAAGACGGACACTAATAGTAGTGTTACTATCTACAAAGCTAGAATTGTCGCAAAAAGGTTTTCGACAAGTTCAAGGTGTTGACTACGATGAGAGTTTCTCACTCGTATCTATGCTTAAGTCTGTCTGAATCATGTTAGCAATTGCCGCATTTTATGAAATCCGGCAAATGGATAAACAAAACTGCATTCCTTAATGGATTTATTAAAGAAGAGTTGTATATGATACAACCAGAAGGTTTTGTCAATCCTAAAGGTGCTAACAAAATGTGCAAGCTCCAGCGATCCATCTTTGGACTGGTGCAAGCATCTCGGAGTTGGAATATGCGCTTTGATGAGATGATCAAAGCATATAGTTTTATACAGACTTGCGGTGAAGCCTGTATTTACAAGACAGTGAGTGGGAGCACCACGGCATTTCTGATAAGTATATGTGAATGACATATTGTTGATCGGAAATAATGTAGAATTATTCTGCAAAGCATAAAGGAGTGTTTTGAAAGAAGTTTTTCAAAGAAAGACCTGGGTGAAGCTGCTTACATATTAAGCATCAAGATATATAGAGATAGATCAAGACGCTTGATAAGTTTTTTTCAATGAGTACATACCTTGACAATATTTTGAAGTAGTTAAAAAAATGGAACAATCAAAGAAAGAGTTCTTGGCTGTGTTACAAGGTGTGAAATTGAGTAAGACTCAAAGCCCGACCACGGCAGAAGATAGAAAGAGAATGAAAGTCATTCCCTATGCCTCAGCCATAGGTTCTATAAAGTATGCCATGCTGTTTACCAGATCTATTGTATACCCTACACTATATTAAGCAAGGGAGTACAATAGTGATCTAAGAGTAGATCACTGGACAGCGGTCAAAATTATCCTTAGTGGAATAAGGAAATATTTCTCAATTATGGAGGTGACAAAAGGTTCGTCGTAAAAAGTTACGTCGATGCAAGTTTTGACACAGATCTGGATGACTCTAAGTCTCGATCTAGATACATATTGAAAGTGGGAGCAATTAGCTAGAGTAGCTCCGTGCAGAGCATTGTAGACATAGAATTTGCAAAATACTTACGGATCTGTATGTGACAGACCCGTTGACTAAAATTATCTCACAAGCAAAACATGATCACACCTTAGTACTCTTTGGGTGTTAATCACATAAACGATGTGAACTAGATTACTGACTCTAGTAAACCCTTTGGGTATAGGTCACATGACGATGTGAACTATGGGTGTTAATCACATGGTGATGTGAACTATTAGTGTTGAATCACATGGCGATGTGAACTAGATTATTGACTCTAGTGCAAGTGGGAGACTGAAGGAAATATGCCCTAGAGGCAATAATAAAGCTATTATTTATTTAATTATATCATGATAAATGTTTATTATTCATGCTAGAATTGTATTAACCGGAAACATAATACATGTGTGAATACATAGACAAACAGAGTGTCACTAGTATGCCTCTACTTGACTAGCTCATTAATCGAAGATGGCTATGTTTCATAACCATAAACAAAAGAGTTGTTATTTGATTAACGGGATCACATAATTATAAGAATGATGTGATTGACATGACCCATTCCATTAGCTTAGCACCCGATCGTTTAGTATGTTGCTATTGCTTTCTTCATGACTTATACATGTTCCTATGACTATGAGATTATGCAACTCCCGTTTGCCGGAGGAAAACTTTGTGTGCTACCAAACGTCACAACGTAACTGGGTGATTATAAAGGAGCTCTACAGGTGTCTCCAAATGTACATGTTGGGTTGGCGTATTTCGAGATTAGGATTTGTCACTCCGATTGTCGGAGAGGTATCTCTGGGCCCTCTCGGTAATGCACATCACATAAGCCTTGCAAGCATTGCAACTAATGAGTTAGTTGTGAGATGATGTATTACGGAACGAGTAAAGATACTTGCCGGTAACGAGATTGAACTAGGTATTAAGATACCGAGGATCGAATCTCGGGCAAGTAACATACCAATGACAAAGGGAACACCGTATGTTGTTATGCGGTCTGACCGATAAAGATCTTCGTAGAATATGTGGGAGCCAATATGAGCATCCAGGTTCCGCTATTGGTTATTGACCGGAGATATGTCTCGGTCATGTCTACATTGTTCTCGAACCCATAGGGTCCGCACGCTTAAGGTTTCGATGATAGTTATATTATGAGTTTATAAGTTTTGATGTACCGAAGGAGTTCGGAGTCCCGGATGAGATCGGGGACATGACGAGGAGTCTCGAAATGGTCGAGACATAAAGATCGATATATTGGACGACTATATTCGGACATCGGAAAGGTTCCGAGTGATTCGGGTATTTTCGGAGATACCGGGGAGTTACGGGAATACGATGAAGAAGCAATGGGCCTTAATGGGCCTTAGTGGGAAGGACCAGGAGGTGGCGCGTGCCCCTCCCAAGCCCAGTCCGAATTGGACAAGAGGTTTGGGGCGCGGCCCCTCTCTCCCTTCCTTCCCCTCTTCCCCCCTTTCCCCCCTTCTCCTAGTTGGAGTAGGAAAGGAGGAAACCTACTCCAACTAGGAGTAGGAATCCTACTCCCCTGGCGCGCCCCTCCTCGGGCCGGCCTCCTCCTGAAGGAAATATGCCCTAGAGGCAATAATAAAGTTATTATTTATTTCCTTATATCATGATAAATGTTTATTATTCATGCTAGAATTATATTAACCAGAAACATAATACATGTGTGAATACATAGACAAACAAAGTGTCACTAGTATGCCTCTACTTGACTAGCTCGTTAATCAAAGATGGTTATGTTTCCTAACCATAGACATGTGTTGTCATTTGATTAACGGGATCACATCATTAGGAGAATGATGTGATTGACATGACCCATTCCATTAGCTTAGCACCCGATCGTTTAGTATGTTGCTATTGCTTTCTTCATGACTTATACATGTTCCTATGACTATGAGATTATGCAACTCCCGTTTGCTGGAGGAACACTTTGTGTGCTACCAAACGTCACAACGTAACTGGGTGATTATAAAGGAGCTCTACAGGTGTGTCCAAAGGTACATGTTGGGTTGGCGTATTTCGAGATTAGGATTTGTCACTCCGATTGTCGGAGAGGAATCTCTGGGCCCTCTCGGTAATGCACATCACATAAGGCTTGCAAGCATTGCAACTAATGAGTTAGTTGTGAGATGATGTATTACGGAATGAGTAAAGAGACTTGCCAGTAACGAGATTGAATTAGGTATTAAGATACCGATGATCGAATCTCGGGCAAGTAACATACCGATGACAAAGGGAACACCGTATGTTGTTATGCGGTCTGACTGATAAAGATCTTCGTAGAATATGTGGGAGCCAATATGAGCATCTAGGTTCCGCTATTGGTTATTGACCGGAGACGTGTCTCGGTCATGTCTACATTGTTCTCGAACCATAGGGTCCGCACGCTTAACGTTACGATGACAGTTTCATTATGAGTTTATGTATTTTGATGTACCGAAGGTTGTTCGGAGTCTCGGATGTGATCATGGACATGACGAGGAGTCTCAAAATGGTCGAGACATAAAGATCGATATATTGGAAGCCTATATTTGGATATCAGAATCATTCCGAGTGAAATCGGGATTTTACCGGAGTACCGGGGGGTTACCGGAACCCCGCCGGGGGTTATTGGGCCTACATGGGCCCTAAGGGAGAAGAGGAAAGGAGGCAAGAGGTGGCCGCGCGCCCCTCCCCTCCCTAGTCCGAATAGGACAAGGAGAGGGTGGCGGCGCCCCCCCTTTCCTTTCCCTCTTCCTCCTCTTTCCCACTTCTCCTTCTCCAACTAGGAAAGAAGGGAGTCCTACTCCCGGTGGGAGTAGGACTCCCCCTTGGCGCGCCCTCCTTGGCCGGCCGCCCCCTCACCTTGGCTCCTTTATATATGGTGGCAGGGGGGCACCCTAGAACACAGAAGTTGATCTTTGTGATCGTTCCTTAGCCATGTGCGGTGCCCCCCTCCACCATATTCCACCTCGGTCATATTGTAGTGGTGCTTAGGCGAAGCCCTGCGACTGTTGAACATCAAGATCGTCACCACGCCGTCGTGCTGATGGAACTCCTCCCCGAACCTTTGCTGGATCGGAGCCCGGGGAGCGTCATCGAGCTGAACATGTGCCAAGAACTCGGAGGTGCCGGAGTAACGGTGCTTGGATCGGTTGGACCGGGAAGACGTACGACTACTTCCTCTACGTTGCGTCAACGCTTCCGCTTCGGTCTACGAGGGTACGTAGACAACACCCTCCCCTCTCGTTTCTATGCATCACCATGATCTTGTTTGTGCGTAGGAATTTTTTTGAAATTACTATGTTCCCCAACAGTGGCATCCGAGCCTAGGTTTTATGGTTTGATGTTATATGCACGAGTAGAACACAAGTGAGTTGTGGGTGATATAAGTCATACTGCTTACCAGCATGTCATACTTTGGTTCGGCGATATTGTTGGATGAAGCGGCCCGGACCGACATTACGCGTACGCTTACGCGAGACTGGTTCTACCGCCGTGCTTTGCACACAGGTGGCTGGCGGGTGTCAGTTTCTCCAACTTTAGTTGAACCGAGTGTGGCTACGCCCGGTCCTTGCGAAGGTTAAAACAGCACCAACTTGACAAACTATCGTTGTTGGTTTGATGCGTAGGTAAGATTGGTTCTTGCTTAAGCCCGTAGCAGGCACGTAAAACTTGCAACAAACAAAGTAGAGGACGTCTAACTTGTTTTTGCAGGGCATGTTGTGATGTGATATGGTCAAGGCATGATGCTAAATTTTATTGTATGAGATGATCATGTTTTGTAACCAAGTTATCGGCAACTGGCAGGAGCCATATGGTTGTCGCTTTATTGTATTCAATGCAATCACCCTGTAATGCTTTACTTTATCACTAAGCGGTAGCGATAGTCGTAGAAGCATAAGATTGGCGAGACGACAACGATGCTACGATGGAGATCAAGGTGTCGCGCTGGTGACGATGGTGATCATGACGGTGCTTCGAAAATGGAGATCACAAGCACAAGATGATGATGGCCATATCATATCACTTATATTGATTGCATGTGATGTTTATCTTTTATGCATCTTATCTTTCTTTGATTGACGGTAGCATTATAAGATGATCTCTCACTAAATTTCAAGATAAAAAGTGTTCTCCCTGAGTATGCACCGTTGCCAAAGTTCGTCGTGCCCAGACACCACGTGATGATCGGGTGTGATAAGCTCTACGTCCATATGCAACGGGTGCAAGCCAGTTTTGCACACGCAGAATACTCAGGTTAAACTTGACGAGCCTAGCATATGCAGATATGGCCTCGGAACACTGAGACCGAAAGGTCGAGCATGAATCATATAGTAGATATGATCAACATAGCGATGTTCACCATTGAAAACTACTCCATTTCACGTGATGATCGGTTATGGTTTAGTTGATTTGGATCACGTGATCACTTAGATGATTAGAGGCATGTCTATCTAAGTGGGAGTTCTTAAGTAATATGATTAATTGAACTTTAATTTATCATGAACTTAGTCCTGGTAGTATTAGCATATCTATGTTGTAGATCAATAGCTCGCATTGTTGCTTCCATTTATTTTTGATATGTTCCTAGAGAAAATTGTGTTGAAAGATGTTAGTGGCAATGATGTGGATTGGATCCGTGATCTGAGGTTTATCCTCATTGCTACACAGAAGAATTATTTCCTGGATGCACCGCTAGGTGACAGACCTATTGCAGGAGCAGATGCAGACGTTATGAACGTTTGGCTAGCTAAATATGATGACTACTTGATAGTTTAGTGCACCATGCTTAACGGCTTAGAATCGGGACTTCAAAGACGTTTTGAACGTCATGGACCATATGAGATGTTCTAGGAGTTGAAGTTAATATTTCAAGCAAATACCCGAGTTGAGAGATATGAAGTATCCAACAAGTTCTATAGCTAAAAGACGGAGGAGAATCGCTCAACTAGTGAGCATGTGCTCAGATTGTCTGGGTACTACAATCGCTTGAATCAAGTGGGAGTTAATCTTCCAGATAAGATAGTGATTGAAAGAATTCTCTAGTCACCATCACCAAGTTAGTAGAACTTTGTGATGAACTATAATATGCAAGGGATAATGGAAACAACTCCCAAGCTCTTCGTGATGCTGAAATCAACGAAGGTAGAAATCAAGAAAAACATCAAGTGTTGATAGTTGACAAGACCACTAGTTTCAAGAAAAAGGGCAAAGGGAAGAATGGGAACTTCAAGAAGAATGGCAAGCAAGTTGCTGCTCAAGTGAAGACGCCCAAGTCTGATCCTAAGCCTGAGACTAAGTGCTTCTACTGCAAAGGGACTGGTCACTGGAAGTGGAACTGCCCCAAGTATTTGGCGGATAAGAAGGATGGCAAGGTAAACAAAGGTATATGGGATATTACGTGTTATTGATGTGTACTTTACTAGTGTTTATAGCAACCCCTCAGCATTTGATACTGGTTCAGTTGCTAAGAGTAGTAACTCAAAACGGGAGTTGCAGAATAAATAGAAACTAGTAAAGGGTGAGGTGACGATGTGTGTTGGAAGTAGTTCCAAGATTGATATGATCATCATCGCACACTCCCTATACTTTCGGGATTAGTGTTGAAACTAAATAAGTGTTATTTGGTGTTTGCGTTGAGCATGAATATGATTTGATCATGTTTATTGCAATACGGTTATTCATTAAAGTCAGAGAATAATTGTTGTTCTGTTTATATGAATAAAACCTTCGATGGTCATACACCCAATGAAAATAGTTCGTTGGATCTCGATCGTAGTGTTACACATATTCATAATATTGAAACCAAAAGATGCAAAGTTAATAATGATAGTGCAACTTATTTGTGGCACTGCCGTTTAGGTCATATCGGTGTAAAGCGCATGAAGAAATTCCATACTGATGGACTTGTGGAACCACTTGATTATGAATCACTTGGTACTTGCGAACCATGCCTCATGGGCAAGATGACTAAGACTCCGTTCTCCGGAACAATGGAGCGAGCAACAAACTTGATTGGAAATAATACATACTGATGTATGCAGTCCAATGAGTGTTGAGGCTCGCGGTAGGTATCGTTATTTTCTGACCTTCATAGATGATTTGAGAAGATATGAGTATATCTACTTGATGAAACATAAGTCTGAAACATTTGAAAAGTTCAAATAATTTCAGGGTGAAGTGGAAAATCATTGTGACAAGAAAATAAGGTTTCTATGATCTGATCATGGAGACAAATATTTGAGTTACGAGTTTGGTCTTCAATTAAAACAATGTGAAATAGTTTCAGTACTCACGCCACGTGGAACACCACAATGTAATGGTGTGTCTGAACGTCATAACCGTACTTTATTAGATATGGTGCGATCTATGATGTCTCTTACCGATCTACCACTATCATTTTGGGGTTATGCATTAGAGACAGCTGCATTCATGTTAAATAGGGCACCATCTAAATCCGTTGAGACGACACCGTATGAACTATGGTTTGGCAAGAAACCAAAGTTGTCGTTTCTTAAAGTTTGGGGTTATGATGCTTATGTGAAAAAGCTTCAACCTGATAAGCTCGAACCCAAATCGGAGAAATGTGTCTTCATAGGATACCCAAAGGAGACTGTTGGGTACACCTTCTATCACAGATCCGAAGGCAAGACATTCGTTGCTAAAAATGGATCCTTTCTAGAGAAGGAGTTTCTCTCGAAAGAAGTGAGTGGGAGGAAAGTAGAACTTGATGAGGTAACTGTACATGTTCCCTTATTGGAAAGTAGTACATCACAGAAACCGGTTTCTGTGACACCTAAACCAATTAGTGAGGAAGTTAATGATGATGATCATAGAACTTCAGATCAAGTTGCTACTGAACCTCGTAGATCAAACAGAGTAAGATCCGCACCAGAGTGGTACGGTAATCCTGTTCTGGAAGTCATGCTACTAGATCATGATGAACCTATGAACTATGAAGAAGCGATGGTGAGCCCAGATTCCGCGAAATGGCTTGAAGCCATGAAATCTGAGATGGGATCCATGTATGAGAACAAAGTGTGGACTTTGGTTGACTTGCCCAATGATTGGCAAGCAATTGAGAATAAATGGATCTTCAAGAGGAAGACATACGCTGATAGTAGTGTTACTATCTACAAAGCTAGACTTGCCGAAAAAGGTTTTTTTGACAAAGTTCAAGGTGTTGACTACGATGAAATTTTCTCACTCGTAGCGATGCTTAAGTCTGTCCAAATCATGTTAGCAATTGCCGCATTTTTATGAAATCTGGCAAATGGATAAACAAAACTACATTCCTTAATGGATTTAAAGAAGAGTTGTATATGATGCAACCAGAAGGTTTTGTCAATCCTAAAGGTGCTAACAAAATATGCAAGCTCCAGCGATCCATCTATGGACTGGTGCAAGCATCTCGGAGTTGGAATATGCGCTTTGATGAGATGATCAAAGTATATAGTTTTATACAGACTTGTGGTGAAGCCTGTATTTACAAGAAAGTGAGTGGGAGCACTACAGCATTTCTGACAAGTATATGTGAATGACATATTATTGATCGGAAATAATGTAGAATTATTCTGCAAAGCATAAAGGAGTTTTTGAAAGAAGTTTTTCAAAGAAAGACCTCGGCGAAGCTGCTTACATATTAAGCATCAAGATCTATAGAGATAGATCAAGACGCTTGATAAGTTTTTTTTAATGAGTACATACCTTGACAAGATTTTGAAGTAGTTCAAAATAGAACTGTCAAAGAAAGAGTTCTTTCCTGTGTTACAAGGTGTGAAATTGAGTAAGACTTAAAGCCCGACCACGGCAGAAGATAGAAAGAGAATGAAAGTCATTCCTTATGCCTCAGCCATAGGTTCTATAAAGTATGTCATGCTGTGTACCAGATCTATTGTATACCCTACACTGATGTTGGCAAGGGAGTACAATAGTGATTTAGGAGTAGATCACTGGACAGCGGTCAAAATTATCCTTACTGGAAGAAGGATATGTTTCTCGATTATGGAGGTGACAAAAGGTTCGTCGTAAAGGGTTACATCGATACAAACTTTGACACTGATCCAGATGATTCTAAGTCTCAATGTGGATGCATATTGAAAGTGGGAGCAATTAGCTAGAGTAGCTCCGTGCAGAGCATTGTTGACATAGAAATTTGCAAAATACATATGGATCTGAATATGGTAGACCCGTTGACTAAACTTCTCTCATAGGCAAAACATGATCACACCTTAGTACTCTTTGGGTGTTAATCACATAGCAATGTTAACTAGATTATTGACTCTAGTAAACCCTTTGGGTGTTGGTCACATGACGATGTGAACTGTGGGTGTTAGAATCATTACTGTGTAATCTAGATTATTGACTCTAGTGCAAGTGGGAGACTGAAGGAAATATGTCCTAGAGGCAATAATAAAGTTATTATTTATTTCCTTATATCATGATAAATGTTTATTATTCATGCTAGAATTATATTAACCGGAAACATAATACATGTGTGAATACATAGACAAACAAAGTGTCACTAGTATGCCTCTACTTGACTAGCTCGTTAATCGAAGATGGTTATTTTTCCTAACCACAGACATGTGTTGTCATTTGATTAATGGGATCACATCATTAGGAGAATGATGTGATTGACATGACCCATTCCATTAGCTTAGCACCCGATCGTTTAGTATGTTGCTATTGCTTTCTTCATGACTTATACATGTTCCTATGACTATGAGATTATGCAACTCCCATTTGCCGGAGGAACACTTTGTGTGCAACCAAACATCATAACGTAACTAGGTGATTATAAAGGAGCTCTACAGGTGTCTCCAAAGGTACATGTTGGGTTGGCGTATTTCGAGATTAGGATTTGTCACTCCGATTGTCGGAGAGGTATCTCTGGGCCCTCTCGGTAATGCACATCACATAAGCCTTGCAAGCATTGCAACTAATGAGTTAGTTGTGAGATGATGTATTACGGAACGAGTAAAGAGACTTGCCGGTAACGAGATTGAACTAGGTATTGAGATACCAACGATCGAATCTCGGGCAAGTAACATACCGATGACAAAGGGAACAACGTATGTTGTTATGCGGTCTGACCGATAAAGATCTTCGTAGAATATGTAGGAACCAATATGAGCATCCAGGTTCCGCTATTGGTTATTGACCGGAGATGTGTCTCGGTCATGTCTACATTGTTCTTGAACCGTAGGGTCCGCACGCTTAACGTTACGATGACAGTTTCATTATGAGTTTATGTATTTTGATGTACCGAAGGTTGTTCGGAGTCCCGGATGTGATCATGGACATGAAGAGGAGTCTCGAAATGGTCGAGACATAAAGATCGATATATTGGAAGCCTATATTTGGATATCGGAATCGTTCTGAGTGAAATCGGGATTTTACCGGAGTACCGGGGGGTTACCGGAACCCCCCCGGGGGTTATTGGGCCTACATGGGCCCTAAGGGAGAAGAGGAAAGGAGGCAAGAGGTGGCCGCGCGCCCCTCGCCTCCCTAGTCCGAATAGGACAAGGAGAGGGGGGCGGTGCCCCCCCTTTCCTTTCCCTCTTCCTCCTCTTGCCCACTTCTCCTTCTCCAACTAGGAAAGAAGGGAGTCCTACACCCGGTGGGAGTAGGACTCCCCCTTGGCGCGCCCTCCTTGGCCGCCCGCCCCCTCCCCTTGGCTCCTTTATATACGGAGGGAGGGGGCACCCTAGAACACACAAGTTGATCTTCGTGATCGTTCCTTAGCCGTGTGCGGTGCCCCCTCCACCATATTCCACCTCGGTCATATTGTAGCGGTGCTTAGGCGAAGCCCTGCGACGGTTGAGCATCAAGATCGTCACCACGCCGTCATGCTGACGGAACTCCTCCCCGAAGCTTTGCTGGATCGGAGCCCAGGGAGCGTCATCGAGCTGAACGTGTGCCAAGAACTCGGAGGTGCCGGAGTAACGGTGCTTGGATCGGTTGGACCGGGAAGATGTACGACTACTTCCTCTACGTTGCGTCAACGCTTCCGCTTCGGTCTACGAGGGTACGTAGACAACACTCTCCCCTCGTGTGCGTAGGAATTTTTTTGAAATTACTACGTTCCCCAACACCTCCCCCTTGCTCCTTTATATACGGGGGTAGGGGGCACCTCTAGACACACAAGTTGATCTTCGTGATCGTTCTCTTAGCTGTGTGCGGTGCCCCCCTCCACCATAATCCTCGATAATATTGTAGCGGTGCTTAGGCGAAGCCCTGCGACGGTAGAACATCAAGATCGTCACCACGCCGTCGTGCTGACGGAACTCTTCCCCGACACTTTGCTAGATCGGAGTCCGGGGATCGTCATCGAGCTGAACATGTGCTAGAACTCGGAGGTGCCGTAGTTTCGGTGCTTGATCGGTCGGGCCGTGAAGACGTACGACTACATCAACCGCGTTGTGCTAACGCTTCCGCTTCCAGTCTACGAGGGTACGTAGACAACACTCTCCCCTCTTGTTGCTATGCATCACCATGATCTTGCGTGTGCGTAGGAAATTTTTGAAATTACTACGTTCCCCAACAGTGGCATCAGAGCCTAGGTTTTATGCGTTGATGTTATGCACAAGTAAAACACAAGTGAGTTGTGGGCGATATAAGTCATACTGCTTACCAGCATGTCACACTTTGGTTCGGCGGTATTGTTGGATGAAGCGGCCCGGACCAACATTACGCGTACGCTTACGCGAGACTGGTTCTACCGACGTGCTTTGCACACAGGTGGCTGGCGGGTGTCAGTTTCTCCAACTTTAGTTGAACCGAGTGTGGCTACGCCCGGTCCTTGCGAAGGTTAAAACATCATCAACTTGACAAACTATCGTTGTGGTTTTGATGCGTAGGTAAGAACGATTCTTGCTCAGCCCGTAGGAGCCACGTAAAACTTACAACAACAAAGTAGAGGACGTCTAACTTGTTTTTGCAGGGCATGTTGTGATGTGATATGGTCTAGACGTGATGAGATATAAGTTTTTGTATGAGATGATCATGTTTTGTTGAAGTTACTGGCAACAGGCAAAAGCCTTATGGTTATCTCTCTATTGCATAAGATGCAAGCACCAAATAATTGCTTTACTTTATCGCTATGCGATAGCAATAGTTGCAAGAGCAATTGTTGGCGAGACAACCATGTGATGACACGTTGATATAGGTCAAGATGACGGAGATCATGGTGTCATGCCGGTGATGATGGAAATCATGACGATACTTTGGAGATGGAGATCAAAGGCACAAGATGATGATGGCCATATCATGTCACATATTTTGATTGCATGTGATGTTTATCTTTTATACATCTTATTTTGCTGAGTTCGACGGTAGCTTTATAAGATGATCACTCACTAATTATCAAGGTACAAGTGTTCTCCCTGAGTATGCACCGTTGCGAAAGTTCTTCGTGCTGAGACACCACGTGATGATCGGGTGTGATAGGCTCTATTTTCAAATACAATGGGTGCAAAACATTTGCACACGTGGAATACTCAGGTTAAACTGGACGAGCCTAGTATATAACAGATATGGCCTCAGAACACGGAGACCGAAAGTTCGAGCGTGAATCATATAGTAGATATGATCAACATAGTGATGTTCACCATTGAAACTACTCCATCTCACGTGATGATCGGACATGGTTTAGTTGATTTGGATCACGTGATCACTTAGAGGATTAGAGGGATGTCTATCTAAGTGGGAGTTCTTAAGTAATATGATTAATTGAACTTTAATTTATCATGAACTTAGTCCTGGTAGTATTAGCATATCTATGTTGTAGATCAATAGCTCGCGTTGTTGCTTTCATATGTTTATTTTGATATGTTCCTAGAGAAAATTGTGTTGAAAGATGTTAGTAGCAATGACACAGATTGGATCCGTGATCTAAGGTTTATCCTCATTGCTGCACAGAAGAATTATGTCCTTGATGTACCGCTAGGTGACAGACCTATTACAGGAGCAGATGTAGACGTTATGAACGTTTGGTTAGCTCAATATGATGACTACTTGATAGTTTAGTGCACCATGCTTAACGGCTTAGAATCGGGACTTCAAAGACGTTTTGAACGTCATGGACCATATGAGATGTTCTAGGAGTTGAAGTTAATATTTCAAGCAAATACCCGAGTTGAGAGATATAAAGTCTCCAACAAGTTCTATAACTAAAAGATGGAGGAGAATCGCTCAACTAGTGAGCATGTGCTCAGATTGTCTGGGTACTACAATTGCTTGAATCAAGTGGGAGTTAATCTTCCAGATAAAATAGTGATTGAAAGAATTCTCTAGTCACCATCACCAAGTTAGTAGAACTTCGTGATGAACTATGATATGCAAGGGATAACGGGAACGATTCCCAAGCTCTTCGTAATGCTGAAATTGACGAAGGTAGAAATCGAGAAAAACATCAAGTGTTGATGGTAGACAAGACCACTAGTTTCAAGAAAAGGGCAGAGGGAAGAAGGGGAACTTCAAGAAGAACAGCAAGCAAATTGCTGCTCAAGTGAAGAAGCCCAAGTCTGGTCCTAAGCATGAGACTAAGTGCTTCTACTGCAAAGGGACTGGTCACTAGAAGCGGAACTACCCCAAGTGATTGGCGGATAAGAAGGATGGCAAAGTGAACATAAGTATATTTGATATACATGTTATTGATGTGTACTTTACTAGTGTTTATAGCAACCCCTTAGTATTTGATACTAAGTTCAGTTGCTAAGATTAGTAACTCGAAACTGGAGTTGCAGAATAAACAGAGACTAGTTAAGGGTGAAGTGACGATGTGTGTTGGAAGTGGTTCCAAGATTGATATGATCATCATCACACACTCCCTATACTTTCGGGATTAATGTTGAACCTAAATAAGTGTTATTTGGTGTTTGCGTTGAGCATGAATATGATTTGATCATGTTTATTGTAATACGGTTATTCATTTAAGCAAGAGAATAAATTGTTGTTCTGTTTACATTAATAAAACCTTATATGGTTACACACCCAATGAAAATAGTGTTGGGGAATGTAGTAATTTCAAAAAATTCCTACGCACACGCAAGATCATGGTGATGCATAGCAACGAGAGGGGAGAGTGTGATCTACGTACCCTTGTAGACCGACAATGGAAGCGTTAGCACAACGCGGTTGATGTAGCCGTACGTCTTCACGGCCCGACCGATCAAGCACCGAAACTACGGCACCTCCGAGTTCTAGCACACGTTCAGCTCGATGACGATCCCCGGACTCCGATCCAGCAAAGTGTCGGGGTAGAGTTCGGTCAGCACGACGGCGTGGTGACGATCTTGATGTACTACCGTCGCAAGGCTTCGCCTAAGCACCGCTACAATATTATCGAGGATTATGGTGGAAGGGGGCACCGCACACGGCTAAGAATATGATCACGTGGTTCAACTTGTGTCTATGGGGTGCCCCCTGCCCCCGTATATAAAGGAGCAAGGGGGAGGCCGGTCGGCCCTTGTGGGCGCGCCAAGGAGGAGTAGGATTCCTACTCCTGGTTGGAGTAGGTTTCCACCTTTCCTAGTCCAACTAGGAGAAGGGGGGAAAGGGGGGAAGAGGGGATAGAAGGGAGAGAGGGGCCGCACCCCAAACCCCTTGTCCAATTTGGACTGGGCTTGGGAGGGGCGCGCGCCACCTCCTGGTCCTTTCCACTAAGGCCCATTAAGGCCCATTGCTTCTTTCTCGTATTCCCGTAACTCCCCGGTACCTCCGAAAATACCCGAATCACTCGGAACCTTTCCGATGTCCGAATATAGTCGTCCAATATATCGATCTTTACGTCTCGACCATTTCGAGACTCCTCGTCATTTCCCCGATCTCATCCAGGACTCCGAACTCCTTCGGTACATCAAAACTCATAAACTCATAATATAACTGTCATCGAAACCTTGAGCGTGCGGACCCTACGGGTTCGAGAACAATGTAGACATGACCGAGACACGTCTCCGGTCAATAACCAATAGTGGAACCTGGATGCTCATATTTGCTCCCACATATTCTACGAAGATCTTTATCGGTCAGACCGCATAACAACATACTTTGTTCCCTTTGTCATCGGTATGTTACTTGCCCGAGATTCGATCGTCGGTATCTCAATACCTAGTTCAATCTCGTTACCGGCAAGTCTCTTTACTCGTTCTGTAATACATCATCTCGCAACTAACTCATTAGTTGCAATGCTTGCAAGGCTTATGTGATGTGTATTACCGAGAGGGCCCAGAGATACCTCTCCGACAATCGGAGTGACAAATCCTAATCTCGAAATACGCCAACCCAACATGTACCTTTGGAGACACCTGTAGAGCTCCTTTATAATCACTCAGTTACGTTGTGACGTTTGGTAGCACACAAGTGTTCCTCCGGCAAACGGGAGTTGCATAATCTCATAGTCATAGGAACATGTATAAGTCATGAAGAAAGCAATAGCAACATACTAAACGATCGGGTGCTAAGCTAATGGAATGGGTCATGTCAATCACATCATTCTCCTAATGATGTGATCCCGTTAATCAAATAACAACTCTTTGTCTATGGTTAGGAAACATAACCATCTTTGATTAACGAGCTAGTCTAGTAGAGGCATACTAGTGACACTCTGTTTGTCTATGTATTCACACATGTATTATGTTTCCGGTTAATACAATTCTAGCATGAATAATAAACATTTATCATGAAATAAGGAAATAAATAATAACTTTATTATTGCCTCTAGGGCATATTTCCTTCAGTCTCCCACTTGCACTAGAGTCAATAATCTAGTTCACATCGCCATGTGATTCAACACTAATAGTTCACATCACCATGTGATTAACACCCATAGTTCACATTGTCATGTGACCTATACCCAAAGGGTTTACTAGAGTCAGTAATCTAGTTCACATCGTTTATGTGATTAACACCCAAAGAGTACTAAGGTGTGATCATGTTTTGCTTGTGAGATAATTTTAGTCAATGGGTCTGTCACATACAGATCCGTAAGTATTTTGCGAATTCTATGTCTACAATGCTCTGCACGGAGCTACTCTAGCTAATTGCTCCCACTTTCAATATGTATCTAGATCGAGACTTAGAGTCATCCAGATCTGTGTCAAAACTTGCATCGACGTAACTTTTTACGACGAACCTTTTTGTCACCTCCATAATTGAGAAATATTCCACTAAGGATATTTTTGACCGCTGTCCAGTGATCTACTCTTAGATCACTATTGTACTCCCTTGCTTAACACAGTGTAGGGTATACAATAGATCTGGTACACAGCATGGCATACTTTATAGAACCTATGGCTGAGGCATAGGGAATGACTTTCATTCTCATTCTATTTTCTGCCGTGGTCGCGCTTTGAGTCTTACTCAATTTCACACCTTGTAACACAGGCAAGAATTCTTTCTTTGACTGTTCCATTTTGAACTACTTCAAAATCTTGTCAAGGTATGTACTCATTGAAAAAAAACTTATCAAGCGTCTTGATCTATCTCTATAGATCTTGATGCTCAATATGTAAGCAGCTTCACCGAGGTTTTCTTTGAAAAAATCCTTTCAAACACTCCTTTATGCTTTGCAGAATAATTCTACATTATTTCCGATCAACAATATGTCATACACATATTCTTATCAGAAATGTTGTAGTGCTCCCACTCACTTTCTTGTAAATACAGGCTTCACCGCAAGTCTGTATAAAACTATATGCTTTGATCAACTTATCAAAGCGTATATTCCAACTCCGAGATGCTTGCACCAGTCCATAGATGGATCGCTGGAGCTTGCATATTTTGTTAGCACCTTTAGGATTGACAAAACCTTCTGGTTGCATCATATACAACTCTTCTTTAAATCCATTAAGGAATGTAGTTTTGTTTATCCATTTGCCAGATTTCATAAAAATGCGGCAATTGCTAACATGATTTGGACAGACTTAAGCATCGCTACGAGTGAGAAAATTTCATCGTAGTCAACACCTTGAACTTTGTCAAAAACCTTTTTCGACAAGTCTAGCTTTGTAGATAGTAACACTACTATCAGCGTCCGTCTTCCTCTTGAAGATCCATTTATTTTCTATGGCTTGCCGATCATCGGGCAAATCCATCAAAGTCCATACTTTGTTCTCATACATGGATCATATCTCAGATTTCATGGCCTCAAACCATTTCGCGGAATCTGGGCTCATCATCGCTTCCTCATAGTTCGCAAGTTCGTCATGGTCTAGTAACATGACTTCCAGAACAGGATTACCGTACCACTCTGGTGCGGATCTCACTCTTGTTTACCTATGAGATTCGGTAGTAACTTGATCTGAAGTTACATGATCATCATCATTAGCTTCCTCACTAATTGGTGTAGTAGTCACAAGAACAGATTTCTGTGATGAACTACTTTCCAATAAGGGAGAAGGTACAATTACCTTATCAAGTTTTGTACTTTCCTCCTACTCACTTCTTTCGAGAGAAACTCCTTCTCTAGAAAGTTTCCGAATTTAGCAACAAAAGTCTTGCCTTCAGATCTGCGATAGAAGGTGTATCCAATAGTTTCCTTTGGATATCCTATGAAGACGCACTTCTTCGATTTAGGTTTGAGCTTATCAAGTTGAAACTTTTTCACATAAGCATTGCAACCTCAAACTTTAAGAAACGACAGCTTAGGTTTCTTGCTAAACCATAGTTCATACGGTGTCATCTCAAACGGATATAGGTGGTGCCCTATTTAACATGAATGTAGTTGTCTCTAATGCATAACCCCAAAACAATAGCGGCAAATCTGTAAGAGACATCATAGATCGCACCATATCAAATAAAGTGCGATTACGATGTTTGAACACACCATTACACTATGGTGTTCCAGGTGGCGTGAGTAGTGAAACTATTTCACATTGTTTTAACTGAAGACCAAACTCGTAATTCAAATACTCTTCTCCATGATCAGATCGTAGAAACTTTATTTTCTTGTTACGATGATTTTCCACTTCACTCTGAAATTCTTTTAACTTTTCAAATGTTTCAGACTTATGTTTCATCAAGTAGATATACTCACATTTGCTCAAATTATCTATGAAGAACAGAAAATAATGATACCTGTCGCGAGCCTCAATATTCATCGGACCTCATACATCAGTATGTATGATTTCCAACAAATCTGTTGCTCGCTCCATTGTTCCGAAGAACGGAGTCTTAGTCATCTTGCCCATGAGGCATGGTTCACAAGCATCAACTGATTCATAATCAAGTGATTCCAAAAGCCCATCAGCATGAAGTTTCTTCATGCGCTTTACACCAATATGACCTAAACGGCAGTGCCACAAATAAGTTTGCACTATCATTATTAACTTTGCATCTCTTGGTTTCAACATTATGTTTATGTGTATCACTACGATCGAGATCCAACGAACTATTTTCATTTGGTGTGTAACCATATAAGGTTTTATTCATGTAAACAGAACAACAATTTATTCTCTTACTTAAATGAATAACCGTATTACAATAAACATGATCAAATCATATTCATGCTCAACGCAAACACCAAATAACACTTATTTAGGTTCAACACTAATCCCGAAAGTATAGGGAGTGTGCGATGATGATCATATCAATTTTGGAACCACTTCCAACACACATCGTTACTTCACCCTTAACTAGTCTCTGTTTATTCTGCAACTCCCGTTTCGAGTTACTACTCTTAGCAACTAAACCAGTATCAAATACCGAGGGGTTGCTACGAACACTAGTAAAATACACATTAATAATCTGTATATCAAATATACCTTTGTTCACTTTGCCATCCTTCTTATCCGCCAAATACTTGGGGCAGTTCCGCTTCCAGTGACCAGTCCCTTCGCAGTAGAAGCACTTAGTCTCAGGCTTAGGACCAGACTTGGGCTTCTTCACTTGAGTAGCAACTTGCTTGCCGTTCTTCTTGAAGTTCCCCTTCTTCCCTTTGCCCTTTTATTGAAACTAGTGGTCTTGTCTACCATCAACACTTGATGCTCTTTCTTGATTTCTACCTTCATCGATTTCATCATCATGAAAAGCTCGGGAGTCGTTTTCGTCATCCCTTGCATAGTATAGTTCATCATGAAGTTCTACTAACTTGGTGATGGTGACTAGAGAATTCTGTCAATCACTATCTTATTTGGAAGATTAACTCCCAGTCAAGCGATTGTAGTACCCAGACAATCTGAGCACATGCTCACTAGTTAAGCGATTCTCCTCCATCTTTTAGCTATAGAACTTGTTGGAGACTTCATATCTCTCAACTCGGGTATTTGCTTGAAATATTAACTTCAACTCCTGGAACATCTCATATGGTCCATGACGTTCAAAACGTCTGTGAAGTCCCGATTCTAAGCCATTAAGGATGGTGCACTAAACTATCAAGTAGTCATCATATTGAGCTAGCCAAACGTTCATAACGTCTGCATCTGCTCCTGCAATAGGTCTGTCACCTAGCGGTGCATCAAGGACATAATTCTTCTGTGCAGCAATGAGGATAAACCTCAGATCACGGATCCAATCCGCATCATTGCTACTAACATCTTTCAACACAATTTTCTCTAGGAACATATCAAAATAAACACAGGGAAGCAACAACGCGAGCTATTGATCTACAACATAATTTGCAAAATACTACCAGGACTAAGTTCATGATAAATTTAAGTTCAATTTAATCATATTACTTAAGAACTCCCACTTAGATAGACATCCCTCTAATCCTCTAAGTGATCACGTGATCCAAATCAACTAAACCATGTCCGATCATCACGTGAGATGGAGTAGTTTCATTGGTGAACATCACTATGTTGATCATATCTACTATATGATTCACGCTCGACCTTTCGGTCTCCGTGTTCCGAGGCCATATCTGTATATGCTTGGCTCGTCAAGTATAACCTGAGTATTCCGCGTGTGCAACTATTTTGCACCCGTTGTATTTGAACGTAGAGCCTATCACACCCGATCATCACGTGGTGTCTCAGCATGAAGAACTTTCGCAACGGTGCATACTCAGGGAGAACACTTCTTGATAATTAGTGAGAGATCATCTTAAAATGCTACCGTCAATCAAAGCAAGATAAGATGCATAAAAGATAAACATCACATGCAATCAATATAAGTGATATGATATGGCCATCATCATCTTGTGCTTGTGATCTCCATCTTCGAAGCACCGTCGTGATCACCATCGTCACCGGCGCGACACCTTGATCACCATCGTAGCATCGTTGTCGTCTCGCCAATCTTATGCTTCCACGACTATCGCTACCGCTTAGTGATAAAGTAAAGCATTACAGCGCAATTGCATTGCATACAATAAAGCGACAACCATATGGCTCCTGCTAGTTGCCGATAACTTGGTTACAAAACATGATCATCTCATACAATAAAATTTAGCATCATGTCTTGACCATATCACATCACAACATGCCCTGCAAAAACAAGTTAGACGTCCTCTACTTTGTTGTTGCAAGTTTTACGTGGCTGCTACGGGCTTAAGCAAGAACCAATCTTACCTACACATCAAAACCACAACGATAGTTTGTCAAGTTGGTGCTGTTTTAACCTTCGCAAGGACCGGGCGTAGCCACACTCGGTTCAACTAAAGTTGGAGAAACTGTCACCCGCTAGCCACCTTTGTGCAAAGCACGTCGGGAGAACCGGTCTCGCGTAAGCGTACGCGTAATGTCGGTCCGGGCCGCTTCATCCAACAATACCGCCGAACCAAAGTATGACATGCTGGTAAGCAGTATGACTTATATCGCCCACAACTCACTTGTATTCTACTCGTGCATATAACATCAACAAATAAAACCTAGGCTCGGATGCTACTATTGGGGAACGTAGTAATTTCAAAAAAATTCCTACGCACATGCAAGATCATGGTGATGCATAGCAACGAGAGGGAGAGTGTGATCTACGTACCCTTGTAGACCGACAGCGGAAGCGTTAGCACAAGGCGGTTGATTAGTCGTACGTCTTCACGGCCCGACCGATCAAGCACCTCCGAGTTCTAGCACACGTTCAGCTCGATGACGATCCCCGGACTCCGATCCAGCAAAGTGTCGGGGTAGAGTTCCGTCAGCACGACGGCGTGGTGACGATCTTGATGTACTACCGTCGCAGGGCTTCGCCTAAGCACCGCTACAATATTATCGAGGATTATGGTGGAAGAGGGCACCGCACATGGCTAAGAATATGATCACGTGGATCAACTTGTGTCTATGGGGTGCCCCCTGCCCCCGTATATAAAGGAGCAAGGGGGAGGCCGCCCGGCCGGCCCTTGTGGGCGCGCCAAGGAGGAGTAGGATTCCTACTCCTAGTTGGAGTAGGTTTCCACCTTTCCTAGTCCAACTAGGAGAAGGGGGGAAAGGGGGGAAGAGGGGAAAGAAGGGAGAGAGGGGCCACGCCCCAAACCTCTTGTACAATTCGGACTGGGCTTGGGAGGGGCGTGCGCCACCTTCTGGTCCTTTCCACTAAGGCCCATTAAGGCCCATTGCTTCTTCCTCGTATTCCTGTAACTCTCCGATACCTACGAAAATACCCGAATCACTCGGAACCTTTCTGATGTCCGAATATAGTCGTCCAATATATCGATCTTTATGTCTCAATCATTTCGAGACTCCTCGTCATGTCCCCGATCTCATCCGGGACTCCGAACTCCTTCGGTACATCAAAACTCATAAACTCATAATATAACTATCATCGAAACCTTAAGCGTGCGGACCCTACGGGTTCGAGAACAATGTAGACATGACCGAGACACGTCTCGGGTCAATAACCAATAGCGGAACCTGGATGCTCATATTGGCTCCCACATATTCTACAAAGATCTTTATCGGTCAGACCGCATAACAACATACTTTGTTCCCTTTGTCATCGGTATGTTACTTGCCCGAGATTCGATCGTCGGTATCTCAATACCTAGTTCAATCTCGTTACCGGCAAGTCTCTTTACTCGTTCCGTAATACATCGTCTCGCAACTAACTCATTAGTTGCAATGCTTGCAAGGCTTATGTGATGTGTATTACCGAGAGGGCGCAGAGATACCTCTCCGACAATCGGAGTGACAAATCCTAATCTCAAAATACGCCAACCCAACATGTACCTTTGGAGACACCTGTAGAGCTCCTTTATAATTACCCAGTTACGTTGTGACGTTTGGTAGCACACAAAGTGTTCCTCCGGCAAACGGGAGTTGCATAATCTCATAGTCATAGGAACATGTATAAGTCATGAAGAAAGCAATAGCAACATACTAAACGATCGGGTGCTAAGCTAATGGAATGGGTCATGTCAATCACATCATTCTCCTAATGATGTGATCCCATTAATCAAATAACAACTCTTTATCTATGGTTAGGAAACATAACCATTTTTGATTAACGAGCTAGTCTAGTAGAGGCATACTAGTGACACTCTGTTTGTCTATGTATTCACACATGTATTATGTTTCTCGTTAATACAATTCTAGCATGAATAATAAACATTTATCATGAAATAAGTAAATAAATAATAACTTTATTATTGCCTCTAGGGCATATTTCCTTCAAATAGTTCATTGGATCTCGATCGTAGTGATACACATATTCATAATATTGAAACCAAAAGATGCGAAGTTAATAATGATAGTGCAACTTATTTGTGGCACTGCCGTTTAGGTCATATTGGTGTAAAGCGCATGAAGAAACTCCATGCTGATGGGATTTTGGAATCACTTGATTATGAATCACTTGGTGCTTGCGAACCATGCCTTATGGGCAAGATGACTAAAGACTCCGTTCTCCGGAACAATTGAGCGAGCAACCGACTTATTGGAAATAATACATACTGATGTATGCGATCCGATGAGTGTTGAAGCTCGTGGCGGCTATCGTTATTTTCTGACCTTCACATATGATTTGAGCAGATATGGGTATATCTACTTGATGAAACATAAGTCTGAAACATTTGAAAAGTTCAAAGAATTTCAGAGTGAAGTGGAAAATCATCGTAAAAAGAAAAATATGGTTTCTACGATCTGATCGCAGAGACAAATATTTGAGTTACGAGTTTGGTCTTCAATTAAAACTATGTGGAATAGTTTCACAAATTCGTGCCACCTGGAACACCACAGCATAATGGTGTGTCTGAACGTCATAACCGTACTTTATTGGATATAGTGCAATCTATGATGTTTCTTACAGATTTACCAATATCGTTTTGGGGTTATGCATTAAAGACAACTGCATTCACGTTTAAAAGGGCACCATCTAAGTCACCATCTAAGTCCGTTGAGACGACACAATCTGAATTGTGGTTTGGCAAGAAACCAAAGTTGTCGTTTCTTAAAGTTTGGGGCTGTGATGCTTATATGAAAAAGTTTCATCCTGATAAGCTCAAACCCAAATCGGAGAAACATGTCTTCATAGGATACCCAAAGGAGACTGTTGGGTACACCTTCTATCACAGATCCGAAGGCAAGTTATTCATTGCTGAGAATGGATCCTTTCTGGAGAAGGAGTTTCTCTCGAAAGAAGTGAGTGGGAGGAAAGTAGAACTTGATGAGGTAACTGTACCTTCTCCCTTATTGGAAAGTAGTTCTTCACAGAAATCTGTTCCTGTGACTACTAGACCGATTAGTGAGGAAGCTAATGATGATGATCATGTAACTTCAGATCAAGTTACTACCGAACCTCATAGGTAAACCAGAGTGAGATCCGCACCAGAGTGGTACGGTAATCCAGTTCTGGAGGTCATGTTACTTGACCATGACGAGCGTACGAACTATGAGGAAGCGATGATGAGCCAAGATTCCGCGAAATGGCTTGACGCCATGAAATCTGAGATGAGATCCATGTATGAGAACAAAGTATGGACTTTGATTGACTTGCCCAATGATCGGTGAGCCATTGAGATTAAATGGATCTTCAAGAGGAAGACGGACGCTGATAGTAGTGTTACTATCTACAAAGCTAGAATTGTCGCAAAAAGGTTTTCGACAAGTTCAAGGTGTTGACTACGATGAGAGTTTCTCACTCGTATCTATGCTTAAGTCTGTCCGAATCATGTTAGCAATTGCCGCATTTTATGAAATCCGGCAAATGGATAAACAAAACTGTATTCCTTAACGGATTTATTAAAGAAGAGTTGTATATGATACAACCAGAAGATTTGTCAATCCTAAAGGTGCTAACAAAATGTGCAAGCTCCAGCGATCCATCTATGGACTGGTGCAAGCATCTCGGAGTTGGAATATGCGCTTTGATGATATGATCAAAGCATATAGTTTTATACAGACTTGCGGTGAAGCCTGTATTTACAAGAAAGTGAGTGGGAGCACTACAGCATTTCTGATAAGTATATGTGAATGACATATTGTTGATCGGAAATAATGTGGAATTATTCTGCAAAGCATAAAGGAGTGTTTTGAAAGAAGTTTTTCAAAGAAAGACCTGGGTGAAGCTCCTTACATATTAAGCATCAAGATCTATAGAGATAGATCAAGATGCTTGATAAGTTTTTCTCAATGAGTACATACCTTGACAATATTTTGAAGTAGTTCAAAAATGGAACAGTCAAAGAAAGAGTTCTTGGCTGTGTTACAAGGTGTGAAATTGAGTAAGACTCAAAGCCCGACCACGGCAGAAGATAGAAAGAGAATGAAAGTCATTCCCTATGCCTCAGCCATATGTTCTATAAAGTATGCCATGCTATTTACCAGATCTATTGTATACCCTACACTGTATTAAGCAAGGGAGTACAATAGTGATCTAAGAGTAGATCACTGAACAGCGGTCAAAATTATCCTTAGTGGAATAAGGAAATATTTCTCAATTATGGAGGTGACAAAAGGTTCATCGTAAAAAGTTACGTCGATGCAAGTTTTCACATAGATCTGGATGACTCTAAGTCTCGATCTAGATACATATTGAAAGTGGGAGCAATTAGCTAGAGTAGCTCCGTGCAGAGCATTGTAGACCTAGAATTCGCAAAATACTTACGGATCTGTATGTGACACACCCGTTGACTAAAATTATCTCAAAAGCAAAACATGATCACACCTTAGTACTCTTTGGGTGTTAATCATGAAGGAAATATGCCCTAGAGGCAATAATAAAGCTATTATTTATTTCCTTATATCATGATAAATGTTTATTATTCATGCTAGAATTGTATTAACCGGAAACATAATACATGTGTGAATACATAGACAAACAGAGTGTCACTAGTATGCCTCTACTTGACTAGCTCGTTAATCAAAGATGGTTATGTTTCCTAACCATGGACAAGGAGTTGTTATTTGATTAACGGGATCACATCATTAGGTGAATGATCTGATTGACATGACCCATTCCATTAGCTTAGCACCCGATCGTTTAGTATGTTGCTATTGCTTTCTTCATGACTTATACATGTTCCTATGACTATGAGATTATGCAACTCCCGTTTACCGGAGGAACACTTCGTGTGCTACCAAACGTCACAACGTAACTGGGTGATTATAAAGGTGCTCTACAGGTGCTCTACATGTTGGGTTGGCGTATTTCGAGATTAGGATTTGTCACTCCGATTGTCGGAGAGGTATCTCTGGGCCCTCTCGGTAATACACATCACATAAGCCTTGCAAGCATTGCAACTAATGAGTTAGTTGTGAGATGATGTATTACGGAATGAGTAAAGAGACTTGCCGGTAACGAGATTGAACTAGGTATTAAGATACTGACGATCGAATCTCGGGCAAGTAACATACCGATGACAAAGGGAACAACGTATGTTGTTATGTGGTCTGACCGATAAAGATCTTCGTAGAATATGTAGGAGCCAATATAAGCATCCAGGTTCCGCTATTGGTTATTGACCGGAGACATGTCTCGGTCATGTCTACATTGTTCTCAAACCCATAGGGTCCGCACGCTTAAGGTTTTGATGACATTTATATTATGAGTTTATGAGTTTTGATGTACCGAAGGAGTTCGGAGTCCCGGATGGGATCGGGGACATGACGAGGAGTCTCGAAATGGTCGAGACATAAAGATTGATATATTGGAAGCCTATATTTGGATATCGGAAGTGTTCCGGGAGAAATCAGGATTTTACTGGAGTACCGGGAGGTTACCGGAACCCCCCGGGAGGTATATGGGCCTTAGTGGGCCTTAGTGGAAGAGAGGAGAGGTGGCCAGTGCTGGGCCACGTGCCCCTCCCCCCTAGTCTGAATAGGACAAGGAGAGGGGGGCGGCGCCCCCCTTCCTTCTCTCTCTTCTTCCCCCCCCCCCCGAATCCTATTCCAACTAGGAAAGGGGGGGAATCCTACTCCCGGAGGGAGTAGGACTCCTCCTGGCGTGCCCTCTCCTGGCCGGCCGCACCCCCCTTTGATCCTTTATATACGGAGGCAAGGGGCACCCCTAGAGACACAAGTTGATCCACGTGATCATATTCTTAGCCGTGTGCGGTGCCCCCTTCCACCATAGTCCTCAATAATATTGTAGCGGTGCTTAGGCGAAGCCCTGCGACGGTAGTACATCAAGATCATCACCACGCCGTCGTGCTGACAGAACTCTTCCCCGACACTTTGCTGGATCGGAGTCCGGGGATCGTTATCGAGCTGAACGTGTGCTAGAACTCGGAGGTGCCGTAGTTTCGGTGCTTGATCGGTCGGGCCATGAAGACGTACGACTACATCAACTACGTTGTGCTAACGCTTCCGTTGTCGATCTACAAGGGTACGTAGATCACACTCTCCCCTCTCGTTGCTATGCATCACCATGATCTTGCATGTGCGTAGGATTTTTTTTGAAATTACTACGTTACCCAACAGTGGTATCAGAGCCAGGTTTTATGTGTTGATGTTATTTGCACGAGTAGAACACAAGTGAGTTGTGGGCGATATAAGTCATACTGCTTACCAACATGTCATACTTTGGTTCGGCGGTATTGTTGGACGAAGTGGCCCGGACCGACATTACGCGTACGCTTACGCGAGACCGGTTCTCCCGACGTGCTTTGCACAAAGGTGGCTAGTGGGTGACACTTTCTCCAACTTTAGTTGAACCGAGTGTGGCTACGCCCGGTCCTTGCGTGTTAAAACATCACCAACTTGACAAACTATCATTGTGGTTTTGATGCGTAGGTAAGATTGGTTCTTGCTTAAGCCCGTAGCAGCCACGTAAAACTTGCAACAACAAAGTAGAGGACATCTAACTTGTTTTTGCAGGGCATGTTGTGATGTGATATGGTCAAGACATGATGCTAAATTTTATTGTATGAGATGATCATGATTTGTAACCGAGTTATCGGCAACTGGAAGGAGCCATATGGTTGTCGCTTTATTGTATGCAATGCAATCGCGCTGTAATGCTTTACTTTATCACTAAGCGGTAGCGATAGTCGTGGAAGCATAAGATTGGCGAGACGACAACGATGCTACGATGGAGATCGAGGTGTCGCGCCGGTGATGATGGTGATCATGACGGTGCTTCGAAGATGGAGATCACAAGCACAAGATGATGATGGCCATATCATATCACTTATATTGATTGCATGTGATGTTTATCTTTTATGCATCTTATCTTGCTTTGATTGACGGTAGCATTATAAGATGATCTCTCACTAATTATCAAGAAGTGTTCTCCCTGAGTATGCACCGTTGCGAAAGTTCTTCGTGCTGAGACACCACGTGATGATCGGGTGTGATAGTCTCTACGTTCAAATACAACGGGTGCAAAACAGTTGCACACGCGGAATACTCAGGTTATACTTGACGAGCCAAGCATATACAGATATGGCCTCGGAACACGGAGACCGAAAGGTCGAGCGTGAATCATATAGTAGATATGATCAACATAGTGATGTTCACCAATGAAGCTACTCCATCTCACGTGATGATCGGACATGGTTTAGATGATTTGGATCACGTAATCACTTAGAGGATTAGAGGGATGTCTATCTAATTGGGAGTTCTTTAAGTAATATGATTAATTGAACCTAAATTTATCATGAACTTAGTACATGATAGTATCTTCCGTATTCATGTTTGATTGTAGATAGATGGCCCGTGCTGTTGTTCCGTTGAATTTTAATGCGTTCCTTGAGAAAGCAAAGTTGAAAGATGATGGTAGCAATTACACGGACTGGGTCCGTAACTTGAGGATTATCCTCATTGCTGCACAGAGGAATTACGTCCTGGAAGCACCGCTGGGTGCGAGGCCTGCTGCTGGAGCAACACCAGATGTTATGAACATCTGGCAGAGCAAAGCTGATGACTACTCGATAGTTCAGTGTACCATGCTTTACGGCTTAGAATCGGGACTTCAACAACGTTTTGAACGTCATGGAGCATATGAGATGTTCCAGGAGTTGAAGTTAATATTTCAAGCAAATGCCCGGATTGAGAGATATGAAGTCTCCAGTAAGTTCTATAGTTGCAAGATGGAGGAGAACAGTTTTATCAGTGAGCATATACTCAAAATGTCTGGGGTATAATAATCACTTGATTCAATTGGGAGTTAATCTTCCAGATGATTGCGTCATTGACAGAATTCTCCAATCACTGCCACCAAGCTACAAGAGCTTCGTGATGAACTATAATATGCAAGGATGAATAAGACTATTCCCGAGCTCTTCGCAATGCTGAAAGCTGCGGAGGTAGAAATCAAGAAGGAGCATCAAGTGTTGATGGTCAACAAGACCACTAGTTTCAAGAAAAAGGGCAAAGGGAAGAAGAAGGGGAACTTCAAAAAGAACAGCAAGCAAGTTGCTACTCAAGAGAAGAAACCCAAACCTGGACCTAAGCCTGAAACTGAGTGCTTCTACTGCAAGCAGACTGGTCACTGGAAGCGGAACTGCCTCAAGTATTTGGCGGATAAGAAGGATGGCAAGGTGAACAAAGGTATATGTGATATACATGTTATTGATGTGTACCTTACTAATGCTCGCAGTAGCACCTGGGTATTTGATACTGGTTCTGTTGCTAATATTTGCAACTCGAAACAGGGACTACCGATTAAGCGAAGATTGGCTAAGGACGAGGTGACGATGCGCGTGGGAAATGGTTCCAAAGTCGATGTGATCGCAGTCGGCATGCTACCTCTACATCTACCTTCGAGATTAATATTAGACCTAAATAATTGTTATTTGGTGTTTGCGTTGAGCATGAACATTATATCTGGATCTTGTTTGATGCGAGATGGTTATTCATTTAAATCAGAGAATAATGGTTGTTCTATTTACATGAGTAATATCTTTTATGGTCATGCACCCTTAAAGAGTGGTCTATTCTTATTAAATCTTGATAGTAGTGACACACATATTCATAGTGTTGAAACCAAAAGATGCAGAGTTGATAATGATAGTGCAACTTATTTGTGGCACTGCCATTTAGGTCATATCGGTATAAAGCGCATGAAGAAACTCCATACTGATGGGCTTTTGGAACCACTTGATTATGAATCACTTGGTACTTGCGAACCGTGCCTTATGGGTAAGATGACAAAAACACCGTTCTCCGGTACTATGGAGAGAGCAACAGATTTGTTAGAAATCATACATATAGATGTATGTGGTCCGATGAATGTTGAGGCTCGTGGCGGATATCGTTATTTTCTCACCTTCACAGATGACTTAAGCAGATATGGGTATATCTACTTAATGAAACACAAGTCTGAAATGTTTGAAAAGTTCAAAGAATTTCAGAGTGAAGTTGAAAATCATCGTAACAAGAAAATAAAATTCCTACAATCTGATCGTGGAGGAGAATATTTGAGTTACGAGTTTGGTGTACATTTGAAACAATGTGGAATAGTTTCACAACTCATGCCACCCGGAACACCACAGCATAATGGTGTGTCCGAACGTCGTAATCGTACTTTACTAGATATGGTACGATCTATGATGTCTCTTACTGATTTACCGCTATTGTTTTAGGGATACGCTCTAGAGACGGCCGCATTCACGTTAAATAGGGCACCATCAAAATCCGTTGAGACGACGCCTTATGAAATGTGGTTTGGCAAGAAACCAAAGTTGTCGTTTCTGAAAGTTTGGGGCTGCGATGCTTATGTGAAAAAGCTTCAACCTGATAAGCTCGAACCCAAATCAGAAAAATGTGTCTTCATAGGATATCCAAAGGAAACTATTGGATACACCTTCTATCACAGATCTGAAGGCGAGACTTTTGTTGCTAAATTCGGAAACTTTCTGGAGAAGGAGTTTCTCTCGAAAGAAGTGAGTGGGAGGAAAGTAGAACTTGACGAGGTAACTGTACCTACCCCCTTATTGGAAAGTAGTACATCATAGAAATCTGTTTCTGTGACACCTACACCAATTAGTGAGGAAGCTAATGATAATGATCATGAAACTTCAGAACAAGATACTACTGAACCTCGTAGATCAACCAGAGTGAGATCCACGCCAGAGTGGTACGGTAATCCTGTTCTGGAAGTCATGCTACTAGATCATGATGAACCTACGAACTATGAAGAAGCGATGGTGAGCCCAGATTCCGCAAAATGGCTTGAAGCCATGAAATCTGAGATGGGATTCATGTATGAGAACAAAGTATGGACTTTGGTTGACTTGCCCAATGATCGGCAAGCAATAAAGAATAAATGGATCTTCAAGAAGAAGACGGACACTGACGGTAATATTACTGTCTACAAAGCTCGACTTGTCGCAAAAGGTTTTCGGCAAGTTCAAGGGATTGACTACGATGAGACCTTCTCACCCATAGCGATGCTTAAGTCTGTCCGAATCATGTTAGCAATTGCCGCATTTTATGATTATGAAATTTGGTAGATGGATGTCAAAACTGCATTCCTAAATGGATTTCTGGAAGAAGAGTTGTATATGATGCAACCAAAAGGTTTTGTCGATCCAAAGGGAGCTAACAAAGTGTGCAAGCTCTAGCGATCCATTTATGGACTGGTGCAAGCCTCTCGGAGTTGGAATAAACGCTTTGATAGTGTGATCAAAGCATTTGGTTTTATACAGACTTTTGGAGAAGCCTGTATTTACAAGAAAGTGAGCGGGAGCTCTATAGCATTTCTGATATTATATGTGGATGACATATTACTAATTGGAAACGATATAGAATTTCTGGATAGCATAAAGGGATACTTGAATAAGAGTTTTTCAATGAAAGACCTCGGTGAAGCTGCTTACATATTAGGCATTAAGATCTATAGAGATAGATCAAGACACTTAATTGGACTTTCACAAAGCACATACCTTGACAAAGTTTTGAAGAAGTTCAAAATGGATCAAGCAAAGAAAGGGTTCTTGCCTGTGTTACAAGGTGTGAAGTTGAGTCAGACTCAATGCCCGACCACTGCAGAAGATAGAGAGAAAATGAAAGATGTTCCCTATGCTTCAGCCATAGGCTCTATCATGTATGCAATGCTGTGTACCAGACCTGATGTGTGCCTTGCTATAAGTCTAGCAGGGAGGTACCAAAGTAATCCAGAAGTGGATCACTGGACAGCGGTCAAGAACATCCTGAAATACCTGAAAAGGACTAAGGATATGTTTCTAATTTATGGAGGTGACAAAGAGCTAATCGTAAATGGTTACGTCGATGCGAGCTTTGACACTGATCCGGACGATTCTAAATCGCAAACTGGATACGTATTTACATTAAACGGTGGAGCTGTCAGTTGGTGCAGTTCTAAACAAAGCGTCGTGGCGCGATCTACGTGTGAAGCAGAATACATAGCTGCTTCGGAAGCAGCAAATGAAGGAGTCTGGATGAAGGAGTTCATATCCGATCTAGGTGTCATACCTAGTGCATCGGGTCCAATGAAAATCTTTTGTGACAATACTGGTGCAATTGCCTTGGCAAAGGAATCCAGATTTCACAAGAGAACCAAGCACATCAAGAGACACTTCAATTCCATCCGGGATCTAGTCCAGGTGGGAGACATAGAAATTTGCAAGATACATACGGATCTGAATGTAGCAGACCCATTGACTAAGCCTTTTCCACGAGCAAAACATGATCAGCACCAAGGCTCCATGGGTGTTAGAATCATTATTGTATAATCTAGATTATTGACTCTAGTGCAAGTGGGAGACTGAAGGAAATATGCCCTAGAGGCAATAATAAAGTTATTATTTATTTCCTTATATCATGATAAATGTTTATTATTCATGCTAGAATTGTATTAACCGGAAACATAATACATGTGTGAATACATAGACAAACAGAGTGTCACTAGTATGCCTCTACTAGACTAGCTCGTTAATCAAAGATGGTTATGTTTCCTAACCATGGACAAGGAGTTGTTATTTGATTAATGGGATCACATCATTAGGTGAATGATCTGATTGACATGACCCATTCCATTAGCTTAGCACCCGATCATTTAGTATGTTGCTATTGCTTTCTTCATGACTTATACATGTTCCTATGACTATGAGATTATGCAACTCCCGTTTACCGGAGGAACACTTTGTGTGCTACCAAACGTCACAACATAACTGGGTGATTATAAAGGTGCTCTATAGGTGTCTCCAAAGGTACATGTTCGGTTGGCGTATTTCGAGATTGATTTGTCACTCCGATTGTCGGAGAGGTATCTTTGGGCCCTCTCGGTAATACACATCACATAAGCCTTGCAAGCATTGCAACTAATGAGTTAGTTGTGAGATGATGTATTACGGAGCGAGTAAAGAGACTTGCCGGTAATGAGATTGAACTAGGTATTAAGATACTGACGATCGAATCTCGGGCAAGTAACATACCGATCACAAAGGGAACAACGTATGTTGTTATGCGGTCTGACCGATAAAGATCTTCGTAGAATATGTAGGAGCCAATATGAGCATCCAGGTTCCACTATTGGTTATTGACCGGAGACGTATCTCGGTCATGTCTACATTGTTCTCGAACCCGTAGGGTCCGCACGCTTAAGGTTTCGATGACAGTTATATTATGAGTTTATGAGTTTTGATGTACCGAAGGAGTTCGGAGTCCCGGATGGGATCGGGGACATGGCGAGGAGTCTCGAAATGGTCGAGACATAAAGATTGATATATTGGAAGCCTATATTTGGATATCGGAAGTGTTCCGGGTGAAATTGGGATTTTACCGGAGTACCGGGAGGTTACCGGAACCCCCGGGAGGTATATGGGCCTTAGTGGGCCTTAGTGGAAGAGAGGAGAGGTGGCCAGGGCTGGGCCACGTGCCCCTCCCCCCTAGTCTGAATAGGACAAGGAGAGGGGGGCGGCGCCCCCCTTCCTTCTCTCTCTTCTTTCCCCCCTCCCGAATCCTATTCCAACTAGGAAAGGGGGGGAATCCTACTCCCGGAGGGAGTAGGACTCCTCCTGGCGCGCCCTCTCCTGGCCGACCGCACCCCCCCTTTGATCCTTTATATACGGAGGCAAGGGGCACCCCTAGAGACACAAGTTGATCCACGTGATCATATTCTTAGCCGTGTGCGGTGCCCCCTTCCACCATAGTCCTCGATAATGTTGTAGCGGTGCTTAGGCGAAGCCCTGCGACGGTAGTACATCAAGATCGTCACCACGCCGTCGTGCTGATGGAACTCTTCCCCGACACTTTGCTGGATCGGAGTCCGGGGATAGTCATCGAGCTGAACGTGTGCGAGAACTCGGAGGTGCCGTAGTTTCGGTGCTTGATCGGTAGGGCCGTGAAGACGTACGACTACATCAACTACGTTATGCTAACGCTTCCGTTGTCGATCTACAAGGGTACGTAGATCACACTCTCCCCTCTCGTTGCTATGCATCACCATGATCTTGCATGTGCGTAGGATTTTTTTTGAAATTACTACGTTACCCAACAAATCACATAAACGATGTGAACTAGATTACTGACTCTAGTAAACCCTTTGGGTATAGGTCACATGACGATGTGAACTATGGGTGTTAATCACATGGTGATGTGAACTATTAGTGTTGAATCACATGGCGATGTGAACTAGATTATTGACTCTAGTGCAAGTGGGAGACTAAAGGAAATATGCCCTAGAGGCAATAATAAAGCTATTATTTATTTCCTTATATCATGATAAATGTTTATTATTCATGCTAGAATTGTATTAACCGGAAACATAATACATGTGTGAATACATAGACAAACAGAGTGTCACTAGTATGCCTCTACTTGACTAGCTCGTTAATCGAAGATGGTTACGTTTCCTAACCATAAACAAAAGAGTTGTTATTTGATTAACGGGATCACATCATAGAAGAATGATGTGATTGACATGACCCATTTCATTAGCTTAGCACCCGATCGTTTAGTATGTTGCTATTGCTTTCTTCATGACTTATACATGTTCCTATGACTATGAGATTATGCAACTCCCGTTTGCCGGAGGAACACTTTGTGTGCTACCAAACGTCACAACGTAACTGGGTGATTATAAAGGAGCTCTACAGGTGTCTCCAAAGGTACATGTTGGGTTGGTGTATTTCGAGATTAGGATTTGTCACTCCGATTGTCGGAGAGGTATCTCTGGGCCCTCTCGGTAATGCACATCACATAAGCCTTGCAAGCATTGCAACTAATGAGTTAGTTGTGAGATGATGTATTACGGAACGAGTAAAGAGACTTGCCGGTAACGAGATTGAACTAGGTATTAAGATACCGACGATCGAATCTCAGGCAAGTAACATACCGATGACAAAGGGAACACCGTATGTTGTTATGCGGTCTGACCGATAAAGATCTTCGTAGAATATGTGGGAGCCAATATGAGCATCCAGGTTCCGCTATTGGTTATTGAGCGGAGACATGTCTCGGTCATGTCTACATTGTTCTCGAACCTGTAGGGTCCGCACGCTTAAGGTTTCGATGATAGTTATATTATGAGTTTATAAGTTTTGATGTACCGAAGGAGTTCGGAGTCCCGGATGAGATCGGGGACATGACGAGGAGTCTCGAAATGGTCGAGATGTAAAGATCAATATATTGGACGACTATATTCGGACATCGGAAAGGTTCCGAGTGATTCGGATATTTTTAGAGGTACCGGGGAGTTACGGGATTACGAGGAAGAAGCAATGGGCCTTAATGGGCCTTAGTGGGAAGGACCAGGAGGTGGCGCGCCCCCCTCCCAAACCTAGTCCGAATTGGACAAGGGGTTTGGGGCGCGGCCCCTCTCTCCCTTCCTTCCCCTTTCCCCCCCTTTCCCCCCTTCTCCTAGTTGGACTAGGAAAGGAGGAAACCTACTCCAACTAGGAGTAGGAATCCTACTCCCCTAGCGCGCCCCTCCTAGGGCCGGCCTCCTCCCCCTTGCTCCTTTATATACGGGGGTAGGGGGGCACCTCTAGACACACAAGTTGATCTTCGTGATCGTTCTCTTAGCCGTGTGCGGTGCCCCCCTCCACCATAATCCTCGATAATATTGTAGCGGTGCTTAGGCGAAGCCCTGCGACGGTAGAACATCAAGATCGTCACCACGCCGTCATGCTGACGGAACTCTTCCCCGACACTTTGCTGGATCGGAGTACGGGGATCGTCATCGAGCTGAACGTGTGCTAGAACTCGGAGGTGCCGTAGTTTCGGTGCTTGATCGGTCGGGCCGTGAAGACGTACGACTACATCAACCGCGTTGTGCTAACGCTTCCTCTTCCGGTCTATGAGGGTACGTAGACAACACTCTCCCCTCTCGTTGCTATGCATCACCATGATCTTGCGTGTGCGTAGGAAATTTTTGAAATTACTACGTTCCCCAACAGTGGCATCAGAGCCTAGGTTTTATGCGTTGATGTTATGCACGAGTAGAACACAAGTGAGTTGTGGGCAATATAAGTCATACTGCTTACTACAATTGATCCCATATACTTGTGGGTTATCATCAGGCGAAAATTCATGGCAATCGTCCAGATTTGCCCCCACCCCTGCGCGCTCGGCCACCACCCCGCCGATCCCAGCGCCGCCTGATACGTCTCCGTCGTATCTACTTTTCCAAATACTTTTGTCCTTGTTTTGGACTCTAACTTGTATGATTTGAATGGAACTAACCCGGACTGACGCTGTTTTCAGCAGAATTCCATGGTGTTGTTTTATGTGCAGAAAACAAATATTTTCGGAATGACCTGAAACTCCACGGAACATCTTAGAAAAAATAATAAAAAATCCTCGCCAAAGATGAAGACCAGGGGGCCCACACCCTGTTCACGAGGGTGGGGGGCGGCCCCCTAGGGCGCGCCCCCTACCTCGTGGGCCCCCTGGATGCCCTCTGACGCCAACTCCAACTCTATATATTTGCTTCCAGAGAGAAAAAAATAAGAGAGAAGAAACCATCGCGTTTTACGATATGGAGCCGCCGCCAAGCCCTAAAACCTCTCGGGAGGGCTGATCTGGAGTCTGTTCGGGGCTCCGGAGAGGGGGATTCGTCGCCGTCGTCATCATCAACCATCCTCCATCACCAATTTCATGATGCTCACCGCCGTGCGTGAGTAATTCCATCGTAGGCTTGCTAGACGGTGATGGGTTGGATGAGATTTATCATGTAATTGAGTTAGTTTTGTTAGGGTTTGATCCTTAGTATCCATTATGTTCTGAGATTGATGTTGCTATGACTTTGCTATGCTTAATGCTTGTCACTAGGGCCCGAGTGCCATGATTTCAGATCTGAACCTATTATGTTTTCATGAATATATGTGAGTTCTTGATCCTATCTTGCAAGTCTATAGTCACCTACTATGTGTTATGATCCAGCAACCCCGAAGTGACAATAATCGGGACCACTCCCGGTGATGACCATAGTTTGAGGAGTTCATGTATTCACTATGTGCTAATGATTTGTTCCGGTTCTCTATTAAAAGGAGGCCTTAATATCCCTTAGTTTCCAATAGGACCCCGCTGCCATGGGAGGGTAGGACAAAAGATGTCATGCAAGTTCTTTTCCATAAGCACGTATGACTATATACGGAATACATGCCTACATTACATTGATGAATTGGAGCTAGTTCTGTGTCGCCCTATGTTATGACTGTTACATGATGAACCGTATCCGACATAATTATCCATCACTGATCCGGTGCCTACGAGTTTTCCATATACTGGTTTACGCTTATTTACTTTCCCGCTGCTACTGTTACAATTACTACAAAATACCAAAAACATTACTTTTGCTGTCTTTACTTTTGTTGCCGCTACCACCACTATCATATTACTTTGCTACCAAACACTTTGCTGCAGATACTAAGTTTCCAGGTATGGTTGAATTGACAACTCAGCTGCTAATACTTAAGAATATTCTTTGGCTCCCCTTGTGTCGAATCAATAAATTTGGGTTGAATACTCTACCCTCGAAAGCTGTTGCGATCCCCTATACTTGTGGGTTATCACCGCCCACCGCCCAACACCGCTAGATAGGCCATTCCCCGCCGGAAAAGAGAGAAGGTTCGGCCATGGCAACCTCTCCACCACCTTCCGGGCGAGTTTTCCGGCGCTCCGGCCGCGCAGGGAGGCATACCGGTGGCTCTGCGCCCACCGTGTCTGCCAGGTGTTCGGCGATTTGCCTGCTCGGCGATGGACTCGGACGAGGAGGAGGCGCTCACGGCATTGCTGGAGGAGGAAGTCGATGCCTAAGTCCAGGACGAGGAGCATCTCATTGTCCTCGCCACCCCCGCCGACCTGCTTGCGAGCAATAAAAAGACACGGCGAGGTGGCTTGGCGCCGGGGCGGCTGAAAGCAGAGAACCGGCTATGAGGATGCTTGCATACGGAGCTCCCGGTGATTCACTCGACGTCTATGGTTGCATGCATTGGAAATGGAAGCACTGTCCATTTGTTTGGCAGAGGATGTACAAAGGCGCCAAAGATGGTTGCAGTGTGGTATTTGAGGCAGTGGCCACACAGGACCTCTGGATTTGGCACTCCTTCTTTGATATGCCAGAAACTCACAATGACATCAACGTGCTACAATGCTCCCTTGTCTTTGCCAAGTTTGTTGAAGGTCATTCTCCTTCGGTGAACTTCGAGGTTAATGTGCAGCACTACAACAAGGGGTACTACCTAGCTGATGGCATCTATCCGAGATGGTCTACATTTATGAAGACTATCTCAAACCCTGTGCCAGGAGGCAAGAACTTCCACTTTGCGAAGATTCAGGAGGCTTGCAGGAAGGATGTTGAGCGGGCATTCGGTGTGCTCCAATCTCGATTTGCTGTTGTCCGGTACCCCGCTCAGACCTGGTCGAAAGATCAAATGTAGGAGATCATGACTTGTTGTGTCATCTTGCACAACATGATCATTAAGAGCGAGCAGGAAGAGCCAGTGTTTGACACTGAACCATATTACAGGCAGGGTCCTCTTGCGCAAGTTGAACACCAGCTACCGACAACCTGGACTGCCTTCCTCAATATGCGTCAGGAGATCCGAGACCCACAGGTGCATCAACAACTGTAACAGGATCTGGTGGAGCACCTATGGAGGCTCAAGGGCAACGACTAGCTCGACGTGTGATGAAATATGAGTTTTTATTTGTTAAACTATATAATTTGTATTGAACTATTTGATTTCTATTGATTTTCTGTGATGAACTATGTGATAAAAATTACTCTTGTTGAATTTGCGCTGAACCAGGGCGAATATGGGCTGATTTGCCCCGATACCGAGCCGATTTTTCGTTGAAAATGGGCCGAAAAACAGACACATTTGCATCAAAAATGGGCCGATATCAAAAATGGGGCGGCGGCTGGGAACTCAATCACCCCCGTGTCGATTTTAGCGCTGGCTGCGAGAGGCGATTTTTAAGCCTCCTGGTGGTGCCAACGGCCAGCGATGCTTTTAGATTGGTCATAGAAGAAACTTATACTAGTGTCATACATATGATATTACTCTAAGTTACCATTCTCATAGTGCAAAGTAATATAGTAGTAGTGTCATATGTGGCTTCATTTAATAGCTTGTATACTCATGTTGTCTTGAAAAACACTATGTTACAGTAACATATTATGTTGCCACTTCTCATTAACTACTTGCTACATAAGCAAAAATATCTCAAAGTGCGTTATGTTATTGTTTAAGTTACTCTCACTATGACTAGCCCGGCACATCTAAATATGCTGTAGCAAAACGGTAAAGTAAAAATCAATTCCCCAACCCGGAGTTCCGCCGGCGATCGTAAAGGCCCGTGCAGTTCCGTCCTCTCTCTTGCTGACCGCGGCGGCCCGACGCGGTCAGCAATGCCGCAAGCCGCCACCCAAGAGGGAGAGGCGTCGGGGTCCGGACCAACCCTCGCGCTCCGCCGCGGCCGGAGCTCCACCGTCTCAGCAACGCCCACGACGACCACCCGGTCGATGGCCCTGGTGCGTGCGCGGCGGAAGCCCCCGGGCTCCCAATCGCCACAGGAACCACCCGTGCGGTCCCCGACAAGGAAGAGAAAGAGGGGGGCGGCTGCCAACCAGAAATCGAAGGAACGGACAAGGACCAGGGATGAGGAGGAGGAGGAGGATGGGGTCTCATCTGCAGGCAGCTCCCCAATTCGCGCGCCGCAGATTCCGGATGCGTTATACGAAGATCTGGATATGCTCAAGGCCATTCAAGATGTACACGATGCATACGATGAAAAATTAGGTTTGTTGTTCAAGTACCCTCCATTCCTTTTAATGTTTCACGTCCTGTCATTATCATGTATACTATCTAGTATGCCTGTGAGAGACAAGAACATGAGACATTTGCAGATTATCTTGAAATCGAGACATGTGCCGCCTATTGTGAAGTTCAACTTAGCGAAGCGACATATCCTCTGAATGCTGCTGAAATCAAATGACAGTTTAGCATATTAGTGTTAACTTCTGATTGCTGATCTTCTTGCAGGCCGCCAAATGGAACTGCCGACTCTTTATCTGCACACGTGTAAACCGCCCACATGCTTGAGTACTAATCCTAAGCTTCTTCGTGTCCGTGAATCCACAACAAAGACAGTGCTTGCTGCTGCTCCATCAGTTATTGGACTTTCATCCTCTGTTGGTATGACAACTATGTCATGTCTATTTGTTAGGAGCGCTGCGAGAATAGGTTGTTCCTTGTTCATACATGCATGCGTTTGCAGGTCGTCATTTGCTAACACGATGCTCTGGATTTTGGGTTGATTGGGATGAGGAAAACAAAAAAGGTACTGTTTTGACTACTGCACATGTGATTCGCACGAAGTCCCCATCCTCAAATGACTGGCTAGGTAAAGATGAGTATGCTCCCAAGGCCAAGGTGAGTTGTTAAGGATAGGAAAATGGCAGTTTGTATTCACTTATTTTTTGTGCATGTAGTCTCATACTAGTTCAACCTTACTTAACTCATTTTATTTGTGGCGTAAGATAGCTAGTCCTGTCCACATTTAACATAACTCCATCCGCAGTTACACCTGCATATTCTATCTTCTGACACTAGAACTAGGGAGGTGTTAAAGTGAAGTATGTTGGCTGACACAATGATACAATTAGCTAGCACCGAAATAACGATATAATTTTTTGGTAAACCATGCATGCATAATGAATCAATTCAATTAGTCACTATCTATTTTATACAAATGGTGAATTCAATGGAGCTAAAAGAGTAATTTGCATTGCATCCACATGTGGCTTTGTGGGAGATGCTGACCAATTTAAGAAGACATGGGTATAACTATAAATGTCATCATATTTTTTCTTTTCTAACTTCTAAGACATCATTGGTTTTCGAACAAATAAAAATATCTAAAACATCATATTTCACAACTTCTGTTTCAGGTTTTTGTTCACTTGCGGGATGCCACTACTCAGAAGGCCACCATGCTGTACTACGAGAAGCACTAGAATCTTGCTATGCTTGAGGTTAGAGTAGAAGAACCTGTCCAGTTGCTCTCCTTCAATGATGACGTGAAAAGTGCTGAAGAAGTGTTTGAACTCGGAAGAGATGAAAGTTCATTTCTAACGATAGGTCATGGTATGGTGCAATATCTGAATCCCAACCTGCTTGAACGGCATCACTATCTGTATGTTCATGGCGCAGATGAGCATCCTAAGGTACAGATTGTAATCTATTCTGAGATTATTGTCTACATTGTTTCGTTATTTGGATAATGTCATCTGTTGTTTTATTTTGCAAAATGTTGGTATCAAAATTTAATGTTGCTAATACATATGTTCCAGTATGACAATGGAGGGCCAGTTATTGACTTTGATGGCAAGATTGTGGGAATGGTCAGCAACAGCACGAGAGGGTCCATTATCCCTTCATCCATTTTGCTCAAGTGCTTGCATTTGTGTAAGAAATTTGGGTATTGTCTTTTCTTTTAGTTCTGTCTTAGTGTTATTAAAATAATCTTCTTTACTATTTTTTTACTGTTAAGAGTTAAACGCCTCTCCCATGGTTCTTACTCTTACGTTGAGTTGTTCCACTTCGATTTGTCTTGTCAAGTTATTTGTTGTATTTCTTTCAAATATAGTTTGCTGCCACGGGGGATAGCTGTCCCCAGGCTTGTTGCCATTGGACGCGTTGCCTTGGGATATGTGTCCTCAACTTGGTAGTAATCTAAAACCCAATTAGCATCTGATGATAAAGTTGCACAAACATACAAATGAGTGCTACTTACACCTGACATTGCGTACCATACTTATTACTTGAATTATCATGTCACACCAACATCAATGGTGAACATGTTGCTTGGGTTTATGTGCCATATTTAAAGCTATACATGTATGTGTCGCTTTTGCATGCATGCATGAGCATACATTGTGGATTGCGCAAAAGAGGTACTGAGAACAAGCAAATACTGTAAGCTTGTCTTATTGCAGTCTACTTATTAGATTTACTCACGAGAATGAGTATCTCAAACTTTTGGCTGTTTGTGCTCATTACACGTGTCTTCATTACACTGTTGGGACCAGGTGTATGGTTAGTATGTGAAAAGTACATAATTTCTCTGTTTATCCCAAGTTGTAGTAAATCGATGCGTGTTGATTTGCAAGAAAACCTGAATGACAGTTTATATCGCGTGTTTTATTGAAACTGGATCCCATAGTTACAAACATACAATTTTATAGGCAGGCTTCCATACCTTTCCTGGCTTAAGAAGGATAGGAATGGGCCAGCACAAACATGATGTTTGTTGTTTGTTTATTTTCCCTGGCCAGAATTAAACATGATTGAAGCATATGCATGCTGTGTACGCACCATGCATGGGGTAAAAAACACATCATATAGACACGAAGGGTGAAACATATGTATGATGTCTAACTCGTTACCATGCATGGGTAGCAAGGTTTTCGAGTCGACAAGTCGGTCTGGGGTAGCGACTCTTGACGAGTCGTGCCGTGGCGATCGACTAATCTCGACCAGTCTCGAGTAGTCGAGGTGTTTGAGTCGACTTCCAGTTATGACTCATCGACTAGTCGACGACTAGTCGCTACTAGTCGTTCGACTTGAAAACAGGGATGGGTAGACAAAGGCATAATAAAGTTGGATGTAGTCAGGTGTCGATCAATGCTCACCAGCAGCAGTCATTCACGTGGCGCTCCTACATTTTGCTTCGGCTTGCAAACGCCTGCCAAAGGAAGTAGAACTACAAAATAATCACCATGTCATTCTCTTTATCATGTATGACTTATACATATCTAAACTATCATGGTGTGGAAAGGATATTGTTAAGTTTGGTCTGTCCTGTTTTTATCTTTCTCTTGGCTCATGCAATAATAAAAAAAAAGGCAACCTGGTGCATGTGGCTCCCGCTTGCGCAGGGTCCAGGGAAGGGTCCGACCACTTTGGGTCTATAGTACGCAGCCTTTCCCTACATTTCTATAAGAGGCTGTTTCCAGGACTTGAACCCATGACCTCATGGTCACAAGGCAGCAGCTTTACCACTGCGCCAAGGCTCCCCTTCCCTATGGACAGGGGTGCGTGGAAGCTTGCTATCCATGTGCCAGAGCCATGAGTTGGTTGCGAGATCTTATGGGTTTCACTTCTAGCCTACCCCAACTTGTTTGGGACTAAAGGCTTTGTTGTTGTTGTTGTTGTTGCTCATGCACCAGTTCTTTAAATTCACGATTTAACAGGAGGATATTATTTCCTATGATAGTGCCATTACATTAAGTCAATATTATTCTTAGGAAAAGATAGCAACAAGTCTTCTTTCTCCCTCCATTTTCTTCCTACAGTCAGCGGACCCATGCAAATCATAGTCAACGTCGTAAGTAGTTCCGGTCCATTTTTATTTTTCAATAAGAATGTCCAACCCAGCCTAGCACATTGGCGACAGCACTTTATCCTCTGCCTTGGTACGCTCGCCGCGGCGCCGCCGTCCGGCCCTGTCAACATAGTGAATCGGGAGAGGACTGTAGTTGTGAGTATGATAGTACGGACCCACCAAGTCCATTCCCGAACACAAGCAAACGCCTCTTTTACTACTCAGATGCACCCCTCATTTTTTTACTCTAATCCACCCTGCTGATATCTGGGACCCACATCATTTTAAACGTATAGTCAATTAACAACAGAATTGCACAACTTTTTTGAGTAGTAATTTGGAGGAGCAGGCTACAAACTGGGTTGTGTGGTCTATGCGGCCCGTCTAACAACATGACCAGCCCAGCAGTTTTTTCTTTGAGAAAATAGGTAGCCCGATATTTCTTTTTGAAGAATACCCAAGCTAGGCATATTTGTTTTCTCCGACTTACTAGGCTGCAAATCTTTCAAGACGAGGAGGGATGCATTCCGGCCTGGCCAAAGAGTATGGTCAGTGTCTATTAAAAGTAATATCAAAGGGGTTGAAAATTCCAAAAAAAATATAGCACATGGGAAATTAGTTTTTTTTTTGTTTTTGTTCTTCACTGATATTTTATATTTCATTGGATTTAACATGACATAGTACTAATTTATTTTTAAATTTGTTTTAGTATGGCTACTAATTTTTGGATTAAGAATATTTTTCCCGAGCAAAAATTTGCGAATTTTCAAAATTTCACACATATTTAGTTTAATTTTTTAACCCTGGTACTGACCAGAAAATGGGCAGGAATTCTAAAAATGGAAAATGGGCTGTAATAAATTCCATATGAATTAGAAAATGAGTAAAAATTATAAAAATAAAAGCAAATGGGCGGTACACGCCACAGATTTCGAGGCTGGCTTGTTTACGCAAGGCTTTGTGAGTCAACACACGATTCTAGCAGTAGTGACTGTTGGATGTCCATCCAACGGCCGACGTGCTTCTTCAATCTCTGATCTTCCTGCTCCAGCCGCCTACACTAGCGCTGATGGGACTGCCTGCTCCCACCTCTTGTGGCCCGCTGTGATGCCGCACATGCTTCACCAGCCCACACTACTCCCTCCGCTGGCCTGGCCGCACGCAATCAACTGCCTCCTTATTACACGGAAAAAATGATTCCTCCCACTGACATCTGGGGCACACCAGTTGGGAGGCTAACCTGTGGGCCTACTAAATTGACGCATACGCATGGCTTGTCAACTTAGTCAACAAACGATTCTAGGAGCAATGGCCATTGGATTTGAATCAAACGGTCCTGCCGCTTCTTCAATTGCTGCTCTTCTTGCACCAGCCGCCCAAACCAGCGCCGACGAGACTGCCTACTCCTGCCTCCCGTGGCCGGCTATGCTGCCGCGGAAGCCTCACCGCCCCCTACTACTCCCACCGCTGGCCAGGCCCTGCGGCGACGGCAGCCTCACATCGCAGCCAAACGAGTGAACCCTCATACTCCTCTCCGCGTGGGCATCCACTACCACGTCTTCCCCGGCTCCGTGTCGTCCCCTTCCTAGGACTCGCCTTCGTCCACCGTCCTGGTGCTCTCGGTGCGGCGTGGTCAACATGGTCAAGGAACGACTTCCATCGGAAGAGTACTGTACGTGGAGAGGCTGACAGCCGGTTCCACGGCCGCAGCAAGGAATTCTCCTTATTACGCGGAAAATAATGATTCCTCCACCTGACAGTGGGGACCCACCGGACGGGCCACCAAATTTTGTGAAAAAACGTTCCCCCTGACTGCTGGGACCCACCAGCTACATCTTCGCACGCAAGGAAGTGTGTCCATATTACAGGCAAAAAATCGATTCACCCCCTGACTGCTGGGACCCACCAGCTACATCTTCGCACGCAAGGAAGTGTCTGACAGTTGGGACCCACCCGGTCGAACCGTACGTAGCGTTGTCATTTTGGTCGCGAACGTGTACGTACATACTGGTCGATGTAGAGGCACACACGTGTGGTAGTAGAGGCGCGCACGTAGCATGTACACGTACATACAGCAGCCAGGGTGCAAGAAAGTAAATACGGCCACGTACGTGCATAAGGGCGGGGTCTCAAACGCCTACTCGCGCATACGTACGGCTAGGGCTCGTGTACATGGCTATGGCTGGGTCGGAACGGAGAAACTGCGTCGTCATCGTGTTCATGGGGAGGCAACGGAATGCGTCGTGTTCATCAGGAGGAAACGGAACACGTGTTGTTCATCGGGAGCCAACCGGCTTGGGCGGAATAGGCGATGGAAACGAGGCCTGGCATAGCGCAGAACGAAGGAAACGGCCTTGTGTTCGACCGGCCACGGTGGAAACAGGATCCTCTTCATCGGGAGGGGTCTGGCATACCGCAAAACGAAGGAAACGGACCTTCTACGGTCGAAACGGGGTCTTGTTGATCGGGAGGGGTGTGGCGTACCGCAAAATGGAGGAAACGGACTTGTGTTGGAGCACTACAGTCGAAACGGGGGTCCTGTTCATCGGGAGGGGTGTGGCGTACCGCAAAACGGGACTCCATGGGATACTGTTCATCTCCACTGTCGACCTCCTCCAGCCTTCACAGGCTACTGTTCATCAACTGTCGACCTCCTCCAGCATCCACCTGCGACTGTTCATCCATGGGCTCCTATTCATCCAGTCTCCACCGGCTACTGTTCAACCAACCCTCTCCACGGGGTCCTATTCAACCACCCCTCCACGGGCTACTATTCATCCAGCCCTCCACCGGCTACTTTTCAACCAGCCCTCCACCGGCTACTGTTCAACCAGCCCTCCACGGGGTCCTGTTCATCCACCGACTCGATCGATCGGGGTACTGTTCATCCAGCGGCAACGGCCTCTACTATCATGGGTTCCTGTTCATCCAACCCCCATCGGGAACTGTTCATCCAAACCCCCCAACAACACTCACTATTCATCCAGAGGCAGCATCGATCGGCTTCAGTTAGCAGCAGTAGCGAAGGAATCGCTCGATTGGGTTCAGTTAACAGCCATCGATCGATCGCTCGGGTTCAGTAATGCGTAGCCTGCAGTGCAATCGCTCGGGTTCAGTTAGAGCCCAGCGCCTCGCTCGGGTTCAGTTAGAGCACAATGCCTCGCACACACGTGCGTACGTACGAGAGAAACACGCATCGCTCGGCCCCCGACCACCCACCGTAACCGGGAACTCCCCTGATATTTTCGTCGCCCTCGCTTCAACCACGGTTTTTTCCGTCATGGCCGGCCCAAAGAATGTCATGCAGTTGCGTTTCCGGCCCGCCCAGGACGAAAAGCCCATTTTCTATCATGATTTTTGTCATAGAAGTAGGAGCCCACCACATCTATGATGATACCGGGTTTTGTCACAATTATCGTCATAGAAGTGTCACAAGTATGACATAAATATTTTTTCTTCGGTCCAAAATGTCACGGATGTGTCTTTTTTGTAGTGATATAGTTGGCATACAAACAACTCCCCTTTGACCTTCTTAGTAAAAAGAGTGGGGTCGATTTTCCCAATTTCAAACCCACGATCTTGCAACAACTCGGTTAGGTGCTCATACCATGCGCGTGAGGCTTGTTTAAGGTCATAGAGTGCCTTATCGAGTTGGTACACATGATTGGGGAACTCGGGATCCTCAAACCCTGGGGGTTGTTTGACATACACCAACCATTGAGAGGACCATTAAGAAAAGCACTCTTCACATCCATTTGTTGCAACTCGAAGTTATGATGAGAAGCATAAGGAATCAACAAACGAATAGATTCAAGGCAAGCAACGGGAGCAAAGGTTTCACCGTAGTCGATACCCTCGACTTGGGAGTAGCCTTGTGCCACCAAACGAGTCTTGTTGCAAATGATAATACCGTGAGCATCTTGCTTGTTCTTGAATATCCATTTGGTTCCAATAACATTATGGTTCTCCTTTGGCCTTGTTCTTCATGCATGGCATTAAGCCAATCCGGGTCCTCGAGTGCCTCATAGACCTTTTAGGGTTCAACACAAGAAACAAACACATGATGTTCACAATAGTTTGCTAATTGTCTATGAGTTCTTACCCCCTTTCTTAAGCTTCCAAGCACATTCTTCATGAGATGATCTTTGGTAGTGAGCTTGGACGCAATCTTGGTGGCACGACGCCCCAATTGCTCCTCAAGAGAGAGTTGAGGAGCGGTAACTTGATCATCATGAGCATCGTCTTGAGCTTGCTCTTGATCTTGAACTTGCTCAGTGGCAAGAACTTGACCTTGGGCATCACTTGGTGGATCACCACCATCGTGAGATTGATCATGCCCTTGATCTTGTTCATTTGGTTGAGGGCCTTCACTTTGTTCTTCGGAAGCGTGTGGGTCTTGGGTTGGTGATGATTCCACTTTAGTGGAACATGTCCTTCTCCTTTGGCCACAAGGGGTTCCTCAATGGGTAGGATATGGCCAACACCCATTCTTCTTGTTGCTACACCATTTTGTTGAGGGGTGTAAGGTGCGGAATATTGATGCTTGATCCCCTCATCACTAAGAAACTCATCCAAGGTGTAGTTCTTGAACTCGGTGCCGTTGTCACTTGTTATCATCAAAATCTTTGCATTGTGTTGACATTGAGCTTCATTTGTAAAGTTGATGACGGTTTGTTGGGTCTCACTCTTCCTCTTGAAGAAATATACCCAAGTGTATCTTGAATAATCATCCATAATCACCAATCAATACTTTCAACCCCCAAGACTATCAAAGGATGGAGGCCCAAAGAGATCCATGTGAAGGAGGTCCAAAGGCCTCGTCGAGTAGATCATAGTCGTCGGAGGGTGAGCCTTCTCATGTAGCTTTCCTTCAATACAAGCACTGCAAGCACGATCTTTCGCAAAACTAACATTTATTAGTACACGAACATGGTCCCCCTTGATAAGACTTTGCAAAGATCGCATATTGACGTGGGCTAAACAGGGATGCCAAATCCATCCCACATCAACTTTAGCCATCAGGCATGTCGCGGTCTTAGTGGGTCGCTCCGAAAAGTTGATCACATAAAGACCGTTCTCGACATGCCCAACAAAGGCTACTTTAAGAGTCTTGCTCCACAAGAGGGCCACAGAATCAATATCAAAGAAAGTGGCAAAGCCCATGTGCGCAAGTTGACGAACGGAATGTAAGTTGTATGCAAGGGACTCAACAAGCATGACTTTCTCGATCGTGAGATCCTGTGAAATGACAACCTTGCCAAGACCCAATACCTTAGAAGATGAGGCGTCACCCCATTCAAGATTGGTGGGAATAGATGAGACTTTGTGCACATCCACCACAAAGTCCTAGCTTCCAGTCATATGATTTATGGCTCCACTATCAAGCAACCATGATTCCCCACTAGAAGCAAACACCTGCAAGAGATCAATGCTTGGTTTTAGGTACCCATTTTGTAATGGGTCCTTTGATGTTAGCAACAAGGGTTTTAGGAACCCAAATATACCATTCAATGTTCTCATAAGAAGAACCAACAAATTTGGCATAAATATGCCCATCACTAGCACGACATAACACATAAGAAGAGTTAAAGTCGCCGGCTTTGTTTGAAGGAGTGGCATTGCCCTTCTTGACACCGCCACCCTTTGCATTGTTCTTCTTCTCCTTAGTAGTACCCTCTCCCTCTTTCACAAATGTTTCCTCGAGAGGAGGAGGTTGTTTGGTCTTGTCATTCTTCTTCTTCTTCTTCTTGGACTTGGGTGCAAACCCAATCCCCTCCTTGCCCACAACTTCCTTTTGATTTCTCAAAAGGTCGTTGAGGTTCTTCTAACCTTGTATGCAAGACACAAGGCCTTTCTCAAGTTGCTCCTTCAACTTGGCATTCTCCTCCACAAGATGCACATGCTCACAACAAGGGTTAGTAGCATTTGCATTATCAATTAAAACCATATGAGGAAATGTGGCTTTCTCCTTGGTTAGCTTCACTTGGAGTTGATCATGGGACTCTTTGTCACAGCCCTAGACCATTGCTTGTAATTAGTTGCATCTGCATCCATCTCATCATGTTTAATTTTTCAAATGAACTTGAAATGGGGATGTTCAAACCCTAGCATCAAAGGAATTCACTAGGTTCAACTAAATATTTTCAGTGAACCCAAAATGGCCTTCAGAAAAGTTCATCATTTTTGGCCTTCAGAAAAGTTCATCAACTTCTGCCCAAAATGATGCACACATTTCTAGGACATTTCTGGATTTTTTGAATCAAACCATATAGTATTTGAGTTTGGGAATTTAAATGCTATAAATATTTTAAATGTCCAAATAATTCTAAAAATAGTTAAGGGCTGTAGGAAATATTTCCAAAGTGCCCAAAAATATTTCCAGGAGTTATAACATTGATTTGGTATTGAAATTGAATAAAAAACAACAACAGAAAATAGAAAAAAGAACAGAAACAGAAATGAGACAGAGAGAATGGTACCTAGGCCAACTTACCTAGTAGCCCACCTGGCCCAGTGGAGAAGGAGGCCCAGCCCACCAGGGGCATGCATGTCTTCTTCCTCGTGCCAGCGCATGAAGCAGCTCAGTGGCGAACGCCGACGCTGCCCCTGCCACCTCCTGCTTGTCTTGCTCCCTCCGTGATCCTCTAGACGACGCTACGCACACCCCCCGACCCCCTCGTCCACTTCCCTCTCCCTCTGGCCGCCCTTCCCCTCCTCCGTCTCTTGATACGTCTCTGTCGTATCTATAATTTTTTATTGTTCCATGCCAATATTCTACAACTTTCATATACTTTTGGCAACTTTTTATACTATTTTTGGGGACTAACATATTGATCCAGTGCCCAGTGCTAGTTCCTGTTTGTTGCATGTTTTTGTTTCGCAGAAAATCCATATCAAATAGAGTCCAAATGGGATAAAAACTGATGGAGAATATTTTTGGAATATTTGGAAAATATGGGAAGAAAAATCCACGCGATACGGTTCCCGAGGGAGGCACGAGGCAGGGGGCACGCCCCACCCCCTGGGCGCACCCCTGACCCTCATGGGCCCCTCGTAAGGCGGTTAATGCTATTCTTTTGCCGCAAGAAAGCTAATTTTCAGGAATAAATCTCGGCGAAGATTTCAGTCCAATCGGAGTTACGGATCTCCATATATATATACGAAACGGTGAAAGGACAACCAGGGGGAACGCAGAAACAGAGAGAGACAGAGAGATAGATCCAATCTCGGAGGGGCTCTCGCCCCTCCCACGCCATGGAGACCAAGGACCAGAGGGGAAACCCTTCTCCCATCTAGGGAGGAGGTCAAGGAAGAAGAAGAAGGAGGGGGGCTCTCTCCCCCTTGCTTTCGGTGGCGCCAGAGTGCGACCGGGGGCCATCATCATCACTGCAATCTTCACCAACAACTTCACCGCCATCATCACCAACTCTTCCCCCCTCTATACAGTGGTGTAACCCCTCTTTTACCTGCTGTAATCTCTACTTAAACATGGTGCTCAACGCTATATATTATTTCCTAATGATGTATGGCTATCCTATGATGTTTGAGTAGATCCGTTTTGTCCTATGGGTTAATTGATGATCATGATTGGTTTGAGTTGCATGTTTTATTATTGGTGTTGTCCTATGGTGCTCTCCGTGTCGTGCAAGCGTGAGGGATCCCCGCTGTAGGGTTTGCAATATGTTCATGATTTGCTTATGGTGGGTGGCATGAGTGACAGAAGCACAGACCCGAGTAAGTAGGTTGTTTGTGTATGGGATAAAGAGGACTTGATACTTTAATGCTATGGTTGGGTTTTACCTTAATGATCTTTAGTAGTTGCGTATGCTTGCTAGAGTTCCAATCATAAGTGCATATGATCCAAGTAGAGAAAGTATGTTAGCTTATGCCTCTCCCTCAAATAAAATTGCAATAATGATTACCGGTCTAGTTATCGATTGCCTAGGGACAAATAACTTTTTTGTAACAAAAAACTCTTTACTAAAACTAACTTAGTTGTGTCTTTATCTAAACAGCCCCTACTTTTTATTTACATGCTCTTTATTATCTTGCAAACCTATCCAACAACACCTACAAAGTACTTCTAGTTTCATACTTGTTCTAGGTAAAGAGAACGTTAAGCGTGCATAGAGTTGTATTGGTGGTCGATAGAACTTGAGGGAATATTTGTTCTACCTTTAGCTCCTCGTTGGGTTCGACACTCTTACTTATCAAAAGAGGCCACAATTGATCCCCTATACTTGTGGGTTATCAAGACCTTTTTCTGGCGCCGTTGCTAGGGAGTCATAGTGTAGGGTGAATATTATCGTGTGTGCTTGTTTGCTTTATCACTGAGTAATTTTAATTTGCTTTTCTTAGTTGTTTTCTATCTTTAGTTATGGGTAGGAAACAAAAAATACCAAAAAATTAGTTGTACCTACTGAACCAATGGTTGAAGAACCACTCAAAATCTATCACACTCCTGAAGCTTATTACTTGGATCATCTTCGATCCCTATGTGCTCGTGCTGAAACCCCAACTAGCTTAGTTGATGGCAAATCCTTAGATGAGCATGTTTGTTATGTGAGACACCATATATCTGAAAAAGGGAAATGTTTACTGGATCAAATTCATCGTTTGCAATGCTATGCTTGGAATTTATGTGAAATATATGATATTACTTGTTGTTTTGAAGACCCTAAGAAACACCTTCCCTACCAATGTGAGTTTATTGATAATGGAATTGTTCTTCGTATGCTAAGGGTGTTTATAATTACTATGATGTTCAACAAATTGAAGAATTTGTTGCTTTTAAGGGTGCTTATGAAATTGCTTCTTTGATTGAAACATATGATTCTACTCTTTACAAATCTGAATTTTTTTCCATAATTGAATATTGTTATGAGAATTATGCCTCTAATGCCTATGTTAAACCATATATCAAGGTCTCCTCCGCTTTCCAAGAAGAGACTAATATTTTGCAGGAGTCTATGGAAGAAGAAATTGATGAAATTGTGAGCTCATTGGATGAAAAAGATGATGAGGAGAGCGAAGAACAAAAGGATGAAGAGCGGATTAGCTACCCGTGCCCACCTTCTAATGAGAGTAACTCTTCAACTCATACATTGTTTAATTCCCCTTCGTGCTTACCGAAGGATGATTGTTATGATCCTGTTGATTCTTTTGAAATATCCCTTTTTGATGATGCTTGTTATGCTTGTGGCCAAGATGCCAATATGAATTATGCTTATGGAGATGAACTTGCTATAGTTCCTTATGTTAAACATGAAATTGTTGCTATTGCACCCACACATGATAGTCCTATTATCTTTTTGAATTCTCCAAACTACACTATATCGGAGAAGTTTGCTCTTATTAAGGAATATATTGATGAGTTGCCTTTTACCGTTGCACATGATGATTTTGATGAATATAATATGCATGTGCTTGCTGCTCCTACTTGCAATTATTATGAGAGAGGAACTATATCTCCACCTCTCTATGTTTCCAATACGATAAAATTGCAAGAAACTGTTTATACTATGCATTGGCCTTTACTTTGTGTGCATGAATTGTTATTTTATGACATGCCGATGCATAGGAAGAGAGTTAGACTTCGTCATTACATGATATATGTTGCTTTGTGCTCACTACTAAATGCCAAATCATTGTTAATTAAAATTGGCTTTGATATACCTTGGGATCCGGGTGGATTCATTACTTGAGCACTATATGCCTAGCTTAATGGCTTTAAAGAAAGCGCTGCCAGGGAGACAACCCGGAAGTTTTAGAGAGTCATTTATTTCTGTTGTGTTCTTTTACAAAGTTTAGATATAAAAATAATGTTCCAAGGTTTGCCTTTAGGATTTTTACATTTGCTTGATGGTTTGTACGGTGCAGGACAGAAACTTTGGCTGTAGTGCGCGATTTTACACTTTTAGCTGGGATGTCAAATGGTTCTGATTCTTTTTGCACTGTCTTCCTAAACAAATTGTTTATTTTTAATAATTTTGGTAGATGTTTTCAAGTATCATAAGTATGGTGAATGTTCAGATTATTACAGACTGTTCTGTTTTAGACAGATTCTGTTTTGATGCATAGTTTGCTTGTTTTGATGAAACTATCAATTTATATTAGTGGATTAAGCCATGAAAAAGTTATACTACAGTAGACACAATGCAAAAACAAAATATGAATTGCTTTGCAACAGTACTTAGAGTAGTGATTTGCTTTATTGTACTAACGGATCTTACCGAGTTTTCTGTTGAAGTTTTGTGTGGATGAAGTGTTCGATGATCGAGAAGGTCTCAATGTGAGAAGAAGGAAGAGAGGCAAGAGCTCAAGCTTGGGGATGCCCGAGGCACCCCAAGTAAATATTCAAGGAGACTCAAGTATCTAACCTTGGGGATGCCCCAGAAGGCATCCCCTCTTTCTTCAACAAGTATCAGTATGTTTTCGGATTCGTTTCATTCATGCGATATGTGCAATCTTGGAGCGTCTTTTGCATTTAGTTTTCATTTTTTTCTTTTATGCACCATGCTGGTATGAGATAGTCCTTGGTTGATTTATAGAATGCTCTTTGCACTTCACTTATATCTTTTGAGTATGGCTTTATAGAATGCTTCATGTGCTTCACTTATATCATTTGAAGTTTGGATTGCCTGTTTCTCTTCACATAGAAAACCGCCATTTGTAGAATGCTCTTTTGCCTCACTTATATTTGTTAGAGCACGGGCATATCTTTTATAGAAAGAATTAAACTCTCTTGCTTCACTTATATCTATTTAGAGAGATGACAGGAATTGGTCATTCACATGGTTAGTCATAAAATCCTACCTAAAACTTGTAGATCACTGAATATGATATGTTTGATTCCTTGCAATAGTTTTGCCATATAAAGATGGTGATATTAGAGTCATGCTAGTGGGTGGTTGTATATTAGTAGAAATACTTGTGTTGAGGTTTGTGATTCCCGTAGCATGCACGTATGGTGAACCGCTTTGTGATGAAGTCGGAGCATGATTTATTTATTGATTGTCTTCCTTATGAGTGGCGGTCGGGGACGAGTGATGGTCTTTTCCTACCAATCTATCCCCCTAGGAGCATGCGCGTAGTACTTTGTTTCGATAGCTAATAGACTTTTGCAATAAGTATGTGAGTTCTTTATGACTAATGTTGAGTCCATGGATTATACACACTCTCACCCTTCCACCATTGCTAGCCTCTCTAGTACCATGCAACTTTCGCCGGTACCTTAAGCCCACCATATACCTTCCTCAAAACAGCCACCATACCTACCTATCATGGCATTTCCATAGCCATTCCGAGATATATTGCCATGCAACTTCCATCATCATCATATACATGACTTAAGCATTTATTGTCATATTGCTTTGCATGATCGTAAGATAGCTAGCATGATGTTTTCATGGCTTGTCCATTTTTTGATGTCATTGATATGCTAGATCATTGCACATCCTGGTACACGGCCGGAGGCATTCATATAGAGTCGTATCTTTGTTCTAGTATCGAGTTGTAATATTGAGTTGTAAGTAAATAAAAGTGTGATGATCATCATTATTAGAGCATTGCCCCAGTGAGGAAAGGATGATGGAGACTATGATTCCCCCAAAAGTTGGGATGATACTCCGGACTTTAAAAATAAATAAAAGAGGCCAAAGAAGCCCAAATAAAAAAACAGGCCAAAGAAGCCCACCAAAAAAACAAAAACAAAAAAAATGAGAGAAAAAGAGAGAAGGGGCAATGTTACTATCCTTTTACCACACTTGTGCTTCAGAGTAGCACCATGTTCTTCATATAGAGAGACTCTTGAGTTATCACTTTCATATACTAGTGGGAATTTTCATTATAGAACTTGGCTTGTATATTCCGATGATGGGCTTCCTCAAATGCCCGAGGTCTTCATGAGCGAGCAAGTTGGATGCACACCCACTTAGTTTTCAGTCTGAGCGTTCATACACTTATAGCTCTTAGTGCACCCGTTGCATGGCAATCCCTACTCACTCACATTGATATCTATTGATGGGCATCTCCATAGCCCGTTGATACGCCTAGTTGATGTGAGACTATCTTCTCCTTTTTTCCTTCTCCACAACCACCATTCTATTCCACATATAGTGCTATGTCCATGCCTCACGCTCATGTATTGCGTGAAAGTTGAAAAGGTTTGAGAATGTCAAAAGTATGAAAGCAATTGCTTGGCTTGTCATCGGGGTTGTGCATGATGTGAATATTTTGTGTGGTGAAGATGGAGCATAGCGAGACTATATGATTTTGTAGGGATAACTTTCTTTGGCCATGTTATTTTGAAAAGACATGATTGCTTTATTTGTATACTTGAAGTATTATTGTCTTAATGTCAAATGATAGACTATTGCTTTGAATCACTCGTATCTTAATATTCATGCCATGATTAGATATGTGATCAAGATTTTGCTAGGTAGCATTCCACATCAAAAATTATCTTTTTTTATCATTTACCTACTCGAGGACGAGCAGGAATTAAGCTTGGGGATGCTGATACGTCTCTGTCGTATCTATAATTTTTTATTGTTCCATGCCAATATTCTACAACTTTCATATACTTTTGGCAACTTTTTATATTATTTTTGGGGACTAACATATTGATCCAGTGCCCAGTGCCAGTTCCTGTTTGTTGCATGTTTTTGTTTCGCAGAAAATCCATATCAAACGGAGTCCAAACGGGATAAAAACTGACGGAGAATATTTGAAAAATATGGGAAGAAAAATCCACGTGAGATGGTTCCTGAGGGGGCACGAGGAAGGGGGGCGCGCCCCACCCCCCTGAGCACGCCCCTGACCCTTGTGGGCCCCTCGTAAGGCAGTTAATGCTATTCTTTTGCCGCAAGAAAGCTAATTTTCAGGAATAAATCTCGGCGAAGATTTCAGTCCAATCGGAGTTACGGATCTCCATATATATACAAAACGGTGAAAGGGCAGCCAGGGGGAACGCAGAAACAGAGAGAGACAAAGAGATAGATCCAATCTCGGAGGGGCTCTCGCCCCTCCCACGCCATGGAGACCAAGGTCCAGAGGGGAAACCCTTCTCCCATCTAGGGAGGAGGTCAAGGAAGAAGAAGAAGGAGGGGGGCTCTCTCCCCCTCGCTTCCAGTGACGCTGGAGTGCCACCGGGGGCCATCATCATCACCGCAATCTTCACCAACAACTTCACCCCCATCATCACCAACTCTTCCTCCCTCTATGCAGCGGTGTAACTCCTCTTCTACCCGCTGTAATCTCTACTTAAACATGGTGCTCAACGCTATATATTATTTCCCAATGATGTATGGCTATTCTATGATGTTTGAGTAGATCTGTTTTGTCCTATGGGTTAATTGATGATTGTGATTGGTTTGAGTTGCATGTTTTATTATTGGTGTTGTCCTATGGTGCTCTCCATGTCGCACAAGCGTGAGGGATCCCCGTTGTAGGGTTTGCAATATGTTCATGATTTGCTTATGGTGGGTGGCGTGAGTGACAGAAGCACAGACTCGAGTAAGTAGGTTGTTTGCGTATGGGATAAAGAGGACTTGATACTTTAATGTTATGGTTGGGTTTTACCTTAATGATCTTTAGTAGTTGCGGATACTTGCTAGAGTTCCAATCATAAGTGCATATGATCCAAGTATAGAAAGTATGTTAGCTTATGCCTCTCCCTCAAATAAAATTGCAATAATGATTACCGGTCTAGTTATCGATTGCCTAGGGACAAATAACTTTCTCGTAACAAAAAGCTCTTTACTAAAACTAGCTTAGTTGTGTCTTTATCTAAACAGCTCCTTCTTTTTATTTACATGCTCTTTATTATCTTGCAAACCTATCCAACAACACCTACAAACTACTTCTAGTTTCATGCTTGTTCTAGGTAAAGCGAACATTAAGCATGCGTAGAGTTGTATCGGTGGTCGATAGAACTTGAGGGAATATTTGTTCTACCTTTAGATCCTCGTTGGGTTCGACACTCTTACTTATCGAAAGAGGCTACAATTGATCCCCTATACTTGTGGGTTATCATCTCTATTTTGTGCAGCCGCCCGAACACGCCCGTCGCGTCGCTCGCCATTGTTGCGCCCAGAGCCATCGCCTCGCCTCACCGTTATGTTTGAGAGCTTCGCCATAGTCACCTATGTCGCCCCAACTGAGCACCGCGAGATCGAACGCCCTGCATCGCCCGCTGCCTCGTGATCTTCCTCCTCGGTCACGTGGATCGCCGTCGTTGAATCCTTCGCTGTCCATGCTTTCCCGAGCCCGCTGAGCAGAGCTACGAGTTCACCGTGAGCTCTACTATGTTTCCCCTCCTCCCTCATGCTCTATCCTGCTTCGTAGCAGCCTCCCGCAAGTGACCGTGAGCTCCGGTCACCGTATTTGTCACCGTCGTTGCTGTGATGGGCCAACATCGCGGCTGAGCACCTGGTAAGGCTCCTGCTGCCCAGTAGCTGCCGCATGTGCTCTCTGTTTGCTCGGAAGCGAGCTGCAGCCCGCGCCCGCACCTAGCTGAACTCCGGCAGCCGCTGTTGTAGTCCCTGTCATCGACTCTAGCTACCCCAGGCGGTGTCGTCTGCACCACTAGCTGTGCACGGGCCCTAGCTCGCCTTAGAACCTAACCGCGTCGCAAACCACCGCCTATAGCGCGAGCCCGAGCAACTCCGGCGAGCCTCTGCCGCGAGATATGGTCGCCGACGCTTAATCCGGCGACCCTGACATGGCGGGGTTACTTTAGGTGCTAATCACCCAGTTAATCAACCTCGTGTCGATGACATGTGGGACCCACGCTGTTAGTGGCACAATTAAAGTTAAATAACCCCTGTTAACTCCATGAGTCAATGATAGGTAGAGCCCACCAATCAGATTTGACTTTGGTCAATGCTGGCGTCACCATGACTTAGTGCCAACGTAGTAAAGGTTTTCTTTGGAATTCTGAATAAATCAGAAATGATTTATGAATTTCGGAAAATAACCTAAACTTCAAAAATTCATAGAAATTAAACTGTAACTCCAAATGAAGTAGTTTATATATAAAAATTATCAGAAAAATATGAAGAATCTTTTTATGGAACTTTCAAGCATGTTTGAACAAGTTAACCGCACCGAATAGGATAAATCATGATTAGGGCAATTTATGAACTAGCATTTGGAGTTGGAGTTTAACCTTGTTTGAATTCCACTTCAATTTACTTGGCTTACTACTGCATTAGATCAATTCAGTTCCTTAACATGTCATGTCATTCATTTGATTGTGCATTGTAGTGAATATTGTTCCTTTTTGTGTTGCCGGTGGTTGTCCTCCTTTGGTAGATGTATTTTCCAACAACGAGAACGTTGACACTGATGAGGACACAATGCTATCTTCAGAAGTGTCAGGCAAGCAAACCCCCATTGAGAATTCCGATACAATCCCACTCTCTTGCTCCTGCTTTGTTTTACTGCATTATGACAACAACAATTCAACTGTTACATGCTGCGGTAGTTGAACCCCTTTCCTCTGCATGACCTGTCTTTGCCACAGTAAATAGTTGAAACCCACTAGCATGAGTAGGAGTTGTTTGAGCCATGATGTGCCTACTCATTCATGCTTGCTTGTTATGCCTGCTATGCTTAGAGTTGTGTCGGGTCTGATTCATTGGGGATGAATTGGAATGTTGTAAACATGTCCTATTGATGAGAGCTAAGTGTGTGAACACGATTTGGTAAAGGTAGCGGTGAGAGGCCATGTAGGAGTACATGGTGGGCTGTCTCATTGAAACCGTCCTCAGGAACTGAGTTCTGTGTCTGTGATCCAAGATAGTTACTACCACGCATTGGAAGGCTTAAGTGCCCATCTCAACTTATTAACCGCCTCGATCTCTGTCCAGGAGTTGCAACTAGTTTCTGGTGTTTGTCGGTAGTGCTAGTAGTCTACCAAGTGGCACCCGGTACAAGTGGGATTGGGACAGACTAGGTGCAGTGGCACGGTGTACCAAGTGGCACCTGGATGGTGGGCTTGGGAACCCTGCTCACATCATTTGGGGTCGTGATGGAAACCTCGGCTGGACTCCCTTGCGGATGGAACCCGAATAGGTGATAAACCTGGACTAGAGTTTTGCGTGGTTAGTCAGGTCGTGGCTGACACCCTCGCCAGGCTTCCGCTTGAAGGTTGCCGAGATACATGCCGTGTACATGGCGGTAAGTGGTGAGAGCGTGTGTGAAGAAGTACACCCCTGCAGGGTTAACATGATCTATTCGAATAGACGCGTCCGCCGTAAAGGACTACTGGGTTGCTTATACAGTTCATAGACAAGTGAAAGTGGATACTCTAAAATGCGCAAGATAAGCGTGAGTGCTATGGATGGCCTTCTCGTAGGGAGACAGGAGCGGATTCATAGTGGTGTATTGATATGGTGAATATGTGGACTCATGTGCGCCCCCTCAAAAGAGTTACTAGCAGTCGTAGTTCAGGATAGCCACTGAGTCAAAGCTGGCTTGCTGTAGTTAAACCCCACCACCCCTTTGTTGATATTGATGCATATGTAGCTAGTTCTGATGTAAGTCTAGCTGGGTATATTTGTACTCACGTTTGCTTAATTTATGTTTTGCAAAGAGACTCCAGTCTCACTAGTAGTTCCGTGTGGACTTGGATGTTTAGCTTGTTACCTCAGCTACGATCTTGTACCCTTGGGAGGGTCTTGTAGAAGTCAGGCTTCTCAGCCTTTTTTCATTTGTAGTTGTCTGTACTCAGACATGTTATGCTTTCGTTGCTTGTATGCTCTGTATGTTGGGTCATGTGACCCATGATTTGTAATTCTTACTATGTATGACTCTTTGGAGCCTTCTAAATAAATACTTTGAGTCATAGAGTTTTGTTGTGATGCCATGTTGTATTTGCACATATTGAGCATATTGTGTGTATGATTTGAAATGCTTGGTATGTGTGGGATCCGACAATCTAGTTGCTTATTCTTGGTAGCCTCTCTTATGGGGAAATGTCTCCTAGTGCTTCCACTGAGCCATGGTAGCTTGCTACTGCTCCGGAACACTTAGGCTGGCCGGCATGTGTCCTTCTTTGTTCCTGTGTCTGTCTCTTCGAGGAAATGTCATGCGTTGTTCCTTTAAGTCCTTGTAGCTTGCTATGACTTGGGTTCATATGTTGATGATCGACACGTTTGTTGCTGGGTCATGTATGCATGTCCCTGTAAGTTAGTGCCACTTTGGATTCATGACTAGTCATGCCGGCCCGGGTTCTCTGTCATATGGATGCTAGCGACACTTTCATATACGTGAGCCAAAAGGCGCAAATGGTCCCGGGCTAGGTAACATGGCACCCGTGGGGATACCATGCATGAGGCCACAAAGTGATATGATGTGTTACATGCTAGATCAATGTGACTTAGGATCAGGGTCCCGACAGCTTTGGTATCAGAGCCTGACTGCCTATAGGATTACTAAGCCAAACTGGTCGAAGTCGTGTCTAGAAATGCTTTAGTTATATAAGGGAATTGATTGTGGAAGGGAATGTAAGGCTCTTATACTCCTTTACCTTATGCCCTTCTAATCTAAGTCAACCTCTTCTTTTCTATGGGGATTAAGAACTAGGCTTCTCATCTTTCTATCGGGATCAGGTGTTACTAATCCGTAGACTTACAGGATTGATGGATTCAAGCCCCTATTCAGTTCCTACTACTTCTATGTGTTAACAGTTGGTCTGAGAACCTTGATATTGTGATGTTGAGTGGTTATGCCACCATTTTGCAGGTTGTTTCAAATTTTTTGAGCATTTACAGCCGTTATGCTGTCCGAGTTATCCCAGGTTTCTAAACAATCTGATGCATTTGCAAATCTTTCCTCCCTGTTCCAATCTCCATTTGGGCTAGATTAAGCACACTAAATGGTCTGTTGAGGTACTCCATTGCCTTGACATATATGTTGAAGCTATTATCATGACACTAGGGTGTCTTAGAGAACTACCCGGTAATCTAGCAATGCTTTGTATTTCGAGTGTGACGATTCTGGCCACCATTCTCGAAAGCATCTCGTGATGCTATTTAGTTAGTAGGTATTCCATCTTTGGGTTCTTGAACCCAAGATTCGCTCTACTTACTTCATGTTGATAGTGTTGCTCGTTCCTTTAGGATAATAGTAACCTTTGCGATAGTCCTCAAGGTCCGTGGTATATCATTCTTCCAAATACCATGAACCATCCTTGGCAAAAGTTCTTATTGGACCGAAAGATCACAATAGAGTGCTCTTGATGAGTTCTCCATTCAACAATTGTGACTCTACTAGTCTTACCTTTCTGGATGGATTATCTAGAAGAAATGTGTTGAGCTTGTTCGACATGCTAATCCATGCATCCACAACTCATAAAATCATATGTTCCTTTGAGTTGTTCTCTTTAGTTGTATTTTGACCTCCGTCTATCATTTGATAGTCAAGAGCATGTCGTGCATTCATGCTCATCGATACCTCATATTCCTGTGGTCCCTCAAGCCATTCTATTCCAGAATGACTAGGAGAAATAAACTCTGGTACCTCATCCATATCTAGGATTGGGTCAAAGCAGTTGTATTCCGCAGATTAAGAATGCCAATCTAGCTTCTAGTCTGTTCTACCTTAGGGTATTACCATCTTTGTGTCAAGAATGTCATGGGAATTGCACCACCTCCTATGAACTCTTGATACAGTGATATTCTCTCCATCATCGTTCATTCCCCGGTCTCCGTGTGATTGTAACCAGAATACCAACAAGTGAATTGTGAGGTGTGAAATCAATACTCCTAGCAACTTTGTTGCTTGGTAGTTAATGGACAATACTCTCGTTCTTAGCGTGTTGGTTATTGAGTCATCATCCTAAGATTGATCGTGCTACCTAGTCCATATTTCCTGGTGCACTCTTTGATCGGAGAGTTAGGATTATGTCAATTCCTTTCTTATTTGATCAGATCATCTTGCCCTGAAAAGCAAGATTGTTCTCGAGCCTAATAACATATATGTGGTTCGTGATTTTCCGAATATCTTCTCGGAAGTATCACCAGGTTATCCTCTGGCCGTTATGTTGAGTTTGTGATCAAATGGTTTCCCTATAAACCATTTCTTCTCTAAGAATCTGTGTTGGATACCCCCTGAGCTAGTTGGTTAAGCTAAACAACAACTTGGAGAGTTGGAATATAAAAGCTTTGCCTAACCTAGTTCATTTCAAAGGGATATCTTTTGTGTGTGTGTGTTGAAGAAAGATGATATCTTCATCGATTGGTCCTCGTGTTCAGTTGTTGGATTTATTGTCTTAACCAATCCTTTGATCTTAGTATGGGCTATCATCAAATCAAAATCAGAACCAACGATGTTCATAATGTTGTCCCACTCATGGATGTTCCTCGAGCATACACCATTATATCTTTGGTCTGACCAATGCTATCACCTTGTTCACATAATTATGGAATCCCATCTATATGGAAACCTCGAAAAATTGTTGTTGAGCCCATCAGTAGCATTTTGTCTCCTCCATGATTCGTGTTGAACATCAAGCTAGTGATGGAAACTTACATAGGCATTATCTTCGTGCTAACCCATGAAGCATATTTTTGGATGAGAGAAGTGGCTTCCTCTAAGTTCACATGCATTTCATGCAAGTTGCCGCCGTGAATTTGAGAAAGCTTGTTGTTGCTTCCTCTGGAACTATCCCAAGTCATTCATGCATATGTGCAAAGTATTCTATGGTCTGAAGACTTGCAACCTTCATTCCACATGTATCCCTAGCACACCAAACCGCTGATTGACTTGTTCAAGGAGAAGAAGATCCTTCTTAAGAGCATGCCTTACGCAAGGACTTTGTTATCCTCGATGATGGTTCCCAACCAGAACTCGGTAGTGTTTTGCTATAAGACTTCTATATGGACACGCTTGTCTTGGACAATGTGTACATGTGTATCTTACAATCCAGCTCACGTTTTGGAGCTTGCTGTCGTAGTTCATTTCCCGAGAATCTCACAACGCCATCTCGTCGATTTGTGTTGCAAACTTTCTTTTTCCAGACATGTTGTCTGAAAAATCATGTTACCAACCAGATCTGAATCTCAGGCAGGTATGATGGTTGGAACTTTTCCAAGATCAATGATGTAGGTTCCAGCAAGGTTGATGTTTTGGCTGACACACCTAGACGAGAGATATATTATTGTAGTATCTTGATTGAGCAATTTGACCATCTTCTCCATGAGGATTTTGAGTGGCTTATTCTAGAAGTTGTTCCTTATGGATTTTGTGCTCCCAAAGTCCGACCTTTACTTGATGACCGTGTTAATGCTTTTAAGTATGACCATGGTAGCTATAACATCAAGGAGAACATTAGAAGCGGAGTGCTAAATGTCTCTCGGTCAATCATCCAGATTTCATTTCCTTGGTATTGCTAAGGGAAAGTCTGAGAAAGTGTTGTCTTCCTTTGCATGTGCATCCTCCACCATTATTCATCGTGGTAGTATGAAGAGTTACCAAGATCTTGGCACAGATGTTGGAAAACCTTGATGAATATGGAAATGCTCAAGTTCTTGAGAGCACACTCAGACACTAGGTTAAATTGTCAGTATCAATTGGAATGTGCCTTTAGTTTGCTAAGTTGTCTTATTACTCTAGCTTCCTTTCCAAATTGAGTATGCCATTCCTTCGAATTCCTTCAAAGGATAATTGTGAATTGCCTCAGGCTGGTATGAAGAGTTTCATTGATTCATGTATCAAAAGTAATTCTTTTGCCACTTAAGGGAATAATTATACATGTCGCCTTCCCTAAGGTGCCCCGTTATGGAATCATGGCAATTATTTCCTCGCTACTTTGGAACCTATGCACCATCTTACTTAAGCGTGGAATTATTGCCTACTAAGTTGAACCTTTGACATCTATTTCTTTTCATCCTTTTTGATGTGTTTTGTGTGTCAGCTCGAGAGATGTTCTTACATCTACCTCACGAGTTTATCTTGAGTTGCTCAACCTTCAAGAAGATCGATTCCTGTAGAGTTTCTTTCCGTCATCATCTTGTGGATGAAGATCTCGAAAGCAAGGATGTCAAGATCAATATGAAGCAATGAATCAACATGTTCAAGAAGGGCAGCTGGATCATGGGGATCGTGTTAGCTTTGTGTCCCCTCTGTCTTCTTACCTCACGTCTTGAATCTCGCGACGAGATTCTTGTTTAGTGGGGCTGAGTTGTCACAACCCTAGACCATTGCTTGTAATTCGTTACATCTGCATCCATGTCATCATGTTTAATTTTCAAATGAACTTGAAATGGGGATGTTCAAACCCTAGCATCAAAGGAATTCACTAGGTTCAACTAAAATATTTTTAGTGAACCCAAATTGGCCTTCAGAAAAGTTCATCATTTTTGGCCTTTAGAAAAGTTCATCAACTTCTGCCAAAAATGATGCACACATTTCTAGGACATTTCTGTATTTTCAATAAAATCATATAGTATTTGAGTTTGGGCATTTAAATGCTATAGATATTTTAAATGTCCAAATAATTCTGAAAATAGTTGAGGGCTGTTGGAAATATTTCAAAAGTGCCCACAAATATTTCTAGGAGTTATAACATTGATTTGGTATTGAAACTGAATAAAAAAACAACATAAAAAAGGAAAAAGAACAGAAACAGAAATGAGAGAGAGAGAGAGAGAACGGTACTTGGGCCAACTTACCTGGTAGCCCACCAGGCCTAGTGGAGAAGGAGGCACAGCCCACCAGGGGCATGCCTGTCTTCTTCCTCGTGCCAGCGCATGATGCAGCTCGGTGGCGAGCGCAGACGCTGCCCCTGGCCACCTCCTGCTTGCCTGGCTCCCTCCCCTATCCTCTGGACGACAGTACGCACACCCCGAACCCCTCGTCCACTTCCCTCTCCCTCTGGTCGCCCCTCCCCTCCTCTGCCTCTCTCACGCGCAGCTTCCTGAACACGTCCGTCGCGTCGCTCACCGTTGTTGTGCCCAGAGCCATTATCTCACCTTGCCATCATGTTCCAGAGCTTCGCCATAGTCGCCTACGTTGCCCCAACCAAGCCCCGTGAGATTGGACGCCCTGCATCACCGGATGCCTCATCATCTTCCTCCTCAGTCCCGTGGATCACCGTCGTCGAATCCTTCACCGTCCATGCTTCCCCGAGCCCGCTGAGCGGAGCTAGGAGTTCACCGTGAGCTCTACTCTGTTTCCCCTCCTCCCTCATGCTCTATCTTGCTCTATAGCTGCCGCCCGCAAGTACCCGTGAGCTCTGGCCGCCGCGTTTGTCACCGTCATGGCTGTGATGAGCCAACGTCATGGCTAAGCACCTCGTAAGGCTCCTGCTGCCCAGTAGCTGTCGCCTGTGCACTCTGTTTGCTCGGAAGCGAGCTGCAGCCTGCGCCAGCACCTAGCTGATGTGGCACCCCGGCTTAGAGAAACTGGAACGCCCCGTATTCCTGCCCAGAGATCAAGGAGAAGTCTTATGGAATACACTGCTCAGCATAGAACAAATCAGCTCTTATTACAAAGGATAATGATGCAAGTGTCTGATGTTAGAAAGGATCACATCAGCACGGCGACACTATGCCTGCGATACTACACTTGCTCCATACTAGCAGCGGAACAACTCGTAGCAGCGGAATACTTCTAGCAGTGGAACAACGATGAAGGTGGTGAACTCCACTCTGCAGGGACTCTGGCTGGGACACGATCTAGCTCGCACACACGGTAACCTCGACAAGCAATCAATCAAACAAGGCATCACCTGCAATCTAGCATGAGACACCAAGTCAGTACATTGAAGGTACTTGCAAGCTCACAACAACCAAAAGCATCAAGGCAAGACAACAACATAGCATTAGCAGATTAATTAATTAACAACTACCATGATGTGAAAGCAACTACTAAACATGATATGAAATTACTACGATACTGATAAACCACAAACTCAGAGCTCAATAACCATCTCCCTCTTGGCTATCCGGCCAAGCAATATACCATCTCGATCACCTCATGATCCACCTGATCACCTCGTGATCAAAACATCCCCGTGATCACCTCGTGACCACACGACAAACTGAATGATCATCCTCGACAGCATCCCAACATCATCATTTGTATCCTACCAAACTGTTACTGCTCAAATATATCACATATAAATCACATATAAGCCATTCCGTCATGTGAGTGTTGATCAAAGGGTGGGACCTAGTACGAACTTATGCTCATGACCGAGGACACGGCTATCGATAGATTAAACACACACACTCTGCAGAGGTAGCGCACTTTACCCACACCACAGAACCCATGGCCTCGCACTCCCATTTGAGTGGACCAATGGCGTTCCGACAAAAACGACCTACTGCCATGACATCTGCCGGCCACTCCGATCAACACCCTCTCAGGGTTTAGTCCCGGGTGGCCACGTGCCTACCAAAGGCATCAACGGCCATCGTCGTGGCAAAACAAAAACGGTCCCAAATGGGGAGAAGAGCGCTCAAACCAACATGGGCACACAAGGTTATGTCTGCTTACCGGGCCAGGGTAACGCACGCCCATAACCTTCCCTCGTTGGAGGCACCGGCGAGAGACATGACAATAGACTGCATTAGGGCCTTCCCATAAAGGCAAATGTGGTTGCACTGGAAAAAGCCCGTTTTAGTGGCACCTGACCAACTTAATGATGGAATTTATCCCCAAAATATAACAGCGATGACTGATACTCCAATATCATCTATCCACCTGTAATCCAAGTCATAGCTATATCCAACAAATAAACAAAAGCATAATATCGACATATCAAACTACTCCGAGGATAGCATCACACTACTATCATGTTGAATCCAAGAACAATAATACTACTACTCCAATAGCGAGAACAAGCTATCCAACTAAGATCCACATGCAAGCATCATCTCCGAAATCATACTCCAAAGCATAATATCAACTAGCATCATGATGAAACTAATACTAGCCACTAGTAATCCAAAGGCAACATGACATCCAACGTAATACTCCAAAATATCATACCAGATTTCAACATGAAAATAATCATAACATGGGCCACTAATAATCCAATGGCAACATGTCAGCCTCATAAGCTGCAAAATATTAGTCCTAGAACTCCAAACAATATCATGGCAATAGCAAGATCAAACAATACTCCAAGAAATGCCATGAACAAATCACAAGTAGCTAAAACAATATTTTAAACCATGTCACTGCATTGCAGTCATGCAAATGGAGGGTGTCTTGGCTGGGGTAGAAGGATTCATCGGGAAGAAGTGCGAGAAGCTCGCGAAAAGAATCGTCGGAAACCATTCTCTCTCGGAGGGGGCTGATTTAGTGCAAGGTCATAATGGTCATTTTTAGAATGTCAAACCATAATAAAAGTGATACCAACAGAACGGGCTCGACGATACAAATAAGTGGTCTTTGGAATCACCTCAATCAGAGTTGTGCTTGAAAAGATACAGCTGATTTAATGACGACGACTAATCGAAGGGAAACAAAGTTCGTTTTCAGAAAGCGAAAACGTATTACTCTCTGAAGACACGGTGAAGTACGCTTTCAAAACATGAAAACATACTCACCGCAGGGCGTCTCCACTTATGCCAGGTCAGCAGTCCAGGTCAACCCCTGGGTGGCTGGCGTGTAGGGCCCGCCTGCAGGTCGCCTCGCTTGCCCCTGGTCGTCGTCTTCATCGCGCTCGCCCGTGCCTGGCCGCGGCAGGGCCGGTGCCCGACGGCGATAGCCGGAGCTACCGGCCGTCTCCGGTGATGCCCGACCTACCTACAGGTTTAGGGAGATGAGGCAGATGCGTCCCCAGCCGTAGCAGCTGATGAGGAGCTCGGAAAATGATGGAGCATTGACCGCGGCGGAAGGGAGCTTCGGGCACTGACGGGCTCGCAACCACGGGTGCTCCGATGAAGATAGGAGAGGCTGGGGAGGTTCGTCGGGGTCTGGTAGGTCTACTGGTGGAGGAGGAATCAGGAGAGGGGCTCGGGCTTGAGCCAATTTAGTAGGGTGGCCGCGGCGGCCATGGTGGCGATGGCGGGCAGGGAGAGCTCCTGAGGCTCGGGGAAGAGGCTAGGGAGGGGTAGTGGAGTGAGTGAGGTCGAGTGGTGAAGTGAGACGTGGTCAGGGAGGCCTTAAATAGGCGCGGCCGAAGTCTCCCGAGCCGGTTGCCGCCGCTCGAGCCCGGCCAACGCTCTAGTGCGCTCAGCAGTCACGGGGAGGGGTGAGATCACGACGAGGAGGAGCGGACGAAGGTCACGAAGTAACGCAACGCCAAGGGGAAGGAGAGGAAGAAGAGACGAGCGCATTTAAGGCCCTATCGGCCACTATACGTCCGTGGGCACACGGCATCTAGCTCCGGCGAGGAGGCACCGAGAGGGGGCAGGGACACGAGAGCGATGGGAGAGGAAGGGGGAGTCGGGTCGGCACACCCAGACGCGCAGAAACCGCCGATGCCAAGCTGGCCGGTGCGTCCTGGCGCCCAGAGAGTGTCTAACGCTGCCAGAGCGCGTGAAACGCCATGCTAAGGGGACAGTCACCATGGACACTGGCACAAATAGGACAAGGGAGGCTGCGAGGAGTTGTCAAGGGACTAGTCCCTGCATAATAGAGGCTGAGGGAGTTGATGGATCGATAAAAGGAGCCAAGGAGAGGAGTGTGGCATCGCTGCAAGTTTGCTGCATCAAACTTGGACGTGCACTGCTGATCTACAGGAACTTGATTGGGTCAAATGGTGTTGTTTGGAGTGTTTAGATAAGGAAGGACTAGGATCCTGTTAACTTTGAGGGAAAAGGTATCACAAAACAACAAGGTTGCTTTGTAACCTCAGATTAGGTCTAGAAACTTGATCATGATGATGCACTCACATGGAGTATCAACTTGATCTAAAATTTGGCAAGGCAGGGTTATTTGGACATATAAAGATGCTGTAAAAATGTCATACCAATTGGATTCACCAAAATGGTACTTCCTTCACACACATCCTCTCTGTCCAGAAATTAGAAATAATTCTAGAGAAATATTAGCTTGATGAATTGGTCCCAAATTTGGTGGACAGAGGTTATAAGGGTAGGCGCACAATCTGGTAATTTCTCAAAATTAATGAAGCAATAAAAATTACACTTGCTTCACAACCTGAAAATATTAGCAGAATCAAAGATTTGATGTTGTGCTCACATAGATGATAGGATAGATCTAAAACTTGTAGGAGTGTGCTAATATGCGCACATTAAGGAGTTTGCAAAATGTCAACTCATTTGGAGACACCTAGAAAGTACTTCCTTCACAATGCCTTTTGTCTGACAAAAAGTTTGAAAAATTGCTGAGGGAGATTAGCTAGGCAAATAAAGTTGAATTTTGGCATGAGGCAATGATTTGGACATAAGAGAATGCCCAAAAAGGTTTGGGAGCAATCAGGAAAGTATAGGTGGCACTTCCTTCACAGAAAGCCACACTGGACAAAAATGAAGAATAATTTTTGGGGAATTATTCTTGGGCTAGGACAGGAAAGTTTGGGCATAATTGATCAACATATGACCCAAAAAAATTATGAGAATTGTTTGGGAATTTTGGGAGTGGCGGAAATATAGGTTGCTTCACAACCTAAGTCAGACAGGGTTATTCCTTTAATAGAAAAAGAAATATTCCCTAGAAAAGAATTTTAGGGTTGGGCTAGAATGGAAATGACATGGTCTTGGGAGAGATTGGAGGATGATGAATCACTTGCGAGAGGAAATGAAGATGATTTCCTAGGTGACAAGGCCATAGAACCACTTCCAAAAGAAAAACAGAGCAAAAACCAATAAATCAAAAAGAAAAAGAAAAGGGCCAAAAAGCAGGCTGTTACAAACCTTCCCCCCTTAAAGAAATCTCATCCTCGAGATTTGGTTGCTTAGGGAAAAATATGACTTGAGGATACCGTTTCCCACTTGGGTATCCATTTCCTTTGTATATTGTTCCCTCAAGAATCACGGATGATTTTGCTTACCTTGCTCTGGGGTGGTTTGCTTCCCCTTTCCCAATTCTGGTAGGTTTTTGCTCATAAACCAAATCCTTTTGCTGACCTTGATTCTCTCATGTCTGTGGCAATATCCAATGGATCTAATCATTTTTTGGGTCATGAAAGCTTTTTTACTTCTGCCATGGGGTTTGCTCAAACATCTGCACGTCTTCCGGGTTCAAATAATGCTGAGAATTATGGCCATTGTCTGACGGGATGTGACTGCTGTTAGGTGGTACTGATTTATCTTGATTGGTTTCTTGGGCTTGAACATGAGATATGTACCAAAGATTCGATTGCCTTCTGTCATGAGCAATATGCAAGGGTATGGACTTATAGTTGTATCATACCTCAAATATTAACCTCTTGTGACTGTCCTGACAGGGTTGCTGAAGGGAAAATACTTTTCATGACAGGCTGTCCGGGTACTTGGTTCCACGAGTGCATATACCTGGTCTGAGCTGATTGTTTGACTTTTGATTTACCCATGTTGTCGGTATACCCAGCTGAATATTGGATCTGACAGAACAGACTTGGTTATTCCGCACTAACCATTTTAAGCAGGATACGAAGTCCTTGTAGAATAGAGTAATCCTCTGAGGGTATGCCTTTGTGGCTCCATATGTAATTATGGCTTCCAACTGACTTGGGTATCCGGACCCTAATGGTCGCGCAAAAATCATCATCGTACCTTTGCTGTCAGTCTCATCCTTTGACGGTCATTATCTTCTTTGTCAGGATACCTTACTGAAATAACTTGGCCACCTATGTCCTTGCACTGGTACATAGACGTCCTAAACAAACGGTTTAAAACCCCTTTCCGCGACTGCATTTGGAACCGCCGCCAAGTGAGTGTGGGCGATAGGGGGGTCCTTCCCACACGACCCAGAAATCGTCAAGGATAGGCCCTCGTGGGACCCAGGCTAGAGCCGTGTGCGATCGAGCGAGGCATGGAAACCCAATCATTTCCATAGGTATGTACATCCCACACGATGAATCCCAGAAATCATTTCCGTAGGTATGTACATCGCACACGGCGAATCCCAGAAATCATTTCCGTAGGTATGTACATCCCACACGGTGAATCCCAGAAATCATTTACGTAGGTATGTTCATCCCACACGGTGAATCCCAGAAATCATTTTCGTAGGTATGTACATCCCACACGGTGAATCCCACAAAACAATTTCCGTAGGTATGTACATCCCACACAGTTCTTTGTGTGGAAACGTGTGTGCAAGGTGGCCTAACACAAATAGTTTGCTGCTGGAAGCCGTGTGTGATTGTTAGTTGATCAAACACGCCTACTTTCTAGAAACCATGCGAGTTGTTTGAGTTCATCGCCCACGGTGCTGTCTAAGTAACTGTTTGCAATAGAAACCCCCAATAAGCAGGGTAATTAGCATATTATTGATAATCCATGTACTAATCAAACTGATATTTCTTATAAAACATGCCAGATATTTCATATCCTTATAAAAGCAACCAGGATTTCATAATTGAATTACATAACATAGCTTCGGCACTCAGTTACACCATTACGAAACAACACCAAGTTTCACATGCAGCATCAAAAACCTTTGGAAACTAGCATCATACATGGTAAATAGACAGATGAATCTCATCTGGGAAACTGCAGAAGCGGAAGGCAAATATTGAGCCTTCAGTGATGTTGAATGTCCTTGCATCTTTAGGCCAGTGGCTATGGATAATTGCCCGCCCAACCTTCGTCCTCTTCAGCAAGACTTCAATATTCTACCATGGGTGTTGAATGAATACCTCCTCGCCTCTTAACCATGCAGGTGGTTTGAGAGGTAATCATCGGTGAACTGCTTTGAAAAGTACTGAAAACAAAGCTATGCATAAATCACTGTTGTAAATTTTGAAATGGCGCAAGGGGTAAAAACAAGGTAAAAGAGTTGGTACCATCCTATAGTTGACTGATGTCTTCTTCATTGTGCAAACAAAGATCTTGCTGTTATTCGTCGCAAGTTTCTTCATCCTAACAATCTTTCTGAGTTTCTTGACTTGACTGATATTCATGGACATCTCATTTCCCCATATGCAAAATGGGTCGAACAGTGGGTCTAAGCCTCTGACAGCAGGACCTACATGTGCAAGACCAAATTGTAAGAAACCTAAATATTAGAATGATTCCTGCAATTGCACAATAATGTGCTATTAGCTAAAGGACCCTGCTTGAACAAACCTCGATGGTAAACCGCAGTGTCTACCATTGTTTCCCTGCAACACACATAAGGAAGATCTTGATCAGGTTAACTGAGAGTTGCCATACTATCAGTAGAATATGTATTGAGTACAGCCAAATTCGATTGGTGTCACATGCATAACAATACAAAATTGTACCCACAGCAAATGAAGATCAAATTGCAGAACTGAACCAAATAGTTAAATGGACAGCAGACCAAATGAACCAAAATAGTTAACTGAGCACAACATTGCAGAATAGAAACATGTACTAGAAGATAAGACAGTTAACAAAACAAAGAATGCTTGAGAATAGTACTACGAAATGTAGCAATTGTTGGACCAAAGTGTTAACTGAACATTACATTTCAGAGGACCAAACTATTAACTGAAGATCATATTGCATATTAACATTACAGAGGACAAATCACTAGAAGGCACTGGCGATGGCCTCGAGAAAACATCACGAACTATATTTTAAAGTAGACAACCGCGCGGCGGTGTCGACGGTGGCCTCGAAGACGAGGTGCTCCTCCAAGATCTGGTGGTCGACACGCATTTCAGCCATAGCGACCTCGTTCGCGCGTGCGGCCGCATGGTACTCAGCTCCATGTTATACTATGTGTAAAATGGCTATTGGCAGCGCTTAATTGGAGGAGGAGGGCAGTGATTTTGGTGGAAGGTGTCGCTCCGTCAGTCGGGGCATGTGGGACGGGAAAGGAGGAGGATGGTGTGGGTGGGGTGTGGATTACCTGACCATATCGACGAGGCCGCGCAACAAGAAGAAGGGGCAGCGGCAAGGAGGTCGCGCGGTAAGAAGAAGGGTCGCCGGCGAGGAGGTGGCGCTGCAAGAAGAAGGGTCGCCGGCGAGGAGGCGGTGCTGCAAGAAGAAGGGTAGCCGGAGAGGAGGCGGCACTGCAAGAAGAAGGGCCGCCGGTGAGGAGGCTGAGCTGCCAGTAAGAAGAAGTGAAGGTTTGAACTTGGAAAGCAAGGAGGAACAGTGGAAATGTGGCTTTTGGTAGGAGGGAGGGGGCGGGGAGATAGATATTTCCGTGGTGGCAAAAAAAATCGCTCGGTGCCGCGAGAAACTAGCACGCAAGTGTGGTTCAAGCGGGGTGGTGGAATGTAGACGATGAAGCTTCCTGCGTAAGCTAGACAAGATGGTGCGCCAAGATATTTTATATCACATCCCACACGATTCTTTCTAGTAAACTATTTATGGTATACTTGATTTTTTTCATTATGTTTTGAAAGACAAAATGGTGTTACGGAGGGAAAGGATGATGTTCGAATTGCTAGAACATTTACGTACAGTGAACATGCAACTAGTACATGAGTGTCGTGTTTAAATTTGGGATTATTCCGGGTTCGTTTGGCATTTTTTATGCATTAATTGAGTTTCTGGGCATTTAATGTGCATAATTCAAATTTGAACTACAAGCACATGCTCCAATGCACCAAAGTTTGCTGAAAAATCACATATGTGCCTTTGGGTGAATTTATAGGTCCCATGCAAGAAATGGGAATAAAATTCAAACATCTGGGCATCATGGCTCGGCTAGAAAGATTGAGAAACTTGCTTTTTTATTTCTGTAGATCAAAAACACGGCTGAAAATCATGAAACTTGGCATGGTCGCATGACATGGCACCAACATGTTGCGCTAATTTTTTTGGCCGAATTGGGACAAGCTTTGGTGTAAGCTTCTTGCAAACCGGAGCTTCCCTCAGGAAGGCTCCTAGTTCTGAGAGGGAACGTGTCACCTCCGTGTGCGAAACGACATACGTACACTGCCTTCTCCCGTCTTAATTTTTTGCACAGGCGGATTAGACCAAATAGAAGTATCGTGCTAAATTTTGAAATTATTTCGTGTTCGTTTCGCCTATTTTATACATTAATTGAGTTTTTGGGCATTTAATGTGCATAATTCAAATTTGAACTACAAGCACGTGCTCGAGTGCACCATAGTTGTTTAAAAAATCACATGTGTGTCCTTGGGTGAATTTCTAGGTCCCATGCAAGAGATGGGAGTGAAATTCAAAGATCTAGGCGTCGTGGCTCGGTCGGAAAGATTGAGAAACTTGGTTTTTTAATTCCTGTAATTCCAAAACACGCCTGAAAATCATGAAACTTGGCATGGTCTCATGACATGGCATGAACATGCTGCGGTAATTATTTTGGCCGAATTGGGACAAGCTTTGGTGTAAGCTTCTTGCAAACCGGAGCTTCCCTCAAGAAGGCTTGTGGTTCCGAGAGGGAACATGTCACCTCCGTGTGCGAAACGACATACGTACACTGCCTTCTCCCGTCTTAATTTTTTTGCACATCTAGATTAGACCAAATAGAAGTACCGTGCTAAATTTTGGAATTATACCGGGCTCGTTTCGCCTTTTTTATACATTAATTGAGTTTCTGGGCATTTAATGTGCATAATTCAAATTTGAACTACAAGCACAGGCTCCAGTGCACCAAAGTTGTTTGAAAAATCATATGTGTGTCCTTGGGTGAATTTCTAGGTCCCATGCAAGAGATAGGAACGAAATTCAAACATCTGGGCGTCATGGCTCGACCGGAAAGATTGAGAAACTTGGTTTTTTTAATTCCTATAATTCCAAAACACGCCTGAAAATCATGAACTTGGCATGGTGTCATGACATGGCACGAATATGCTGCGGTAATTTTTTTGGCCAAATTTGGACAAGCTTTGGTGTAAGCTTCTTGCAAACCGGAGCTTCCCTCAAGAAGGATCGTGGTTCTGAGAGGGAACGTGTCACCTCCGTGTGCGAAATGACATACGTACACTGCCTTCTCCCACCTTATTTTTTTACACAGCCAGATTAGACCAAATAGAAGTCCCGTGCTAAATTTTGGAATTATTCCAGGCTTGTTTCGCCTTTTTTATACATTAATTGAGTTTCTGGGCATTTAATGCGCATAATTCAAATTTGAACTACAAGCACATGCTCCAGTGCGCCAAATTTGTTTGAAAAATCACATGTGTGTCCTTGGGTGAATTTCTAGGTCCCATGCAAGAGACGGGAGTGAAATTCAAATATCTGGGCATCGTGGCTCGGCCGGAAATATTGAGAAACTTGGTTTTTTATTTCCTGTAATTCCAAAACACGCCTGAAAATCATGAAATTTGGCATGGTGTCATGACATGGCACCTACATGCCGCGGTAATATTTTTGGTCAAATTGGGACAAGCTTTGGTGTAAGCTTCTTGCAAACCAGAGCTTCCCTCAAGAAGGCTCGTGGTTCCGGCAGGGAACGTGTCACCTCCGTGTGCGAAACGACATACGTACATTGCCTTCTCCCGCCTTATTTTTTACATAGCCAGATTAGACCAAATAGAAGTACTGTACTAAATTTTGGAATTATTACGAGCTCGTTTCGCCTTTTTTATACATTAATTAAGTTTTTGGGAATTTAATGTGCATAATTCAAATTTGAACTACAAGCGTACATGCTCCAGTGCACCAAAGTTGTTTGAAAAATCACATGTGTGTCGTTGGGTGAATTTTTAGGTCCCATGCAAGAGATTGGAGTGAAATTTAAACATCTGGGCGTCGTGGCTCGGCCAGAAAGATTGAGAAACTTGGTTTTTTAATTCCTATAAATCCAAAACACGCCTGGAAAACATGAAACTTGGCATGGTGTCATGACTTGGGCACCAACATACTGCGGTAATATTTTTGGCCGAATTGGGACAAGCTTTGGTGTAAGCTTCTTGCAAACCAGAGCTTCCCTCAAGAAGGCTCGTGGTTCCAAGAGGGAACGTGTCACCTCCGTGTGCGAAACGACATATGTATGGTACGTCTCCGTCGTATCTACTTTTCCAAACACTTTTGCCCTTGTTTTGGACTCTAACTTGTATGATTTGAATGGAACTAACCCGAACTGACGCTGTTTTCAGAAGAATTGCCATGGTGTTATTTTTGTGCAGAAATAAAAGTTCTCAGAATGACCTGAAATCAACGGAGATTATTTTTGGAATATATAAAAAATATTGGAAGAAGAATCCACGTCAGGGGGCCCACACCCTTTCCAGGAGGGTGGGGGTGCGCCTACCCCCCTGGGCGCGCCCCCTGCCTCGTGGGCCCCCTGACGCTCCACCGACATCAACTCCAACTCCATATATTCGTGTTCGGGGAGAAAAAATCAGGGAGAAGGATTCATCGCGTTTTACGATACGGAGCCGCCGCCAAGCCCTAAACTCTCTCGGGAGGGCTGATCTGGAGTCCGTTCAGGGTCTCCAGAGAGGGGAATCCGTCGCCATTGTCATCATCAACCTTCCTCCATCAACAATTTCATGATTCTCACCTTCGTGCGTGAGTAATTCCATCGTAGGCTTGCTGGACGGTGATGGGTTGGATGAGATTTATCATGTAATTGAGTTAGTTTTGTTAGGGTTTGATCCCTAGTATCCACTATGTTCTGAGATTGATGTTGCTATGACTTTGCTATGCTTCATGCTTGTCACTAGGGCCCGAGTGCCATGATTTCAGATCTGAACCTATTATCTTTTCATGCATATATGTGAGTTCTTGATCCTATCTTGCAAGTCTATAGTCACCTATTATGTGTTATGATCCGGAAATCCCGAAGTGACAATAATCGGGACCACTCCCGATGATGACCGTAGTTTGAGGAGTTCATGTATTCACTATGTGTTATTGCTTTGGTCTGGTACTCTATTAAAAGGAGGCCTTAATATCCCTTAGTTTCCAATAGGACCCCGCTACCACGGGAGGGTAGGACAAAAGATGTCATGCAAGTTCTTTTCCATAAGCATGTATGACTATATTTGGAATAATGCCTACATTACATTGATGAATTGGAGCTAGTTCTGTGTCACCCTATGTTATAACTGTTGCATGATCAATCACATCCGGCATAATTCTCCATCACCGATCCAATGCCTATGAGCTTTCCATATATTTTTCTTCGCTTATTTACTTTTCCGTTGCTACTGTTACAATCACTACAAAACCCAAAAATACTACTTCTGCTACCGTTACCATTACTATCATATTACTGTGCTACTATATACTTTGCTGCAGATATTAAGTTTCCAGGTGTGGTTGAATTGACAACTCATCTGCTAATACTTTAGAATATTCTTTGGCTCCCCTTGTGTCGAATCAATAAATTTGGGTTGAATAGTCTACCCTCGAAAACTTTTGCGATCCCCTATACTTGTGGGTTATCAAGACTATTTTCTGGCACCGTTGCCGGGGAGCATAGCTCTATTCTTTGAGTCACTTGGGATTTATATCTGCTTATCATTATGAAGAGCTTGAAAGATCAAAGAACCAATGTTTTTCCCTCAACTACGAGGGGAGGTAAGGAACTTCCATCTAGCTCTGCACTTGATTCACCTTCTGTTTTGAGTAAACTTGCGACACCTACACATGCTATTGATTCTGATAGGTCGCATGTTATTGATGATGCCACTTCTCCTATGCATGACACTTATGATGAAACTACTTCTATGCTTGATACTATTGTGCCACTTGGTGAATTTCTTGATGAACAACTTGCTAGGGCTAGAGAGAATGAAATTATTGAAACTGATAATATTGATGAAAGTGATGATGAGGATTCTCCCCCTAGATATGAATTGCCTGTTGTTCCTGAGGGTTATGTTATGGATGAAGAAACTGCTAGAGACTTTCTTGCCTGCAATGATAGAAGTGATCTTAAGAAACTATTAGCTAATCTGAAAGAAAAATCTCTGAATGCTAGAATGAAATATGATCCTGCTTATGCTACTTCACCTATCTTTATTACGCATAAGGATTATGATCTCTTAGTTGATCCCGATATAATTACTTTGGTTGAATATGATCCTTTCTATGGCTATGAATCTGAAACTATTGTGGCACATCTTACTAAATTAAATGATATAGCTACCCTGTTCACTAATGATGAGAAAACTCGCTACTATTGTATCCTTAAATTATTTCCTTTCTCATTAAAGGGTGATGCTAAGATATGGTTTAATTCTCTTGATCCTTGTTGTGTGTGTAGTCCCTAGGATATGATTCACTACTTCTCTGCTAAATATTTCCCCACTCATAAGAAACAAGCTGCTTTAAGGGAAATATATAATTTTGTGCAAATTGAAGAAGAGAGTCTCCCACAAGCTTGTGGGAGGCTTCTCCAATTACTTAATGCTTTGCATGATCATCCTCTCAAGAAAAATGAAATACTTGATATCTTTTATAATGGACTAACCGATGCTTCCAGAGATTACCTGGATAGTTGTGCTGGTTGTGTTTTCAGGGAAAGAACCATTGATCAAGCTGAAATTCTATTGAATAATATGTTTACCAATGAAAATAATTGGACACTTCCAGAACCAACTCCTAAGCCAACTCCGAAGAAAAGGGGTATTCTATTTCTCAGTCCTGAAGATATGCAAGAGGCAAAGAAATCTATGAAAGAAAAAGGTATAAAAGCTGAAGATGTTAAGAATTTACCTCCTGTTGAAGAAATACATGGTCTTAATTCATCACCTATTAAAGAAACACACGGTCTTGATAACCTGACACCAGTAGTAAAGGTAACTTCTCTCTATAGATATGATAAAGCTGAAATCCCTCCTGCTAAGTTTGCCAGCCAATGTTTGGATGAGTTCGATAACTTCATGGTTAAGCAAGAAAACTTCAATGCTTATGTTGGTAGACAATTGAAACATAATGCTTATATGATTGAACACTTGGGTGCTTATATGTCTAGAGTTAAAGGTGAACTTAAACTCATTAGTAAACATGCTTCTATGGTTACCACTCAAGTAGAACAAGTACTTAAAGCTCAGAATGATTTGCTCAATGAATTGAATAGTAAGAATAATGTCTTTGCTGTTAGAGTTGCAACTAGAGGAGGTAAAGTGACTCATGAACCTTTGTATCCTGAGGGCCACCCTAAGAGAATCGAGCAGGATTCTCAGAGAAATAACATTGATGCACGTAGTCCTTCTAAGAGGAAGAAAAAGAAAAATGATAGGACTTTGCATGCTTCTAGTGAACCTGTTATTGACACACCTGAGAATCCCAATGATATTTCTATTTCTGATGCTGAAACACAATCTGGTAATGAACATGAACCTAGTGATAATGTTAATGATGATGTTCATGTTGATGCTCAACCTAGTAATGATAATGATGTAGAGATTGAACCTGCTGTTGATCTTGATAACCCACAATCAAAGAATCAACGTTATGATAAGAGAGACTTTGTTGCTAGGAAGCACGGTAAGGAAAGAGAACCATGGGTTCAGAAACCCATGCCTTTTCCTCATAAACCATCCAAGAAAAAGGATGATGAGGATTTTGAGCGCTTTGCTAAAATGATTAGACCTATCTTTTTGTGTATGCGTCTGACTGATATGCTTAAAATGAATCCTTATGCTAAATATATGAAAGATATTGTTACAAATAAGAGAAAGATACCGGAAACTGAAATTTCCACCATGCTTGCTAATTATACTTTTAAGGGTGGAATACCAAAGAAACTTGGAGGTCCAGGAGTACCAACTATACCATGCTCCATTAAAAGAAACTATGTTAAAACTGCTTTATGTGATCTTGGAGCCAGTGTTAGTGTTATGCCTATCTCTTTATATCGTAGACTTGATTTGAATAAGTTGACACCTACTGAAATATCTTTGCAAATGGCTGATAAATCAACTGCTATACCTGTTGGTATTTGTGAGGATGTGCCTGTTGTGGTTGCAAATGTTACTATTTTAACGGACTTTCTTATTCTTGATATTCCCAAGGATGATAGTATGTCTATTATTCTTGGAAGACCCTTTTTAAATACTGCAGGGGCTGTTATTGATTACACCAAAGGCAATGTCACTTTTCATGTTATTGGTAATGAGCATACGGTACACTTTCCAAAGAAACAACCTAAAGTCCACAGTATCAATTCTATTGGAAAATTTTCAACAATTACTATCGGAGGTTTTGAATTTCCTCTTCCTACTGTCAAGAAGAAATATGATATTGTTATTGTTGGGGATGTGCATATCCCCGTTGAGGTAACCTAGTGTTATTCGAAGTTTCTCCGGCTCCATGTTATTCGGAATGAGTTTGTTAACAAGACTTCATCAACATTGTTAGTGGATTCCTTTTGATGAGCATGAGATGGATGAAGTTAGAAGGCACAACCTTCTGTACCCTCCTTTTACTTTCTGTTATTTATATTAAATAAAGCAAAAATAGTATTTTCTGTCTGTTTTCTGAATTATCCGTGCAATAAAAAATACCCCGAAAATAAAAGTTCTCCAAATGCCCTGAAAATTAAATATGATTTTTTTTCTAGAATATTTGAGAATAGCTGGCACTAAAAACACAGCAGGGGGAGAAGCCACGTTTTCTAGACTATAAGAGTATGGTAGCACATGATTTTATCATTAAGAATAAGGTAAATATGCTTAAATACAAGCTGATTTTTGATAAAAATCACCCTGAGACTATCACTTTTCCTGCTCCTTCCTTGTTTGACTTATCTGCAGGCAAGTACCTTTTCTGCCGGAGGCCATTCACGCCTACCGAAACCCCACATCAGCTACAGAGCCAGAGCCGGAACCACAATTTGATCCTTCATGATAGTCTATTTACCAGTGGGATCTGGAGGAGATTGCCAACCAGTGGCAACCCGAGGCTCCATCATAGTATGACCCCAACTACAACTTTGGATATCACAGACTAAGGCATAGGCTAATGGTGGAAAGGGGCTGATCCCACCCACCCAGGTTCAAGGCATGGTACTTGCAATTTGGGTTTGTTGCACCAATTATATTGTAGGGGTTCCCTTACAGTCTTTCTGTAAAAAAAACAACTTTGGATATCCGCCAGGCCAGCCGTGGCAGTAGACCAACTTAGGCCAAAAGCCTAAGCTTGGGGGAGTACGTACTTCTCACCGACATTACATTCTTGTTCACACACTCATGCTAGTTGTTGGTGCTCATACTTTTTCATTGTAATATCCATGCTAGTTTATTTCCTTTTTTATGCTTTCTTCTTGTGTGTTTGATAAACCTTAAGAAAAACCAAAAAATTAGTTGTAGTTTTTACTTAGTTTACTTTCCATGCCTGTAGTAGTAGTAATTAAAAAGAAAACCCAAAAAGATTTCTCGTTCTTCTTTTGCTTGTTGGGATCTTTCCCGTGAAGATAGTTTTGTTTCTTTTCTTTGGGGGTCAAGAGGAGAAGACCATAATGAAAATGTTGAGTGGCTCCTATATGCATTATTGTTGATCTAACAAAGAGCCCATATTACCTTGTCTTCTCTCTTAAATTGAATACTTGCAGATTCCAGCTTAGTCCAATGCACGTGCACTATTATTATTATCCACACTATTCGGTCGTGCAAGTGAAAGGCAATAATGATGATTATATGATGAACTTATTGAGATGAGAAAAGATGGTATGAACTCGACCTCTCTTGTTTTTGTAAATATGATTAGTTCATCGTTCCTGATTCAGCCTATTATGAAAGAAACATATTTGCAATGATAATTAGAGATTATAGTTGCTTATGCCATGCTTAATTAGCTAGGAGCTTATAATGGTTTACCTTGCGTGCCAACATGCTATTAAAATGGTTGTGATGTGGTATGATAGGGTGGTATTCTCTTTTGAATGATTCGAGTGCCTTGACTTGGCACATGTTCACGCATGTAGTTGAAACAAAATCAACATAGCCTCTACGATATTTATGTTCATGGTGCATTATATACTACACATGCTTGCATTCGGTGTTGATTAATTTTAATGCATGTTCATGACTGTTGTCGCTCTCTAGCTGGTCGCTTCCCAGTCTTTTTCTAGCCTTCACTTGTACTAAGCGGGAATACTGCTTGTGCATCCAATTCCATAAACCCCAAAGTTGTTCCATACGAGTCCACCATACCTACCTATACATGATATCTACCTACCGTCCCAAGTAAATTTGTATGTGCCAAACTCTAAACCTTCAAATAAACATTCTGTTTTGTATGCTTGAATACCTCATGTATCAACTAGGGTGTCTGTATCTTCCATGGTAGGCGGGTTATCCTCAAGAGGAGTGGACTCCGCTCCTCACTCACGAGAAACTGGCTGGTCACTGGGATGCCCAGTACCATGCTTTATGCAAATCAAATCAAAATAACTGCAAACAAAACTCCCCCAGGACTCTTGTTAGTTGGAGGCACTCGTTGTTTCGAGCAAGCCATAGATTGATGCTTGTTGGTGGAGGGGGGGTACAAACTTTACCATTCTGTTTGGGAACCGCCTATAATGTGTGTAGCATGGAAGATATCGAGATTTCTCGGTTGTTATGTTGACAATGAAAGTATACCGCTCAAAATATTATTCATATCTATTTCAAAATCGAGCTCTGGCACCTCTACAAAACCCTGCTTCCCTCTGCGAAGGGCCTATCCATTTACTTCTATGTTGAGTCATCATCCACCTATAAAAAGCACCAGTTAGAGAGCACATATGTCATTTGCATCCATTACTGTTAGTTTACATTGAGTATGACTGGATCTCTTTTACCATGAATTACAATGTCTAGTCAGTCCTTGATCTTTAAAGGTGCTCTCCATTTATGTTTTGCGGTCTCGAAAAGGGCTAGCGAGATACCATCTTGTTATATCATATCATATCATGATTGTTTTGAGAAAGTGTTGTCATCCGAGATTTGTTATTATTGCTCACTAGCTGATTATGCCATTGATATGAGTAAACATGAGACCTAAATGTTATTGGGAATATGGTTAGTTCATAATCTTTGCTAAAAACTTGAATGCTGGATTTACATATTTACAACAACAAGAGCAAACCGAGTTTGTAAAAGTTTTTCTTTATCACTTTCAGTTTATCAACTAAATTGCTTGAGGACAAGCAAAGGTTTAAGCTTGGGGGAGTTAATATGTCTCTGTCGTATCTACTTTTCCAAACACTTTTGCCCTTGTTTTGGACTCTAAGTTGTATGATTTGAATGGAACTAACCCGGACTGGCGCTTTTTCAGCAGAATTGCCATGGTGTTACTTTTGTGCAGAAATAAAAGTTCTCGAAATGACCTGAAAATCAACGGAGATTATTTTTGGAATATATGAAAAACACTGGAAGAAGAATCCATGTCAGGGGGCCCACACCCTGTCCACGCGTGCCCCCTGCATCGTGGGCCCCCTGACGCTCCACCGACCTCAACTCCAACTCCATATATTCGTGTTCGGGGAGAAAAAAATCAGGGAGAAGGATTCATCGCGTTTTATGATATGGAGCCGCCGCCAAGCCCTAAACTCTCTCGGGAGGGCTGATCTAGAGTCCGTCCGGATCTCCGGAGAGGGGAATCCATCGCCATCGTCATCATCAACCTTCCTCCATCACCAATTTCATGATGCTCACCGCCGTGTGTGAGTAATTCCATCGTAGGCTTGCTGGACGGTGATGGGTTGGATGAGATTTATCATGTAATCGAGTTAGTTTTGTTAGGGTTTGATCCCTAGTATCCACTATGTTCTGAGATTGATGTTGCTATGACTTTGCTATGCTTAATGCTTGTCACTAGGGCCCGTGTGCCATGATTTCAGATCTGAACCTATTATGTTTTCATGAATATATGTGAGTTCTTGATCCTATCTTGCAAGTCTATAGTCACCTATTATGTGTTATGATCCGGCAACCCCGAAGTGACAATAACCGGGACCACTCCCGGCGATGACCGTAGTTTGAGGAGTTCATGTATTCACTATGTGTTAATTCTTTGGTCTGGTACTCTATTAAAAGGAGTCCTTAATATCTCTTAGTTTCCAATAGGACCCCGCTGCCACGGGAGGGTAGGACAAAAGATGTCATGCAAGTTCTTTTCCATAAGCACGTATGACTATATTCGGAATACATGCTTACATTACATTGATGAATTGGAGCTAGTTCTGTGTCACCCTATGTTATATCTGTTGCATGATCGATCGCATCCGGCATAATTCTCCATCACCGATCCAATGCCTACGATCTTTCCATATATTGTTCTTCGCTTATTTACTTTTCCGTTGCTACTGTTATAATCATTACAAAACCCCAAAATATTACTTCTGCTACCATTACCACTACTATCATGTTACTTTGCTAATAAATACTTTGCTGCAGATATTAAGTTTCCAGGTGTGGTTGAATTGACAACTCAGCTGCTAATACTTGAGCATATTCTTTGGCCCCCCTTGTGTCGAATCAATAAATTTGGGTTGAATACTCTACCCTCGAAAACTGTTGTGGTCCCCTCTACTTGTGGGTTATCAACGTACACTGCCTTCTCCCGCCTTATTTTTTTTTACAGAGCCAGATTATACCAAATAGAAGTACCGTGCTAAATTTTGGAATTATTCTGGACTCGTCTCGCCTTTTTTATACATTAATTGAGTTTTGGGGCATTTAATGTGCATAATTCAAATTTGAACTACAAGCACATGCTCCAGTGCACCAAAGTTGTTTGAAAAATCACATGTGTGTCCTTTGGTTAATTTCTAGGTCCCATGCAAGAGATGGGGTGAAATTCAAACATCTGGGCGTCGTGGCTCGGCCGAAAAGATTGAGAAACTTGGTTTTTTAATTCCTGTAATTCGAAAACATGCCTGAAAATCATGAAACTTGGCATGGTGTCATGACATGGCACCAACATGCTACGGTAATATTTTTGGCCGAATTGGGACAAGATTTGGTGTAAGCTTCTTGCAAACCGGAGCTTCCCTCAAGAAGGCTCGTGGTTCCGAGAGGGAACGTGTCACCTCCGTGTGCGAAACGACATACGTACACTGCCTTCTCCTGCCTTATTTTTTACACAGCCATATTAGACCAAATAGAAGTACCATGCTAAATTTTGGAATTATTCCAGGCTCGTTTGACCTTTTTTATACATTAATTGAGTTTCTAGGCATTTAATGTGCATAATTAAAATTTGAACTACAAGCACATTGATACGTCTCCAACGTATCTATAATTTTTGATTGTTCCATGCTATTATATTATCAACCTTGGATGTTTTATATGCATTTATATGCTATTTTATATGATTTTTGGGACTAACCTATTAACCCAGAGCCCAGTGCCAGTTTCCGTTTTTTCCTTGTTTTAGAGTATCGCAGAAAAGGAAAATCAAACGGAGTCCAATTGACCTGAAACTTCACGGAACTTATTTTTGGAACGGAAGCAGTCCAGAAGACTTGGGGTGTATGTAAGGGAAGCAACAAGGAAGGCATGAGGCAGGGGGCGCGCCCACCCCCCAGGGTGCGCCCTCCACCCTCGTGGGGCCCTCGTGGCTCCCCTGACGTATTTCTTTCTTCTATATATACCAATATACCCTAAAACCATCGGGGAACACAATAGATCGGGAGTTCCGCCGCTAGAAGCCTCCGTAGCCACCAAAAACCAATCTAGACCCGTTCCGGCACCCTGCCGGAGGGGGAATCCCTCTCCGGTGGCCATCTTCGTCATCCCGGTGCTCTCCATGACGAGGAGGGAGTAGTTGTCCCTCGGGGCTGAGGGTATGTACCAGTAGCTATGTGTTTGATATCTCTCTCTCTCTCTCGTGTTCTTGAGGTGATACGATCTTGATGTATCATGAGCTTTGCTATTATATTTGGATCCTATGATGTTTCTTCCCCCCTCTACTCTCTTGTGATGGATTGAGTTTTCCCTTTGAAGTTATCTTATCGGATTGAGTCTTTAAGGATTTGAGAACACTTGATGTATGTCTTACGTGGGATACCTGTGGTGACAATGGGGTATTCGATGATCCACTTGATGTATGTTTTGGTGATCAACTTGCGGGTTCCGTGACCTTGGGAATCTATGCATAGGAGTTGGCACACGTTTTCGTCTTGACTCTCCGGTAGAAACTTTGGGGCACTCTTTGAGGTTCTATGTGTTGGTTGAATAGATGAATTTGAGATTGTGTGATGCATATTGTATAATCATACCCACGGATACTTGAGGTGACATTGGAGTATCTAGGTGACATTAGGGTTTTGGTTGATTTGTGTCTTAAGGTGTTATTCTAGTACGAACTCTTGGGCTGTTTGTGACACTTATAGGAATAGCCCAACGGATTGATTGGAAAGAATAATTTTGAGGTGGTTTCATACCCTACCATAATCTCTTCATTTGTTCTCCGCTATTAGTGACTTTGGAGTGACTCTTTGTTGCATGTTGACGGATATTTATGTGATCCAATTATGTTATTAGTGTTGAGAGAACTTGCACTAGTGAAAGTATGAACCCTAGGCCTTGTTTCCTAGCATTGCAATACCGTTTGTGCTCAGTTTTATCATTAGTTACCTTGCTCTTTTTATATTTTCAGATTACAAAAACCTTTATCTACCATCCATATACCACTTGTATCACCATCTCTTCGCCGAACTAGTGCACCTATACAATTTACCATTGTATTGGGTGTGTTGGGGACACAAGAGACTCTTTGTTATTTGGTTGCACGGTTGCTTGAGAGAGACCATCTTCATCCTATGCCTCCTACGGATTGATAAACCTTAGGTCATCCACTTGAGGGAAATTTGCTACTGTCCTACAAACCTCTGCACTTGGAGGCCCAACAATGTCTACAAGAAGAAGGTTGTGTAGTAGACATCAAGCTCTTTTCTGTGGCCGTTGCCGGGGAGGTTAGCGCTTGAAGGTATATCTTTAGATCTTGCAATCGAATCTTTTTGTTTCTTGTTTTAGCACTAGTTTTGTTTATAAAAGAAAACTACAAAAAATATGGAATTGAGTTTGCCTCATACACTTCATCTTTTTAATATCTTTCGTGAGTATGATGGAAAGGAAAATTATGCCAAAGTGTTAGAAGAAGAATGCATTAAAATGTTTGGCACTAAATATTTGAATGCTGAGCATGATTGCAATGTTGTTAGTATGAATTCCTTGAATATCCATGATGCTAATGATATGCAAAGCCACAAGCTTGGGGAAGCTATGTTTGATGAAGATGATATTTTTTGTCCCCCAAGTGTCGATGAGCAAATTTATTATGATGAAAGCATGCCTCCTATTTATGATGATTATATTGATGAAAGTGGATTTGGAGAGGTCGTGACTTTATTTTGTGATGAATCCACTATTCCAGAAGAGGTTCCAATTGATTATGAGAACAAAGTTGCTATCTATGATGATTATTGTGATGACTTGTATGCTATAAAGAATAATGATATCCATGAAAATTGTCATCATGATTTTAGTTTTCAATTGGATTATGCCTCACGTGATAATTATTTTGTTGAGTTTGCTCCCACTATTATTCATGAGAAGAATTTTGCTTGTGTGGAGAGTAATAAAATTTATATGCTTGTAGATCATGAAAAGAATGCTTTAGGTGCTGGTTATATTGTTGAATTCATTCGATGCTACTGAAAATTATTATGAGGGAGAAATATATGCTTGTAGGAATTGCAATAATACCAAGTTTCCTCTCTACGTGCTTAAAGTTTTCAAGCTATGCTTGTTTTGCCTTCCTATGCTAGTTGATTATGGTTCCCACAAGTTGTTTGCTCACAAAATCCCTATTAATAGGAAGTGGGTTAGGCTTAAATGTGCTAGTTATACTCTTCATGATGCTCTCTTTATGTTCCAATTCTTATCTTTTATGTGAGCATGATTGAAATCATCATGCCTAGCTAGGGGCGTTAAACGATAGCGCTTGTTGGGAGGCAACCCAATTTTATTTATGTTCCTTGCTTTTTGCTCCTGTTTAGCAATAAATAATTTATCTAGCATCTGTTATGATTGAGTTTTTATGCTTTGAATTAGTGTTTGTGCGAAGTAGAACCGTTGGGAAGACTTGGGGAAAGTCTTGTTGATCTTGCTGTAAAAAACAGAAACTTTAGCGCTCACGAGAATTGCTGCCATTTTTTTATTGTAGAGTGCTATTTAGTTAATTATTTTTGCAGATGATTAATAAATAAATTCCTCACGTCCCAAAATTTATTTTAGAATTTTTGAGGTTCCAGAAGTTTGCGTTAGTTACAAATTACTACAGACTGTTCTGTTTTTGACAGATTCTGTTTTTCATGTGTTGTTTACTTATTTTGATGAATCTATGGCTAGTAGAAGAGTTTATAAAACATAGAGAAGTTGGAATACAGTAGGTTTAACACCAATATAAATAAATAATGAGTTCATTACAGTACCTTGAAGTGGTGTTTTGTTTTCTTTCGCTAACGGAACTCACGAGATTTTCTACTTTAAGTTTTGTGTTGTGAAGTTTTCAAGTTTTGGGTAAAAGATTTGATGGATTATGGAACAAGGAGTGGCAAGAGCCTAAGATCCACACATGGCACCCCATGATAATCTAAAGGACACCTAAAAGCCAAATCTTGGGGATGCCCCAGAAGGCATCCCCTCTTTCATCTTTGTTCATCGGTAACTTTACTTGGAGCTATATTTTTATTTACCACATGATATGTGTTTTGCTTGAAGCATCATTTTATTTTATTTAGTTTTGCTTGCTGTTTTAATAAAATACCAAGATCTTAAATTATTAAATGTTAGAGAGTCTTCATATAGTTGCATAATTATTCGACTACTCATTGAGCTTCACTTATATGTTTTGGAGTAGTTTGTCATTTGCTCTAGTGCTTCACTTATATCTTTTTAGAGCACGGTGGTGGTTTTATTTTATAGAAATTAATGAACTCTCATGCTTCGCTTATATCATTTTGAGAGTCTTTATAACAGCATGGTAGTTTGCATTGGTTATGAAACTAGTCCTAATATGATGGGCATCCAAGAGGGATATAGTAAAAACTTTCGTATAAAGTGCATTGAATACTATGAGAAGTTTGATACTTGATGATTGTTTTGAGATATGAGGATGGTGATATTAGAGTCATGCTAGTTGAGTAGTTGTGAATTTGAGAGATACTTGTGTTGAAGTTTGTGATTCCCGTAGCATGCACATATGGTGAACCGTTATGTGATGAAGTCGGAGCATGATTTATTTATTGATTGTCTTCCTTATGAGTGGCGGTCGGGGACGACCGATGGTCTTTTCCTACCAATCTATCCCCATAGGAGCATGCGCGTAGTACTTTGTTTCGATAACTAATAGATTTTTGCAATAAGTATGTGAGTTCTTTATGACTAATGTTGAGTCCATGGATTATACGCACTCTCACCCTTCCACCATTGCTAGACTCTCTAGTGTTGCGCAACTCTCGCCAGTACCATAAACCCACCATATACCTTCCTCAAAACAGCCACCATACCTAACTATTATGGCATTTCCATAGGCATTTTGAGATATATTGCCATGCAACTTTCCACTGTTCCGTTTATTATGACACGCTTCATCATTGTCATATTGCTTTACATGATCATGTAGTTGACATCGTATTTGTGGCAAAGCCACCGTTCATAATTCTTTCATACATGTCACTCATGAGTCATTGCACATCCCGGTACACCACCGAAGGCATTCATATAGAGTCATATTTTGTAATTCTTGAGTTGTAAGTAAATAAAAGTGTGATGATCATCATTATTAGAGCATTATCCCAGTGAGGAAAGGATGATGGAGACTATGATTCCCCCACAAGTCAGGACGAGACTCCGGACTAAAAAAAGGAGGCCATAAAAAAAGAGAAAAGGCCCAAATAAGTAAAAAAATAGGCCACAAAATAAAGGAAAAGGCCCAAATAAAAAAATATGAGAGAAAAAGAGAGAAGGGACAATGCTACCATCCTTTTACCACACTTGTGCTTCAAAGTAGAACCATGATCTTCAAGATAGAGAGTCTCCTATGTTATCACTTTCATATACTAGTGGGAATTTTTCATTATAGAACTTGGCTTGTATATTCCAATGATGGGCTTCCTCAAAATGCCCTAGGTCTTCGTGAGCAAGCGAGTTGGATGCATACCCACTTAGTTCCTTTTGTTGAGCTTTCATATACTTATAGCTCTAGTGCATCCGTTGCATGGCAATCCCTACTCACTCACATTGATATCTATTAATGGGCATCTCCATAGACCGTTGATACGCCTAGTTGATGTGAGACTATCTTCTTCTTTTTGTCTTCTCCACAACCACCATTCTATTCCACCTATAGTGCTATGTCCATGGCTCACGCTCATGTATTGCGTGAAGATTGAAAAAGTTTGAGAACATCAAAAGTATGAAACAATTGCTTGGCTTGTCATCGGGATTGTGCATGATTTAAATACTTTGTGTGGTGAAGATGGAGCATAGCCACACTATATGATTTTGTAGGGATAGCTTTCTTTAGCCATGTTATTTTGAGAAGACCTGATTGCTTAGTTAGTATGCTTGAAGTATTATTATTTTTATGGCAATATTAAAGTTTTGTCTTGAATCTTATGGATCTGAACATTCATGCCAAAATGAAGAGAATTACTTAGAGAAATATGTTAGGTAGCATTCCACATCAAAAATTCTGTTTTTATCATTTACCTACTCGAGGACGAGCAAGAATTAAGCTTGAGGATGCTGATACGTCTCCAACGTATCTATAATTTTTGATTGTTCCATGCTATTATTTTATCAACCTTGGATGTTTTATATGCATTTATATGCTATTTTATATGATTTTTGGGACTAACCTATTAACCTAGAGCCTAGTGCCAGTTTCTGTTTTTCCTTGTTTTAGAGTATCGCAGAAAAGGAAAATCAAACAAAGTCCAATTGACCTGAAACTTCACGGAACTTATTTTTGGAACGGAAGCAATCCAGAAGACTTGGGGTGTATGTAAGGGAAGCAAAGAGGAAGGCACGAGGCAGGGGGTGCGCCCACCCCCCTGGGCTCCCCTGACGTATTTCTTTCTTCTATATATACCAATATACCCTAAAACCATCGGGGAACACAATAGATCGAGAGTTCCGCCGCCAGAAGCCTCCGGAGCCACCGAAAACCAATCTAGACCCGTTCCGGCACCCTGCCGGAGGGGGAATCCCTCTCCAGTGGCCATCTTCGTCATCCCGGTGCTCTCCATGACGAGGAGGGAGTAGTTCTCCCTCGGGGCTGAGGGTATGTACCAGTAGCTATGTGTTTGATCTTTCTCTCTCTCTCTCTCTCTCTCTCTCTCGTGTTCTTGAGGTGATACGATCTTGATGTATCGCGAGCTTTGCTATTATATTTGGATCCAATGATGTTTCTTCTCCCCTCTACTCTCTTGTAATGGATTGAGTTTTCCCTTTGAAGTTATCTTATCGGATTGAGTCTTTAAGGATGTGAGAACACTTGATGTATGTCTTGCGTGGGATACCTATGGTGACAATGGGGTATTCTATGATCCACTTGATGCATGTTTTGGTGATCAACTTGCGGGTTCCGTGACCTTGGGAATCTATGCATAGGGGTTGGCACAAGTTTTCGTCTTGACTCTCCGGTAGAAACTTTGGGGCACTCTTTGAGGTTCTATGTGTTGGTTGAATAAGATGAATTTGAGATTGTGTGATGCATACCGTATAATCATACCCACGGATACTTGAGGTGACATTGGAGTATCTAGGTGACATTAGGGTTTTGGTTGATTTGTGTCTTAAGGTGTTATTCTAGTACGAACTCCAGGGCTGTTTGTGACACTTATAGGAATAGCCCAACGGATTGATTGGAAAGAATAACTTTGAGGTGGTTTCGTACCCTACCATAATCTCTTCGTATGTTCTCCGCTATTAGTGACTTTGGAGTGACTATTTATTGCATGTTAAGGGATAGTTATGTGATCCAATTATGTTATTATTATTGAAAGAACTTGCACTAGTGAAAGTATGAACCCTAGGCCTTGTTTCCTAGCATTGCAATACCGTTTGTGCTCACATTTATCATTAGTTACCTTGTTGTTTTTATATTTTCAGATTACAAAAACCTTTATTGTCACATCCCTAGTTCTGGTATGACCTAGGCTAGCATTTTTGTGAGCATCATGTTTAAATTTATTTTAAATTTGAATTGGGGATTTGTGAAACCCTCAAAAATCATTTCTGGAAATGACCTAGATAAAAATTGCTCCAAAAGGGTCCAAGAAAATGTTCATGTTGCTCCCTGAAAATATTGGTCAGAGGTAAAATTCAAATCAGTATTTTATTGAGCTCATAAATATTTATTTTGGCCATTTGGAATTAATGCAATACTTATTTACATTGGATATATAAGTGTTATATACTTTATATATGTCCAAAAATTTATGCTAGTTGATGAGGAGCTCTGGAATAATATCACTAGCTCCTACAAAAATTGGCATAAGCAGATAAATTAGTTTGGTATTGTTTTTAAATCAAACAAATGTCAGAAAAAATAGAAAAGAAAACAAAATAAAGGGAAATACTTACCTGGGCCTCCTACCTGGCAGCCCAGCGGCCCAGCAGGCTAGCCCAGCCAGCTGGCCGACTCCCGTCGTCCCTGACCTCTCGCTAGGAGGACAGGGCGTGTGCCCGCGGCGCGCACGCACGCGTCCGGCCACCTCCTGCCTGCCTGCCTCACTCCCTCGTCGCCCTGGACGCCTTGGACGACGCCACAGGCCGCCCCGCACCTCTCTCACTCTCTCTCGTTCCTTCCCCTTCTCTCCCTCGCTCTCTCCTGCGAACGCCTGAGCGCCGCTGTCGCCACCGCTCGCCATAGTCGCGCCCACCGTCACGACCTCACCCTCGCTTCGTGCCTAGCGCTCCACCACGTCTCCGTCTACCTCTCCATCGAGCCACGCGCCTCAGGAGGCCCTGGAGTGCCTCCATCACCGTCGTCTTCATCTCCGCCCCCCGTGGAACCCCATCAACGCACCGTCAACCTCAGCGCGTCCCCGAGCTTGCCGTCAAGCCCACCGAGACCGCTGTGAGCTGCTGCCCCTCCTCCCCCTCTCCGTTTTCTCGCTTGCAGCCGTAGCCGCTGCCTCGCTGATGACCGTAACCATCGCCGCCTGAGCTCGTCGCCCACGCAGCTCCGGTGACCAAATGGTCGCCCCCGCGAGTCCAAACCTCTCCCCGCACCCCGTAGAGCCTCGCTAGTGCAGCCGCTCGCCCGCTAGCACGCCGCAGCAGCAAAACCACCGACGCCCGAACTCCGGCAGCCGCCAAAGAGCTCGCCGCCGTCGGCTCAGGCCACCCCAGCTCCTCCCGTTCACTCCATTAGATGCGCCGCATTGCCAGCTAGCCGTAGCCGCAAACCACGAGTAAAACGGTGCCCTATAGAGTTTTTCCGAGCCGCCCCGTCGTCTCTGTCGTCACCGGCAACAAGCCGTGGACTAGGTCTGGTGGGTTTGACCCCACTGACCGGGGTTTGACCTTCCCCCTTTGTGTCACTGACGCGTGGGCCACCCCCTGACATTTTTAGTTAGTATTAGTTTAACACTAATTAACCTAGGTTTGTTAGCTAGTTAGTCGCTGACCAGTGGGCCCAGCGCCCACCAATCCTAATTAGACTAAATAAACCCCCCATGTTAACTAACTAAGTCACTGATGTGTGGACCCCACACATCAGGTTTGACTTGGTTAGCCCCAATGACCTGCTGACATAAGCATGACACTGTGCTGACGCAATATATCATTTTCTGGTTTAAAAATAAATCAGGAAATTCCAGAAAATGATATAAACTTCAAAAATTCATAGAAATTCAACCGTAGCTTAGATTGAAATAATTTATATATGAAAAATTATCAGAAAAATTCAATATATCCATCTGTACCATTTTCATGCATGACAAACCAACCTATACATGATGTATATATGAAAACACACTTAATGGCATTCATAAAGACTTAACTTGGAGTTGCATTTGAATTCTTGGTTCAAATGGACTTCATCCAAATGAATGATAGCTTCATTAGCTCAATCAACATCACATCTACATGCCATGTTCATGCATCATATTGTTGCATATGATTGTGTTTTGATTTGTCGACACCGTTCCTTCTTGATAGGTCCTGCTCCGGAGACCGATCCAGAGTACCTGTCAGTGGAGCAGTGCCCCCTGTTGATCTACCAGGCAAGCAAACCCCCTTGTTCATTCCGATACAATCCTACCCTCTCGCTCCTTCTCTCTTTTATTTCATTAGGACAACAACGATTCAACTGCTACTTTATGCTGCGTTAGTTGAACCCATTCCTCTGCATGACCTGTCATTGCCACAGTAAATAGTTAAAACCCACTAGCATGTGTAGGAGTTGATTGAGCCATGTTGTGTTCCTACCATGTCATGCCTGCTATTGCTTAGAGTTGTGTCAGGTCTGGTTCATCGGGAATGAATTGGAGTGTTAAGACATGTTCTGGTGCTGAGAGTTAAGCGTGTGAACACGATTTGGTAAAGGTAGCGGTGAGAGGCCATGTAGGAGTACATGGTGGGTTGTCTCATTGGGACCGTCCTTAAGAACTGAGTTCTGTGTAAGTTGTATAATGACTAGCTACGACCACACATTGGGCTCCAGGCGCTCCAAGCTCTCTCGACTTATTAGCCAACTTGATCTCTGTCTAGGACTTGAAAATAGTTTCTGGTGTTTGTAGGTAGTGTTAGTAGTCTACCAAGTGGCACCCGGCCAGGTGGGCTTGGGTCAGACTAGGCACAGTGGCATGGTGTACCAAGTGGCACCCGGATGGTGGGCTTGGGAACCCTGCTCACATTGTTTGGGGCCGTGAGCGACACCCCGGCCAGATCTCCTTGCAGATGGAACCCGAATAGGCAATAAACCTAGATGAGAGACTTGTGTGGTTAGTCAGGTCATGGCCGACACCCTCGCTGGGCTTCCGCTTGAAGGTTGCCGAGTACACGTCGTGTAAACGACGATAAGTGGTGAGAGCGTGTGTGAAGAAGTACACCCCAGCAGGGTTTGCAAGATCTACTCGAATAGTCGGGTCCGTGGTTATGGACTTCTTGGATGCTTATGTGGTACATAGACAACTTGAAGTGGATACTCTAAAATGCTCAAGACAAGTGTGAGTGCTATGGATGGCCTTCTCGTAAGGAGACGAGGATGAACCCATAGTAGTGTATTGATGTGGTGATTAGTGGACTCGTGTGCGCTACCTCACCTCAAAGAAGTTTCTCGCAGTCATAGAATAGGATAACCAATGTGTCAAAGCTGGCTTGCTGCAACTAAACCCCACACTACCCTCTTGATACAAATGCATGTATGATTGGATCTGATTTATGTCTTGCTGAGTACCTTTGTACTCATGTTTGCTTTATTTATGTTTTGCAGGTGAGACCTCTGTCTCACTAGTAGTATCGCTTGGACTTCGACGAATAGCTTGTTACCTCAGCTACGATCTTGTACCCTTGGGAGGGACATGTAGATAGTCAGGCTTCTCAGCCTTTTTATTTTGTAATTGTCTGTACTCAGACATGTAAAGCTTCCGTTGCTTGTATTCTCTAAATGATGGGTCATGAGACCTCTGTTTGTATTAATGCTATGTGGCTCTTTTGGGCCTTTATCTATATGAGTTTGCATTATGTTGTGATGCCATGTTGTACAGCACATACTTGCATGTTATGCGTATGTGTAACGTGTATTGCTATGTGTGGGATCCGATAACCTAGTTTTCTATCTTTGGTAGCCTCTCTTATGGGGAAATGTAGTCTAGTGCTTCCACCGAGCCATGGTAGTTCGCTACAGCCTGGAGCCTATTTTTATACTATCTTCAACTTTCATATACTTTTTGGCAACTTTTTATACTATTTTTGGGACTAACATATTGATCCAGTGCCCAGTGCTAGTTCATGTCTGTTGCATGTTTTTGGTTTCGCAGAATATCCATATCAAACGGAGTCCAAACGGGATAAAAACGGACGGAGCTTATTTTTGGAAAATATGGAAAATTTGGAAGGAAAATCAACGCGAACCAGTGCCCGAGGTGGTCACGAGGCAGGGGGTGCGCCTGCCCCCCTGGGCGCGCCCCTTACCCTCGTGAGCCCACCATAAGGCGGTTGACGCTCTTCTTTTTCCGCAAGAAAGCTAATATTCAGGAAAAAATCACGGCGAAGGTTTCAAGCCAATCGGAGTTACGGATCTCCATATATACACGAAACGGTGAAATAGAGCCAGGGGAGAACGCAGAACCAGAGAAGGAAAGAGAGATAGATCCAATCTCGAAGGGGCTCTCGCCCCTCCCACGCCATGGGAGCCAAGGACCAGAGGGGAAACCCTTCACCCATCTGGAGAGGAGGTCAAGGAAGAAGAAGAAGGAGGGGGGCTCTCTCCCCCTCGCTTCCGGTGGCGTCGGAGTGCCATGGGGGCCATCATCATTACCGCCATCTTCACCAACAACTTCACCACCATCATCACCAACTCTTCCCCCCTCTATGCAGCGGTGTAACCTCTCACTTACCCGCTGTAATCTCTACTTAAACATGGTGCTCAACGCTATATATTATTTCCCAATGATGTATGGCTATCCTATGATGTTTGAGTAGATCTGTTTTGTCCTAATGGCTATTTGATGATCGTGATTGGTTTGAGTTGTACGTTTTATTATTGGTGTTGTCCTATGGTGCTCTGCGTGTCGCACAAGCGTGAGGGATTCCTGTTGTAGGCTTTGCAATATGCTTATGATTTGCTTCTGGTGGGTGGCGTGAGTGATAGAAGCACAGACCCGAGTAAGTAGGTTGTTTGCGTATGCGATAAAGGGGACTTGATGCTTTAATGCTATGGTTGGGTTTTACCTTAATGAATCTTTAGTAGTTGCGGATGCTTGCTAGAGTTCCAATCATAAGTGCATATGATCAAAGTAGAGAAAGTATGTTATCTTATGCCTCTCCCTCAAATAAATTGCAATAATGATTACCAGTCTAGTTATCGATTGCCTAGGGACAAATAACTTTCTTGTTGACAAAAGCTCTTTACTAAAACTAATTTAGTTGTGTCTTTATCTAAACAGCCCCTAGTCTTTATTTACTTGCTCTTTACTTTCTTGCAAGCTTACCCAAAAACACCTACAAAGTACTTCTAGTGTCATACTTCTTTCCGGTAAAGCAAACGTCAAGCGTGCGTAGAGTTGTATCGGTGGTCGATAGAACTTGAGGGAATATTTGTTCTACCTTTAGCTCCTCATTGGGTTCGACACTCTTACTTATTGAAAGAGGCTACAGTTGATCCCCTATACTTGTGGGTTATCAAGACCTTTTTCTGGCGCCGCTGCCGAGGAGCAATAGCGTGGGGTGAATATTCTCGTGTGTGCTTGTTTGCTTTATCACTAAGTAATTTTTATTTGATGTTCTTAGTTGTTTTCTATCTTTAGTTATGGGTAGCAAACGCAAAATACCAAAAAAAATAGTTGTACCTACTGAACCAATGGTTGAAGAACCACTCAAAATCTATCACACTGCTAAAGCTTATTACTTGGATCATCTTCGATCCATATGTGCTCGTGCTGAAACCCCAACTAGCTTAGTTGAGGGAAAATCTTTAGATGATCATGCTTGTTATGTGCGACACCATATATCTGAAAAAGGGAAACGTTTACTGGATCAAATTCATCGTTTGCAATGTTATGCTTGGAATTTATGCTATATATATGATTTTACTTGTTGTTCTGAAAACCCTAAGAAACACCTTCCCTACTAATGTGAGTTTATTGATAATGGGATCTTATCTTCGTATGCTAAGGGTGTTTATAGTTACTATGATGTTCAACAAATTGAAGAATTTGTTGCTTTTAAGGGTGCTTATGAATTTGCTTCTTTGATTGAAAAGTATGGTGCTACTCTTTACGAATCTGAAAATTTTGCCATACTTAAATATTGCTATGATAATTATGCTTCTAATGCTTATGTTAAACCATATATTGAGAACTACTCCGCTGTCCAAGAAGAGACTAATATTTTGCAGGAGTCTATGGAAGAAGAAATTGATGAAACTGTGAGCTCATTGGATGAAAAAGATGAGGAGGAGAGCGAAGAACAAAAGGAGGAAGAGCGGATTGATCACCCGTGCCCACTTTCTAATGAGAGTAACTCTTCAAATCATACATTGTTTAATTCCCCTTCCTGCTTACCGAAGGATGCTTGCTATTATGACTGTTATGATCCCGTTGATTCTTTTGAAATATCCCTTTTTGATGATGCTTGCTATACTTGTGGCCAAGATGCCAATATGAATTATGCTTGTGCCCAAGATGCCAATATGAATTATGCTTATGGAGATGAACTTGCTATAGTTCCGTATGTTAAACATGAAATTGTTGCTATTGCACCCACGCATGATAGTCCTATTATCTTTTTGAATTCTCCCAACTACACTTTATCGAAGAAGTTTGCCTCTATTAAGGATTATATTGATGGGTTGCCTTTTACCATTGCACATGATGATTTTGATAGATATAATATGCATGTGCTTGCTGCTCCTACTTGCAATTATTATGAGAGAGGAACTATATCTCCACCTCTCTATGTTTCCAACATGATAAAATTGCAAGAAACTGTTTATACTATGCATTGGCCTTTACTAGGTGTGCATGAATTGTTCTTTTATGACATGCCGATGCATAGGAAGAGAGTTAGACTTCGTCATTACATGATATATGTTACTTTGTGCTCACTACTAAATTACAAATCATTGCTAATTAAAATTGGCTTTGATATACCTTGGGATCCGGGTGGATTCACTACTTGAGCACTATATGCCTAGCTTAATGGCTTTAAAGAAAGCGCTGCCAAGGAGACAACCCGGAAGTTTTATAGAGTCATTTATTTCTGTTGAGTTCTTTGATATAGTTTAAAAACAACAAAAATAAAGAGGGGAACCTAAAACTTTTTCAAAAAGGAAAGTGAAAGTGAGAAAGACAAGCATTGTTGAAGTGGGAGCTAGCCTTGAACTTTGTTCATGCTCACAGAAACTTTGTGAATCTTGATTACAGAAACTATTCAACAAAAATAATTATCCCCTTGTACAATTCCATTGTATTATAAAAATAATGTGCCAAGGTTTGCCTTTAGGATGGTTACAATGCTTGTTGGTTTGTGCGGTGCAGGACAGAAACTTTGTCTGTAGTGCATGAATTTTATTTTTTTACTGGAATGTCAAATGGTTCTGATTCTTTTTGCAATCTATTTCTGTACAAATTTTTTATTTTTACTAATTTTGGTAGAATTGTTCAAGTACCGGAAGTATGGTGAATGTTCAGATTGCTACAGACTGTTCTGTTTTAGACAGATTCTGTTTTGATGCATAGTTTGCTTGTTTTGATGAAACTATCAATTTATATCAGTAGATTAAGCCATGGAAAAGTTATATTGCAGTAGACACAATGAAAAAACAAAATATTAATTGGTTTGCAACAGTACTTAGAGTAGTGATTTGCTTTATTATACTAACGGATCTTACCGAGTTTTCTGTTGAAGTTTTGTGTGGATGAAGTGTTTGATGATTGAGAAGGTTTCGATGTGAGAAGAAGGAAGAGAGGCAAGAGCTCAAGCTTGGGGATGCCCGAGGCACCCCAAGTAAATATACAAGGAGACTCAAGCATCTAAGCTTGGGGATGCTGGGAAGGCATCCCCTCTTTCTTCAACAAATATCGGTATGTTTTCAGATTCGTTTCGTTCATGCGATATGTGCAATCTTGGAGCGTCTTTTGCATTTAGGTTTTTATTTTTCTTTTATGCACCATGCTGGTATGAGATGGTCCTTGGTTGATTTATAGAATGCTCATTGCACTTCACTTATATCTTTTGAGTATGGCTTTATAGAATGCTTCATGTGCTTCACTTATATCATTTGAAGTTTGGATTGCCTGTTTCTCTTCACATAGACAACCGCCATTTGTAGAATGCTATTTTGCTTCACTTATACTTGTTAGAGAGTGGGCATATCTTTTGTAGAAAGAATTAAACTCTCTTGCTTCACTTATATCTATTTAGAGAGAGGACAAGAACTGGTCATTCACATGGTTAGTCATAAAATCCTACATAAACTTGTAGATCGCTGACTATGATATGTTTGATTCCTTGCAATAGTTTTGCGATATAAATATCGTGATACTATAGTCATGCTAGTGGGTGGTTGTGAAATTGAGAAATACTTGTGTTGAGGTTTGCAAGTCCCGTAGCATGCACGTATGGTGAACCGTTATGTAACGAAGTCGGAGCATGATTTATTTATTGATTGTCTTCCTTATGAGTGGCGGTCGGGGACGAGCGATGGTCTTTTCCTACAAATCTATCCCCCTAGGAGCATGCGCGTAGTACTTTGTTTCGATGACTAATAGATTTTTGCAATAAGTATGTGAGTTCTTTATGACTAATGTTGAGTCCACGGATTATACGCACTCTCACCCTTCCATCATTGCTAGACTCTTTGGTACCGTGCATTGCCCTTTCTCGCCTCGAGAGTTGGTGCAAACTTCGCCGGTGCATCCAAACCCCGTGATACGATACGCTTTGTCACACATAAACCTCCTTATATCTTCCTCAAAACAGCCACCATACCTACCTATCATGGCATTTCCATAGCCATTCCAAGATATATTGCCATGCAACTTCCATCATCATCATATACATGACTTGAGCATTTATTGTCATATTGCTTTGCATGATAATAGGATAGCTAGCATGATGTTTTCATGGCTAGTCCATTTTTTTGATGTCATTGCTACGCTAGATCATTGCACATCCCGGTACACCGCCGGAGGCATTCATATAGAGTCATATCTTTGTTCTAGATATCGAATTGTAATATTGAGTTGTAAGTAAATAAAAGTGTGATGATCATCATTATTAGAGCATTGCCCTAGTGAGGAAAGGATGATGGAGACTATGATTCCCCCACAAGTCGGGATGAGACTCCGGATGAAAAAAAATAAAAATAAAAAAAGAAAGGCCCCAAAAAGAGAAAAAAAAACAAAAAATGAGAGAAAAAGAGAGAAGGGGCAATGTTGCTATCCTTTTACCACACTTGTGCTTCAAAGTAGCACCATGTTCTTCATATAGAGAGTCTCTTGAGTTATCACTTTCATATACTAGTGGGAATTTTCATTATAGAACTTGGCTTGTATATTCCGATGATGGGCTTCCTCAAATGCCCGAGGTCTTCATGAGCAAGCAAGTTGGATGCACACCCACTTAGTTTCCAGTTTGAGCTTTCATAAACTTATAGCTCTTAGTGCATCCGTTGCATGGCAATCCCTACTCCTCACATTGATATCTATTAATGGGCATCTCCATAGCCCGTTAATACGCCTAGTTGATGTGAGAATTTCTCCCTTTTTGTCTTCTGCACATAACCCCTATCATCATATTCTATTCCACCTATAGTGCTATGTCCATGGCTCACGCTCATGTATTGCGTGGAAGTTGAAAAGGTTTGAGAAACGTCAAAAGTATGAAACAATTGCTCGATTTGTCATCGGGGTTGTGCATGATGTGAATGCTTTGTGTGGTGAAGATGGAGCATAGCCAGACTATATGATTTTGTAGGGATGAGCTTTCTTTGGCTATGTTATTTCAATAAGACATAATTGCTTGGTTGGTATGCTTGAAGTATTATTGTTTTTATGTCAAAGGATAGATTATTGCTTTGAATCACTCATGTCTTAATATTCATGCCATGATTAGACATATGATCAAGATTATGCTAGGGAGCATTCCACATCAAAAATTATCTTTTTTATCATTTACCTACTCGAGGACGAGCAGGGATTAAGCTTGGGGATGCTGATACGTCTCTGTCGTATCTATAATTTTTGATTGTTCCATGCCAATATTATTCAACTTTCATATACTTTTTGGCAACTTTTTATACTATTTTTGGGACTAACATATTGATCCAGTGCCCAGTGCCAGTTCCTGTCTGTTGCATGTTTTTGGTTTCGCAGAATATCCATATCAAACGGAGTCCAAACGGGATAAAAACGGACGGAGCTTATTTTTGGAAAATATGGAAAATTTGGAAGGAAAATGAACGCGAACCAATGCCCGAGGTGGTCACGAGGCAGGGGCGCGCCTGCCCCCCTGGGCGCGCCCCCTACCCTCGTGAGCCCACCATAAGGCGGTTGACGCTCTTCTTTTGCCGCAAGAAAGCTAATATTCAGGAAAAATCACGGCGAAGGTTTCAGGCCAATTGGAGTTACGGATCTCCATATATACACAAAATGGTGAAACAGAGCCAGGGGAGAACGCAGAACCAGATAAAGACAGAGAGATAGATCCAATCTCGTAGGGGCTCTCGCCCCTCCCACGCCATGGTAGCCAAGGACCAGAGGGGAAACCCTTCTCCCATCTAGGGAGGAGGTCAAGTAAGAAGAAGAAGGAGGGGGCTCTCTCCCCCTCGCTTCTGGTGGCACCGGAGTGCCACCGGGGGCCATCATCATCACCGCCATCTTCACCAACAACTTCACCACCATCATCACCAAATCTTCCCCCCTCTATGCAGCGGTGTAACCTCTCTCTTACCTGCTGTAATCTCTACTTAAACATGGTGCTCAACGCTATATATTATTTCCCAATGATGTATGGCTATCTTATGATGTTTGAGTAGATCTGTTTTGTCCTAATGGCTATTTGATGATCGTGATTGGTTTGAGTTGTATGTTTTATTATTGGTGCTATCCTATGGTGCTCTCCGTGTCGCGCAAGCGTGAGGGATTCCCGCTGTAGGGTTTGCAATATGCTTATGATTTGCTTATGGTGGGTGGCGTGAGTGACAGAAGCACATACTCGAGTAAGTAGGTTGTTTGCGTATGGGATAAAGGGAACTTGATGCTTTAATGCTATGGTTGGGTTTTACCTTAATGAATCTTCAGTAGTTGCGGATGCTTGCTAGAGTTCCAATCATAAGTGCATATGATCCAAGTAGAGAAAGTATGTTAGATTATGCCTCTCCCTCAAATAAAATTGCAATAATGATTACCGGTCTAGTTATCGATTGCCTAGGGACAAATAACTTTCTTGTTGACAAAAGCTCTTTACTAAAATTAATTTAGTTGTGTCTTTATCTAAACAGCCCCTAGTCTTTATTTACTTGCTCTTTACTTTCTTGCAAGCTTACCCAAAAACACCTACAAAGTACTTCCAGTTTCATACTTGTTTCCGGTAAAGCGAACATCAAGCGTGCGTAGAGTTGTATCGGTGGTCGATAGAACTTGAGGGAATATTTGTTCTACCTTTAGCTCCTCGTTGGGTTCGGCACTCTTACTTATTAAAAGCGGCTACAAATGATCCCCTATACTTGTGGGTTATCACGGGGTTAAGGAACTAGGCTTTCTCTTCTGTCTATCAGGATCACGTGTTACTACTCTGTAGTCTCTTAGGATTGGTTGATCAGAGTCATATTCCTATTTTCAAGTACTTCCGGTGTAGTTGATTAGTACTATCTCGGAACCTTGAGTGATGATGTTGAGTATGGTGCTACCCCATCTCTTGCAGAATGTCTCATTTTGAGCATTTTACTGTCGTTATGCTGCCGAAATTGTCCTAGGGGTTTGAGAGATACTAATTTCTTGTGCTACCTTCTGCATCCTATAGTTGATGTTGACTTCGTCCTTGGTTTCGTTTCTCAGGATGTCATCAGCTAACCGAAGTTCTGTTGCTTGTAGTCGGAACCACGGGGATGGTAGGGATGAGGATCCTCCCGACCAGTCTTCGTTGGCAGAGTTCATGTTAGAGATGGAGAGGAACAAGCGTGAGTCTAACCGCTTGTTAGCACGTATCAAGAAGAACACCGCACCCCAGTGCAAAGAGTCAGCGTCCATTCATGACTTCATTGGCCTGAAACCACCTACCTTCCATCATTCCATTGAGCCACTCGATGCCGATGACTGGCTCCGTAGTATTACTATCAAGCTGTGTTTGGCGAACGTAGCTGAAGGTGACAAGGTCACCTATGCTGCTTATCATCTGGAAGGTCCTGCTAGTCTTTGGTGGCAGAACTATGAGGCTATGCTTCCAACTGGCCAGATAACCACCTGGAGAGATTTCACTGAGGCTTTTCGTGAGCATCACATTCCTCAAGCCCTCATTGACCGCAAGAGAGAAGAGTTTTGTAGTTTCACCCAGGATAAGATGGCCGTTGATGCTTATAGTAGGGAGTTTGAGAACCTCGCCCACTATGCTACAGAAGAGGTGTCCACAAACGCCAAGAAGCAAGCTAGGTTCCGGAAGGGTCTCAACCCCAAGTTGCGTCGTGATCTCCACCTGCATCACTGTGACACATTCCAGGCTCTTGTGAACAAGGCCATTAATGCGGAGACAGCTCAACTCTCTTACGAGGAGTCTCGTAAGCACACCCGTGATTTGGGTTCTTCCTCCAGTTCTAGTTCTCAGAAGCGCCGAATTTGGGTTCCGAACTCCGCTCTTCCACCCGGTTATTCACCGAGGCCCTGTTATGTGGCGCCTCACCCAGTTCAGTTACATGCTCCACCCAGGCCTACTGGTAGACCGCTTGTCAATGCGGGTCCACGTCCTACCTCAGGGACTTGCTTCACATGCGGAGAGGCAGGACATTATGCATGTGACTGCTCTCAAACCAACTATGCTCCACCCCAGCCTAAGAAGTCTGTTGGCCGTGGTAAGCCATCACGCAAGATGATCAGTGTCAAGTCAGCTCCCACTGAACGTGGAGGTGTGCATCACGTCTCAGCTAAAGACGCTCATGATGATCCAGATGTCGTTCTTGGTACACTCCTTGTCAATTATCATCCATCATCGGTTATGTTCAACACTGGAGCATCTCACTCCTTCATTTCTGAAAGCTATGCTAACTTGCACAACATTTCATTTTGTGATATGCCCTCTCCACTAGTCATTCAAACTCCTGGATCCAAATGGCAAACTTCTAGTGTAAGCCATGGTAATGAAATCCTTATTGACATACTTGTATTCCTTGCATCACTTATAGCCCTCAAGTCTACAGATATTAACATCATCTTGGGTATGGACTAGATGAAAGCTCATTATGCCAAGATTGATTGTTACACAAGGTCTCTTCAGCTTACACACCCATCTGGCAAGATAGTCACTGTCTCCACTAGAGTTGCAAAGCGCCAACTTTATTCTCTTAATGCCAGCCCTCTTCCAGACCTTGCAGATATCCCGGTAGTCCATGACTTTCTGGATGTCTTTCCAGAGGAACTGTCAGGTATTCCACCTGACAGAGATGTAGAGTTTGTCATAGATCTTATCCCAGGAACCGCTCCAATCTCTAGGAAACCTTACAAGATGGCACCCTTAGAGCTAGTTGAGCTTAAGAAAGAACTCGATGAATCCTTGCAAAAGGGTTTCATCCGTCCTAGTTCTTCTCCCTGGGCTTGCCTCATCCTCTTCGTCAAGAAGAAGGATGGTACGGACCGGATGGTTGTAGATTATCGTCCCATTAATTTGGTCACGATAAATAACAAGTATCCGCTCCCCAGGATCAACGATCTGTATGATCAGCTCGCTGGATCCTCATTTTTTTCCAAGATGGATTTAAGGTTAGGCTACCACCAAATCAAGATCAGAAATGGGGACATTCCTAAGACAGCTTTCGTCACTCGTTATGGCCAGTATGAGTACACTGTCATGTCCTTTGGTCTAACTAATGCTCCAGCTACTTTCTCCCGCTTGATGAACTCGATCTTCATGGAGTACTTAGATAAGTTCGTCATGGTTTACCTCGATGATATCCTTATTTACTCGAAGAACAATAAAGAGCATGTTGAACATCTTAGACTTGTGCTAGAAAAACTCATAGAGCACCGCCTTTATGCCAAGTTCTCCAAGTGCGAATTTTGGTTACCAGAAGTGACCTATCTCGGCCACGTGATCTCTGGAAAGGGAATTGTTGTCAATCCCGAGAGAGTTCAAGCCGTTCTTGAGTGGACTCCACCTGAAACAGTTAAACAAGTTAGGAGTTTCCTTGGTCTAGCCAGTTATTGTCGCTGCTTCATTGAGAACTTCTCCAAAGTGGCCAAACCTCTCACGGAACTTCTCAAGAAAGATAAAAAGTTTGAGTGGTACCCACAATGTGAGTACAGTTTCCAGGAACTGAAAAGACGCCTGACTTCTGCTCCCATACTTGTGCCACCGGATTTCACTAAAGACTTTGTTATCTACTACGACGCCTCACGACAGGGACTAGGTTGCATTCTTATGCAAGATCACCATGTGATTGCCTATGCATCTCGACAGTTGCATCCACATGAGGAGAATTATCCTACACATGATCTAGAGCTTGCAGCCGTAGTCTATGCACTTAAGACCTGGCGACATTACCTTCTTGGCAAGTGTTGCGAGATTTACACCGATCACCAGAGTCTCAAGTATATCTTCACCCAACCAGATTTGAACCTTAGGCAAAGACGTTGGTTGGAGTTGATTTCAGATTATGACTTAGGGATTACCTACACCCCGGGCAAGGGGAATGTCATGGCTGATGCACTAAGTCGTAAGTCCTATTGCAACAATCTCATGTTGCAGCAGGGCCAACCACTTCTCCATGAGGAATTATGTAAGCTTAACCTTCACATTGCTCCCCACGGATTCATTTCTACCTTGGTGGCGAAACCTACCCTTGTGGATCAGATCATCTCTGCTCAGAAGCAGGATACGGGAATTTCCCGCATCAAGAGAAACAATAAGACGGGAGTTGGTGGATGCTTCTCTATGGATGATCGAGGTGTTGTTTTCTTTGAGAACCGCTTGGTAGTTCCCAAGAATCAACATCTTCGGCAACTGATCCTTAAGGAGGCTCATGAATCTCCTCTCACGATTCATCCCGGTAGTACTAAGATGTATCAGGACCTATGCCAGAGGTTCTGGTGGACTAGGATGAAGAGAGAAATCACTCAGTTCATTGCTAACTGTGATGTTTGTCGTCGGATTAAGGCAGAGCATCAAAGGCCTGTTGGCACCCTTCAGCCTTTAGCTATTCCTGAGTGGAAATGGGACAAGGTTGGTATGGACTTCATCACCGGCTTTCCCAGGACCAAGAGAGGGAATAATGATATCTTCGTAGTCATTGATTGTCTTTCCAAAGTGGCTCACTTCCTACCTGTTCGAGAGAGTATCACTGCTAGTCAACTCGATGACTTATATATTTCTCGAATAGTGTCACTTCATGGTGTTCCACTAGAGATCAATTCAGTCCATGGTAGTCTTTTCACTTCTCATTTCTGGGAGAGTTTCCAAACTGCCATGGGCACCCATCCTTCCTTTAGTACCGCTTTCCACCCTCAATCAAGTGGTCAGGTGGAACAGGTCAACCAAATTCTCCCAAACATGCTTAGAGCTTGCGTTATCTCATTCGGTATGGATTGGGAGAAGTGTCTTCCCTTCGCCGAGTTTGCTTATAACAATAGCTACCAATCCATCCTCAAGAAAGCTCCTTTTGAGGTTCTGTATGGACGAAGATTTCAAACACCTTTGAACTGGTCAGAAACCGGTGAAAGACAATTCTTTGGACCGGATATGATCCAGGAGGCAGAAGAATAAGTTCGCGTCATTCGTGAGAATTTGAAAACAGCCCAATCTCGTCAAAAGAGCCAGTATGACCGCCGTCATAAGGAAGTGGTTTATGAAATTGGCGACAAGGCTTACCTTCGGGTTACTCCATTGAAGGGTACCCATCGTTTCGGTATCAAGGGCAAGTTGGCTCCTCGTTACATTGGTCCCTTTCACATTCTCGCTAAACAAGGAGAGGTTGCCTACCAGTTGGCACTACCCCCACATCTTTCCCAAGTACATGATGTCTTCCACGTCTCTCAACTCAGGCGTTGCTTCTCGGATCTCATCCACGGAGTGGACCACGAAATGCTTGATCGCCAAGATAACCTCACATATCGAGAGTACCCTGTTTGCATCCTTGATCAAGCAGAGCGTGTCACTCGACGTCATAACATCAAGTTTCTCAAGGTTCAGTGGTCTCATCATTCCGAGAGAGAAGCTATCTGGGAGCCAGAAGATCGTCTTCAACTTGAGTACCCCGCTTTCTTTCCGCCGACTCCTGAATCTCGGGACAATATTCTTTCGAGTGGGGGCGCATTGTCACATCCCTAGTTCTGGTATGACCTAGGCTAGCCTTTTTGTGAGCACCATGTTTAAATTTATTTTAAATTTGAATTGGGGATTTGTCAAACCCTCAGAAATCATTTCTGGAAATGACCCAGATAAAAATTGCTCCAAAAGGGTCAAAGAAAATGTTCATGTTGCTCCCTGAAAATATTGGTCAGAGGTAAAATTCTAACCAATATTTTATTGAGCTCATAAATCTTTATTTTGGCCACTTGGAATTAATGCAATACTTATTTGCTTTGGATATATAAGTGTTATATACTTTATATATGTCCAAAAATTTATGCTAGTTGATGAGGAGCTCTCGAATAATATCACTAGCTCCTACAAAAATTGGCATAAGCAGATAAATTAGTTTGGTATTGTTTTTAAATCAAACAAATGTCAGAAAAATTAGAAAAGAAAACAAAAGAAAGGGAAATACTTACCTGGGCCTCCTACCTGGCAGCCCAGCGGCCCAGCAGGCCAGCCCAGCCAGCTGGCTGACGCTAGTCGTCCCTGACCTCTCGCCAGGAGGACAGGGCGTGTGCCCGCGGCACGCATGCACGCGTCCGGCCACCTCCTGCCTGCCTGCCTCACTCCCCCGTCTCCCTGGACGATGCCACGCGCCGCCCCGCACCTCTCTCACTCTCTCTCGTTCCTTCCCCTTCTCTCTCTTGCTCTCTCCTACGAATGCCCGAGCGCCACTGTCGCCACCGCTCGCCGTTGTCACACCCACCGTCACGGCCTCGCCCTCCCTTCGTGCCCAGACGCTCCGCCACGTCTCCGTCTACCTCTACGTCGAGCCACGCGCCTCGGGAGGCCCTGGAGCGCCTCCATCGCCGTCGTCTTCATCTCCGGCCGCCGTGGATCCCCATTGCCGCACCGTCGACCTCAGCGCGTCCCCAAGCTCGCCATCAAGCCCACCGAGACCGCTGTGAGCTGCTGCTTCTCCTCCCCCTCTCCGTTTTCTCGCTTGCATGCCGTAGCCGCTGCCTCGCCGATGACCGTAATTGTCGCCGCCTGAGCTCGTCGCCGACGCAGCTCCGGTGACCAAATGGTCGCCCCGGCGAGTCCAAACCTCTCCCCGCACACCCGTACAGCCTCTCTAGTGCATCCGCTCGCCCGCTAGCACGCTGCAGCAGCAAAACCACCGACGCTCGAACTCCGGCAGCCGCCAAAGAGCTCGCCACCGTTGACTCAGGCCACCCCTGCTCCTCCCGTTCACTCCATTAGATGTGCCGCATTGCCAGCTAGCCGTAGCCACAAACCACGAGTAAAACGGTGCCCTGTAGAGTTTTTCTGAGCCGCCACGTCGTCTTTGTCGTCTCCGGTGACGAGCCGTGGACCAGGTCCGGTGGGTTTGACCCCGCTGACCGGGGTTTGACCTTCCCCCTTGTGTCACTGACACGTGGGCCACCCCCTGACATTTTTAGTTAGTATTAGTTTAACACTAATTAACCTAGGTTAGTTAGCTAGTTAGTCGCTGACCAGTGGGCCCAGCGCCCACCAATCCTAATTAGACTAAATAAACCCCCCCTGTTAACTAACTGAGTCACTAACGTGTAGACCCCACACGTCAGGTTTGACTTGGTCAGCGCCAATGGCGTGCTGGCGTAAGCATGACCCTGTGCTGACGCAATATATCATTTTCTGGTTTAAAAATAAATCAGGAAATTCCAGAAAATGGTATAAACTTCAAAAATTCATATAAATTCAACTGTAGCTCAAATTGAAATAATTTATATATGAAAAATTATCAGAAAAATTCAATCTATCCATCTGTACCATTTTCATGCATGAAAAAACAACCTATACATGTTGTATATATGAAAACACACTTAATGGCATTCATAAAGACTTAACTTGGAGTTGCATTTGAATTCTTGGTTCAAATGGACTTCATCCAAATGAATGCTAGCTTCATTAGCTCAATCAACATCACATATACATGCCATGTTCATGCATCATATTGTTGCATATGATTGTGTTTTGATTTGTCGACATCGTTCCTTCTTGATAGGTCCTGCTCCGGAGACCGATCCAGAGTACCTGTTAGTGGAGCAGTGCCCCCTGTTGATCTACCATGCAAGCAAACCCCCTTGTTCATTCCGATACAATCCTACCCTCTCGCTCCTGCTCTCTTTTATTGCATTAGGACAACAATGATTCAACTGCTACTTTATGCTGCGGTAGTTGAACCCATTCCTCTGCATGACCAGTCATTGCCACAGTAAATAGTTAAAACCCACTACCATGTGTAGGAGTTGATTGAGCCATGCTGTGTTCCTACCATGCCATGCATGCTATTGCTTAGAGTTGTGTCAGGTCTGGTTCATCGGGAATGAATTGGAGTGTTACGACATGTTCTGGTGCTAATAGTTAAGCATGTGAACACGATTTGGTAAAGGTAGCGGTGAGAGGCCATGTAGGAGTACATGGTGGGTTGTCTCATTGGGACCGTCCTTAAGAACTGAGTTCTGTGTAAGTTGTCCAATGACTAGCTACTACCACACATTGGGCCCCGGGCGCTCCAAGCTCTCTCGACTTATTAGCCAACTTGATCTCTGTCCAGGAGTTGCAAATAGTTTCTGGTGTTTGTAGGTATTGTTAGTAGTCTACCAAGTGGCACCCGGATGGTGGGCTTGGGAACCCTGCTCACATCGTTTGGGGCCGTGAGCGACACCCCGGCCGGATATCCTTGCGGATGGAACCCGAATAGGCAATAAACCTGGATGAGAGACCTGTGTGGTTAGTCAGGTCGTGGCCGACACCCTCGCTGGGCTTCTGCTTGAAGGTTGCCGAGTACATGTCGTGTAAACAGTGATAAGTGGTGAGAGCATGTGTGAAGAAGTACACCCCAGCAGGGTTTGCAAGATCTATTCGAATAGCCGGGTCCGCGGTTATGGACTTCTTGGATGCTTACGTGGTACATAGACAACTTGAAGTGGATACTCTAAAATGCTCAAGACAAGTGTGAGTGCTATGGATGGCCTTCTCGTAAGGAGACGAGGATGAACCCATAGTAGTGTATTGATGTGGTGATTAGTAGACTCGTGTGCGATACCTCACCTCAAAGAAGTTTCTCGTAGTCGTAGAACAGGATAGCCACTGAGTCAAAGCCGGCTTGCTGCAACTAAACCCCACACTACCCTCTTGATACAAATGCATGTATGATAGAATCTGATGTAAGTCTTGCTGAGTACCTTTGTACTCACGTTTGCTTTATTTATGTTTTGCAGTTGAGAGCTCTGTCTCACTAGTAGTACCGCTTGGACTTCGACGAGTAGCTTGTTACCTCAGCTACGATCTTGTACCCTTGGGAGGGACATGTAGATAGTCAGGCTTCTCAGCCTTTTTCTTTTTGTAATTGTCTGTACTCAGACATGTAATGCTTTTGTTGCTTGTATGCTATGAATGATGGGTCATGAGACCTCTGTTTGTATTAATGCTATGTGGCTCTTCTGGGCCTTTATCTATATGAGTTTGCGTTATGTTGTGATTCCATGTTGTACAGCACATACTTGCATGTTATGCGTACGTGTAACGTGTATTGCTATGTGTGGGATCCGACAACCTAGTTGTCTATCGTTGGTAGCCTCTCTTATGGGGAAATGTAGTCTAGTGCTTCCACCAAGCCATGGTAGTCCACTACAGCCCGGTTTACTGGAGTCCTCCTAGCTCAGCACTACTGCTCCGAAACACTTAGACTGGCCGGCATGTGATTCACTTCGTTCCTGTGTCTGTCCCTTCGGGGAAATGTCACGCGGTGACTTCCGGAGTCCTGCTAGCCTGCTACAGCCCGAATTCACATGCTGATGACTGACATGCTTGATGTTGTTTCATGTATGCATGTTCCCATAAGTTAGTGCCACTTTGGGTTCACGACTAGTCATGTCGGCCCGGGTTCTCTGTCATATGGATGCTAGCGACACTATCATATACGTGAGCCAAAAGGCGCAAACGGTCCCGGGCCAGGTAAGGCGACACCCGTGGGAATACCGTGCGTGAGGCCACAAAGTGATATGACGTGTTACATGCTAGATCGGTGTGACTTAGAATCGGGGTCCCGACATTTATCTACAACCCATATACCACGTGTATCACCATCTCTTCGCCGAACTAGTCCACCTATACAATTTACCATTGTATTGGGTGTGTTGGGGACACAAGAGACTCTTTGTTATTTGGTTGCAGGGTTGCTTCAGAGAGACCATCTTCATCCTACGCCTCCTATGGATTGATAAACCTTAGGTCATCCACTTGAGGGAAATTTGCTACTGTCCTACAAACCTCTGCACTTGGAGGCCCAACAACGTCTACAAGAAGAAGGTTGTGTAGTAGACATCACACATGCTCGATTGCACCAAAGTTGTTTGAAAAATCACATGTGTGTCCTTGGGTGAATTTCTAGGTCCTATGCAAGAGATGGGAGTGAAATTCAAACATCTGGGCATCGTGGCTCAGCCAAAAATATTGAGAAACTTGGTTTTTTAATTCCTGTAATTCCAAAACACGCCTGAAAATCATGAAACTTGGCATGGTGTCATGACATGGCACCAACATGCTGCGGTAATATTTTTGGCCGAATTGGGACAAGCTTTGGTGTAAGCTTCTTGCAAATCGGAGCTTCCCTCAAGAAGGCTCGTGGTTCCGAGAGGGAACGTGTCACCTCTGTGTGCGAAACGACATACGTACACTGCCTTCTCCCGCCTTATTTTCTTACACAGTCAGGTTAGACCAAATAGAAGTAACGTGCTAAATTTTGGAATTATTCCAGGTTCGTTTGGCCTTTTTTATACATTAATTGAGTTTCTGGGCATTTAATGTGCATAATTCAAATTTGAACTACAAGCACATGCTCCAGTGCACCAAAGTTGTTTGAAAAATCACATGTGTGTCCTTGGGTTAATTTCTAGGTCCCATGCAAGAGATGGGGGTGAAATTCAAACATCTGGGTGTCGTGGCTCGGCCAGAAAGATTGAGAAACTTGGTTTTTTTAATTCCTGTAATTCCAAAACACGCCTGAAAATCATGAAACTTGGCATGGTCTCATGACATGGCACCAACATGATGTGGTAATTTTTCTGTCCGGTTTGCGAAGGCCCACACATGAACAATCAAGAAGGTCATTTTGGAACAAGTGTTATCACGTTACAAATCGAAAACACAAGTATTATTGAAACCGTGGGAGTTCGACTTACCGATTACATGCGGCCACGCGTCCCTTTTTTTATTGGCTAGGAGGTGCCGTGCGGGGTAGCTATTTGAGTACGAGAGGTGTGCTATCAGACCCCTGCGCGTGCTCATTAGGAGGAGAGCCCTTTGACCGCTACCCACCACGCACCTCCCTCCCAACGTCTCCATTAATGGCGCCCGAGCACCTGTTCTACGGCGTGGCTATATGTCTCACTGGACTGAGATTTAAGAGAGAAAAATGAAAATCTGAAAAGAAAGTTTTGCACAGATCTTGATGTAAGATCCGACGGACCTATATAGCATCGACTGTGACTTATAGCAAGCATGATGAATATAAGGACGATGACAGTGGATAATAATTGTCTTACATATTTAGAAACATAATTAAAAAAAGCTACGTGCGGCAACGCCCGAAATACACAAGGGCAAAAGAAGAAGGAAGACAACGATCTGGCTCGTTGATCTCTACTTTCTTGATGTGTTGATGTAGGCCGCAGGAACTAGTCTCCGCGGCGAGCGGCGACGAGCTCTTTCTTGTCCTCAAGATGCTGCTTGAGAGCATCCAGGATTCCTCCACCAGCCTTCTGCGCTCGATGCGCAAATTGTTATTCTCGTCCATAAGTTTCTCGACGATGACGCCAATCCTCTTCAACAAGGCAGTGGTCTGCTCTTGCTGCTCCGCACTTCTGACGATCTTCGCCCTCAGCAGGTCGCGCTCGGCCCGGAGCTTCACATTGCTCTTATTTAGTTGCTAGATGACGTTGGTAGACTGTTCAAACGAGGCTTGGAGGTCATCCTGCAACCTCGCCCACCTAGAGATCTGATCCATCTGCCTATGGACGACGGCACGCATGCGCCTGTAAGAGTCCTCGCCTGCCCGCGAGGCATTTTCCCAGGCCGTCACGCAAGGGAGGACATCTCTGCTGCATTCGTAGTGCGGCGGGACATCTCTTCTGCTTCCGCGGTGTCGCCGGACTAGTCTACTGGATCGACGGCGCCGCGGGTCCTCCATGCTGCTTCGGTGGCGCGGCGGGACCTCTCTGCTGCTACGGCCATGCGGCGGGACATGTTGGCTACTATCGCAGCGAGGAGGGACATCTCTCGTGCTCCCGCTTCCAGGCTCGCCTCTCCCTAGTCGTAATCTCTCAACCCAGAACTCACGCTAGTCATGGCGGATGCAAGGGAACGATGATGAATGACTTTTTTGGTTTTGGCTTTTCGTGGATGAGGAGTTGAGGAGGAATGTGCAATCATCTTGGAGTAGTAGTATTTATAATTGCGTATAATACGCTCCTAAGTGGGAAACCATTTAGGTTTTGATCGGTGTGAACAGGTTTGCAATTTGGAATGTGACAGGATGCATTCTCAAAATTTACTAACGGTTATAAGTGTGGCACTATTCCCGGAGGCGTAACGTGGGCACGCACGCCTTCTTGGCCGCGTACGTGGCGTTTGCACCATAGGGTGCACCGCAATAGGCAATGTCAGCACACGTCTTTTAATTAGAATGGGTGTGCCCGTCTATCGCACACACGTTGATCTATCTAACTATTTCAGTTTGTTGTGGCTAATCGCAAATAGTTTATCCATGTGAAGTGTATGTCATCAACTACAGACACTTTGATCTGGCTTACCCATTTCTGTTTTGTTGCCTAATCGCAAACAGTTAATCCTTCTGAAGCGTATGCCCTCAATCACACACACCTTGATCTGGCTGACTGTATCTTTTGTGTTGCCTAATCACAAACAGTTCATCCGAGTGAACCATATGATGTATATCGCACACACCTTCATATGGCTGCCCGTTTCTTTTGTGTTGCCTAATCACAAACAGTTCATCCGAGTGAACCGTATGCTCTATATCGCACACGCCTTCATCAGGCTGCCCATTTCTTTTGTTCCGCCTCATCGCAAACAGTTCATTGGACTGAACCGTATGCCCTGGATCGCACAGGCAACTAAGATCTGAACCGTGTTTGATGCATCCTCCATCGCAAACGTTTTCACCTTTTTGACGGTTTTCATACAGCACCGTTTGTGATTATGGCATCGCACAGAGTTGCTCGAAGGGTCTCTGATCGTAGTGTCGCGTTAGCAGCATCCTGCAATAGTGTTGATTCTTCGTATGACCATGAATGTGGGTAGTGCAATATTTTTGGCATAATTCTTTGTGCTTGTTTTCTGACCTGGGTCCGCACATATATGACATATGATCGGGGCTTGTAGCTGTACAGGGCTCATTGTTGAGGCCGACCATATAAGAGGGTGACAAGAGTTCATGAGATTTCCTTATCGGTGTGGGAATATTGGCCTTGTTGGCCATTGTCAAGACTATTGATTTTGTGATGTCTTATCCAGATCTTGTCGATCCTTGTATTACATAAGATGTGTATCTCTACTTCTCTTCATTTGCATGGCCCATGAGGTTGTTGGATCCGTACCTTTCTTAGGTATATCTGCTTGATCATTTTCATATCCCGTATGAGTGACTGATCTGACCGGGGATACATGCTCGCCATATGTATAAGAATCATATGCAACCGAATACCCGATTCTTGCGGCGGGCATATCTCTTGACTGAATTGTACCTCCGACAAGATTATTGCAAATCTGATCCTTGAGCTACACTGTCATATACTGCCTTCTCACTATTTCATATCTTGTAACAATACTGAAAACGACATGCGGTGTCGTACTGAAGATGGCAAGGTGTCGTGGGTTGAAAGTTATCCGAGTAACTTGTATGTCTGGGGATAAATCCTCACCATATATGTGGAAATATGTGTAGCCGAACACTTGATTTCTGAAGCAGACATGTGCTTTGACTGACTTGTTCTTTTGACCAAAAATATTGCTGATCTGACTCTTGAGATGTACTTCCATATACTGCCAACTCGCCACAAAATCTCTGAGGATGGTGCAATAGTGTGGTACTGGCGCGGACTGAGTGGCTTACGAGAGAAGACATCCGAGTAGCTTGCTGCGGAAGACTCGTTAGCTTCTACTCGCATCTTTTGTCCGGGTAGCATGCAGAAGAAGCCGCGATAGCTTATGCACGAAGGTTGAACTGAGTATTGTGCTGGAGAAGCCTAGGTTCCGTACTTGAGAAGCTTTTCCTCTGGTTACTTGTTGGGAAAGATTCATTCCCGTCTGCCGGAAGCTTTTACTGATGTATCTTGCTGACAAAGACTGGGTATCTCAAACCGGAATCTGTCCATATTTCATAATGAGAAAAAATTGAGGATCCTTGCATCATAAGTGTCTTCCGAGAGTGTGTGGAGGATGACTGAGTTTCTCATATCCAAAGCTTCTCACTTGTGATATGCAGACTGAACACCATACTCATACCCATAATATTCTGCGGCTGATTACTTGCATGAGAAAATTTGTTTGCCTGTCTTCATTGATCATGGCACGTTCTGGCTTTCTTGTCAGAGTATAACATATTTCATGCATGATTCACTGCTGAGCCAACACTTTGTATATGATCCATACCTTTGGCTGAAAATATTCCATTGGTCTTGCAACTGACTTGTCTTTCTATTGGTTGGATCATAAATGATGTGAGGATTTCGTACTGATGTAGACTCGATTTATCCATACTGTTGTGAGGAGTGCACACTAATGCAAAATTGATTATCAACATCAAGAACAGATATTCCCCATTTCACTGCAGTCGGCTGAGAACTCCATTCTGTTTAGCTGAGTTCCAAATATTTAAACTCCTTGCTGATTCTTCGGGTCCAGTGTCGATTGACGAGAAAATTTAATAAGGGGAAAATATGTAACACCGAGGGCCCAAAAAGCAAGAAATAAGAGAAAACTCAACTAATGAAAATCACACAACAATCAATTTGCACACAAACAAAGTCACATTTTACTGCTAGTCACACAATATGCAGGCCTACTTAAGCACAAAAATCTCGCGGGATATCTGGTACTACGATCTAACATGCTGTGATTGTGTGCACGAGGACGAAGTATGGCGTGGAAGGATTGGCGTAAGCATCGTTATAGCAAGTGCTATCTTAGCCAGGTAGCAACCTTGACTAGCTCGGAGACGAGGACGTACTTGGTAACCATGTAGCGGGACACGAATGTCGTGACCACATTATTATCAAGTGAACGGAAAGGATCCGTACTCGCCCAAGAAATAGGAATAGCGAGGAAAACTAAGTCGGTTGGCATTTCCCTTGTTATGATGACTGAGACCATTAAGTGTTGCCAACACGACAAGACAAAAAGGACGATCCGGGGTAGCAACGTGTCTACCACCGAAACGATAGGTGAGGCTGAAAGAAGGATATCGGTGCGATGCCTCCGCACCATTTTCTGCAAACATTGTCAGGATCACTTGGCATCACTCTGCTGGGATAGAAATGATGCCTAGCACCAAAGAATGAGCAAGAAAAGAAACTGGAAGAAATGCAGGGGCTGAGCTGTAGGGGATCCAAACCGATGCCAGCTACACGCAACAGATGAACCGTTAGTAACAAATAATAAGGCTATATGCATGCTATGCAACAAACAATGCAGCAACCAAATGCAACAAACAAGGCAGACTCTATACTACTGGTTTCTACCGCTCGCGCTAACTAGGGCGTCCTATGGCCAGACCTGCTCTAATACCAAGCTTGTGGCACCCCGACTCAGAGAAACCGAAACGCCCTGTATTCTAGCCCAAAGATCGAGGAGAAGTCTTCTGGAATACAACACTGCTCAGCATAGAACAAATTAGCTCTTATTACAAAGGATAATGATACAAGTGTCTGATGTTACAAAGGATCACATCAGCACAGTGACACTACGCCTGCGATACTACACTTGCTCCATACTAGCAGCGGAACAACTCGTAGCAGCGGAACAATGACGAAGGTGGTGAACTCCACTCTGCAGGGACTCTGGCTGGGACACGATCTAGCTCGCATGCACGGTAACCTCGACAAGCAATCAATCAAACAAGGCACCACCTGCAATCTGGCATGAGACGTCAGGTCAGTACATTGAATGTACTTGCAAGCTCACAGCAACCAAAAGCATCAAGGCAAGACAACAACATAGCATTAGCAGATTAATTAATTAATTAACAACTACCATGATGCGAAAGCAACTACTAAGCATGATGTGAAATTACTATGATATTGATAAACCACCATCTCAGAGCTCAATAACCATCTCACTCTTGGCTATCCGGCCAAGCAATATACCATCTCGAGCACCTCATGATCCACATGATCACCTCATGATCAAAACATCCCCATGATCACCTCGTGACCACACGACAAACTAAATGATCATCCTCGAGATCATCCCAACATCATCATCTGCATCCTGCCAAAATGTTACTGCTCAAATATATCACATATAAATCACCTATAAGTCATTCCGTCATGTGAGTGTTGATCGAACGGTGTGACCTACTGCGAACTTATGCCCATGACCAAGGATGCGGCTATCGATAGATTAAACACACACACACTGCAGAGGTAGCGCACTTTACCCACACCACAGAACCCATGACCTAGCACACACATTCGGGTGGACCAACGGTGTTCTAACAAAACCGACCTACTGCCATGACATCTCCCGGCCACTCCGACCAACACCCTCTCAGGGTTTAGTCCCGGGTGGCCTCGTGCCTACCAAAGGCATCAACGGACACCATCGTGGCAAAACAAAAACGGTCCCAAACAGAGACAAGAGCACTCAAACAAACATGGGAACACAAGGTTATGTCTGCTTACTGGGCCAGGGTAACGCACGCCCATAACCTTCCCTTGTTGGAGGCACCAGCGAGAGACATGACAATAGACTGCATTAGGGCCTTCCCATAAAGGCAAATGTGGTTGCATTGGAAAAAGCCCATTTCAGTGGCACCTGACCAACTTAATGATGGAATTTATCCTCAAAATATAACAGTGATGACTGATACTCCAATATCATCTATCCACCTGTAATCCAAGTCATAGCTATATCCAACAAATAAACCAAAGCAATATCGACATATAAAACTACTCCGAGGATAGCATAACACTACTATCATGTTGAATCCAAGAATGATAATACTACTACTCCAATAGCAAGAACAAGCTATCCAACTAAGATCCACATGCAAGCATCATCTCCGAAATCATACTTCAAAGCATAATATCAACTAGCATCATGATGAAACTAATACTAGCCACTAGTAATCCAAAGGCAACATGACATCCAACGTAATACTCCAAAATATCATACCAGATTTCAACATGAAAAGTGAGATCTGATAAAGATAATAAGATAAATATTTTTGGTATTTTTGTGGTATAGATTGCAAAATAAAGATTGCAAAATGAATAGTAACCTAGGATTGTAAATTGGAAAATTATATGATGTAAAGTAGACCCGGGGGCCATAGGTTTCACTAGTGGCTTCTCTCAAGATAGCAAGTATTACAGTGGGTGAACAAATTACTGTCGAGCAATTGATAGAAAAATGCATAGTTATGATGATATCTAAGGCAATGATCATGAATATAGGCATCACGTCCGAGACAAGTAGACCGAAACGATTCTGCATCTACTACTATTACTCCACACATCGACCGCTATCCAGCATGCATCTAGAGTATTAAGTTCATAAGAACGGAGTAACGCTTTAGGCCAAATGACATGATGTAGAGGGATAAACTCAAGCAATATGATATAAACCCCATCTTTTTATCCTCGATGGCAACAATACAATACGTGCCTTGCTGCCCCTGCTGTCACTGCGAAAGGACACCGCAAGATTGAACCCAAAGCTAAGCACTTCTCCCGTTGCAACAAAGATCAATCTAGTAGGCCAAACCAAATCGATAATTCAAAGAGACCTGCAAAGATATCAAATCATGCATATAAGAATTCATAGAAGAATCAAATAATATTCATAGATAATCAAGTCATAAACCCACAATTCATCGGATCTTGGTAAACACACGGCAAAAAGAGTTACATCAAATAGATCTCTAAGAAGATCGAGGAGAACTTTATATTGAGATCCAAAGAGAGAGAAGAAGCCATCTAGCTAATAACTATGGACCCAAAGGTCTGTGGTAAACTACTCACACATCATCGGAGAGGTTAGGGTGTTGATGTAGAAGCCCTCCGTGATCGAATCCCCCTCCGGCAGAGCGCCGGAAAAGGCCCCAAGATGGGATCTCACGGGTACAGAAGGTTGCGGTGGTGGAAAAGGTGTTTTGTTGCTCTCCCCGAAGGTTTTAGGGTATAAGAGTATATATAGGCAAAAGAAATAGGTCGGTGGAGCTGCGAGGGGCCCACGAGGGTGGGGGCGCGCCCTCCCCCCTGGGGCGCGCCCTCCTGCCTCGTGGCTCCCTCACTGCTTCCTTGACGTCCACTCCAAGTCTCCTGGATCACGTTTGTTCCAAAGAAGATCCTCGCGAAGGTTTCATTCCGTTTGGATTCTGTTTGATATTCCTTTTCTGCGAAAAACTGAAATAGGCAAAAAAACAACAATTTGCACTGGGCCTTCGGTTAATAGGTTAGTCCCAAAATAATATAAAAAGGTATATTAAAGCCCATTAAACATCCAAAACAGATAATATAATAGCATGGAACAATCAAAAATTATAGATACGTTGGAGACATATCAAGCATCCCCAAGCTTAATTCCTGCTCGTCCTCGAGTAGGTAATTGATAAAAATAGAATTTTTCATGTGGAATGCTTCCTAACATAATTTTCAATGTAATTCTCTTTATTGTGGCATAAATATTCAGATCTGAAAGATTCAAGATAAAAGTTTAATATTGACATAAAAATAATAATACTTCAAGCATTCTAACTAAGCAATTATGTCTTCTCAAAATAACATGGCCAAAGAAAGCTATCCCTACAAAATCATATAGTCTGGCTATGCTCTATCTTCATCACACAAAATATTTAAATCATGCACAACCCCGATGACAAGCCAAGCAATTGTTTCATACTTTTGATGTTCTCAAACATTTTCAATCTTCACGCAATACATGAGCGTGAGTGTCGGTGCACAAAAGGAGGGGTCCTATTTTGTACCCCTTTACTTGTGCGCGAGCAATTGGAGCCACGCCTGCGGCCACACCCAGCGGGGCAGAGGAAGGAGGCAAGGCCGCAAGACAACCAGAACAACGCCAAGCCAAAGAGATGAAGAGCAGGAGGGCGAGGTGGACTCCCCCGGCAAGGCCCTTGCCGGGGCGGCCTCCGTAGCCCCAGCAAGAGCCTTGCCGGGGCAACTTTCCTGACACCAGCAGAGCTGCCACCCTTGAGCCCACGGGTTCCAACACCACCGACCACCTTGGGACCGAGGCTCGAGAGGCACCTCCATGGTGGCATGCGAATCTTTGTGGAAACCAGAAGCCCACAAGACTAGATGATGGCCAGAAGACAAGACAATCGCAAGCCCCCTTGCCGAGGATGCCCCCAAGGCCCCGACAAGGCTCCTTGCCGAAAATGCTCGCAAGGCCCCGGTAAGACTCTTGCCGAGGGCGCTCACAAGACCCCGGCAAGACCCTTGCCGGGAATATACACGGGACCACGACAAGACCTTGCCGCCCCATCACTGCCCCAGCTCAGCGGCCAACCCACCAACTGAGGCTAGTACCCACATGGCAGTACGTGGCTCCTAGTCCAGCTAGTCAAGCACCTGCGTGGTAGCATGTAGTTCTTCGTGAAGACCCTACCACCACGCCATCTCAGCAGCCTGCCATCTTACGTGGCGTTGCATGCCTCGTTGGCCTGGACGCGTGTCGGAGCGAGGCGGAGCGGCGATGGACGGGACGGGCCTCGTTGCCATCCCCAATAAAGCAATGGGACACCTAAGGAGCGCTTTTAATGCGCCTTGTCCCGTAATGACAGGCAATAAGCTTGTACACTATATACCTTTCCACCTCCTGTGTGCCACTGTGGCGACCCCTTTTGACTATAAAAGGAGGCCTGAGGCATACTGGAGAAGGATTCAGATCTTTTGGACTACGCACGCATTGCAGCTAGTTCGAAAGCTCAAGAACACTCAAATATACACCAAAGCAGGATTAGGGTATTACGCATCCTTGCAGCCCGAACCTGGGTAAACAATCTTTGTGTTGGCTACCAGACCCGCTCTTTGCACAACCCCGCGCCCGCCAACCGTAGTAGGGATCCCACTGATTCCGTAGGTGTCGTTTCCACCGACATCTTTGGCGCGCCAGGTAGGGTGTGCAGTTGTGGAAATCTGGTCTATTGGCGCAGCGGCTTCGTCGTGGTCGTCGCTCCAAGGAAGAATACGACCGAACAAGCGGTATCATTTGCGGATGCCATAAACGCTCGCGCGGTGACAAAAAAGCTAAGTCATGCGAAACTTTGAGTAATTCTTTTATGTATAAGGTTATTTCCCTCGGAGATCTTGCTCTTGGTATGAGAAACCTACATGCAATGGGGGCCTTCCACTATTGGCAATGCCCTTGTTCTGTTTCGAGTCCGCTCAACAGTTCGAGCGGCTGCGTCGAGAACGGTAAGGTGACCTTCCCGCTATTGGCGACCCCCTTGTTCTGTTTCGAGTCCGCTCGACAGTTTGAGCGGCCGCGCTGAGAACGGCAAGGTGGTTTACTTGGCCGCAAGCACACCCGGCGGATTGTTTTGAGGATCCGTCCTCGAAACGCCGCAGCCTGGGTTTACGCGCCGGCAAGCCTATCCAGTCGAGCATAGGGTGTACATACAAAGAGAAATCGAACAGGGAAATAATGTGCATTGTTTCAAAGTACTGCGGAGTTATATTACACTAGTTGTTTCTGTAGTTCTAACTAAAGATAAAAATTGTCTTGGTCATGAACCTACAGCGGCGATGAGAAACAAGGTGCCTAGCCCCGGCGCTGGCCCTCTATTCTCTGAACTCTGTCGATGCGGCTGATGGTGGGGTCGATACACTCTTCGAGCGCCGCGAGGTCCATGCCCTCCGGCAAGCTCTACAGCGCGGTGTCGTAGTCGAGGTTGGGGTTCCAGTACGCCACCTTGGTGAGGACCTTGGTCAGGGCACCCCGACAAAGCTTCCAGGCCTCATTGGCCAGGGAGGCCGCTCTATTGGAGCGGAACTGCTCCAGGGCTCCAAGAATGCCCTGGAAGAATGGGGTCAGTTTGGCATTGGGACTCATGTTCGGCTCTGGGACGTACCTCACATCTGGCACCCCCATGGCCGCCAACTTCGTGGCGATCCTGCCGGCAACATCGGCGAGGCGACTGAGGTTTTCGCCCTTCATGAAATCTTTGTGGTGGGCGGCGTCATTCCTCCGCAGCTGCCTCTCCTCCTCCAGGTCCTTGGTCAGGGTCTCCTCCCGAACCCTGACCTCCGAGAGCGTCCCCTCAAGACCCTCCAGCTTCAGCTGCAGGTCTTTGATGGAGTCGTTGGCCTTGGAGAGCAGCTCGGCCTTGCCGAGGACTGCGGCCTGTGATGTCTACTGCACAACCTTCTTCTTGTAGACGTTGTTGGGCCTCCAAGTGCAGAGGTTTGTAGGACAGTAGCAAATTTCCCTCAAGTGGATGACCTAAGGTTTATCAATCCGCGGGAGGCGTAGGATGAAGATGGTCTCTCTCAAACAACCCTGCAACCAAATAACAAAGAGTCTCTTGTGTCCCCAACACACCCAATACAATGGTAAATTGTATAGGTGCACTAGTTCGGCGAAGAGATGGTGATACAAGTGCAATATGGATAGTAGATAATGGTTTTTGTAATCTGGAAATATAAAAACAACAAGGTAACTAATGATAAAAGTGAGCACAAATGGTATTGCAATGCTAGGAAACAAGGCCTAGGGTTCATACTTTGACTAGTGCAAGTTCTCTCAACAATAATAACATAATTGGATCATATAACTATCCCTCAACATGCAACAAAGAGTCACTCCAAAGTCACTAAAGGCGGAGAACAAACGAAGAGATTATTGTAGGGTATGAAACCACCTCAAAGTTATCCTTTCTGGTCGATCTATTCAAGAGTCCGTACTAAAATAACACGAAGATATTCTTTCCGTTCAATCTATCATAGAGTTCGTACTAGAATAACAACTTAAGATACGAATCAACCAAAACCCTAATGTCACCTAGATACTCCAATGTCACCTCAAGTATCCGTGGGTATGATTATACGATATTCATCACAGAATCTCAGATTATCTATTCAACCAACACAAAGAACTTCAAAGAGTGCCCCAAAGTTTCTACCGGAGAGTCAAGACGAAAACGTGTGCCAACCCCTATGCATAAGTTCACGGAACTCGCAAGTTGATCACCAAAACATACATCAAGTGGATCACATGATATCCCATTGTCACCACAGATAAACACATGCAAGACATACATCAAGTGTTCTCAAAACATTAAAGACTCAATCCGATAAGTTAGCTTCAAAGGGAAAAAATCAATTCATCACAAGAGAGTAGAGGGGGAGAAACATCATAAGATCCAAATATAATAGCAAAGCTCGCAATACATCAAGATCGTACCACCTCAAGAACACGAGAGAGAGAGAGAGAGAGAGATCAAACACATAGCTACTGGTACATACCCTCAGCCCCGAGAGAGAACTACTACCTCCTCATCATGGAGAGCACCGGGGTGATGAAGATGGCCACCGGAGAGGGATTTCCCCCTCCGACAGGGTGCCGGAACGGGTCTAGATTGGTTTTCGGTGCCTACGGAGGCTTCTGGTGGTGGAACTCCTGATCTAGGTTTCTTTCTAGAAGTTTTGGGTTATATAAGAGGTGCTGGAGTCAGGCACAAGTCAGGGGGGTTCTCGAGGTGGCCACGAGGCAGGGTGCGCACCCAGGGGGTAGGGCGCACCCCCACCCTCGCGGTGGCCTCGGGACTCTTCTGGCCCACCTCCGGTACTCCGTGGGCTTCTTCTAGTCCAAAAATGATCTCCGTGAAGTTTCAGGTCAATTGGACTCCGTTTGATTTCCTTTTCTCCGATAGTTAAAAACAAGGGGAAAAACAGAAACTGGCACTGGGCTCTAGGTTAATAGGTTAGTCCCAAAAATCATATAAAATAGCATATAAATGCATATAAAACATCCAAGTTTGATAATATAATAGCATGGAACAATCAAAAATTATAGATACGTTGGAGACGTGTCAAGCATCCCCAAGATTAATTCCTGTTCGTCCTGGAGTAGGTAAATGATAAAAACAGAATTTTTGATGTGGAATGCTTTCTAGAATATTCTTCAATGTATTTTTCTCTATTGTGGCATGAATGTTCAGATCCAAAAGATTCAAGATAAAAGTTTATTGTTGACATAAAAATAATAGTACTCCAAGTATGCTAATCAAGCAATTATGTCTTATCAAAATACCATAGCCAAAGAAAGCTTATCCCTACAAAGTCAAATAGTTTGGCCATGCTTCATTTTCGTCGCACAAAATGCTCTCATCATGCACAACCCCGATGACAAGCCAAGAAATTGTTTCATACTTAGCCTTTTGAAACTCTTTCAACTTTTACGCAATATATGAGCGCGAGCCATAGACATAGCACTATGGGTGGAATAGAATATGATGATTGAGGTTGTGTGAGAAGACAAAAGGGATAAAGTCTCACATTGACGCGGATAATCAATGGGCTATGAAGATGCCCACCAATTGATGTCAATGCAAGGAGTAGGGATTGCCATGCAACGGATGCACTAGAGCTATAAATATATGAAAGCTCATCAAAGAAACTAAGTGGGTGTGCATCCAACTCGCTTGCTCATGAAGACCTAGGGCATTCGAGGAAGCCCATCATTGGAATACACAAGACAAGTTCTATAATGAAAAATTCACACTAGTATACGAAAGTGACAAAATAAGAGACTCTCTATCATGAAGATCATGGTGCTACTTTGAAGCACAAGTGTGGAAAAAGGATAGTAGCATTGCCCCTTCTCTCTTTTTCTCAATTTTTTTTGTTTTTTTGTTTTGGTTTTTTTGGGCCTTCTTTTTTTATGGCCTCTTTTTTCTATTTTTTCTTATTTTTCGTCCGGAGTCTCATCCCGACTTGTGGGGGAATCATAGTCTCCATCATCCTTTCCTCACATGGGACAATGCTCTAATGATGATCATCACACTTTTATTTACTTACAACTCAAGAATTACAACTCGATACTTAGAACAAAATATGACTCTATGTGAATGCCTCCGGCGGTGTGCCGGGATTGCGATGAATCAAGAGTGACATATATGAAAAATTAAGAATGGTGGCTTTGCCACAAATACGATGCTAACTACATGATCATGCAAAGCAATATGACAATGATGATGCGTGTCATAATAAATGGAACGGTGGAAAGTTGCATGGCAATATATCTCGGAGTGGCTATGGAAATGCCATAATAGGTAGGTATGGTGGCTGTTTTGAGGATGATATAAGGAGGCTTATGTGTGATAGAGCGTATCATATCACGGGGTTTGGATGCACCAGCGAAGTTTGCACCAACTCTCAAGGTGAGAAAGGGCAATGCACGGTACCAAAGAGGCTAGCAATGATGGAAGGGTGAGAATGCATATAATCCATGGACTCAACATTAGTCATAAAGAACTCACATACTTATTGCAAAAATCTACAATTCATCAAAACCAAGCACTACGCGCATGCTCCTAGGGGGATAGATTGGTAGGAAAAGACCATCGCTTGTCCCCGACCGCCACTATAAGGAAAGCAATCAAAGAACACCCCATGCTTCAAATTTGTCACACAACATTTACCATACGTGCATGCTAAGGGACTTGCCAAATTCAACACAAGTATTCATCAATTTCACAATTACTCAACTAGCACACCTCTAATATTACCACCTTTATATCTCAAAACAACTATCAAGCATCCAACTTCTCTTAGCATTTAAAATTTATAACCAAAGTAAATTACCATCCTGTTCTAAAGGACTCTCAAAATGATATAAGTGAATCATGAGAGATCAATTATTTCTATAAAATAAAACCACCACCGTGCTCTAGAAAGATATAAGTGAAGCACTAGAGCAAATGATAAACTACTCCAAAAGATATAAGTGAAGATCAATGAGTAGTCGAATAATTATGCAACTATGTGAAGACTCTATGACATTTAAGAATTTGAGATCCTGGTATTTTATTCAAGCAGCAAGCAAAACAAAATAAAATTAAATGACGCTCCAAGCAAAACACATATCATGTGGTGAATAAAAATATAGCTCCAAGTAAAGTTACCGATGAACGAAGACGAAACAGGGGATGCCTTCCGGGGCATCCCCAAGCTTAGGCTCTTGGTTGTCCTTGAATATTACCTTGGGGTGACTTGGGAATCCCCAAGCTTAGGCCCTTTCCACTCCTTATTCCATAGTCCATCGAATCTTTACCCAAAATTTGTAAACTTCACAACACAAAACTTAACAGAAAACTCGTAAGCTCCATTAGTATAAGAAAATAAATCACCACTTAGGTACTATTGTGAACTCATTCTAAATTCATATTGGTGTAATATATACTGTATTCCAACTCATCTATGGTTCATACCCTCCGATACTACTCATAGATTCATCAAAATAAGCAAACAACACATAGAAAAACAGAATTTGTCAAAAACAGAACAGTCTGTAGTAATCTGGATCAAACGAACACTTATGGAACCCAAACAATTCTCAAATAAATTTCTGGACGTGAGGAATTTATCTATTAATCATCTTCAAAAAGAATGAACTAAGTAGCACTCTCCAGTAAAACATAGCAGCAAATATCGTGAGCACTAAAGTTTCTGTTTTTTACAGCAAGATCGCATAGAATTTCCCCAAGTCTTCCCAAAGGTTCTACTTGGCACAAACACTAATTAAAAGCATAAAACCACATATAAACAGAGGATAGATGAATTATTTATTACTAAACAGGAACAAAAATCAAGTAACAAAAATAAACTTGGGTTGCATCCCAACAAGCCCTATCGTGTCACGCCCCTAGCTAGGCATAATGATTTTGATGATGCTCACATAAAAGATAAGAATTGAAACATAAAGAGAGCATCATGAAGAATATGACTAGCACATTTAAGTCTAACCCACTTCCTATGCATAGGTATTGTTTGATCAAACAACTTATGGGAACAATAATCAACTAGCATAGGAAGCCAAAACAAGCATAACTTCGAAACTTTAAGCACATAGAGAGGAAACTTGATATTATTGCAATTCCTACAAGCATATGTTCCTCCCTCATAATAATTTTCAGTAGCTTCATGAATGAATTCAACAATATAACTATCACATAAAGCATTATTTTCATGATCTACAAGCATAGAAATTTTATTACTCTCCACATAAGCAAAATTCTTCTCATTCGGAATAGTGGGAGTATCATAAGAAACTCGAATACTATAAATTGTTCCCATATTAAAAGAGTAATGTTCAGAAAAAGGGGTAATCATAATCATGACAAGTTTTATAAATATAATCATCATTACTTTTTATAGCATAAGTATCATCACAATAATCATCATAAGTAGCAACTTTGTTCTCATCATAATCAATTGAAACCTCTTCCAAGATAGTGGAATCATTACGAAATAAAGTCATGACCTCTCCAAATCCACTTTCATAATTATCACAATAAGATTCAACATCCTCCAAAATAGTGGGATCATTACTTCCTAAAGTTGACACTCTTCCAAACCCACTTTCATCAATATAATCATCATAAGTAGGAGGCATGCTACCATCATAACAAATTTGCATATCAAAACTTGGGAGGCTAGAAATATCATATTCATTAAAGATAGCATCCCCAAGCTTGGGACGAACATTAATTGCAGCAAATATATTCTCAAACATGTCATTCTCATCAAACATAGCATCCCCAAGCTTGGGCCTTTTGATATCATAAGCATAATCACTCTCATCATTAATAGTATGGATAGCACCAATAGTATAGCAATTATCATAATCACAATGAGTAATAGGGGCAACATCATTTGGGAGGGATGCCTCTTTACCTTACTTCTCCATCTTTTCTTTTTCTTCTTCACATTATGTGTGGGTTCAATCCTCTTTTTGGAGCTCCTTATTGACGAGATTGGTTGAATAGAAGGCTCCTTCTCGTTACCTGATTCATCATAAGAAATAATAGGAGGATATTGGGAAGCCTCTTCCCTTTCGTTAGTATTCTCTTCATCCTTTATTTGTTTTCTTTTCTTTATGTAATTGGCAATATAAGGATTTTCAATGCAATTCGCCGCACAATACATAAAAATTTCTTCTAGATCAATATCGAGGAATTTCTCAAGGTTATATTCTAGAGTATGCTTAGTTATACGTTTCATTTCTTCATAACCCAAAAGCAAACTAAGTTCACTATTATGCGCAAGGGAAATCAAATCATCACAATTTTTGGACACGATACAATCATGAAACAATTTGCATTGGAGGTTTAAATGACCATGTTCATGGCAAAGTTCACAAGTATGGCGAAGAAATTTTAAATTTTTAGCACAAACATCTAGCCTCTCTTGCAACCATTTGGTTTCTAAATACTTATGCCTCTTGCAAAATTTATCTTCCCTATTTGGTCTATACTTGCAAACTCTATGCACTCCACAAAAGTTGACATGGTTATAAGAGAAATTTTCATCATGACTAGTGCAATCATCATTAGTACTATGGATATTCAAGGAGTTCATACTAACAACATTGCAATCATGCTCATCATTCAAAGATTTAGTGCCAAACATTTTAGAGACTTCTTCTTCTAGCACTTGAGCACAATTTTCATTTCCATCATTCTCACGAAAGATATTAGAAAGATGAAGCTTATGAGGCAAACTCAATTCCATTTTTTCTAAAATAAACTATTGATAAAACAAGAAACAAAAAGATTCGATAGCAAGATCTAAAGATATACCTTCAAGAGCTAACCTCCCCGGCAACGGCGCCAGAAAAGAGATTGATGTCTAGTACACAACCTTCTTCTTGTAGATGTTGTTGGGCCTCCAAGTGCAGAGGTTTGTAGGACAGTAGCAAATTTCCCTCAAGTGGATGACCTATGGTCTCTCCCAAACAACCCTGCAACCAAATAACAAAGAGTCTCTTGTGTCCCCAACACACCCAATACAATGGTAAATTGTATAGGTGCACTAGTTCGGCGAAAAGATGGTGATATAAGTGCAATATGGATAGTAGATAATGGTTTTTGTAATCAGAAAATATAAAAACAACAAGGTAACTAATGATAAAAGTGAGCACAAACGGTATTGCAATGCTAGGAAACAAGGCCTAGGGTTCATACTTTCACTAGTGCAAGTTCTCTCAATAATAATAACATAATTGGATCATATAACTATCCCTCAACATGCAACAAAGAGTCACTCCAAATTCACTAAATGCGGAGAACAAACGAAGAGATTATTGTAGGGTATGAAACCACCTCAAAGTTATCCTTTCTGATTGATCTATTCAAGAGTCCGTAGTAAAATAACACGAAGCTATTCTTTCCGTTCAATCTATCATAGAGTTCGTACTAGAATAACACCTTAAGACACAAATCAACCAAAACCCTAATGTCACCTAGATACTCCAATGTCACCTCAAGTATCCGTGGGTATGATTATATGATATGCATCACACAATCTCATATTCATCTATTCAACCAACACAAAGAAATTCAAAGAGTGCCCCAAAGTTTCTACCGGAGAGTCAAGACGAAAATGTGTGCCAACCCCTATGCATAAGTTCACGGAACTCGCAAGTTGATCACCAAAACATACATCAAGTGGATCACGTGATATCCCATTGTCACCACAGATAAGCACATGCAAGACATACATCAAGTGTTCTCAAATCCTTAAAGACTCAATCTGATAAGATAACTTCAAAGGGAAAACTCAATTCATCACAAGAGAGTAGAGGGGGAGAAACATCATAAGATCCAAATATAATAGCAAAGCTCGCGATACATCAAGATCGTACCACCTCAAGAACACGAGAGAGAGAGAGAGAGAGAGAGAGATCAAACACATAGCTACTGGTACATACCCTCAGCCCCGAGGGAGAACTATTCCCTCCTCGTCATGGAGAGCACCGGGATGATGAAGATGGCCACCAGAGAGGGATTTCCCCCTCCGGCAGGGTGCCGGAACGTGTCTAGATTGGTTTTCAGTGGCTATGGAGGCCTCTCGCAGTGGAACTCCCGATCTAGGTTTCTTTCTGGAAGTTTTGGGTTATACAAGAGGTGTTGGAGTCGGGGACAACTCAGGGGGTTGCCGAGGCGGCCATGAGGCAGGGGGGCGCGCCCAGGGGGGTAGGGCGCGCCTCCCACCCTCGTGGTGGCCTCGGGACTCTTCTGGCCCACCTCCGGTACTCCATGGGCTTCTTCTGGTCCAAAAATGATCTCCGTGAAGTTTCAGGTCAATTGGACTATGTTTTATTTTCCTTTTCTGCGATAGTTAAAAACAAGGAAAAAACAGAAACTGGCACTGGGCTCTAGGTTAATAGGTTAGTCCCAAAAATCATATAAAATAGCATATAAATGCATATAAAACATCCAAGGTTGATAATATAATAGCATGGAACAATCAAAAATTATAGATACGTTGGAGACGTATCAGCCTGCGCCTCCATCAAAGCGCTGCCTTTCTCCTTCGCCAACTCCTGAACCTGCTCCTTCAGATCATCCCGCTCCACTGATGACCCACAAGTATAGGGGATCTATCGCAGTCCTTTCGATAAGTAAGACTGTAGAACCCAACAAGGAGCAGAAGGAAATGATAAGCGGTTTTCAGCAAGGTATTCTCTGCAAGCACTGAAATAATAGGTTACAGATAGTTTTGTGATAGGATAATTTGTAACGAGTAGCAAGTAACAAAATTAAATAAAGTGCAGCAAGGTGGCCCAATCCTTTTTGTAGCAATGGACAAGCCTGGACAAACTCTTATATGAGTAAAGCGCTCCCGAGGACACATGGGAATATCGTCAAGCTAGTTTTCATCACGTTCATATGATTCGCGTTCGGTACTTTGATAATTTGGTATGTGGGTGGACCGGTGCTTGGGTACTGTCCTTACTTGGACAAGCATCCCACTTATGATTAACCTCTATTGCAAGAATCCTCAACTACAACAAAAGTATTAAGGTAAACCTAACCATAGCATGAAACATATGGATCCAAATCAGCCCCTTACGAAGCAACGCATAAACTAGGGTTTAAGCTTCTGTCACTCTAGCAACCCATCATCTACTTATTACTTCCCAATGCCTTCCTCTAGGCCCAAATAATGGTGAAGTGTCATGTAGTCGACGTTCACATAACACCCCTAGAGGAGAGACAACATACATCTCATCAAAATATCGAAGGAATACCAAATTCACATGACTACTAATAGCAAGACTTCTCCCATGTCCTCAGGAACAAACGTAACTACTCACAAAGCATATTCATGTTCATAATCAGAGGGGTATTAATATGCATATAGGATCTGAACATATGATCTTCCACCAAGTAAACTAACTATCATCAACTACAAGGAGTAATTAACAATACTAGCAACCCACAGGTACCAATCCCAGAATTGGAGGCAAAAATTGGATACAAGAGATGAACTAGGGTTTTGAGAGGAGATGGTGCTGGTGAAGATGTTGATGGAGATTGCCCTCTCCCGATGACAGGAGCGTTGGTGATGACGATGGCGATGATTTCCCCCTCCCGGAGGGAAGTTTCCCCGACAGAACAGCTTCGCCAGAGCCCTAGATTGGTTCCGCCAAAGTTCCGCCTCGTGGCGGCGGAGTCTCATCCGAGAAGATGGATTATGATTTTTTTTCCTCATCGAAAGACTCCATATAGCAGAAGATAACCATCGGAGGGCCACCAGGGGGCCCACGAGGTAGGAGGACGCGGCCCCCACCCTCGTGGGCAGGGTGTGGCCCCCCTAGTGAACTTCTTGCGCTTAGTATTTTTTATATATTCTGAAAAGGCCTTCCGTGAAGTTTCAGGACTTTTGGAGCTGTGCAGAATAGGTCTCTAATATTTGCTCCTTTTCCAGCCAGAATCCCAGCTGCCGGCATTCTCCCTCTTTATGTAAACCTTGTAAACTAAGAGAGAATATGCATAAGTATTGTGACATAATGTGTAATAACAGCGCATAATGCAATAAATATCGATATGAAAGCATGATGCAAAATGGACGTATCAACTCCCCCAAGCTTAGACCTCGCTTGTCCTCAAGCGAAAGCCGAAATCGAAAAATATGTCCACATGTTTAGAGATAGAGGTGTCGATAAAAATAAAATACGGACATGAGGGCATCATGATCATTCTTAGAACAGCATCTTATATAATTATTGTCATATGATCTCTTATGCTAGAGTAATAATTCAATCACAATTTCAAGTATGAATCATAAACTTCATTGAAAACTAACAAACTATAATCTCAGTCATTGGAGCAATTGCAATTTATCATAACATAGGAAAGAGTCAATATAAGAGCTTTTCAGCAAGTCCACATACTCAACTATCATATAGTCTTTCACAATTGCTAACACTCACGCAATACTTATGGGTATGGAGTTTTAATCGGACACAGAGAAAGATAGGGGCTTATAGTTTTGCCTCCCAACGTTTTACCTCAAGGGTAATGTCAACAATAATAGTTCATGAAAACTCACATCCAATTAGCCATATATACCAGGATCTTTCCAACATGTTGTGCTTGCCAAAAGATAAAATGTAAAAAGGAAGGGTGAAGATCACCATGACTCTTATGTAAGGTAGGAGATAAAAGTAAAAGATAGGCCCTTCGCAGAGGGAAGCAGAGGTTGTCATGCGCTTTTATGGTTGGATGCACAAAATCTTAATGCGAAAGAACGTCGCTTTATATTGCCACTTGTGATATGGACCTTTATTATGCAGTATGTTGCTTTTATTTCTTCCATATCACATGATCGTATAAAGCTTATTTTCTCCCACACTAATAAGTCATACATATTTAGAGAGCAATTTTTATTGCTTGCACCGATGACAACTTACTTGGAGGATCTTACTCAATCCATAGGTAGGTATGGTGGACTCTCATGGCAAAACTGGTTTAAGGGTGTTTGGAAGCACAAGTAGTATCTCTACTTGGTGCAAAGAATTTGGCTAGCATGAGAGGGAAAGGTAAGCTCAATCATGTTGGATGATCCATGACAATATAATTTATCTTAGATGTAAGAAAACATAACCCATTACGTTGTCTTCCTTGTCCAACGTCAATTCTTTAGCATGTCATATTTTAATGAGTGCTCACAATCATAAAAGATGTCCAAGATAGTATATTTATATGTGAAGACCTCTCTTTCTTTATTACTTCCTATTAATTGCAACGATGACCAAAACTATGTTTTTCAACTCTCAACAACTTTTATTCATCATACTTTTTCTATGTGAGCTCATTACTCTCCATAAGATCCATATGATCTCTTTTATTTCTTTTTATTCTTTCTCTTTTCTTTTATTCACTCAAGATCATGGCAAAATAATCAAGCCCTTGACTCAACACTAATCATTATTATATATAGCTCACGGACTCGATTACATAGAAGGATCATAAAGCAAAACTCACAACTAGATCATACTGAAAAGCCTTTTATTCTACTAGATCAAGATATTGCCAAAAGGATTGAACTAGGAAAAATGGTAAAGATAAAAGTGATGGTGATACGATACCGGGGCACTCCCCCAAGCTTGGCAGTTGCCAAGGGGAGTGCCCATACCCATGTGATTATGTCTCCTTTGTTGGTGAAGAAGGTGGAGTTGTTGATGAAGGATAGTCGCACATTGAGCGTAGGAGGTCTTCTAACTTGCGGATAATGCCTTTGAGTGCGATGATATGCTCCTTCGACAAAATATTTTCACATGTGAGATACTTATTTTGTATATGAGCTAACTCAATCATCTTGAAAGCTTCGATCTCAGTTGGGGTAAGAAGATTGTGATCAAGTTGAAGGATGTCTTCTGTTGCCGGAGCTTGGTCCTCCGTTGCCTTCTTGATCCCTTCATCCTTGTTGATCTCCATGGGTTCTTCTCTCTTCAGCTCTATCTTCATTAGCCAAGCATCGTTGCCCTCATTGTTGGAGGAGGAGGGAGACGACATGATGCTTAGCTTTGACAACCCTGGCAGAAAACAACTCGAAACAAGAACTAGAGATTTTTGCGTGATACGGGGGTCAAAACCTCTGGGAGATTATATAATGATTTTTTACCGACAAAAATATGTGTCGTGCAAGAAAACGGAGGCCGGAGAGCACACGAGGTGACCATGAGGTAGGGGGCGCCCAGGGGGGTAGGGCGTGCCGTCCACCCTCATGGATCCCTCGTGTCCTTCCCGGGTTGCTTCTTATTTTTCTATTTTTCTAAATATTCCAAAATGGAAGAAAATTGCCATTAGAACTGTTTTGGAGTCGGATTACTTATCGTGCTACATACCTATTCCTTTTCGGAGTCTGAAACATTCCGGAAAGCGTCCCTTATGTATTCCTCCGGGGTTACGGTTTCAATGACATTGGTTTCAACATTTATAGGATTACCGGAGATATAATGTTTAATTCTTTGACCGTTCACCACCTTCGGATTTGTGCCTTCGAAGTTGTTGATTTTTATGGCGCCGGAACGATAGACCTCCTCGATAACGTAAGGACCTTCCCATTTAGAGAGAAGTTTTCCTGCAAAAAATCTTCAACGAGAGTTGTATAATAATACATAATCACCTACATTAAACTCATGCTTTTGTATTCTTTTGTCATGCCATCTTTTAACTTGTTCTTCAAATAATTTGGCATTCTCATAGGCTTGGGTTCTCCATTCATCAAGTGACTAATGTCAAATAACCTCTTCTCACCGACAAGTTTGAAATCATAATTGAGCTCTTTAATAGCCCAATAAGCCTTATGTTCTAGTTCGAGAGGTAAGTGACATGCTTTTCCATAAACCATTTTATACGGAGACATGCCCATAGGATTTTTATATGCAGTTCTATAGGCCCATAATGCATCATCAAGTTTCTTGGACCAATTCTTTCTAGATCTATTAACAGTCTTTTGCAAAATTAATTTGAGTTCTCTATTACTCAATTCTACTTGACCACTAGACTGTGGGTGATAAGGTGATGCGATTCTATGATTAACATCATATTTATCAAGCATTTTACGGAAAGCACCATGAATAAAATGTGAACCACCATCAGTCATTAAATATCTAGGGACTCCAAACCTTGGAAAAATAACTTCTTTAAGAATTTTAATAGAAGTGTTATGATCAACACTACTAGTTGGAATAGCTTCTACCCACTTAGTAACGTAATCAACAGCAACTAAAATATGTGTATAACCATTAGAGGCAGGAAAAGGTCCCATATAATCAAAGCCCCAAACATCAAATGGTTCAATAACAAGTGAATAATTCATAGGCATTTCTTGACGTCTACTAATATTACCAATTCTTTGACATTCATCACAAGACAAGACAAACTTATGGGCATCCTTGAAGAGAGTAGGCCAATAAAAACCGGATTGCAATACCTTATGTGCAGTTCTATCTCCAGCATGGTGTCCTCCATAAGCCTCGGAGTGACACTTGCGTAGGATCTGTTCCTGTTCATGCTCAGGTACACAACGTCTAATAACACCATCTACTCCTTCTTTATAAAGATGTGGGTCATCCCAAAAGTAATGTCTCAAATCATAGAAGAACTTTTTCTTTTTCTTTTATGTGAAACTAGGTGGTATAAATTTAGCAACAATGTAATTAGCATAATCAGCATACCATGGAGCAGTATGAGAAGCATTTATGACATTTAATTGTTCATCAGGAAAGCTATCATCAATAGGTAGTGGGTCATCAAGCACATTTTCTAACCTAGACAAGTTGTCTGCAACGGGGTTCTCAGCTCCCTTTCTATCAATAATATGCAAATCAAATTCTTGTAGCAAGAGAACCCATCTAATAAGTCTAGGTTTAGCATCTTTCTTTTCCATAAGATATTTAATAGCAGCATGATCAGTGTGAATAGTTACTTTAGAATCAACAATATAAGGTCTGAACTTATCACAAGCAAATACAACTGCTAAGAATTCTTTTTCAGTAGTAGCATAATTTCTCTGAGCATTGTCTAGAGTTTTACTAGCATATTGAATAACATTTAATTTCTTATCAACTCTTTGCCCTAGAACAGCACCTACAGCATAATCACTAGCATCACACATAATTTCAAAAGGTAAATTCCAATCAGGTGGCTAAACAATAGGTGCAATGCTTTCTTAAGTATTTCAAATGCTTCTACGCAATCATCATCAAAAACAAATGGTATATCTTTTTGCAATAAATTAGTCAGAGGCCGAGAAATTTTTGAGAAGTCCTTAATGAACCTCCTATAAAAACCGGCATGACCAAGGAAACTTCTTATACCTTTGATGTCCTTGGGACATGGCATCTTTTCAATAGCATCAACCTTGGCTTTATCAACTTCAATACCTCTTTCAGAAACTTTATGCCCCAAGACAATACCTTCATTAACCCTAAAGTGGCACTTCTACCAATTCAAGACAAGGTTAGTTTCTTCACATCTCTGCAAAACTCGATCAAGATTGCTTAAGCAATCATTAAAAGAGGATCCATAGACGGAAAAATCGTCCATGAAAACCTCACAAATCTTTTCAGAAAAGTTAGAGAATATAGCCATCATGCATCTTTGAAACGTAGCAGGTGCATTACATAAACCAAAAGGCATACGTCTATAAGCAAAAGTACCAAAAGGGAAACTAAAAGTAGTCTTTGATTGATCATTGCCTGACACAGGTATTTGAGAGAAACCAGAATAACCATCTAAAAAGCAAAAATGTGTATGTTTGGATAACCTTTCTAGCATTTGATCGATAAAAGGTAAGGGGTAATGATCTTTTTAGTAGCTTTATTTAATTTGCGGAAATCAATTACCATCATATAACCTGTAATAATTCTTTGCGGAATCAATTCATCTTTATCATTAGGAACGACGGTAATACCTCCCTTCCTAGGGACACAATGGACAGGACTTACCCACTGACTATCAGCAACGGGATAAATTATACCTACCTCAAGAAGCTTTAGTATTTCCTTTCTTACCACTTCCTTCATCTTAGGATTCAGTCGTCGCTGATGATCACGAACTGGTTTGGCATCTTCTTCCAAATTTATTTTGTGTTGACATAGAGTGGGACTAATGCCCTTAACATCATCAAGAGTATATCCAATAGCAGCACGGTGCTTCTTCAGAGTTTTCAATAATCTCTCTTCTTCATGCTCTGAAAGGTTAGCACTAATAATAACAGGATATATCATTTTCTCATCAAGATAAGCATATTTAAGAGTATCAGGTAACAGTTTAAGCTCAAACACGGGATCACCCTTGGGTGGAGGAGGATCCCCTAGGATTTCAACAGGCAAATTGTGTTTCAGGATGGGTTCCTGTTTAAAGAATACTTCACCTATTTCCCTTCTTTCATTCATAAACATATCATTTTCATGGTCTAGCAAATATTGTTCTAAAGGATCACTAGGAGGTACGGCAATAGAAGCAAGACCAATAATTTCATCTTTACTAGGTAATTCCTCTTCATGGTGTTGTCTACGAAATTTAGAGAAATTAAATTCATGAGACATATCACCTAAACCAATAGTAACAACATCCTTTTTGCAATCTATCTTAGCATTGACAGTGTTCAAGAAGGGCCTACCAAATATAATGGGATAAAAGCTATCTTGTGGGGAGCCAAGAACAAGAAAATCAGCAGGATATTTAGTTTTCCCACACAAGACTTCAACATCTCTAACAATTCCCATTGGTGAAATAGTATCTCTATTGGCAAGTTTAATTGTGACATCAATATCTTCTATCTCAGCAGGTGCAATATCATGCATAATTTATTTGTATAAGTCAAAAGTTATAGCACTAGCACTGGCACCCATATCACATAAGCCATGATAACAATGATCTCCTATTTTAACAGAAATAATAGGCATGCCTACCAAAGATCTAGGTTTATCTTTAGCACAAGGTTTAGCAATTCTAGCAGTCTCATCACGGAAATGAATAACATGCCCATCAATATTATCAAACAAGAGATCTTTAACAATAGCAATATTAGGTTCAACTTTAATTTGTTCAGGAGGTGTATAAGTTCTAATATTACTTTTATGAACCACAGTTGAAGCTTTAGCATGATCCTTTATCCTAACAGGAAAAGGTGGTTTCTCAACATAAGAAGTAGGAACAATAGAATCATTATAAGTGATAGTCTTTTCTTCAACTTTAATAGGTGCAGCTACTTTTACTTCTATGGGAGGATGATATTTAAACCACTTCTCCCTAGGGAGATCAACATGAGTAGCAAAAGATTCACAGAAAGAAGCTACTATCTCAGTGTCAAGTCCATATTTAGTGCTAAATTTACGGAAAACATCGGTATCCATAAAAGATTTAACACAATCAAACTTAGGTGTCATACCTGACTCCTTACCTTCATCGAGGTCCCAATCTTCAAAGTTGCATTTAATTCTTTCCAATAAATCCCATTTGAATTCAATAGTCTTCGTCATAAAAGAGCCACCACAAGAAGCATCGAGCATGGTGCGATTGTTATCAGAAAGCCGAGCATATAAATTATGAATAATCATTTCTCTCAAGAGCTCATGATTGGGGCATGAATATAACATTGATTTAAGCCTCCCCCAAGCTTGAGCGATGCTTTCTCCTTCGCGAGGCCAAAAATTATATATATAATTGTGATCACGATGAACAAGATGCATAGGATAAAACTTCTGATGAATTCCAATTTCAATCGTTTGTAGTTCCATGACCCCGTATCATCACATAGCCTATACCATGTCAACGCATCTTCCTTCAAAGATAAAGGGAAGACCTTCTTCTTAATAACATCTCCGGGTACACCTGCAAGCTTAAATAATCCACAAACTTCATCGACGTATATTAGGTGCTCATCAGGATGCGTTGTTCTGTCTCCTGCAAAAGGACTAGCTAGCAGTTTTTCTATCATACCCGAAGGAATTTCAAAGTAGACATTTTCATTTTCAGTAGGTTCAGTGGGTTGAGGAGCAAGTCTTTGCTCTACTGGTCGGGGTGAAGATACCCCGAACAAGCCCCTTACAGGATTACTTTCCATAGTAACAAGTGACAGTAAATTTCAGCACACTATATAAATTTTTCCTTACCAAATTCAACCTACTAAAGGCGCTTCACTCCCCGGCAACGGCGCCAGAAAAGAGTCTTGATGACCCACAAGTATAGGGGATCTATCGTAGTCCTTTCAATAACTAAGAGTGTCGAACCCAACGAGGAGCATAAGGAAATGATAAGCAGTTTTCAGCAAGGTATTCTCTGCAAGCACTGAAATAATAGGTAACAGATAGTTTTGTGATAGGATAATTTGTAACGAGTAACAAGTAACAAAAGTAAATAAAGTGCAGCAAGGTGGCCCAATCATTTTTGTAGCAAAGGACAAGCCTGGACAAACTCTTATATGATGTAAAGTGCTCCCGAGGACACATGGGAATATCGTCAAGCTAGGTTTCATCACGTTCATATGATTCGCGTTCGGCACTTTGATAATTTGGTATGTGGGTGGACCAGTGCTTGGGTACTGCCCTTACTTGGACAAGCATCCCACTTATGATTAACCTCTATTGCAAGCATCCACAACTACAACAAAAGTATTAAGGTAAACCTAACCATAGCATGAAACATATGGATCCAAATCAGCTCCTTACGAAGCAACGCATAAACTAGGGTTTAAGCTTCTGTCACTCTAGCAACCCATAATATACTTATTACTTCCCAATGCCTTCCTCTAGCCCCAAATAATGGTGAAGTGTCATGTAGTCGACATTCACATAACACCACTATAGGAGAGACAACATACATCTCATCAAAATATCGAACGAATACCAAATTCACATGACTACTAATAGCAAGACTTCTCACATGTCCTCAGGAACAAATGTAACTACTCACAAAGCATATTCATGTTCATAATTAAAGGGGTATTAATATGCATATAGGATCTGAACATATGATCTTCCACCAAGTAAACCAACTAGCATCAACTACGAGTAATTAACACTACTAGCAACCCACAGGTACCAATCCCAGACTTGGAGACAAGAATTGTATACAAGAGATGAACTAGGGTTTTGAGAGGAGATGGTGCTGGTGAAGATGTTGATGGAGATTGCCCTCTCCCGATGAGAGGAGCGTTGGTGACGAGGATGGCAATGATTTCCCCCTCCCAGAGGGAAGTTTCCCCGGCAGAACAGCTTCGCCAGAGCCCTAGATTGGTTCTGCCAAGGTTCCGCCTCGTGGCGGTGGAGTCTCGTCCGGGAAGATGGATTATGATTTTTTCCTCATCGAAAGACTCCATATAGCAGAAGATGACCATCGGAGGGACACCAGGGGGGCACGAGGTAGGAGGGCACGCCCCCACCCTCATGGGCAGGGTGTGGCCCCCCTGGTGAACTTCTTGCACTCACTATTTTTTACATATTCTAAAAAGGCCTTCCGTGAAATTTCAGGACTTTTGGAGCTATGCAGAATAGGTCTCTAATATTTGCTCCTTTTCCAGCCCAGAATCCCAGCTGCCGGCATTCTCCCTCTTTATGTAAACCTTGTAAAATAAGAGAAAATGGGCATAAGTATTGTGACATAATGTGTAATAACAACCCATAATGCAATAAATATCGATATGAAAGCATGATGCAAAATGGACGTATCATCCACCTCCAGCTCCTTCACCTTGTCGGCGTGGACCAAGGCTTGGGCGTTGAGCGCCTCCTTGTGCCTCTGCTCCAGCTCCTGTGTCCGCTGCACCACGAGCTTCTCGACCTCCTCATCCTTGCCATGGAGTGTGGCGGCAAGCGCCGCCTCACGAGTGGCAAGGTCCTCCTCCTGGGAGTTCAGCTCGGCCTGGTGCTAGTGCCGAGCTGCCTCGTCCTTGGCAGCCTACTCCTTCGCCACCTCCTGAGCTTTCTCAATGTCGGCCTGCTTCAGGACAAGCTCCTGCTTGCGCTCAGCCAGCAGATCCTAGGCGGTCTTTAGTTCCTCACAGTCCCGGCGGAACCAAGCCTGCATCTTGGCGACGCGCTACTCGAGGTCCGCCTCCGCCTTGTCCGCCACTGCCATCCTGGACTTGGCCTTGTCCAAGCGGGTACAGTGAAGCGCCTGGAGCTTCTGGAAGTTGGCGCTCATGGCCTGGAGGAGCCGCTCTTCCTGGGAACCACCACCACCGGCACTCGGTTCGTCAACAACCTCAAGCCCGGCGGTGGCGAGCACCTCGTCATCAAACACCTCCCCCTCGATGGGCGCCATGGTGCTCGCCGTCCCTGGGAGGTGGATGAACATGTTGTCACTCACCTTCAGGTACTTGCCTAATCCAGAGGATACAGAGGAGGAAGGTTGGTCGTCAACCGCCCCCTCCTCGACAGCGGCCTTGCCGGTCTCCCCGGCCGGCCCCTTGGCGGCATCCTTAGCAGCACCCTCGGCGTCCACGGCCCCGGCATCCTTGGCGACCTCCTCAATGACGGTGTCAATGTCCTCCCGGTCCGCCGGGGAAGGGTCTGGATACCGAGGAGGGGGGTGAGGCGAAGCCAAGACCAAGGTTCGAAAAGAAGAAGCAAGAACAGGGACAGAAGGCAAATAACTCACCCGTGTCTGGCTGGGAAGAAGTGGCCCCCTCCTCGCCAATATTCGGTGCTGGGACGGAGCCACCAGCGCCCGGGTTCGCCTCCTCCTCCTCCATGCGCATGGGCTCGGTGCTTGGCACCCTTGCCAGGACGCCCCTCAGGGCGGTGTGGTTGATGGGGGCGGCATGTTGGGGGTGGCCCTTAGTGGCTCCTCCTGCTGCCATCCTCCTCCTGCAACCACGGCAAGGTTAGCGCCAAGGGATGTACCCCAGCACACGTTGATGGGGAGCGAGTAGTGGACTCATGTTGGGGGTTGCGCCGGGGGCTGCTATCCGGGCTGCTCTCCACCACTAGTGGTGTACTCGAGGTGCCTGCCGGGGGCTGGCCGCCCGTCAAGGCCCTGGCCCTCTTTGCCACCCTCTGGGCCAACGTCTCCACATCCCTGCAAAGATGAAAACAAGTCAAGGAAACCAGCGCGGTCTGAAGGAACGGAGATGATGAATGGCAAGAAGCTTACTCATCCTCTGTCTCCTCTTCCGCTGCCTTCATCTTCCTCCTTGGGCTGAGAGACCCAAGATCGAAGACGACCTCCGTGTCAACATCTGCGGGAGGAGGGGAAGGGGATGGAGTCCGGCGACGCTTGGACGAAGAAGAGGCAGTCGATTTCCTCTTTGCCACCGCAGCCGTCACCACCTTCTTCGCTGCTGTGGCCCTCGTCAGGCGCACGGAACCTCCCTGGACTTCTTGCCATGCACAATCCTGCTGGGTCGGACCGGCTCGCCAAAGCTGGTCCGCCACAGGACACGCCTTTTCCCGGTGGCCGGAGGGTCATCAGCCCTGGCCTCTTCCTCGGTGCCGGCGCTGCTGGCCTCCCCAGCAGACTCTGCCCACCTGGCAAGCTCCTCCTCTTCCATAGCCGCCTCGGCCTCTTCCTCCACATGGCCGACACTACCAGCTTCCCTTGCAAGTGCCGCCTTCGCCGCCCTGGCGGCGATGTAGTCTAGATCCTCTTTGGTGGTGTCCTTGATAAGCAGTGGCTCATCACGGACATACCTCTCCGATAGATTGTCGAAGAACTCCTGCACCTGCTCCTCCTCCGGCTCGACCCAACTTGAGTCAAGGCCGTGTGCATTAAAATCTGGCATCATGTCGATGATGTCAGTTTGGTGAGAGTTGTTGCTCAGCGAGACCACTCCCGCCGGCAACCCGAACAGAGGCCCCTTGACGGACTTGCCAGCCTTCGCGGCCTTGCCGGCTTTCTCAACCCTGCTGTCGTCACCCACATCGAGCTGGAAAAGCCGCTGACAAAAATGAGCGTGCCCCATCACCGTGAAGTTGTGCTTCAAGCCGGGGCGAAGCCTCATGATGTCGGCCGCGTTGCTCAAGAGCCAGGCCGGCCTCCCCTTGTTATGCAATGGGGCGATTCGGCGGCGGATGAAGTCGGCCCCAATCATCTCAAGGGTGAGCCCGGCCATAGTAAGGCGATGGATCCTGGTGGTAGCGATCGCGAGCTTCTTGTCATCGGCATCGACGTCGCTCCAGTCCTTGCGGCGGACTGGCGGGCTTTGATGAACTTGGCAGAACTCCTACGGATCCTCCTCCTCAATCCATAGCCACCGGCCCCGCCACTCCTCCCACCTCTCCTTCTGGGCACCCTCTAGATACGTGCCCTTCTCCTGGGTCCGTGGGATCTAGGTGACGCAGCCGAAGATGCCCCCCCCCCCGCCTGGATACGGGGAAAGAAATAGTGGCGGAAGAGCGTCGTGCTGGGAAGCATTCCGGCGAAGCCCTCGCAGAGGTGGGCAAAGAGGGCCATGCACGCCATGGTATTCGGCGTAAAATCAAGAAGATAGAAGCCGTAGGTGTGCATGACATCATTGAAAAAGTCGGAGAAAGGGGGCAAAGCCCGTAGGAGAAGTAGTCAACGAAGAAAGGGTACCGATTCGGGCCAGCCTGAGCAAAATCGGCAGGGATGATGTGCGTGGTCAGATGCCCCGTCGTCTTCGCCCCCCCCCCCCCCACAGAGGCATGAAGTAGTCCCTGAGGTGGACCGCATCAACCGTCGAGGGGAAGAAGGCAATATGCGTCCGAAGCGCCGCCGACTCGCTCTCCGGCATCTCCTTCTCCTCGATGTCCTTGGCTATTCCCTTCCCTTACTGGTTTTGGGTGCCATGGAGGCCGAGAAAAAGGTGAAGAATCTAGAGCGTTGGGAGATTTGGGGCAATGGGGGCGCGGCGGCGGCGAATAGAGGCGGAGGTTTCGGTGTTCTTCACTTGAGGAAGAAGGGGAGGGACGATGGTTCCGAAATTAGAGAGACGCGGAGGGTAAATGAGCAGCACGCCCACGGTTTTCCCTTTTTATGGGGAAGGCGTGGGCCGCCTCTTTACCATTTACTGCAAAGTGACGCATGAGGGCAGCAACTGCCCCCACGTCATGCATGACCCCCACGTCGCGCATTCAATGCGGGTCATGGAGAAGTGCAATGAACAGAGGAGTTACAGCAGTAAAACTCGGCCCCGCGTGCCCACGCACCATTTTGGGCCTAGCCCAACAACGCGTCGTGCTTATGTATGGCCCAGGCCTGGGGGCTTCTGTCGGTGCACAAAAGGAGGGGGTCCTATTTTGTACCCCTTTACTTGTGCACGGGCAATTGGAGCTGCGCCTGCGGCCTCACCCAGCGGGGCAGAGGAAGGAGGCAAGGCCGCAAGACAACCAGAACAACGCCAAGCCAAAGAGATGAAGAGCAGGAGGGCGAGGTGGACTCCCCCGGCAAGGCCCTTGCCGAGGCAGCCTCCGCAGGCCCGGCAAGAGCCTTGCCAGGGCAACTTGCCCGACACCAGCAGAGCCCCCACCCTTGAACCCACGGGTTCCAACATCACCGACCACCTTGGGACCGAGGCTCGGGAGGCACCTCCATGGTGGCATGCAAATTTTTTGTGGAAACCAGAAGCCCACAAGACTAGACGATGGCCAGAAGACAAGACAATCGCAAGCCCCTTACCGAGGATGCCCCCGAGGCCTCGACAAGGCTCCTTGCCAAAAACGCTCGCAAGGCCCCGGCAAGACTCTTGTCGAGGGCGCTCACAAGACCCCGGCAAGACCCTTGCCAGGAATATACACGGGACCACGACAAGACCTTGCCGCCCCATCACCGCCTAGCTTAGCAGCCAACCCACCAACAGAGGCTAGTACCCACATGGCAGTACGTGGCTCCTAGTCCAGCTAGTCAAGCACTTGCGTGGTGGCATGCAGATCTTCCTGAAGACCCTGCCACCACGCCATCTCAGCAGCCTGCCAGCTTACGTGGCGCTACATGCCTCATTGGCCTGGATGCGTGTCGGAGTGAGGCAGAGCGGTGACGGACAGGACGGGCCTCGTTGCCATCCCCAATAAAGCAACGGGACACCTAAGGAGCGCATTTAATGTGCCTTGTCCCGTAATGACAGGCGATAAGCTTGTGCACTGTATACCTTTCCACCTCCTGTGTGCCACTGTGGCGACCCCTTTTGACTATAAAAGGAGCCCGAGGCATACTGGAGAAGGATATCTTTTGGACTACGCATGCACCGCAGCTAGTTCGAAAGCTCAAGAACACTCAAATATACACCAAAGCGGGATTAGGGTATTACGCATCCTTGCGGCCCGAACCTGGGTAAACGGTCTTTGTGCTGGCTACTAGACCCGCTCTTTGCACAACCCCGACCCGCCAACCGTCGAAGGGATCCCAGTGATTCCGTAGGTGTCGTTTCCACCGACAGTGAGCCATGGATATAGCACTATAAGTGGAATAGAATGGTGGTTGTGGAGAAGACAAAATGGAGAAGATAGTCTCACTTCAACTAGGCGTATCAACGGGCTATGGAGATGCCCATCAATAGATATTAATGTGAGTGAGTAGGGATTGCCATGCAACAGATGCACTAGAGCTATAAATGTATGAAAGCTCAACAGAAGAAACTAAGTGGGTGTGCATCCAACTTGCTTGATCAAGAAGACCTAGGGCATTTTGAGGAAGCCCATCATTGGAATATACAAGCCAAGTTTTATAATGAAACATTCCCACTAGTATTTGAAAGTGACAACATAAGAGACTCTCTATCATGAAGATCATGGTGCTACTGTGAAGCACAAGTGTGCAAAAAGGATAGTAGCATTTCCCCTTCTCTCTTTTTCTCTCATTTTTTTATTTGGGCCTTTTCTCCTTTTTTATGGCCTCTTTTTATTTTATTTTATTTTTATTTTTCATCAGGAGTCTCATCCCCACTTGTGGGGGAATCATACTCTCCATCATTCTTTACTCACTGGGACAATGCTCTAACAATGATGATCATCACACTTTTATTTACTTACAACTCAAGAATTACAACTCGATACTTAGAACAAAATATGACTCTACGTGAATGCCTCCGACGGTGTACCGGGATGTGCAGTGAATCAAGAGTGACATGTATGGAAAATTATTAATGGTGGCTTTGCCACAAATACGATGTCAACTACATGATCATGCAAAGCAATATGACAATGATGGATCGTGTCATAATAAATGAAACGGTGGAAAGTTGCATGGCAATATATCTCGAAATGGCTGTGGAAATGCCATAATAGGTAGGTATGGTGGCTGTTTTGAGGAAGGTAAATGGTGGGTTTATGGTACCAGCGAAATTTGCGCGGTACTAGAGAGGCTAGCAACGGTGGAAGGGTGAGAGTGTGTATAATCCATGGACTCAACATTAGTCATAAAGAACTCACATACTTATTGCAAACATCTATTAGTTATCGAAACAAAGTACTACGCACATGCTCCTAGGGTGATAGATTGGTAGGAAAAGACCACCGCTCGTCCCCGACCGCCACTCATAAGGAAGACAATCAAAAAATAAATCATGCTCCGACTTCATCACATAACGGTTCACCATACGTGCATGCTACGGGAATCACAAACTTTAACACAGGTATCTCTCAAATTCACAACTACTCAAGTAGCATGACTCTAATATCACCATATTCATATCTCAAAACAATCATAAAGAATCAAACTTCTCATAGTATTCAATGCACTTTTTATGAAAGTTTTTTATCATACCCATCTTGAATGCCTATCATAATAGGACTAACTTCATAACCAAAGAAAAATACCATGATGTTCCAAAAGACTCTCAAAATATTATAAGTGAAGCATGAGCAATCAATAATTTCTACAAAATAAAACCACCACCGTGCTCTAAAAAGAAAATATAAGTGAAGCACTAGAGCAAAATTATCTAGCTCAAAAGATATAAGTGAAGCACGTAGAGTATTCTAATAAATTCCAATTCATGTGTGTCTCTCCCAAAAGGTGTGTACAGTAAGGATGATTGTGGTAAACTAAAAATCAAAGACACAAATCATACAAGACGCTCCAAGAAAAACACATATCATGTGGTGAATAAAAATATATCCTTAAGTAAAGTTACCGATAGACGAAGACGAAAGAGGGGATGCCTTCCGGGGCATATCCAAGCTTAGGCTTTTGGTTGTCCTTGTATTTTACCTTGGGGTGCCTTGGTCATCCCCAAGCTTAGGGTCTTGCCACTCCTTGTTCCAAAATCCATCAAATATTTACCCAAAACTTGAAAACTTCACAACACAAAACTCAACAGAAAATCTCATGAGCTCCGTTAGTATAAGAAAACAAATCGCCATTTAAGGTACTGTAATGAACTCATTATTTATTTATATTGGTGTTAAACTGTATTCCAACTTCTCTATGGTTCATACCCCCCGATACTAGCCATAGATTCATCAAAATAAGCAAACAACATACGAAAAACAGAATCTGTCAAAAACAGAACAGTCTGTAGTAATCTGTAGGTTTCGAATACTTCTATAACTCAAAACATCCTACCAAATTAGGGAGACTTAAATAATTTGTATATTGATCTACTGCAGTTGGAATTGGTATTTTATCGCTCCCTGGTTAAAAATGAAAATTATTCTTGTGAGCGCATACTTTCTGTTTTTTTCAGCAAGATCAAACAACAATCATCCAAGAAGATCCTAAAGGCTTTACTTGGCACAAACACTAATTAAAACATAAAAAACAATAATAACAGAGGATAGATTATTTATTTGTTACTTAACAGGAACAAAAATAAAATTGGGTTGCCTCCCAACAAGCGCTATCGTTTAACGCCCCTAGCTAGGCATAAAAACAAGAATAGATCTAGGTATTGTCATATTCGTTAGGAAATTCTTCAATTGAACACTTATAACCCTTAGGAATTTCCTTCTTTTTATTAATGATCAAACTCCTAGGCAAGAAATCAAGAAATTCATTTGTAGCAAAAGGTTCCTTAATGATAGTGAAAAAGTTTGGATGAACACTTATTGATTTGAGATCCGCATTTTCCTTACTAGAAGATTCACCCTTATTTTTTGGAACATACATAAACTTGGAAACTTTGGTAATAGGAGGGTTTGAAATGTTTCTTATGGCAGAAAAGGCAGACCCTAAGTTGGTAATATTATCATCAAGTTTATCAATTCTAGTGGAATCTTGATCTATCTTTTCATTAACTATGGGTTCTTTCTCTCGAAAAAATTTCAGAGTAACTCCTACCTTAGATCCATATTGAGTAATTTGATTGGGGATCTTGTTATCCAAATTCTCTATCAACTCTACCATGGCAACTTTATTTTCGATAATTTCAAGCCTTTGCATCACGTGTTCCAAAGTTAAAATAGTTCCATTAACCAAAAGAGGTGGTGGGCCAAACATATCTAACATAGCATTATAAGAATCAAAAGTGTGGCTACCCAAGGAATTTCCTCCGGTAATGGTATCAAGAATATATCTGTTTCAAGGAGTGGTGCCTACATAAAAATTGCGAAGAAGAACGGAAGTAGATTGCTTCCTAGTGGATCTATTCCGAGCATTGCAAATTCTATGACAAGCATCTTTTAAATTGTCTCCCTCCCTTCGTTTAAAATTTAAAACTTCATGATCGGGAGTACTAACAATGATAGGAGGACTATCCATAACAGCAAAATAAACGATCTAACACATGGACACGCAAGAATCAAGCAAAAAGAGACGAACGGAAAAAGGGCGAACGGAAAAGAGGCGAATAAAACGGTAAGGGTGAAGTGGGGGAGAGGCAAACAAGAGGCAAATGGTAAATAATGTAATGTGAGGGAAAAGAGTTTGTGATGGGTACTTGGTATGTCTTGACTTGTGCGTAGATCTCCCCGGCAACGATGCCAGAAATCCTTCTTGCTACCTCTTGAGCATGCGTTGGTTTTCCCTTGAAGAGGAAAGGGTGATGCAGCAAAGTAGCATAAGTATTTCCCTCAGATTTTGAGAACCAAGGTATCAATCCAGTAGGAGACTACACGCAAATCACCTAGTACCGGCACAAACAAATAAGTTGCAACCAACGCGATAAAGGGGTTGTCAATCCCTTCACGGCCACCTGCAAAAGTGAGATCCGATAAAGATAATAAGATAAATAATTTTTGTATTTTTGTGGTATAGATTGGAAAATAAAGATTGCAAAACAAATAGTAAACCAGGATTGTAAATTGGAAACTTATATGATGTAAAGTAGACCTGGGGGCCATAGGTTTCACTAGTGGCTTCTCTCAAGATAGCAAGTATTACGGTGGGTGAACAAATTACTCCCGAGCAATTGATAGAAAATCGCATAGTTATGATGATATCTAACGCAATGATCATGAATATAGGCATCACATCTGAGACAAGTAGACCAAAATGATTCTGCATCTACTACTATTACTCCACACATCGACCGCTATCCAGCATGCATCTAGAGTATTAAGTTCATAAGAACGGAGTAACGCTTTAGGCAAGAAGACATGATTTAGAGGGATAAACTCAAGCAATATGATATAAACCCCATCTTTTTATCCTCGATAGCAACAATACAATATGTGCCTTGCTTCCCCTGCTGTCACTGGGAAAGGACACCGCAAGATTGAACCCAAAGCTAAGCACTTCTCCCATTGCAAGAAACATCAATCTAGTAGGCCAAACCAAACCGATAATTCGAAGAGACTTGCAAAGATATCAAATCATGCATATTAGAATTCACAGAAGAATCAAATAATATTCATAGATAATCAAGTCATAAACCCACAATTCATCGGATCTCGGCAAACACACCGCAAAAAGAGTTACATCAAATAGATCTCCAAGAAGATCGAGGAGAACTTTGTATTGAGATCCAAAGAGAGAGAAGAAGCCATCTAGCTAATAACTATGGACCCAAAGGTCTGTGGTAAACTACTCACACATCATCGGAGAGGCAATGGTGTATATGTAGAAGCCCTCTGTGATCGAACCCCCCTCCGGTGGAGCGCCGGAAAAGGCCCCAAGATGGGATCTCACGGGTACAGATGGTTGCGGCGGTGGAAAAGGTGTTCTGTTGCTCTCCACGAAGGTTTTAGGGTATAATAGTATATATAGGCGAAAGAAATAGGTCAGTGGAGCTCTAAGGGGCCCACGAGGGTGGGGACGCGCCCACCCCCCTGGGGCACGCCCTCCTGCCTCGTGGCTCCCTCGCTGCTTCCTTGACGTCCACTCCAAGTCTCCTGGATCACGTTTGTTCCAAAAAAGATCCTCGCGAAGGTTTCATTCCGCTTGGATTCCGTTTGATATTCCTTTTCTACGTAACACGGAAATAGGCAAAAAAAACAGCAATTTGCACTGGGCCTTCGGTTAATAGGTTAGTCCCAAAAATAATATAAAAAGGTATATTAACATCCAAAACAGATAATATAATAGCATGGAACAATAAAAAATTATAAATACGTTGGAGACGTATCAAGCATCCCCAAGCTTAATTCCTGCTCGTCCTCGAGTAGGTAAATGATAAAAACAGAATTTTTTATGTGGAATGCTTCCTAACATAATTTTCAATGTAATTCTTTTATTGTGGCATAAATATTCAGATCCGAAAGATTCAAGATAAAAGTTTAATATAGACATAAAAATAATAATACTTCAAGCATACTAACTAAGCAATTATGTCTTCTCAAAATAACATGGCCAAAGAAAGCTATACCTAAAAAAACATATAGTTTGGCTATGCTCTATGTTCATCACACAAAATATTTAAAGCATGCACAACCCCGATGACAAGCCAACCAATTGTTTCATACTTTTTATGTTCTCAAAATTTTTCAATCTTCTCGCAATACATGAGCGTGAGCCAAGGATATAGCACTATAGGTGGAATAGAATGGTGGTTGTGGAGAAGATAAAATGGAGAAGATACTCTCACATCAACTAGGCATATCAACGGGCTATGGAGATGACCATTAATAGATATTAATGTGAGTGAGTAGGGATTGCCATGCAACGGATGCACTACAGCTATAAATGTATGAAAGCTCAACAGAAGAAACTAAGTGGGTGTGCATCCAACTTGCTTGCTCATGAAGACCTAAGGCATTTTGAGGAAGCCCATCATTGGAATATACAAGCCAAGTTTTATAATGAAAAATTCCCACTAGTATATGAAAATGACAACATAAGAGACTCTCTATCATGAAGATCATGGTGCTACTTTGAAGCACAACTGCGGAAAAAGGATAGTAGCAATTCCCCTTCTCTCTTTTTCTCTCATTTTTTTATTTGGGCCTTTTCTCCATTTTATGGCCTATTTTTCTATTATTTTCTTTTATTTTTTGTCTAGAGTCTCATCCTGACTTGTGGGGGAATCATAGTCTCCATCATTCTTTCCTCACTAGGACAATGCTCTAATAATGATGATCATCACACTTTTATTTACATACAACTCAAGAATTACAACTCGATACTTAGAACAAAATATGATTCTACGTGAATGCCTCCGGCGGTGTACCGGGATGTGCAATGAATCAAGAGTGACATGTATGGAAAATTATTAATAGTGGCTTTGCCACAAATACGATGTAAACTACATGATCATGCAAAGCAATATGACAATGATGGATCGTGTCATAATAAATGAAACGGTGGAAAGTTGCATGGCAATATATCTCGGAATGGATATGGAAATGCCATAATAGGTAGGTATGGTGGCTGTTTTGTGGAAGGTAAATGGTGGGTTTATGGTACCGTCGAAATTTGCGCGGTACTAGAGAGGCTAGCAATGGTGGAAGGGTGAGAGTGCGTATAATCCATGGACTCAACATTAGTCATAAAGAACTCACATACTTATTGCAAACATCTATTAGTTATCGAAACAAAGTACTACACGCATGCTCCTAGGGCGATAGATTGGTAGGAAAAGACCATCGCTCGTCCCCGACCGCCACTCATAAGGAAGACAATCAAAAAATAAATCATGCTCTGACTTCATCACATAACGGTTCACCATACATGCATGCTACGGGAATCACAAACATTAACACAAGTATCTCTCAAGTTCACAACTACTCGACTAGCATGACTCTGATGTCACCACCTTCATATCTCAAAATAGTCATAAAGAATCAAACTTCTCATAGTATTCAATGCATTTTTTATGAAAGTTTTTTATCATACCCATCTTGAGGCCTATCATGTTAGGACTAATTTCATAACCAAAGAAAATTACCATGATGTTCTAAAAGACTCTGAAAATAATATAAGTGAAGCATGAGAGATCAATAATTTCTACAAAACAAAACCACCACCGTGCTCTAAAAGGAAAATATAAGTGAAGCACTAGAGCAAAATTATCTAGCTCAAAAGATATAAGTGAAGCACATAGAGTATTCTAATAAATTCCAATTCATGTGTGTCTCTCCCAAAAGGTGTTTATAGCAAGGATAATTGTGGTTAACTAAAAATCAAAGACTCAAATCATACAAGACGCTCCAAGCAAAACATATAGCATCTGGTGAATAAAAATATAGCCTCAAGTAAAGTTACCGATAGACGAAGACGAAAGAGGGGATGCCTTCCGAGGCATACCCAAGCTTAGGCTTTTGTTGTCCTCAAATTTTACCTTAGGGTGCCTTGGGCATCCCGAAGCTTAGGGTCTTTCTACTCCTTGTTCCAAAATCCATCAAATCTTTACCCAAAAACTTGAAAACTTCACAACACAAAACTCAACAGAAAATCTCATGAGCTTTGTTAGTATAAGAAAACAAATCACCACTGAAGGTACTGTAATGAACTCATTCTTCATTTATATTGGTGTTAAACCTACTGTATTCCAACTTCTCTATGGTTCATACCCCCCGATACTAGCCATAGATTCATCAAAATAAGCAAACAACACACAAAAAACAGAATCTGTCAAAAACAGAACAGTCTGTAGTAACCTATAGGTTTCGAATACTTCTGTAACTCAAAAAATCCTACCAAATTAGGAAGACCTAAATAATTTGTATATTGATCTACTTCAGTTTGAATTGGTATTTTATCGCTCCCGGGTTGAAAATTAAAATTATTCTCGTTACCGCATACTTTCTGTTTTTTAAGCAAGATCGAACAACAATCATCCAAGAAGATCCTAAAGGCTTTACTTGGCACAAACACTAATTAAAACATAAAAACACAATCATAACAGAGGATATATGATTTATTTATTACTCCCTCCGTAAACTAATATAAGAGTGTTTAGAATACTAAAATAGTGATCTAAACGCTCTTATATTAGTTTACAGAGGGAGTACTAAACAGAAACAAAAAGCAAGGAACAAAAAATAAAATTGGGTTGCCTCCCAACAAGCGCTATCGTTTAACGCCCCTAGCTAGGCATAAAAACAAGAATAGATATAGGTATTGTCATCTTTGGTAGGCAATTCTTCAATTGAACACTTATAACCCTTAGGAATTTCCTTATTTTTATTAATTATCAAACTCCTAGGCAATAAATCAAGAAATTCATTCGTAGCAAAAGGTTCCTTAATGATAGTGAAAAAGTTGGGATGAACACTTATTGATTTGAGATTCGCATTTTCCTTACTAGAAGATTCACCCTTATTTTTAGGAACATACATAAACTTGGCAACTTTGGTAGTAGGAGGGTTTGAAGTGTTTCTTACAGCAGAAAAGGCAGACCCTAAGTTGGTAATAATATCCTCAAGTTTATCAATTCTACTAGAATCTTGATCTATCTTTTCATTAACTATGGGTTCTTTCTTTCGAAAAAAATTCAGAGTAACTCCTACCTTAGATCCATATTGAGTAATTTGATTGTGGATCTTTTTATCCAAATTCTAGATCAACTCTACCGTGGCAACTTTATTTTCGATAATTTCAAGCCTTTGCATCATGTGTTCCAAAGTTAAAATAGTTCCATTAACCAAAAGAGGTGGTGGGTCAAACATATCTAACATAGCATTATAAGAATCAAAAGTGTGGCTACCCAAGAAATTTCCTCCGGTAATGGTATCAAGAATATATATGTCCCAAGGGGTGGTGCCTACATAAAAATTGCGAAGAAGAACGGAAGTAGATTGCTTCCTAGTGGATCTATTCTAAGCATTGCAAATTCTATGCCAAGCATCTTTTATATTTTCTCCCTCCCTTTGTTTAAAATTAAGAACTTAATGATCGGGAGTACTAACAATGATAGGAGGACTAGCCATAACAGCAAAATAAATGATCTAACACACGGACACACGAGAAGCAAGCAAAAAGAGACGAACGGAAAAAGGGCGAACGAAAAATAGGTGAATAAAACGGCAAGGGTGAAGTGGGGGATAGGGAAACGAGAGGCAAATGGCAAATAAGGTAATGCGAGGGATGCGAGTTTGTGATGGGTACTTAGTATGTCTTGAGTTGTGCGTAGATCTCCCCGGCAACGGCGCCAAAAATCTTTCTTGCTACCTCTTGAGCATGCGTTGGTTTTCCCTTGAAGAGGAAAGGGTGATGCAGCAAAGTAGCGTAAGTATTTCCCTCGGTTTTTGAGAACTAAGGTACCAATCTAGTAGGAGACTACACGCAAATCACCTAGTACCTGCACAAACAAATAAGAACCTTGCAACCAAGTTTGGACTTCTTTGATCATTGAGCACGCAACACTGCATTGTCGGCGGTCTTGTCCAAGATCCTCATTGCAACAAACTCATCCAACACTTAACTTGAGGACAAGGCGTGAAAGTCCGGCCTTTGACGGATGACGGAGTACATGGCCTTATGGTAAGGCATCATGACCTTGAGAAACTTGCGCTTGATCCAATTGTCATATGTATCCTTGCTCCCATGATCTCGGAGTGAGATTGCGAGAGTAATTAACCTTCGATAGAGCTCTCGAGGTTCTTCATCTTCAATCATGGCAAACTCATCGGCTTCATCTTGCACCACTTCAAAGTTTGAGCGTTGAACGCTTGTGCTTCCCTTGTACAAGGAGACAACACGCCCACATGCTTCCTTGGCCACGGTGAAGGGTCGGAGATGCGCAATATCTTTGGGAGGAATGTCTTCTTGGAGAATGAAGAGAGCGGACTCATTGAATTGATGATCTGCGGCTTCTATAGGAGTGAAGTTGCTTGGATCGTGCGGGTAGAAACCTTGCTCAATAATTCTCCAAAGATTAGTAGAACTATGATTTAAATGACGTTTAAAGCGATACACCCAAGGGGCAAAATCCTCATTTTTCACAAGCTTAGGAGGACCAACATGATTCATATGCATGGAGGGAACCGGTCCTCCATAGGTAAGGGGAGGTTCAACATGGGAAAATATGCCACTCCCATTCTTACCACTAGACAAAGGAACTTGGTCACTACTAGCTTCCCCCTTATTGGAGTTAGCATCCATCACCTTGTTGGCGGGATCAACCACTTCCGACCGTGCGGTGGATAATTTAAGGCCTTCAAGAAACACCTTAAACATGCCTTTAACCTCGGTCATCATGGAGGTTTTCAATGTGTCCAAAGCCGCATTGAACTCCTCAAGAGAGACCGAGGACCCCCCATCGGTCGCAGGCAAGGAAGGACTCGCACCGGAGTAATCCTCCCCCGTCTGTGGTGCCAACCATACTCTTCGGATGACAAAGTCCTTAATAAATAGACGAGGCACTGATACCAATTGAAAGGATCGATATGGTTGACTAGAGGGGGTGAATAGGCAACTAACAATTTTTAGCTTTTCTTGACCAAATTAAACTTAGCATCAAAATAGGTTGTCTAGATGTGCAACTAGGTGAGAAACCTATATGATGCAACTACAACAAGCACACAAGCAAGCAAGGGATACAACACAATAAACGCTTGCACAAGAAAAGGTAAGAGATAACCAAGAGTGGAGCCAGTGGAGACGAGGATGTGTTACCTAAGTTCCTTCCCTTTGAGAGGAAGTACGTCTCCATTGGAGCAGTGTGGAGGCACAATGCTCCCCAAGAAGCCACTAGGGACACCGTATTCTCCTCACACCCTCACACAATGCAAGATGTCGTGATTCCACTATTAGTGCCCTTGAAGGCGGCGATCGAACCTTTACAAACAAGGTTGGGGCTATCTCCACAACTTAATTGGAGGCTCCCAATGACACCATGAAGCTTCACCACATTGGAATATGGCTCCGCGGTGACCTCAACCATCTAGGGTGCTCAAACATTCAAGAGTAACAAGATCCGCAAGGGATTAGTGGGGGAATAAAATTTCTCTTGGTGGAAGTGTAGATCGGGGCCTTCTCAATCAATCCCTAGAAAATCAACAAGTTTGATTGGCTAGGGAGAGAGATCGGGCGAAAATGGAGGTTTGAGCATCAATGGAGCTTGGGGAGGGGAGAGGTAGTCTTCTTGGAGAAGAAGACCCCCTTTATATAGTGGGGGGAAAGATCCAACCGTTATCCTCTCTCCCAGCCCGCGAGGCGCGGTACTACCACACAGAGCCGCGGTACTACTGCTAAGGGTTGCGGTACTACCGCTTGCGTGGTAGTGACCAGATGAGGGCCTATTGCACGGGGCAACAAGCAGTAGAACCACCGGAGCGGTACTACCGCATGCCCCTACGGTACTACCATAAGGCGGGCATCAATTGACACTGAAAAATGCACGAACGTAATAAATTACTTCCATAACAACTTCCGTTGAGGTTAGGTCAGTGCAAAAGTCCGCTACGGTAGTACCGGACAGCCGTCTCGGTACTACCGCGTAAGGGCGGATGTAAAAAATTACATCCGCGCCTACTTCCGCATGCATCAACGTCAGGGCTGGAGGAAGCGGTACTAGTGCTCACAGGGAGCGGTACTACCGCTCACAGGGAGCAGTACTACCGCTAGCCTCGGAAGCTTTAGCACTTGGCTGCCTTCATATCCCAGAGACATGGATAAACGGATGGTTCTCCATCGAAGCAAGGGAAATGTGGCGCAAAGGAACAGATGTGTACGTGTTGATTCCACCCTAACCTTTCCGAAGCGGACCCCCTCTTAATAGTACGGCTTTCCTACGACTCAAATCCACCAAAAAGAAACGTAGAGAACAGCCATCTTCGATAGGCTCTGAGGGGCACCGAATCTTCTTGTGCCTAGACATGAGATATCTGAAATGCTCAATGCACACGATTAGTCCACAAATGCATTGTCATCAATCACCAAAACCACTTAGGGAGAAATATGCCCTTACACCTTGCCTCTTGAGCAAACAAGTAGTTTGAGAGGTTATCATCGACAAATTGCTTTGAAGAGGATTGAAGCAAAGATATGCATAAATATATTTTCTAGATATTGAAATGGCGTGCATAGAAAAAACAAGGCAAAACATATAGTACCATCATATAGTTGGCTGATGTCTTCTTCATTGCGCAGACAAAGAGTTTGTTATTTTTCCTCGCTAGTTTCTTTATTCTAACAATATTTCTTAGTTTCTTAACTTGACTAATATTCATGGACATCTGGTATGTTCTACATGTGCAAACTGAGTTGAGCAACAGGTCTAAACCGTTGACACCAGGACCAATATGCAAGACCTAAATATTAGAATGTTTTCTATAATTTTGCAATAATGTGCTATAAGCCAAAAGACTATCTGGATGAATCCCGATACTCCTCCTAGGTTGGTCGTCGGCAGTACCCCACCACCCTACCGCCATCGATGCGGCGACTGAATGAAGCTAGAGGCGGAGAAAAATGCACAGTGTGGTCCATGGAGCCCGGACGACACAGCCGCGAGGGCCTAGGCTGGGCCCATGATGATGGTGGTGACAACCACGAAGGCACATTCATAATCGGGCTGTCGGCTGCAGTGTCAGGCCGCGGTGGCAGTGTCCTGAGGCACTTGCAGCAAAGGACACCACACGGTTCTCATGGTGTTGTAGGGCTAGGGCCTCCACTAGCGTGTTCACCTCCAGCTTGCATCATCATCGCCGCCTTCCATGTCACGCAAGGATGCATGCCGCCATCGCCGGGCGAGGTTGCCGCCGTGGGTTCACCGGAACAAGCTCTTTCTCTGCTCCCTCACACTATCCGTGGGTGACGAGGGGGGAATGGGGATAGGGAGAGGGGTGCGCCACTTTTGATCTGATGCATCGAGTGGACACACACGCATTCACTGCCGCCGCCATGGTCCTAGCGAACTCTCTTGTTTTTCTGATGTGGCCATTGGGGTTGCTTTAAGATTCGGGATTTGGATCAAAGGCGTGTGGGCAGTTCGCTGGAACCTGGCTGGTAGCTAATGGGCGCGAGTCAAGATTTCCTTAATTCATTTAAGGGAAACTCTCTGGTTCAACCGACCGATTTCCACCCAATTATCCGCCTCCTGTTCCATGCGACGCATATCTTGCATTGGGGCCACGAACCACTATAGCAAGTGGTTCCTTTTTCTCCTCATCTCCGCAAGGGATGGATAAGAAGGTCACAAGCGCCTGGGCGTGGGCGTTGTTGTCTTCGCAGACGCAGCATAGCCGTAGACGAGGTCGGGCACCGGTGTCACTTCTGTGGCCAGTCGATGTCTACTGGGCAGTCGTAGACAAGGTCAGGCGCGGGTGTCGTCTGCTGCGCAGCCGTAGATGAGGTCGGGCGCGGGCGCTGCTACGGTGCCGCTGCCTTCCTATGTGTCGGTGCCTGCTGGGCAGTCGTGCCCCCGCTGACTTCCTATGTGTCGTCCCCGACCATCACCGGCCGCCACCCTATTGCAATTGCAATGCCGGAGTTGCAAGCAACGACGATGAACAATACTTGTGCTCCTACGACATGAATCGGTAACATGTGGGGACATTTTTGCACACCATCTTCACTGCCAAATTTTCTACAACATTACCGGTGTTGCAATTTTTCCCACAACATCACTTATGCTGTAGAAAAGAAAGAACAAAAAATTATGTAACATTACCTATGTTGCAAAAGTCTTTCCGCAGCATCACCTATGTTGCAAAAAAGCGAAGCCCAAAAATATTTCTGCAACATGACATATGTTACAAATGTTTTCCGCAACACAACTTCTGTTACAAATATTTTTACAATAGTATCTATGTTGCAAATATTTTTGCAGCATCACCTATGATCTTTGTTGTAAAAAATGTTTCTATAACAAACTCTGTTGTAAATTAAATTCTATAGATGTTTCCGCAACATGATCTTTGTTGCACAAAAAATTCTATAACAAACTCTGTTGCAAAAAAATCTACAGACGTTTCTGCAACATGTTATGTGTTGCAGAGAATTCTACAACATAATCTATATTGAAAAACTTAAAATGCCCGCCAGACATTTGATGACATTGGTGTGAGGTTTTTTTTTCTTTGTGCAACAGGCCTCTTGTTGCCAAGGGAACGAGCTTTTAACGCCCATGGTGCGGCTATATCTCCCATGTGTCGAGGCACGACTTAGAGGCATAACCGCATGATGGTTTTGTCGCAAGAGGGGTAATCTTCACACAATCCCATGTACTGAATAAGAAAGGGATAAATAGTTTGCTTACAATCACCACGTCACAGAAATAACAAGTTAAGCATACATCATCCAGAGTACAATCAAGGTCCGACTATGGAACAAAAATAAAAGAAGATAACCCCAAATGCTAGATCACCGATCGTCCCAACTGGGCACCACTACTGATTATCCGGAAAAGACACATAACGACGACCAAGATCTTCTTCAAACTCCCACTTGAGCTCGGTTGCGTCACCTGCACTGGTATCATCGGCACGTGCAACTATTTTGGAAGTATCCGTGAGTCACGAGGACTCAACAATCTCAAAACGCTCGTGATCAAGACTATTTAAGCTTATGGGTAGGATGTGGTAATGAGGTGGAGTTGCAGCAAGCGCTAAGCATATATGGTGACTAACTTACGAGTACAAGAGTAAGATGAGAAACTATGCAACAGTCGTTAACTACAAGTGATCAAGAAGTGACCCTGAAACTACTTACGTTCATTCATAACCCAAACCGTGTTCACTTACCGGACTCTGCCGAAAAGGGACCATCACGGCTACACACGTGGTTGATTCATTTTAGTTAAGTTAAGTGTCAAGTTTTCTACAACCGGATATTAACAAATTCACATCTGCCACATAACCGCAGGCACGACTCTCGAAAGTTTATACCCTGCGGGGGTGTCCCAACTTAGCCCATCACAAGCTCTCACGATCAATGAAGGATATTCCTTCTCCCGAAATAACCCGATCAGACTCAGAATCCCGGTTACAAGACATTTCGACAATGGTAAAACAAGACCAGCAAGACCGCCCGATGTGCCGACAAATCTCGATAGGAGCTGCACATATCTCGTTCTCAGGGCACAACAGATGAACACTACATACAGCAACCGAAAACCCCGGGTGAGGGGGTGGCACCGCAAGTGCCTCTACGTTGGACCAACACTCAGAGGAGCACTGGCCCGGGGGGGTTAAAATAAAGATGACCCTCGGGAGCGCGACTCCCAAGGGAAATGGTATAGGTGGCAAATGTTACAACCAAGGATGGGCCTTGCTGGAGGAGTTTTATTCAAAGCGAACTGTCAAGGGGGTCCCATAACCCCAACCGTGTTAGGAACGTAAAATCAGGGAACATAACACCGGTATGACGGAAACTAGGGCGGCGAGATGGAACAAAACACCAGGAAAAAAGGCCAAGCCTTCCACCCTTTGCCAAGTATATAGATGCATTAATTAAATAAGAGATAATGTGATATCCCAACATATCCATGTTCCAACATGGAACAAACTGCACGGCACCTACAACTAGCAACGCTATAAGAGGGGTTGATCAAAATCGGTAACATAGCCATGCAACGGTTTGCTAGGAAGGTAGGTTAGAGGCTTGACATGGCAATATGGGAGGCATGATAAACAAGTGGTAGGTAGCGCGACATAGCGATAGAGCGAACAACTAGCAAGCAAAGATAGAAGTGATATCGAGGGTAATGGTCATCTTGCCTGAAATCCTGCTAGGAAGAAGAATGAGTCCATGAACTAGACGAACCAACGTAGTCGAACGGATCCTCACAAATGCAATGTTATCGGAACTAACACGAAGAAGAACCACCGGAAAGAAGCAAACAACATGGTAAACCAACAAGCATAATCATGGCATGATGCACAATCAAGTATGATGCATGTCCGATTTAAAGTGGCATGGCATGGCAAAGTGCAACAAACAATACTAGAAGTTAAGTGGAGCTTGATACAATATGCAACGAGTTGCATATTGACGAAACTTCACAACAATTATTCAGTTCTCTCCTGTTTAAACTACTCAACAATATTAAATGTTGTTAAACATGGCAAGAGGTGAAGCATATGTAAACTAAATATTTAGGCAAGTTTAAATGAGGCCGAAAATAACAACAACCATTCTGGAAAAACCACATGTGCATATCTAGAAATTTTTAAGCAAACAACAATTTAAATATTTTAAATGTTATTATTGTGATGCGGATGACATATGCTAGTTTTATGAAAATGTTAACGTGCGCATGTTACGAAGCATTTGTCATCGTGGCGGAAACGAAAGGGGTGCCACGGCAACGGCAACGGAAATGATTCCACGACAACATTCCGGTTTCGGTAACTCGATTGAGATGCCGGTGCAAAGGAAAGTGTGGATGTGCAGAACATGCTAGAGACGGTGGGGTGATCCCGGTCATCGGGTTCCCACGGATCGACGGCATGGCAAACGAGGAGGAACGTGCACGGAACAATTCGAACATGGTGCAAACATAGGGTGCATCTCAAAAAACACATGCATTCGTCCACGGGTCATCGTCTCGGCGGTTATACCTTCGAAGCGTGCCTTTTCGGAACGGATCAAGTTCGGAGCGGTGCAGAGGAAGTAGACGTTCTCGAGATGGTCGTAGTGGAAGTAGTCGTTCACGGAAGTCGTGGGAGTCGTGGTACATGTTCGAGAAGCCGTAGAGGTACGGGTCTTCGACAACGATCGTTGTACACGTTCAAATAGTAGTCATACACGTCGACGGTAGTGGTACATGGCGAGGAACTTGACGTCGATGATGCCTTCGAGGGTCGATGGTAGAGGTAGTTGTCGCATCACCGGGCGTAGTCGTACACTTGGTGTCCTTGGGGCATCGGCGATAGTCATACTCGAAGCAGTAATTGGAGAATCCTGGACGGTCTTGGCGGTCTCCGGTGGAGGTGTTTGTTCCTTTGACAAAGGAAAACAACGGCAGCAGAAGGCATCACAGGAGCTAACGGGTGCGGTTGCCTGCGGACGACAGGGATGGCCGGAGATGCAGCAGCAGAACCAAAACAACAACAACAACAACAACAACAACAACAACAACAACAACAACAACAACAACAACAACAACAACAACAACAGCAAAGAAGCCGCCGGCGGCTGGAGCAGATCAGGCACCGTGGTGCTACGCTCCATTGCGAGCACAAGCGAGGCAGAGGGAATCCAAGGGTTGTCGGCGTCGACCGGTGCTCCGGGAATGTTGAGGAGGCGCTGGCGCGTCGGGGAACTTGAAGGTCTAGGCCTCCGGGTAGCCGCGGAGGTCAGAGGGTGCGGCGACGGGGCCTTGCTGGTGGACGACCGGTGACGAAGGCTAGCCGGGGTGGTCGCCGGTAGCATTGGCGCGGTGGCGAGCTGGCGTAGCGGCGGAGGAGACGGCAGCGAGGCGCGGGGCGGAGGCAGAGGGGACGGGACGAGGCGCAGGTGAGGGAGCTGCTCGGCGGCGTTCGATTCTGGCGGGGTCGAGGGAGGAGCGGGCGGCGGCCTCCGGGCATCGCGAGGGAATGAGGAGGAGGGGTCGGGTCGAGGCACGAGGAGCTCCTCTTGTGTGCTGCGGCGCTGGAGGGAGAGAACGAGAGGAGGAGGTCAGGGGCTCGAGGCGTAGGGTTAGGAAGGAGGTTGGGCCTCAGAGATGGATGGACCGGCCTAGGAGTCAAGCCCAAGAGGCCAGTGGTGCAGGCCACCCCCCCTCTCTCTCTCTTAGCCTCTCTTTTCATAACAAAATACTAAAGAGAAAGAAAAGGGAAGAAAAGAAAAGGTTAGAGAAAGAGTTTGGGCAAGGGGATTATTTTCCCAGACTCACCAAAAATGAGCTTGATCCCGAAAAAATAGAAGTGGGCACGCGGTTGAAGTTGAATTCAAACTCATTCAAAAATAATTCCAAATGATTTGAATGGGAAGTGAGGTTAGGGAAGGTCCAAAAATGTTGAGACTTTTGGAGGATCCTCAAAAAATGGAGAAAGAATTATCGGCAAGGTTTGGAGATCAACTCGAAGCATAAAAAGGCATGGGGAATATTTGCAAGTGTGTTTATGGGTGATTCCAAAAAAATTGGAATATTTGATAATAGCTCCCTATTAATAGTAGGAGACTTTTATATGTTATAAAGAGAATTTCACCATGTGAATTTCCCTCGATTTAAATGGTCTAAGACCCATACAATTTATTTAGTTGAGTTTTTAAAACTAAATGACATGCTGACATGATGACATGATGCAATGCAAAAATAAATAGAGCAAGCACAAATGAAACACACGGAGGTCACGAAAATATGGAAGTCTTCTAGAGCGTCGGTCTTGGGGTGTCACAACTCTCCTCCACTTACAAGAGATCTCGACCCGAGATTTAAGGATGGCACCAAGGAGAAATGGAAGAGGAAGAGGTAAGACAAAGTTGTTTCTTTGACAAATGAGTGAAACCAATGAACCAATGAACGAGTGAAACCAATGAACCTTGAGAGGTTAAAAACTTGAAAGAAGGACACACAGAGTTAAACGGAATTGAGAGCACTCCGGTAGGAAAGAAAAACAAGGAACACCATGTGAATCTTGGAGGTTGCAGAGCTGTGAATGACGAGAACAAAGGACAAGAAGGAATTGAAACCACTCTGGTTGAAACGAGATAAACAAGGAACAAGGAAGAACAAATTCGAACATCACTCTGGTTGAAAAGAGATGCAAGACTTGATAAGATGAAAAGAACTTGAGCAGAGGACACAACACTCATGTTAAATGGATAAGCAAGAAAAATAACATGATATTTACAAAATGAAATGATGGGTCGAAGAGAGTAACATCACAATGCCTCTAGAACAAATGAGTGGAATGAAAAGAACGGATAAGAGAACATCAACTTCCACCATGACTGAACATGAAGGAGCCTTCCTACGAAGAAGGGTTGAACGGAGTTGTTGAAAAATCAACAACAAAAAGATATGGTTCCCGTGGATTTATGGAAAACATCTCAAAATTATGAGGTGACGACCAGCCACTAACGGAATCAATCAATTTGATTGAGAACACCAAAGAGATGAAAAACTTCTTCCACCAAGATGATAAAGAGATAACTTGGATCATTGTTAAGCACCACAATTAGCAACATTCCTTAGGGAAGGCTTTAGGTGTAATCTAACCCAAGATAACTCCAATGAAGAGATTGATGGGTTGCAAAGGATCTCCTGAACGAAGAGAAAATGATGGGTTTAAATATCTCATCCGTGACCACTTGCGAATCATGAAATACGAAGGGAAATTGTCAAGAATGACATAAGACCACCTTAAAAGATAATGTACAAAGAATTGCACTTCGGACGCAAGGTGAAGAATGCTTGAACTCCTCCAAAAAAGACATGTGTTGAGCACCCTTTTTAATTTTAAGTATAGCTTGGCGGATCATAACTGCGAGAGAAATCTTGAAGAACAATTGAAGAATGAAAAGAATCCTTGATGAACAACCATGTAGAGTCTCCATGAAGAACTCCGGTAATAAAAAAATGATCAAACGAAAGGAAAATTGAAAATAACTCCGGGATTAGCCTTGCAATGATTAGATGGAGCTTTGAAATGACATATTTGAAATAACTTGGAGCTCCGGAAAAGAAAAGATGAAGCATCTCGAACCAAGAAATGTGACATGATGAACCACTCTGGAAAGAAGAAACTAGATCACTTGAATGAAACAAAAATAAGAATTACATTAAACGTATCCTTCACCAATTTAAAATGATGACAAGCCACAGATTTGGCATACTACTTATTCTCGTAGAAAGGTTTAAGAGAGAGATAGCGTAAACTTGAGAAGGTCTTCAACGATCCACCGGTAGGATTGAAACAACGAATAAATAGATATTGTAACCAAGGAAGAGGAATCTTGAGCAAACCGCCGTAAGAATTGAAAATGAAATTAGCAACAACTGTCGCTACACCTATTCAATTGATGAAGGGATGCAGATAGTCTGGGCCTAATACCAAACAGACATCGCAGCCAAACCTAAACATCTAAGAACTAAGGTCCTAACCAGGACGCCTGCCGGGTATGGGGCACCTACCAGTCCGGCACACTCCTCAACCGGGACGCCTGCCGGGTATGAGGCCGCCGCAGCCACCTGCCACCAATCCATCTTCAAAGCTGTACTGTTGCATGTACCGTGCCAGGTCTATCTGCCATCGACGCCACCACGACGTCCGACAACCTCGTCCTCCTGCGCGAGTCCATCCTCCCACAGCGAACTCCGAATCTGCACTGCGCCACACCGTCAAGATCCGTCGCCATCAGTGTGTAGGATGAATCACCGCTCCACCAAAGAATCCGTCTTCTGGTCCCCCAATCACGTGTGTACCTCCAAGAATGACGCCCCCAAGGAAGGAACGACACCAAAGCGCCGCCGTCATCCAATCATCCGATCTAGGGTTCCCTCGGAGATAGCAGAGAGTGGCCTTGAACTTCTCCACGGCGATGCCTTCAAGAAAGGAACGACGCAGATAGCGCCGCCATCGCCGGCCTTAGCAGACGCCGAAGACAAGTTTTCACCCAGATCAGTTCGAAGGGATCCAACTTTCGTGCACGGGCCGCCGTCACCACCAGCACCACCAGGCAGAACCCTAGAGCACCGGCAGATCAGCGAGCCGCCGGCACCACCGCATTCAGATCACCGGCCACGCCGGGACGCCGCCATCCCCCGCGCCGTCCGGGTCAAAGAAGGAGTCACCGACCGCGCACAGGGACCACCGCCGCCTACACACGCCGGAGCGTCACCGAGAGCCCAGCGCCCGCCACCGCTTGCCGAGGGCCACCGCCGCGCGCCCCGAGCGGACTCCCACACACACCAGAAGAAACCGCGAGTGTGAGCCCTGCCGTCGCCCCAAGCCCACGCCGGCGCGCCCCTCCTCCAGCGTGCCGCCAAAAACCGCCGCGATCCGCCCGCGCCAGATCTAGCGAGTCATGGGAGAAGAGATCCCGCCGCCGCCGATGCCGACCGGGCTTTGCCCGGCGGCGGCGAGGAGGAGAGATCGGGGGAGGGACGAGGACGCGGCGGCGCTAGGGTTCCCCCCGGTCGCCGCGCAGGGGCGACCCGGGAGGAGTCGGGAGGAGATCATCTTTCCTTCTTGCTTTGACGTACGTACATCATTTCCTCTCATCTCAAGTACATATAGACAAAGCTACCTACGCGGCTACGCCCACTTCTTCCTCCCTCCTTCGTCTGCTTTACTGAAGTGGAGAAATGCATGTCTAGTAGTGATCGTTTCGTGTAAGTAGGCAGTATCCGTTTTGGGCATGCTGGCTACTTGAGGAACGCAGAGGCCCCTTACGTGTCGACCTCCCTGCGGTGTGTTTGCTGCGCGAAAGTGCCAGCTGAATTTCAACACAAGTCGGAACTCATGCCACACCTAGCAAGTGGATGCACAGAAGACGGCATGCACCTCGACACCGCAGGGAAGATCGTCGAAGGAGTGAGTTTGTATATGGTCAAACTTCTAAAGTTTCCCGGAAGATCGTCAAGGGGGTGATCATGAAAGGACGGAAGACCTCGTCTAGTAGTTTAGGCCAGGATTTTTAGTCCTCTCGCAGGGGTGGCCGTTTAGCAGGGTGCTGGCGCTTCATCTTTGAAGCCATGTCAACTGAAATATTCTAATGAAATTCGAGCTTTGATCATCATACACAGAAACTTGCAGGTATTGTCTTATTGTCTTGATCTAGCATCATGGAGAACGAATCATCTAGAGTTGGTTTTCCGGGCTCTGGTCTTTCTCGAGTTCGTTCACAACAAAGTTTGCCAGGCGGTAAAGGTTTTTCTTTCTTTCTCAAGTCATTACGCCTCTAAAACTTGTAAAAGTTGAAGATCTCCACAACAAAGCACAGGGTGTCTTGTAATTTTTATGTAAGTAGTCTCTCCCACTACGCACTTATTTCTATCTAGATAAAGCTTCTCCCACATAAAGACACATCGTCATACATGTCGATGCCATTAGTTTTAGATTTCTTGTACGGATGCAGAAACACAGTTCAAGCAAGTATAGAACACACGCACGAGACATGACATTATCATGGAGGCCGAATAATCTAGCTACTCCGTCTTGGAGGAACCAATGACTGCAACCTGAGCTTCAATGCAGCACTTTGTCTTCACGAGATAACCTTTTGAGGAGTCCTTGAAGTCTTCCAGCGATATGAACTTCTCCCATCCCCATGTCAAGGCGCGATTGTTGAACTGCAACCTGCCTAACCACCCCCCCCCCCCCCCCCCCAAAAAAAACCATGTTAATCAGGAAATATGATGATAAAAACTTGTTTTAGTATCTCAAATCTGGTCTATTGCGTGAAATTTCTGCTAAAGGGCAAACCTGATAATTTCATGTGCTTGCCAGTTTCCTGGTCTTTGATGCTTATGCTAACGTCTGCCAGGATCGCCGAGTCCTTATGGAATGTATCCGGCACCTTGGTGCTCAGGTACAGGGAGAGGTAGTTCCCATTCTTATCGGAACCAGATGGATAGAGTGATGGACCTGAAAATTGGAGAACACCACACGGTGTAATTCATCACTGATAAGTCGAACTCCAGCGTCTTTTTTTAAAAAAAAAAAAGAAGTATGGTAGCCTCTCTGTTCAAATGAAATTCAGACAATTCTGTATAAACCCAATAATTAAGAATTAATATTATTGGTCAAGTTACCATTTGTGTCCACAGAGCTCAAACTCTGGGGAGGTGCTCGGGTTCTTCAACACAAAGAAATCATCAATGTTCCAGGTGTAGATTTGCAGGTCACTGCAGATGTTGCTAATCTTCTGAACAAACAGTGTCTCTGACACATCGTTACCTTTAACAGCGACAACTTTAATGAACTGGATACCGAAAACACAGCTGTCTTTGACAAGGAATCCAGAGGATTGCTCCTTAAGCTTCGTGAGGGGGATCATGCATGGGCTCCCAGAGATTCTGCTTGTAGCCTGAAAATTGTGGCTCACTGCAAACAGAATATTCAAATGTAAGGCATAAACAGAGAAATGATGCTGTTCCTCTGGTAAAAAAACAGGTTATAATCTACACTATCAATCTAGTAGCCGACCAGTTGTGAAGCTTAAAGAACTACTATTTGCTAACCTACCTTGATGCTGTTCGTGGTGCTTTCCATGTGACTGGTCATATATCAAGAACTTGAAAGTTGCCTCCACGACTGTATGGGATCTCTCAGATACTTGAAACAGCACAAGCATAAGAGATACATATTCATTTTCGTCGCCACTCTTTCTGTCCCTTGGGTTCAGCATCAGGTGCCTGCAAATCAAGTCAAGAGACAGCAAACAAGTGAGAATGCATCAAGCTATCCACTCTGTTGGAATAGCTGAAAAAAATAGCAACTGTACCAGTTATGACCCCTGATCTCAAACACACTGGAGTTCGTCCATGATTTACCCTTATCAAGAAGCGATGAGAAACCATCGATCCTCCATTTGAAGGTAATCTCTGACCCGTTGGACTCCTGGCAACGCGCCTGGTTTGACTGGCCTACAAAACAACAATGCTTGCATCAGTAACAGCATGAAAAGATCACAATATATAGCAGCTCAAATTACAACAGCAGATCATGAGACGGAGAAGCACTCATGATTGATCCGTTAAATTAGTGCAGTTTTGTCAATTATCTGATTTTTGCCAAGAGTCTAAACCTTGTTTATAAGCTGAACAATCTAGTTGCAGTTCAAGCAAGAAGCAAAAAAAAGAAATCCTTACAGCCACGACAAACAACAATGCTTGCATCATTATGACGGCATCAAATGGTCACAATGTATAGCAGCTCAAATTATTATCACACGAGGGCCAGTAAGAAGCACAAAATAAACCCTTACTTGAACCAGTAACACATGAGTTGTCAATAAGTCTTGCCTCCTTGGATTTCAGACTCTGCCCGTGGTTTGAGCTGCCTGAAACGACAACAATCCTTGCATCAGTAATAGCACCAGAGGATCACAATAGAAGCTCAAATTACAACTACAGGCCGCAACCCGGGAGACAAATAGGCGACAATGATTGATCCGTTAGATTAGTGCAGTATTGTCAATGAATGCGATGTACTGTTGTTCTTCTAGCTTTGTACACACGAATATGATGAAGAATGGCAAATTTAGCTGTGCTAGAATTACTCAGCAAATGGGTTAAGATTTCTACTTGCTTCTTCCCGGGGACTTTGGACAGACGCAAACCTTTTTTTTTTTTGCGATCTTGGACTGAGGCAAACTGATGGAAGAAAGTCCAAGTAGTACTGGGAATTTCCTAACATACATATGATGGTTACTTTGGCTAAACAGGAGGTGAATGAAAAGGATGAACATCTTCTTTTGTTTTTTGTGAATGAGGATGAACATCTTCTTTGGTTGTCTTTCAGTAAAATAATTCAGTACTTAATATATGATTTTGTGAACAGTCTGAACCTTGTTTATAAGATGAACCATCTAGGCCAATTCAAGTAAGAGGCAGAAAAGAAAAAGGGACTTGAAAGAAATCCTTACAGCCACCAGAAAAAAGTGATGCTTGCACCAGTATCACAACAGATAACATGATATAGCAGTTCAAACAAATTATTATCACAAGTTGCCCAGTAAGAAGCAAAAGTAAGCTAGTTCAAAAGAAATCCTTACTGCTGGCGCCGGTAACACAGGAGTTGCCCATAGCTCTTGCACTTCCTCTCTCCAGGGATCCTCTGCAATCGAAATCAATCACAATGTCATTAATCAACAATATATACTCTCCGTTAAGAACATACAGATTTTACCCGCAAAAAAAGAAGAACATACAGAGTTGTGGCACTTTAGAAACGAACGAACATGACAATCTCAAAAGGCAGTGCAGATCTCAACCAAATAATTACCGCCAAAACGGGAAATGGAGATCAAGAGTACAGCCGAAAGAAGGAAATTGTACGTAATAAAGAGATGGCAAGCAAGCCTTCCAAAAAAATATGGCAAGTTCGCCTCTTTACTTTTCTTCTCCCAACCTCGCACTCACAGTATGAAATTAGATCTGTGCAATTAGAGACAAAAGAACATGGTAATCTTGGAAGGCAGTGAAGGCCTCAACCAAAATAACTGTTGGTGAACGGAGAGGACCGAAAAAGAAGATCAAGATAGAGCTCCACAAACCAAGCAGGCTGGAAAGAAATGGAGCGCCTCAATCTTGATCTGTAAAAAAAGCCGTATAAGAAAACGCAGGAGCTTGCGTTGGAAAACACCCAAAAAAACAGATTGCAAGTTCCCCCGTTCCATTTCGTTTCCCAGCTCACAGTAATAACGTACGTCGAAGTGACGAAAGGGGTGGCGGTCGGGGGTGGGGTCGGGGTCGGAGGCGGAGCGTACCTCTCGCAGACGACGCGGTGCCTTAGTTGTTGCAGACGAAGCAGCAAGGGTTTTATGGAGGTAGGGGTGGAAATTGGTAGCGGATAATCCGAAATATCCGATATTCGTATTCGAGAAAATGCCTATTCGTATCCGAAACATTCACATCCGGACCAAAATGGAAATGGAAATTATCCATATCCGAATTTATTAAAAAAATAAAAAATAAAATATGGTAAAAGATTTTGAGACAAATATGGATATGGAAGTGGATATATCCGTATCCGAATAAGATTATGGGAGGTAATTTTCAAAATTCTAGACCCAATATTCCAATTATCCAACATAAAAGCCAAATAAGTGGTCAAGTTTTACTATTTATATGATTAAACTTATAAATTATTATGCATTACAATAGTATTTATTAATAAACCTATTTATCATTGACTTATTGTATGTCACAAGTTGATTATTTCAGGTCACATAGGTATCGACTAATTTACTTAAGCAATATGTTAATATTATTCGTATCCGTTCCGAATCAAGAAAATATCTGATACGTATCCGTATTCGAATAATATTCGAGCCGCATCCGTATCCGATAACATCCGTATTCGGATTCGTATTCGTTTTGAAAATATGAAAATGAAAGTGGCAAGAGCACTATCCGATCCGCATTCGATCCGTTTCCACCCCTATATGGAGGTGATGGGGTCTGATTGGGCGGAGTCCGTGGGGCTCGGGCAGCTCAATTATGCTACACTTACGGAATGAATGCTACAGAGTACAGACACAAAGGTTACGCCGTTACGGGCAGGCTGCGTTGCGCTGCCATTCCGTGATTTTTCGTTGTGTCCCCGTAGTCCTGGCCATGGGCAGCCCGGCCCGGACGTCTCGAAAAAGCCCGACCCGGTTGGGCTGGGCCTAGGCCCGTCATATTCATCGTTTAAGGAAGACGCCCGGCCCGAGGCCCGGCGGGCTTTTAGCATGATGGGCCGGGCTCGAGCCTGATTTAGGCCCAACGGTCGGGTCGGGTCAGGTTCGAGCATGGGATTTTTGCATATGGCTTTGGTAGGCCCGGTCTGGCCCGATAGATGGCCAGGTATATGGGGCTGTTTTGTTGCTACCTTGAGAAAAATCTGCCTAGCCAGAGGGAAGCCGGACACTAGCCTGAACCTTGTTTGGTTGGCAGTCTGAGCACTCTTATAGCTAGCCTGACCTGAGTACACAGACACACAATTAGCCGGAGTCAGGCCATCAAAATCGGAGGCCTGAGCTTCAGGCACGCACATGCAAATATATTTTAATGGTTGATCAGTGTGCTTTAGTGGTTCACCCATAGTGCATGCAGCTAGCAATCATTGCACCTACCATTTTTTATTTTCTCAGGCTCAGGCACGAACCAAACAGCACTTGGTCGAAGCTGCCTAGTCGAGTTAAAAGCACAGCAATCTCAGGCTACACTCAGGCATGTAATTTTCTCAGGCATGGTGCTCAGGGCACCAACCAAACAGCCCCTATGTCCCCACGTCGTGATTTCGATCGAGCTAACCCAAAGGTGCCACATTTGTCCGTAAACTTCAATCCATAAGCAGGTGTCCGTAGCCGTTGCAACTATGGCCATAAGAGTATCTATAATAGACCCCTTAAAAACGGTCAAATTCGTAAAAAAAATAACGCATTTACAGTTTATGTCGTAAAAAGGGTACCTAGGAGATCTTGTAAAGTTCGATCGACCCTTAAGGGGTCTGCTAGAGATGCTTTAAGGCCAACTCCAACACACGACCCCAAACATACGTCATTTTATATGGATTTTGTCCGTTTGGGTGGGTTGAAGGCGCGCTGGCCAGCCGTGCCTGACCAAATCTGACTAGTGCACCAACCGGCCAGCGCATTTCGTCCGGGCGCCAAAACTATTTGCAAGAAAATAAAATCTAAAATTAGGGGTCGGGGCCATAGTCATGCCATCGGCCATAGTTCTTGCCAGCCAGAGTGCTAGCGGCCGGTATACATGCCAATCAACAAAAAATCGCCTCAAGTTCATTTCAACACACCTGTCAGCACACAAAAGCAGTCATAGTTTTTGCATCGCGGCCCTAGTTCATGCCTGCACACAATTCCGGCATACAAAATGATGGCGCTCTCGGCCATAGCTCAATCATCTAGCTCAAGCATCTCCTTTTGCTTCTTCTCACCGTGGCCTTCTCCTTGGGGACACCTTTGCTCAAGTCAAACGTCATGATCTCCACCTCCTTTGCCATGAAAGCGAGTGCAACCTCTTTTGCTTTGGTCTTTGCATTGTTCGCCTCAATCTCGAGCTTCTTGGTTTGGATGTTCACCTCGATCTCGAGTTTCTTCTTTTGTAACTCGATGTAAACCTTCATTCTCTTCTCTTCCTCTTGGTGCTTCCTCTCCTCCCTTGCTTACTTTTGGGTCATCATGCCTTGCAAAGACCAAAGCACGATGTAAATCGAATGTAAAACGAATGTCGCCACATCACGCTTCCCGTCCACCTTGGAGTTGGTCTTGCCCCTTGATCGCTTCTCCCCTTCTTCATGATCAACCACGGTCGTCGGCCCTCCATTCTTAATTTGGGCGGCATATTGCTCCTTGAACTTGGGGCAATTCCAAATGATCGTCCAATAATGAGTGAGGGTGAATGGCTTGTTTCTATGTTGTGCCTTGAAAGCTTCCAAAGTTCGGAATGTGTACAAATAAAAGTGATAGCCATAATGTAATAGTGAAGGGCACAATGCAACATACATGAAAGTGCATATGAACAAAGAGAACAAATTGTATACCATGTCGCTCACGCCTAGGCCACTCACGGGATGGCCTTGGATGCTCTCAAGGGCGGCACAAAACTTGTTGCATTCTTGTTGGATGAACCCCCACCTCTTTTGGATTGAATCGACGCAACGGTTGCTCGAAAACTTGTAGGGCGGTAACTTCTAAAGGAAATATGACCTAGAGGCAATAATAAAGTTGTTATTTTATATTTCCTTATTGATGATAAAGGCTTATTATTCATGCTAGAATTGTATTGGTCGCAGACTTAAATACATGTGTGAATACATAAACAAATATCATGTCCCTAGTAAGCCTCTACTAGACTAGCTCATTGATCAAAGATGGTTAAGATTTCCTAACCATAGACATGTGTTGTCATTTGATAACGAGATCACATCATTAGGATAATGATGTGATTGACAAGACCCATCCGTTAGCTTAGAAAATTGATCGTTCAATTTATTGCTATTGCTTTCTTAATGTCAAATACATATTCCTTCGACTATGAGATTATGCAACTCCCGGATACCGGAGGAATACCTTGTGTGCTATCAAACATCACAACATAATTGGGTGATCATAAAGATGCTCTACAGGTATCTCCGAAGGTGTTTCTTGAGTTCGCATAGATCAAGATTAGGATTTGTCGCTCCGAGTGTCGGAGAGGTATCTCTGGGCCCTCTCGGTAATACACATCATAAGAAGCCTTGCAAGAAAAGTGACTAAGGAGTTAGTTACGAGATGATGTATTAGAAAACGAGTAAAGAGACTTGCTGGCAAGGAGATTAAACTAGGTATGAAGATACTGACGATCGAATCTCGGGCAATTAACATACCGATGGACAAAGGGAATTACGTATGTTGTCATAAGGTTCGACCGATAAAGATCTTCGTAGAATATGTTGGAGCCAATATGGGAATCCAGGTTCCACTATTGGTTATTGACAGGAGAGGTGTCTCTGTCATGTCTACATAGTTCTCGAACCTATAGGGTCTGCACGCTTAACGTTCATTGACGATGTAGTGTTATATGAGTTATATGATTTGGTGACCGAATGTTGTTTGGAGTCCTGGATAAGATCACGGACATGACGAGGAGATCCAAAATGGTCCAGAGGTAAAGATTGATATATAGGACGATGATATTCGGACACCGGAAGAGTTTGGGAGTGCACCGGGTAGTCATTGGATCGCCGGAAGGGGTTCAGGACACCCCCGGTAGGTGTATGGGCCGAATGGGCCAAGGGGGGACAGACTAGCCCACAAGGGAGCTGGCGCGCCCCTCTCCCCGGCCGCCGACCCTAGGGAAGGAAAGGGGGGAGGGATAGCCCCTCCTGCCTTCCCCTTCTCATGGGAGAAAGGAAAGGGGGCACCTCCCTCCCCTGCCTTTCCCCGCTCACCTAATATGGAAAGGGGGCGCGGCTTGGGGAGGACCCTAGGTAGGATTCGGCCTACTTGGGGCGCCTCCTTGGCTGCTCCTCCGTCCCTCACCTATATATATGAGGGAGCGGGGTGCCACACATAACAACGACAATCTCTTAGCCGTGTGCGGCGCCCCCTCCATAGTTTCGCCCCTAGGTCATATTTTCGTAGTGCTTAGGCGAAGCCCTACGGAGATAGCATCACCACCACCGTTATCACGCCATCGTGCTGCCGGAACTCATCCACTACTTCACCGTCTTGCTGGATCAAGAAGCAGAGGACGTCACCGAGCTGAACGCGAAGGTGTCGTACATTCGGTACTTGATCGGTTAGATCACGAAGAAGTTCGACTACATCAATCACGTTAACAAACGCTTCCTCTTATGATCTACGAGGGTACCTAGACACATTCTCCCCTTGTCGTGGTTATAAGTCTGACAGTAAAGTAGGGGGTAGGAATGTAGAGGCAAGATCCTAGCTACGGTGAGATTGTGCACGCAAGATGTACGAGTTCAGGCCCTTCGCGGTGGAAGTAATAGCCCTATGTCTCGGTGCCCGAAGGCTCGGTCGATTGGATTATGTGTGAAGTTACAGGGGATGTGAACCCTTGTCCCAGTGGAGGGGGGCGGCTTATATAAAGTGCGCCAGGACCCCGTCCAACCCACGCTACAAGGGTTCAATGTACATAAAGAGGAGACATTACTGGTAACATCAGCATTAAAGTGATATAAATGACCCTTAAGACTACGGAGTGAACGCCTGACTGTTGCCACCCTGAGTGGCCTTTGATCTTCTACGCTCCGAGTGGTTTGTGATGTGGTCGAATGGAATTGGGTTATCCGAGTGGAACTCATGGTCGAGTGGGTTGCACCTTGAAGTAATTCCAGTCGGTAAAATTTGTTGTCTTTTGGATGTCTTTGACTATAGGGCAGTGTCCTTGGGAAGGGTGCTTAGATCAGGTCTATTGTCCTACGACAGGTACACGACACCGTCATTAGCCCCCGAATGGTTCTGGGTTCGAGTGGAAAATGAAGTTGACAATGGTTCTGATCCAACCTTTACGTTGCGGAAGCATATGAGTGGATTGGTAAACAATGCAACGGCTTCGACTTCATCTTCCAGTCGCCTTGAGCCATTCAGAAGTTATCGAGTGAAGTTTCTACGGATGAGTTTTGAATGTTAGTGTTGCACGAAATCTTCAGTGTGATTGACTGCTCTGCCATTCCCGGATCTGGCGGGATTCGAAATTTGGGGAAGTGCGCGGGACGGAGAGGGCCGTGGTAATCAAAGCAGAATAGGCAGGGGCTCCTCGATCTCCACGCCACCTTTTTCGCCACGTATTGCGCGTGCCTATTGTGGGATTTAACAGGATTGCCTGGGTCCACCGATCAGCCACTCGGGGAGCGGGGCCATAAAAGGCACTGAGGCCGCTGCCTTTGCACTGTGCGCTCCATTCTCATCCTCCTTCCTCTGCTCCCCATTGCTTCCGCCCCCGCTCTCGGCGCTGCCGCCCACCTCGAGCTCGCTCCACCGCAATGGGGAAGGACAAGACCGCCACTCTGGAGCGCGCGAAGAAAGCGAAGGCGTAGGCAAAGGGGAAGAAGATGAGCCGGGGCGAGTCGTCATCCAGGGCGACTGGATCCAGTCGACCATCGTGAAAGATGACATGGAGGATCTGGTTGACGGAGGGCTGATCGCCCACGAGTCCTGGCGGCTTCCGAGGGACGAGACCGAGCCGCGACCGCAAGAGGGTGAGTGCATACTACTCGCGACCCACGTTGACCGCGGTTTTTCTCTGCCCCCATCCTTTCTTCCGAGGTTTTCTGAATTTCTTTGGAGCTCAACTTCATCACTTTTCCCCCAACACTATCACATACCTCGCTGCCTATGTATCTATGTGCGAGAACTTTCTGGGTTGTCGACCACACTGGGGCCTCTTCAAACATATTTTCACCTGCCGCTCTCAGTCGGTTAAAAAGGCCAATCCGAGTGATGAGAGGACACACGTGATTCAGATGTGTGGGGGATTAGGGATTCAGATGAGGAATAAAATCACTTTCCCTGCCATGATTCTTCCCGAGTCTGTTAGGGGGTGGCAGTCGACCTGGTTCTATTGTAAAGATGAACCGAGTCCTGGCCAGTCGACTAGTCTTCCTCCATATTCCACTGAGCGAGTAGAGAAGCCTTCTTCGTTGAGAGTGACTCCAGAGGAGAAATAGGAGGTTGCTATGCTGGCCAAGCGAGTGGTCCAACTTGTCCGTGATGGCGTGACTGGTATGGATTTGCTAGAAGCTTTTCTGAGTCGACGCATTCAGTCGCTCCAAGCTCATGACCACCCAACGTGGTTGTACTCGGGTGTTGAGGATAGCACTCGGATCCACCCGGAGGAAGTCAGTGAAGAGACGGTGGAGCTGTGGTTACACGGCATCACTGGGAATAAAGACAACCCCAGGGGGTCCAGAAGGGTTCCTCCACTCGACAACACCACTGAGCCTGACAAGGTTTGATTCTTTCCTTCCGGGTGTATTTTGCTCTGATATGTGTTAGCTTTTGAAAGTGACTAATATCCACTCAACTCTATCCTTTGCAGATCTTCACTGAACTGTACTCGATGCCCAATGGAGAGCAAGAGCAAGAGGGAGAGGCGAGCGGGGCTGACAGTGGTGACTGGCACTCGGACAAAGGAGGAGACAAGGTGAGTGAGGACTCGAGCAGTGGCGAGGAGGTGCGCACAGCGGCCATCGCGCCATGGACCGCCATAAGCTCCTGGCGGCGGGGGGAGGGGGATTTGGAGGCATGAGGATGTTTCGCAGGCGCAATTTAAGCAATCAGTCCGGGGACGTGATAGAGATTGGTGGGTTACCTGATTGGATCGATCCGAGCAAAACATAGATGTGGTTGAAGCTGTGGTTGCGGCGGCAGCGGTTTGAGATGTCGGTAGGGGGAGGCGCGAGGGAGGGGGGATACTGAGGGGAAGGGGATGTGGTTGGAGGAATAAATTCTGAAATCGCGCGCCAAATGAAAATTTCGGAGCGAAACTTGAAACTTGGGCGGGGGAAACACACAACGCACATGAAGAGCGTAAAATACTCGTGTGTGAGAAAAAAAAGTTGGCAGATCCCGTCTCCAAAAAATGTACACGTGTACTTGATTTTTTCAGTCAATGGTACGCCTGGTTTATTAGGAAACATCACACAGGTAACTGACTTATGGGTCATTAACGCAAAAAATACGCAGATAGGTACTGCATAGAAACCGTGTGTTTTGTGATCTTCTAATGATTAACGCAAAAAACGCACATGGGCACACATGCTAATCAACACTCAAAGCCCTCAAAGGATGCTCTTACTGACATTGTATGTTAATACTACAGACTTAAAATACTAGTGGTAGTTTGCTCTAATACTACAAACTTAAACTACTTCTCACATGCTGCCATCGGGGCATGCTGGCCAAACGCCAGCGTTCTCCTCCCCGGCCTTGTATGTGGCAGCCCACCGTGCTTCTATCTCCGCCAAGCTCTCCTCACCACGGCGTGCATCCTCTTTTTTCTTGTGGCGGCGGGACTCTCTTTTATTGACTTCTTTCTGCATTTTCCGCTCCTTCTGTGCGGCTTTGGCCGCCTCTAGATCCACCACCCATTCGGCCATGGCAGCCTCAAAGTCTCCCCATGTAACTGTCTGGCCGCCGACTCTCTTTTCTTGACTGCTTTCTGCCTTTTTCGCTCCTTCTATGTGGCTTTGGCCGCCTCTAGATCCACCACCCATTCGGCCATGGCAGCCTTAAAGTCCGCCCATGTAACTGTCTGCCGCTGGCGGCGATGAACTCGGCATGGTGAGATGCCATCGTTTCCTTACCATGTATGCGGTCGCGGGCGGCGAGGAACGCGGCGCGGCGGGATGCCATCGCTTCCTTACCAGTTACTGTGCGCCATGGTGCCATGGACGACGCCTGGAGAGAGCTCTGGGACGGAGGGGCTGGGCCGCCGTACAGTGCGATGGTATTCAAGAGCTCAACGACAAACGACAATAGAAATTTCGCTTCTCTTACAATTTTGCTCGTTCATTATCGCACACGGTTTATCTCCACCGCTTCCGGAAACAGTGTGCGCTGAGCCTATTGTGTGTTGCGTTATGATTAGCCGGAACCCCAGCCACGCAGATCGCGCGTGTGCACCATAGGATGTGCCGCGATCGAATGGCAACCCATGTCCCTCACATCACACTCGTGCACCTGTAGCTGGATTGGATTTATATGCTCTAAATGCCTAGAAAATTCATATAATCCCCTAAATATGGTAAATGAGCCTGGAAAAATGCCAAATTTGAACACGGTGATTTGCAGGGTGTATGTTCGTCGTAGAAAAAAAACTCTAGGGCAATGAACGAACAAAATTTGAATTCCCCTTCAATCTTGGGGATTTCCCTATCGAAAGCATGTAACTTCCTCGGTGATGGTTCGATTTATGAAGGGTCTGCATGACGACATAAGCCAAACCTTCTCAAATTTTTACCAGAGCATGGTGAGGTCAAACAATGGCACCATGCCAGGCGTCAAGTTTTTAAGCATTTATTTCATTTTTTCTATAGTTGGAAACCCAACAAACAAACATTTGTGGTTGACTATTGCCACACATTTCATCGAAATATCTGTCAATTCCTTGTAAAAGGCATGGGAATTTACTAAATGGCACAAGCATGGTTTTCTAGGCCGTTCTTCTGGACCCTTTCATGCACCGATTGTTTGAACTTGAATTATGCACATTAATGCCTAGGAAATGCACATAATCTCATAAATATGGCAAACGAACCCGAGAAAGTGCCAAATTTGAACATGGTGATTTGCAGGTTGTATGTTCATCGTAGAAAAGTTGTCGTGGACAAAGGACAAAGGAAATTTGGACCCCCCCTTCAATCTTGGTGATTTCCCCCTCGAAACCATGAAACTTCCTCGGTGATGGTTCGATTTATGAAAGGCGCACATCATGACATAAGGAAAACATTCTCCAAATTTTACCAAGGCATGGTGAAGCCATACCATGGCACCACGCAAGGCATCATGTTTTTCCAACCATGTGTTTCGTTTTTTGTATAGTTGTTAACCGAGTAAAGGACGCATTTATGGTTGACTATTGCCACACATTTCCTTGAAATATCTGCCCATTCCTTGTAAAAGACATGGGAATGTACTAAATGACACGAGCATGGTTTTCCAGACCATTCTTGTGCACCTTTTCATGCACCGATTGTTAGAATTTTAATTATGTCCATTAATGCCTAGAAAATGCACATAATCCCCTAAATATGGTAAATGAACCCGGGATAATGTCAAATTTGAACACATTGCATTTGAGGTGGTATCTTGATCGTTGGAAAAAACCGAATGAGAAACTAGGATGGAAATTTGGATTCCCCTTCAATCTTGGGGATTTCCCTCTCGAAAGCATGGAACTTCCTCGTTGATGGTTCGATTTATGAAGGGCGTGCATGACGACATAAGCCAAACCTTCTCAAATTTTTACCAGGGCATGGTGAGGTCATACCATGGCACCATGCCAGGCGTCATGTTTTTAAGCATTTATTTCATTTTCTCTATAGTTGAAAACCCAACAAACAAACATTTGTGGTTGACTATTGCCACACATTTCATCGAAATATCTATCCATTCCTTGTAAAAGGCATGAGAATCTACTATATCTAAATAGGAGCACCCCACTACATGATTTCTCTTAACATGCAGGCTATCCACATCATCCTGCCATATCATCAGTTCTCCACCAATGGAACCGTACTTGAGACATGCAGGCTATCCCATCTTAACCAACGCGATCATAATCTCCAGTAGACCACGCATGCAAGATAATTAGCAATAGAAAATGTCTATTACTACTATACTCTGCATGCAAACAATCAATACGCGCATGCAGTCGTTTCACGGACAGATATCAATGTAGAATCGTAAAGTATCTTGCTAGCTATTAACACGGAATGTGAAAAGGACAGTGCTTTGATTGATTGATACTCTAGGACGGTTCCTTCACCTCGGGAATAAATCTCCAGTCATTCCTAAACAAAATCTCGACTAGTTGTTCTCATCTTTCCAGTGCCGTCTCTCTCTCTTCTCCATCTTGGGCCGCCGCCGGCCATGGGTCTATCGCCATCGGAGACCCACGCACTGCTGCCATAATACTGATTGTTTGGGCCACGCCGCTACCACGAACACGGCGACCAATGTCCTTCTGGGCAGTCATGTCTCTAATGAGCACCACTGCACTACTTCCTCAACAAGTCACTAACCCTGTTCGAGATGTTCCAGCTCGCGGGAGGTGCTCTCTGCAAGAAAGGCCCCCTCATGATGGTGCTCACAGACTAGTACGTGGTCATCGAGCACTTCTGCAGCGCGCTTAGATCTCCACGGCACGGACGCCGGCGCCAGGAACACCTATGCATGGGCGACGGCAGGTGCGAGTGCCCGGCCAACCAAATAGTATGTACTGATTTTATGCTTCAATGAAATAGGTTCGGGTTTTCTACTTTTCTTACCTTTTTGCTCATCTGCTCATGTATTTTTATGCAATGGAGAGCATACTGATTTCTTATACCAATATATAGGGTGCATGCCAGAATTCAATTTGGGTTCTGTAAATACTAACATGATTTCCACGGAGATTATCTTTATATCTTTCTAATTGACTTGCAGGCAGAGCTAGTAGTGCTTGATCGGTACACTTTATTTGCAATGGTGTAACTATACACTAAGTCACTAACCCTTTTTATATGATATGTTTTTATACTCATATACAGCATTAATTTTTTTCTGTCATACGATGTAGTTTGCCAGACGTTTCTGCAGTGGAGTAGCTTCAGTCATTCATGCACCTACATGTGTGTAATCTGGATTATATATGTTTAAATTTTTTCTTCAAAACTATAATCTTCATTTTGAGTGACACCATTAGTTCAAAGCCAAAATCTGTCTCACCACTTTTATACGCCTTTGGAAATTGTGATAGGATTAGTGCAAATACTTTTGCCTCTCTTAAATCTTGATAGCTCTGTTAAATCACCACATTAGTTCTAATGATGACCAGCAACATATTACTGCAGAAATTACTCACGTTACTGAACAATCTTGCATTACTACACCCGTGAAGCATCACTCTGATTGTACCTTGCATCCTTATAGTTGGTCAACAAACGCAGCTGCTATGAAAGAACTGTATCATCGAATTTGTGTAGTCTGTGCATGATATTGCTATGCTTAGGTAGTTGGTGGTTTCTACTCGCTAATACTCTGCCCATTGCAAGTAGAAAACAATAAAACATGCATTTGAGGTCTTAATGTTTGTGATTCTGAACCTTCATATTTTTCTATAATTATATTACCTTTTAGATTTAGAGATTGCTCCCCCTTCATATTTTCTCATTATAGTCACTTTCTACAAATTCCCGCTGCAACGCGCGGGGTGTCATCTAGTTTATTAAATGGCACGAGCATGGTTTTCTAGGCCGTTCTTGTGAACCCTTTCATACACCTATTGTCTGAACTTAAATTATGCGCACTATGCCTAGGAAATGCACATAATCCCCTAAATATGGCAAATGAACCCAGAAAAGTGCCAAATTTGAACGCGGTGATTTGCAGGTTGTATGTTCATCATAGAAAAAAACTCGTGGATAAAGAACAAAGGAAAGTTGGACTCCCCCTTCAATCTTGGTGATTTCCCCCTTGAAACCATGAAACTTCTTTGGTGATGGTTCGTTTTATGAAAGGCGTGCATGACAACATTTTTACCAGGGCACGGTGAGGTCATACCATTGCACCACACCAGGCGTCATGTTTTCCAAGCATGTATTTCATTTTTGTATAGTTGTTAACCCAGTAAACGATGCGTTTATGGTTGACTATTGCCATACATTTCCTTGAAATATCTGCCCATTCCTTGTAAAAGGCATGAGAATGTACTAAATAGCACGAGCATGATTTTCAAGACTGTTCTTGTGCACCTTTTCATGCAACGATTGTTCGAATTTGAATTATGTGCATAATTAATGCCTAGAAAATGCACATACTCCCCTAAATATGGTAAATGAGTTTGAAAAATGTCAAATTTGAACACGTTGCATTTGAGGCAGTATGTTGATCGCTGGAAAAAAACTGAATGACAAACTAGGACGGGAATTTGGATTCCCCTTCAATCTTGGTGATTTCCCTCTCGAAAGCATTGAGCTTCTTCGGTGATGGTTCGATTTATGAAGGGCGTGCATGACGACATCAATCAAACCTTCCCAGCTTTTGACCAGGGCACGATGAGGCCATACCATGGCACCATGCCAGCCGTCATGTTTTTCAAGCACATATTTCATTGTTCCATAGTTGATAACCCAGTAAATGACGCGTTTGTGGTTGACTATTGCCATGCATTCTGCGTTTCTCCTCCGACAGTCGGCGAAGGGGTTGTTTGACTGGCTTTGCGTCTTCTCTAACGTGTAATTTGTGCTCGGCGAATTCCTTCGGGACACCCGGCATGTCCTTAGGGGACCATGCAAAGATGTCCCGATTCTCACGGAGGAAATTGGCGAGCTCGCCTTCCTATTTGCTGTTTAGGTTTGCCCCGATGACGGCAAACCTCTTTGGGTGCTCGGGGTCAAGAGGTATCTTCTTCGTCTCCTTGGCTGGCTGGAAAGATCCTTGAGCATCATGCTCGTTGGGATCGGGGGACACGGCCGACTGCTTGCCGGCTATGGCCATGACTCGGTCCAACATCTTCTTTTCTTCGGCAATCACAAGGGACTCGGCCAGCCGGCTGCTGGCTGCTACGCATTCAGAGGACTTCTTGTAGTCGCCGGCTACGGTGATGACGCCTTTGGTGCTTGGTATCTTCATCTTGAGGTATGCATAGTGGGGAACTGTCATGAATTTGGCCAAGGCAGGTCGGCCAAGCAACGCGTGGTAGGGGCTCTCCAGGTCCACCACTTCAAACCATATTGCTTCCCGGCGGAAATGCTCCTTGTCCCCAAAGAGTACATCAATCTTGATCTTGCCAATGGGGGCACAGGACAGGCCGGGTACGATGCCATGGAACACTGTCCGAGTTGGCGTGAGTTGCTTCGTCTTGACATTTAGCTTCTCCAGGGTGTCACGGTACAGGATGTTAATGCTGCTCCTGCCGTCTATCAGCATGCGGGAGAAGCGGGCAGCGCGTCTGTCCGTCGCGAGGGTGGCTTCCAGGACCAACGCATAAGAGCCGGGAGACGGCATCACCTCTCGATGTTCGGCCCGGCTCCAGCTGATGGGTTTTTCTGACCAATGCATGTGTCCGGCGGGGTGGGCAGTGACCACGCTGACTTCCTGGTTCTCTCGGCGTTTGCTGCGCCGGTCTTCGGGCTGGCTTGTAAAGACGATGTAGGTTGCTTGCTCGTCGGGGAATTCGTCGTGCACGGCTCCGACTGCGGGCCGAGCGGCCGGAGGCGGCGGAGCCGGAGGCGGCGGGCCGGCAGGCGGAGGCGGCGCGAGCCCTTCGCCTTTGGAGATTCAAGTGAGCCAATGGCACTTCCGGGTTGTGTGGTTGGACGGCTTCGCGCCGCTATGGAATTTGCATGGGGCGTCGAGAGTTTGCTCGTAGGAGAAGGCCGGCTGCCAAGCTGGCCGGCCGCCCTTGGGCTTCTTGGGTGCGGGTCGCCCTTCAGGCAGCGCGTCTTCGACTGTGGCCACCTGCCGACTGGCGGGAGGCGGCGCGGGGCCCTTGCGCTTGTGGTCGTTCGAGTGTGGGCGTCGGTCGGAATCCCCAGCCGGCGTCTTGGGCGCCGGGTTGAGTACTTTTCCGGACGTGTCTACCCGAAGCTCGGTCTTCATTGAGGAGTCGGTGGTGGCGTACTTGTCCGCTATGTCCAGAAGCTCGTCGAGGGTAGTTGGCTCGTCGCAGAGAAGCTTGTGCTTGAGGAGGGTACCTTCTCGGCACCCGGCGGTGAAGTATTCGATGGCTTGCACCTTGTGCACCCCCTCGCAAGAGTTGCGGAGCTCGGCCCAACGCGTGAGGTAGTCGCGAGTGGACTCGGCTGGGCCGTGTACGCACAGGGAGAGCTGCCTGGGCTTGGGGCCCGCTTGTAGGTGCTGGTGAAGTTGCGGATGAAAGCTTCGGTGAAATCTAGCCAGCTGTTGATGCTGAGAGGCTTGAGGCTATTGAGCCAGGTCCGCCCCGTGCCTTGCAGCACGAGGGGCACGTACTTCACGGCAACGCGCCGGTTGCCGTTGGCTATGCTGACCGCTGTGGAGTAGTCGATCAACCAATCTTCCGGCTTCACGGAGCCGTTGTACTTGGGCGTGTCTCTTGGGAGCGAGAACCCTTTGGGGAAAGGTTCGTCGCGGATGCGGGGGCCGAAACAAGGCGGGCCGACATCGTCTTCTTCTTCCAGCGCTAGGGATCGCGCAAGACGGTCGATCCGATGGCGGGCGTCGTTCTTGCCGACTCCTTCGCGGCGACCTAGTCGGCCGCTGAGAGTCGGGTGCGCCACTGGCGGCGGGGTGGGATATCTCTCTCCACGGGGTCGAGGCGGAGGCGGGTTGCCCCGCCATTCCATGGCTCAGGGATGGCCGTCCGCGTCTCGCTCGATGGAGATTCGGGTCCGGCTTCGGCTGGCAGCTGGCTCTTTCTCGCGCCGTGCGCGGTCTCTGCCCGCAGTCAGCGTCCGGGACGTCGCACCATGATCTCGGCGCGGGGGAGGGCTTTCCGCGCGGGCGTCGGCTTTGTGCCGCTGCGCGGCTGCACCGATCAGCTGCTGGATGCGCCGGGTCATGTGGGGGAGTTCTTCGGCCTCCAAGCCGTCCAACTCGTCCACGGCCGCCTGGGCGGCATGCAAGTTCTCGAGTGGAGTGGCATAGACCGGGCTGTCAACTCCCAGCACGTCGGCGATGACGGCGCCGTGTTGCTTGACAATGCCGGCCTGGCTTGGCCCGCCAGGGGCCGGCATACCGAAGGCGGCGCGGTCAGCTTCGCGCTGGTAGGCCTCAGTGAGGCGTCCCATGGAAGCCAGCCTCCGGCCCTCTGCGAGGAGGGCGAGGCGGCGAGCCTCCAGTGCTTCAGCGTCGGCATCGGCCGGAAGGGGGATGGACAAGTCGTGGACCGCCGCGTGTGGGGCGTCGTGGGCGCTCTCGTCAGCAGCGCCGTCGTGGCCGATGACCATCACCTTGGTGGCGACAGCATCGCAGCTATCGGCTCGGGGAAGCGGGTCATTGTAGATCGCGACGTTGGTGGGGAAGGTGTCGAAGGAGGCCGTGCCGGAGTCGACAGGCATCGGGTCGGTGGAGCTACCCGACTCCAGATCCACAGCGGGCTCGCTGGAGACATGGAGCTGGTCGAGGAGGTTGGCGAGGTGGTCGGTGCCCGCATCGGGGGTGAGCTCGTCGGAGATGAGGGTTTCGTCGAGGAGATTGGCGAGGCTGCTCGCCGCGCAGATGCTGGTGACGCCTTGCAGCGCGTCGTGGCAAGCGCCATCGGGCGTGCCGGGCTGGCTACGCTCGCGGGGGAGGAAGAGGGTTCCCGTCCAGAACAGGTTTCCGGACAACGGTGCACCTGGCCCCATGGTGGGCGCCAAATGTCGGGTGGTAGGTGCGACATATGCCAACGGGTGGCTTATCATTGTGGGAGTCAGTAAGACATCGCCGGTGCCTGGAAACGGGATGAGGCGAAGGCATGCACGCCAGCGAATCTTACCCAGCTTCGGGGCTCTCCGTGGAGATAACACCCCTACTGCTGCTCTGCGGGGTCTCCGCATGATCACTAGATGGACAAGTAGCTACACAATGCTCCTTGAGCTGTTTGGTGGGAGGAGGAAGAAGGGCACGGCTAGCTTGCTTCTTCTCCTTGTGTGGTGTCTAAAACTAGCTGGGGGTCCAACCCTTTGCATGGGTGTCCCGGGGGGTTTATATAGGCCTACCCCCGGGGGGTACAATGGTAATCCGGCTGGGCGTGGGGCCCAGCCGTCTGTGTCTTCGCTCTCCGGCTTCTGTGCCGGCCGCTGGGGCCCGCCGGCTGGTGGGTCCTGCCGGCTGCCGGCTCCCTGGTCGATAGGCAGGCCCCACTGTCCATGGCCTTGTCGGTGGCTGGTTACTGTTTCTCAATCTTGGTGACGAGGGCTTCGCCGAGGTAAGCATGGCTACAGTGCTGCCGTCCGGCGGGTGGCCACTGTAGCCTCACCGCGTCTTGTCTCCTTAATAGGGTGTCTCCTTCGAGGGGGTGGCAAGCCGGCTGCAGAGAGCCGGCTCCGTCTCGGGCCGACTGGGGGAGGCCAGGCCGCCTTCAGTTGTCTCTCTGCCTGAAGGGGCCCACCGCCCGTGGCCGTACTGGTAATACGTCGTGGATGACACCAGGGTCAGTGTGGCAACAGTGCCGCGCCGTACGGGTCATGGCCACCTGTACGGCGCACTGTGCCAGGCACGCTCCGGGATTTGGGGGTGGAAGGCTTCACTGTAGCCACGCCTCGTCTCATCGCCGCTAGGTGGATGCAAACTTTGAGGGTACGGTCTCGACCGCTTATGGGAGCCGGCCTCCTCGCGGCCGACTTCTCGAAGTCGGCCCTCCCATGGCTTTCTTCATGAGGGCTAAAGTCGGGCCGCCTTCCAATAGCCGTCCTGGGAGACAGCCGGCCAGGGGAAGGCGGCCCCATGTCTTGGATTCCTGAGAGCCGGACGGGCTCGTAATTTTTTCAGAAGGGCCAGGGGAAGCCGGCTAGGCTACCCATGGCTATTTACTCTGACAACTTTGCTTTCATCTATATATATGGATCTATTCTATCAGTTACTCCCATATTTGCATCTAGCTTTGTTATTTCAATATATCTAATTTATGATCTTAATTTTCATTTCAAGCAGCACATCCCTTGCTTTGCAAGAACAGGAGTAGAAGGAAATCTTGGGCTTTACTTTGGTGATGACTCCCAGGATGTCATATTGACAACACAACATGGATTTACAATGACGGTTAGCGTAAAACTTGATAAAGATGGTCACTCCTATTTTAATGCAGACCTTTGGAGAAAAATGTCTAAGTGTTATGAACTGAAAGCTGGCAATAAAATTCTAGTGCGTGCACCACAGCCTAATCTAATTAACATGGATGTTTACTTCCTCAACGTCATCAGCCGATCAAAGTCTGATCGAGATTAGTGTCCTTTCAACTTTCTCCATGCTGTCATATTACTATTTAAGCAACCAATTGATCACTATTTAAGCAACCAATTGTGATATCATATTCTGACTCCGTTCCTAGGCAGTAATAAATTCTATTTACCAGTTTATGCGCACTATATATTCTTCTGCCATGTTCTGAATAAATAATACCTTTCCACCTTTTAAGCAGGACATGTTGGATGCATAGTGAACGATCTGTATGTTACTAAGCATACCAAATTTCACTGGAAGGACTTGAAGCATGTCATAAAATTTGTTGATAGTCTGACAGAGATAGCACAGTGTATGAACGCTAGATTTTGGATGGGATTAATTAGACCTATGGTGCACACACTAAACAAGACCAATTGTATGCACAAAACGCTGGTAAAAAGTCTTATTTTAATGTTGATGCTCATAAACTATATATATCTTCAACGATATGTTACAATTGTTTTTTATTCTACATGTCAACAGAAATTGCCCCCTGTAGCAGTTCCTGGATCGATTTCCCGGTGTGGTCGAATTACACTTGTGCGTACTAATAACGCCAAAGTGATTGCTAGGTACTGCATTTCCCGCAGAAATGGAACCATTCAAATTAACAAGTTCTCGCTTCTCGTGGCAATGCATCCGTACTGGAAAATTGCAGACACTATTCTACTCATGCTCTACTAAGGCACAGGAGGTCTCTTCCTTTTCATTGACGAGATGCCAAGTCGCCGTGATCAAGCTGCTTTTAGTGGATAGTTGTGGTTGTTGGCCCTCAGCCTCATAAAATGTGCTAGCTGTTACTATATATGTTAAGTATGTAGATATGGACCATATGATTATTGGCCCTTAGCCTCTTAAAATGTGATAGTTGTTACTATGTTAAATATGTAAATATTGACCATATGGTTGTCAAAACCGTGTTACGAAGATCCTCTTTTTGTCGAATAGTGTAACCACTATATATATGTTACTCAAATGTTGTTACCCAAGTTCATAAATTTTCATGGAAAGTATTAGTATCGTACATAGTTCATTGACTTTAAGCATGTGCCCGATGTCCAGAAGGGATTTGCATATTAACTGTCCATATTGCAAATTCACACACATGTTAACATAAGAAAACGTATGTGTAACATACTAATCATCGCACACGAGTACTCGCAAATGCATCGTGTGCGATACTCCGCCACCGCAAGCAACTAGTTTGCATTTTTCAAAGTTTTTTGTACACACAGAATCGCACACGAAGTAACTGCATTGACCGTTTGTGTTGTAATTTCTCATCGCAAACAGTTCATCCGAGTCGGCTGTTTGCCACGTATCACACACATCTTGTTTACACGACTCGTTTGTGTTCTTTTGGCTGTTCGCAAACAGTTCATCCATGTGAAGTGTATGCCGCATATCACACACATCCTGTTAAGTTGAACCATTTCTGTTGTGTTCCCTAATCGAAAACAATTCGCCTGAGTCTTGCATCGCAAACAGGTCGAATGCATTAACTGTGTGTCCTGCATCGCACACACATTGTTATGGCTGCCCATTTTTGTTGTTCTGCCTCATCGCAGGCAGTTTGAATGGATTAACCGTGTGTCCTGCATCGCACACGCAACTAAAATCTGAACCGTGTTTGATGGCTCCGCCATTGCAAACGTTTTGCACCTTTTTGATGGTTTTTTACACCACCATTTGCGATTATTGCATTGCACACAGTTTCGGCAAAGGGTCTCTGATTGTAGTGCCGCGTTAGCAGTATCCTGCAGTAGTGACAATTTCTGCAGAATAATGGATTATAGAATATAAGAAGAGGCACGGATGTAATTTGCATCACCTATGTAAGCCTGAGGAGTATCATTTGCAGGGGCAGCTTGTTAATTGGAGTCAAGTGGAACGTGCACTCCGGGAACTTGTCGTTCAGGTGGAAACAGTTCTTTATGACTATAAATTGTGTAAACTTGATCATCAACAGTGCGTCAACGGGGTTAAAATGATTGGCCGAGGAAGCACGGCAAATTGACTGAATTCATACACCACGCCCTCATGTAGCATGTTGATAACCCACAAGTATAGGGGATCAATTGTAGCCTCTTTCGATAAGTAAGTGTGTCGAACCCAACAAGGAGCTAAAGGTAGAACATATATTCCCTCAAGTTCTATCGACCACCAATACAACTCTATGCATGCTTAACGTTCGCTTTACCTAGAACAAGTATGAAACTAGAAATACTTTGTAGGTGTTGTTGTATAGATTTGTAAGATAATAAAGAACGCGTAAATAAAAAGTAGGGGCTGTTTAGATGAAGACACAACGAAGTTAGTTTTAGTAGAGAGCTTGTTGTCACACAAGAAATTTATTTGTCCCTAGGCAATCGATAACTAGACCGGTAATCACTATTGCAATTTTATTTGAGGGAGAGGCATAAGCTAACATACTTTATCTTCTTGGATCATATGCACTTATGATTGGAACTCTAGCAAGCACCCGCAACTGCTAAAGATCATTAAGGTAAAACCCAACCATAGCATTATAAGGCATCAAGTCTTCTTTACTCCCATATGCAGACAACCTACTTACTCGGGTCTGTGCTTCTCTCACTCACGCCACCCACCATAAGCGAATCATGAACATATTGCAAACCTTACAGCGGGGATCCCTCATGCTTGCGCGACACGGCATAGGAAAGCACCAATAATAAAACATGCAACTCAAACCAATCACGATCATCAATTAACCCATAGGACAAAACGGATCTACTCAAACATCATAGGATAGCCATACATCATTGGGACATAATGTATAGCGTTGAGCATCATGTTTAAGTAGAGATTACAACGGGTAAAAGAGGGGTTACACCGCTACATATAGGGGGGGAGAGTTGGTGATGATGGCAGTGAAGTTGTTGGTGTAGATCGTTGTCGCGACGATGGCCCCAGCGGTGTTCCGGCGCCACCGGGAGAGAGGGGGAGAGAGCCCCCCCTTGTTCTTCTTCTTCCTTGACCTTCTCCCTAGATGGGAGAAGGGTTTCCACTCTAGTCCTGGGCCTCCATTGCATGGGAGGGGCGAGAGCCCCTCCGAGATTGGATATGTTTCTCTGTCTCTCTCTGTTTCTGCGTTCCCTGATTCTGCCCTTTCACCGTTTCTTAAATTCCTGGAGATCCGTAACTCCGATTGGGCTGAATTTTGGAAACGATTTTTATCCGGATATTGGCCTTCTTGCGCCGAAAGAAGGGCACCAACCGCCTTACGGGGTGGCCACGAGGGTCATGGGCGCGCCCCCTGCCTCGTTGGCCCCTCGAGCATCGTCTCGCGTTGATTTCAATTCCCAAAATTCACATATATTCCAAAAAATCTCCGTCAGTTTTTATCCCGTTTGGACTCCGTTTGATATGAATTTTCCGCGAAACAAAAAACATGCAACAAATAGGAACTGGCACTGGGCACTAGATCAATATGTTAGTCCCAAAAATAGTATAGAAAGTTGCCAAAATTATATGAAAGTTGTAGAATATTGGCATGGAACAATCAAAAACTATAGATACGACGGAGACGTATCAGCATACCCAAGCTTAATTCCTGCTCGTCCTCGAGTAGGTAAATGATAAAAAAGATAATTTTTGATGTGGAATGCTACCTAGCATAATCTTGATCATGTAATCTAATCATGGCATGAATATTAAGACACGAGTGATTCAAAGCAATAGTCTATCATTTGACATTAAGACAATAATACTTCAAGCATACTAATAAAGCAATCATGCCTTTTCAAAATAACATGGCCAAAGAAACTTATCCCTACAAAATCATATGATCTGGCTATGCTCCATCTTCACTACACAAAATATTCAAATCATGCACAACCTTGATGACAAGCCAAGCAATTGTTTCATACTTGTGACGTTCTCAAACATTTTCAACTTTCACACAATACATGAGTGTGAGCCATGGATATAGCACTATATGTGGAATAGAATATGATGGTGGAGGTTGTGTGGAGAAGGCAAAAAGGAGAAAGTCTCACATCGATGCGGCTAATCAACGGGCTATGGAGATGCCCATCAATTGATGTCAATGTGAGGAGTAGGGATTTCCATGCAATGGATGCACTAAGAGCTATAAGTGTATGAAAGCTCAAACTGGAAACTAAGTGGGTGTGCATCCAACTTGCTTGCTCATGAAGACCTCGGGCATTTGAGGAAGCCCATCATCGGAATATACAAGCCAAGTTCTAAAATGAAAATTCCCACTAGTATATGAAAGTGATAACTCAAGAGACTCTCTATATGAAGAACATGGTGCTACTCTGAAGCACAAGTGTGGTAAAAGGATAGTAACATTGTCCCTTCTCTCTTTTCTCTCATTTTTTATTTTTTTTCTCTTTTTTTTCTTTTTTTGTAGGCTTCTTTGGCCTCTCTCTCTTTTTTTTGGGGGGGGGGGCTTCTTTGGCCACTTTTATTTTGATAACCTCACATGGGAATATGTTCTAATAATGATGATCATCACACTTTTATTTACTTACAACTCAATATTACAACTTGATACTAGAACAAAATATGACTCTATATGAATGTCTCCGGCGGTGTACCGGGATGTGCAATGATCTAGCGTAGAAATGACATAAAAAATGGACAAGCCATGAAAACATCATGCTACATATCTTACGATCATGAAAAGCAATATAACAATGAATGCTCAAGTCATGTATATGATGATGATGGAAGTTGCATGGCAATATATTTTGGAATGTCTATGGAAATGCCATAATAGGTAGGTATGGTGGCTGTTTTGAGGAAGATATAAGGAGGCTTATGTGTGATAGAGTGTATCATATCACGGGGTTTGGATGCACCGGTGAAGTTTGCACCGACTCTCAAGGTGAGAAAGGGCAATGCACGGTACCGAAGAGGCTAGCAATGATGGAAGGGTGAGAGTGCGTATAATCCATGGACTCAACATTAGTCATAAAGAACTCACATACTTATTGCAAAAATCTATTAGTCATCGAAACAAAGTACTACGTGCATGCTCCTAGGGGGATAGATTGGTAGGAAAAGACCATCGCTCGTCCCCGACCGCCACTCATAAGGAAGGCAATCAATAAATAAATCATGCTCCGACTTCATCACATAACGGTTCACCATAGGTGCATGCTGCGGGAATCACAAACTTCAACACAAGTATTTCTACAATCCACAACTACCCACTAGCATGACTCTAATATCACTACCTTTATATCGCAAAACTATTACAAGGAATCAAACATATCATATTCAGTGATCTACAAGTTTTATGTAGGATTTTATGACTAACCATGTGAATGACCAGTTCCTGTCATCTCTCTAAATAGATATAAGTGAAGCAAGAGAGTTTAATTCTTTCTACAAAAGATATGCCCACGCTCTAACAAATATAAGTGAAGCAAAAGAGCATTCTACAAATGGCGGTTTTCTATGTGAAGAGAAACAGGCAATCCAAACTTCAAAAGATATAAGTGAAGCACATGAAGCATTCTATAAAGCCATACTCAAAAGATATAAGTGAAGTGCAATGAGCATTCTATAAATCAACCAAGGACTATCTCATACCAGCATGGTGCATCAAAGAAAAGTGAAAACTAAATGCAAAAGACGCTCCAAGATTTACGCATATCATGTGACGAATAAAAATATAGCTCCAAGTAAAATTACCGATGATTGTTAGAAGAAAGAGGGGATGCCTTCCGGGGCATCCCCAAGCTTGGTTGCTTGGGAGTCCTTGAATATTTCCTTGGGGTGCCTCGGGCATCCCCAAGCTTAGGCTCTTGCCACTCCTTATTCCTTCATCCATCGTGATCTCTCCCAAAACTTGAAAACTTCAATCACACAAAACTTAACAAAAAGTTCGGTAAGATCCGTTAGTATAATAAAGCAAATCACTACTCTAAGTACTGTTTCAAACCAATTCATATTTTGTTTTTGCATTGTAGATACTGTAATATAACTTTTCCATGGATTAATCCACTAATAGAAATTGATAGTTTCATCAAAACAGGCAAACTATGCATCAAAAACAGAATCTGTCTTAAACAGGACAGTCTGTAGTAATCTGAACATTCACCATACTTATGCTACTCCCAAAATTCTTAAAAAATTAGGAAAAATAAAAAATTGTATATAAAGACAGTGCAAAAAGTTTCAGAACCGTTTGATGTTCCAGTAAAAAAATGTAAAATTGCGCACTACAGCCAAAGTTTCTGTTCTACACCGCACAAACCAACAAGCAATGTAAACATCCTAAAGGAAAATCTTGGCACATTATTTTTATAATACAATGTAATTGTACAAGGGGATAATTATTTTTTTTGAAAAGTTTCTGTAATCAAGATTCACAAAGTTTCCATGAGCATGAATAAAGTTCAAGGAGCTCCCCCACTTCAACAATGCTTGTCTCTCTCACTTTCACTTTCGTTTTTGAAAAGTTTTGGGTTCCCCTCTTTATTTATTTTTTTGTTTTTAAACTATATAAAATCACTCAACAGAAATAAATGACTCTCTAAAACTTCTGGGTTGTCTCCCTGGCAGCGCTTTCTTTAAAGCCATTAAGCTAGGCATAAGGTGCTCAAGTAATGAATCCACCCGGATCCCAAGGTATATCAAAGCCAATTTTAATTAACAATGATTTGTGATTTAGTAGTGCGTAGAAAGCAACATATATCATGTAATGACAAAGTCTAACTCTCTTCCTATGCATCGGCATGTTATAAAACAACAATTCATGCACACATAGTAAAGGCCAATGCATAGTATAAACAGTTTCTTGCAATTTTATCATATTGGAAACATGGAGAGGCGAAGATGTAGTTCCTCTCTCATAATAATTGCAAGTAGGAGCAGCAAGCACATGCATATTATATCTATCAAAAGCATCATGTGTAGTAGTGAAACGCGACCCATCAACATAATCCTTAATAAGGGCAAACTTCTCCGATATAGTATAGTCGGGAGAATTCAAATAGATAATAGGACTATCATGCGTGGGTGCAATAGCAACAATTTCATGTTTAACATAAGGAACTATAGCAAGTTCATCTCCATAAGCATAATTCATATTGGCATCTTGGCCACAAGCCTAGGAAGCATCATCAAAAAGGGATATTTCAAAAGAATCAATGGGATCATAACAATCATCATAGCAATCATCCTTCGGTAAGCACAAAGGGAAATTAAACAATGTATGAGTTGAAGAGTTACTCTCATTAGAAGGTGGGCACGGGTAGCTAATCCGCTCTTCCTCCTTTTGTTCTTCGCTCTCCTCATCATCTTTTTCATGCAATGAGCTCACAGTTTGATCATTTTCTTCTTCCATAGACTCCTGCAAAATATTAGTCTCTTCTCGGACAGCGGAGACTTTCTTGATAAATTCATCAATATCATAATTGTATTTATAATTCTCATAGCAATATTTAAGGATAGCTAAATTTTCAGGTCTATAAACTGAATCATCAAAATCTTCAAACTTGTTAAACAAAGATTCAATTTCATAAGCACCCATAAAAGCAATGAATTCTTCTATTTGTTCCACATCATAATAATCATATATACCATTAGCATAAGAAGCCAAGGTTTCATCATCATTAAATTCACATGAAAAGGGAAGGTGTGGATCCTTCATCCTAGAGCAACAAGTATAATCATATCTCAAGCATAGTTGCCGAGCATACCAATGCAACATATAAATGTGATCCCATAATAGTTTCCGTTTTTGAGTCAAGCGATAATCCCTAAAGTATTCACGTTGATCCAATGTTACTCCCATTATAAAGTTGAATGGGGTTTTCTCAGGATTATCAAAGTAGTACATAATATCTTTCGCATAATGAGCATCGAGGGTTTTAGGAGGTTCCCCATCTCCATGAGTAGCAAGTAAACCTAATTTTTTTGGTATTTCGTGTTCCATATCCATAACTAAAGATAGAGAACAACTTAGAATAGCAAATAAAAATTACTTAGTGATAAAGGAAACAAGCACACACGAGAATATTCACCCCATGCTATAACTCCCCGACAACGGCGTCAGAAAAAGGTCTTGATAACCCACAAGTATAGGGGATCAATTGTAGCCTCTTTCGATAAGTAAGAGTGTCGAACCCAACAAGGAGCTAAAGGTAGAACAAATATTCCCTCAAGTTCTATCGACCACCGATACAACTCTACACACGCTTAATGTTAGCTTTACCTAGAACAAGTATGAAACTAGAAATACTTTGTAGGTGTTGTTGGATAGATTTGCAAGATAATAAAGAGCGCATAAATAAAAAGTAGGGGCTGTTTTGATGAAGACACAACTAAGTTAGTTTTAGTAGAGAGCTTTTTGTCACACAAGAAAGTTATTTGTCCCTAGGCAATCGATAACTAGACCGGTAATCACTATTGCAATTTTATTTGAGGGAGAGGCATAAGCTAACATACTTTCTCTTCTGGATCATATGCACTTATGATTGGAACTCTAGCAAGCATCCGCAACTACTAAAGATCATTAAGGTAAAACCCAACCATAGCATTATAAGGCATCAAGTCCTCTTTACTCCCATACGCAGACAACCTACTTACTCGGGTATGTGCTTCTGTCACTCACGCCACCCACCATAAGCAAATCATGAACATATTGCAAACCCTACAGCAGGGATCCCTCATGCTTGCGCGACACGGAGAGCACCATAGGAAAGCACCAATAATAAAACATGCAACTCAAACCAATCACGATCATCAATTAACCCATAGGACAAAACGGATCTACTCAAACATCATAGGATAGCCATACATCATTGGGACATAATGTATAGCGTTGAGAATCATGTTTAAGTAGAGATTACAGCGGGTAAAAGAGGGGTTACACCGCTGCATATAGGGGGGAAGAGTTGGTGATGATGGCGGTGAAGTTGTTGGTGTAGATCATTGTCGCGATGATGGCCCCAGCGGCGTTCCGGCGCCACCGAGAGAGAGGGGGAGAGAGCCCCTCTTCTTCTTCTTATTCCTTGACCTTCTCCCTAGATGGGAGAAGGGTTTCCCCTTTGGTCCTTGGCCTCCATGGAATGGGAGGGGCGAGAGCCCCTCTAAGATTGGATCTCTCTCTCTCTCTCTCTCTCTCTCTCTCTCTCTCTCTCTCTCTCTCTCTGTTTCTGCGTTCCCTGATTCTGCCCTTTCACCGTTTCTTAAATTCCCGAAGATCCGTAACTCCGATTGGGCTAAATTTTGGACATGATTTTTATCCAGATATTGGCTTTCTTGTGGCGAAAGAAGGGCACCTCGTGGGGCGCGCCCCCTGCCTCGTGAGCCCCTCGAGCATTGTCTCGCGTTGACTTCACTTCCCAAAATTCACATATATTCCAAAAAAATCTCCGTTAGTTTTTATCCCGTTTGGACTCCATTGATATGGATTTTCTACGAAACAAAAAACATGCAACAAACAGGAACTGGCACTGGGCACTGGATCAATATGTTAGTCCCAAAAATAGTATAAAAAGTTGCCAAAAGTATATGAAAGTTGTAGAATATTGGCATGGAACAATCAAAAATTATAGATACGACGGAGACGTATCACTTGTCAATATGAGCGGCAAGGATATCCGTTGGCACAGTTGCGTAACCACGATTACCCTACAAAAGTAACACATTATCCTAGATAGATAGCAGCGACGAGCAACAGGAATATACTTCTAGATAGCTTTAATTCGTGCCTGAGCATCCAGAAGAACCATGTGCACAACTTTGATAGGTCCATTCTCCAAACCACCACGGTAATGCCATAGGCGTGACAGACGGACACAGACAAACTGTTTATCCTAGCCGGCGTGAAGATCAGACAGAGCAACACTAGCCATCTAGCAAGAATGGCATCAACATAGTCGTTGTTAGATTTCGGATGCGAGAGGAACACAGCAAAGAACACGTGGGTACTCTAGATCGATACAGTCAAAAAGACGTGCAAGGAGATTCTTGAAGGCACGCAGAAGTTTAGGAAGACATAATAGCACGTTGAGAGAAGCAACGACAAGGCCCGGACATGCGGGGTATTGGGTGGCACGCCATTACATCAGGAGGGGAGAATGGAAGCAAGAAGAAACTTACCAGAAGGATGAGAAGGCAAAACCCTAGAGGTGTCGCTGACCGAAGAGGGAAAACCAAGCTGGTAGTATATGTAGACCAGAGAGGCGACCCATATACAGGTGGGCCAAACCCGAAGCCCATGAAAGGGTTAAAGCTTCGTATGGTTCTCATGGAAAAAATAGGAAGGTAATAGCAAGCGGGCCATGGACGCATCGGCCACGGTTTTCTAATATCATGATGGAAAATCGAAAAAGAAAAAGAAAAACAGATACTATCATATGGGTGAATGTAGCTAGCTCACTTAATCAAACTGAAGAGGTAGGTCGAGAATTCAGATACGACAGCACATGAGAAGTTTATATAGCTCTGAACCTGGCCATGGTTCAGACCGATTACACCCCTGCCCATATAGAGGTGGCTGGATCAAATAGATATAAAATGTCTTGTGCATGGTGCAATTACTTGGAAGCAAAAGCTAATGCAAGGTACCTTGCATAAGTAGAGGTCCTCCAGGAGGGGTATGAGCCAGAGGGGCTACAAGGATGCCCATTTGCTGATAAGAATTGCACCAAACATGATACACATGATAACACAGTGCCTTTACTTTGCCAAATAATTTATCAGGGTGACCTGTTAACACCAGAACCGAGTAAGACATAAGAACCAACCCATATGGGAGCCAAGAGGTGAAACTTACACAAATTAAAATGAGAAAGACAACACAGACGTAGATTAGGTTCAATGATTCATAAACATCTGGAGTACAAAGCAGAGTTACGATGATGTGATCAGAGTGTATCAATCGCCTTTTCATTACAAAGGTAACAATCCTAACATAATTACTTCTACACTCCACACACGGATATCGCCATGACCGAAACTGAAACAACAAGGCCAAAAGTACTTCACAGGGCATGTCCAGCCACTCGCCTTCCCATTTCACCTCGGGTGCTGAGTCCAGGGCATGCATGGATGTATTGATCATGTATCTTGGACAGATGCAATGGACAAGTAATAAGCACAAGACACCATACATATGTAAACCTAGAAACGAAACTGTAGAGAGTGAGCCCAAGCCATCCAAACCTATCAAAAAGACGCTTCCTAGCCAACTAGCATGATAGTCCGGATGGACAGCAACATGACTGATCACAGTCATTGTCACCCATAAGCAACCAAGTGATGTGGTGTTATGTGCCTGCGAGCGGCAGCTCAAGCAGGGGAATCGCTCGTACAAGCATACCGGCAAGGAATTGCCAATTTACAACAACACTACCTGTCGTGGAATTGTCACGGCAGATGTCCTAGCAAAAGGGCTTAGTCGTAGGGCCATCGCATCTAGGAAGCTTAAAGGGGTTAATCGGGACAAAGGACACGAGAGGTTTTATACTAGTTCGGCCCCTTACGATGAAGGTAAAAGCCTACGTCTAGTTGTGTTGATATTGCTAGGGTTTCAATCACCAAGAAGCTAATTCGCCAGCTTGGTTATCGATCTCTTGTTTCTTGCCCTAAGCCGCCACCGGGTCGTCCCCTTATATACATGGGTTGACGCCTGGTGGCCTACAGAGTCCCAGTCGGCTCATAAAGCGTGTCCGGCTCGGTGACTTCTTTTACATGCCTTTCCTTACAAGTCTTTCCTTACATACGGCGGTTTACAATATTGGGCCTTAAACCGCCTCTGGGCTTAGGCCTTCTATAAGCCTTAACAAACTATCGCCTTGAATGTTTACTGGGCTTTCTTTGTGACCCGTCATTGGGACTGACCCGGCCCCTCCTCGGCGGGTCATAACTGATAGCTATATCCCCAACATTAGGCCCCAGGTTGACGTTGAACTTTGTTCTTTGTCAATCTTCAATACTTAGACAAAATCCATCTTCCTTTTTTCGTAGAAATTTTTATAACCCGCCATGACGTCATTTCTTGAAAACACAAAAAACTATTATGACGTCATCTCTCAACGGAACTTTATTCTTTAATGCCTTCCGAGAATTGAGGCGTCCGTTTAGTTGGATAATCATTATTCGGGTCTTCCTCGATTTTCGTGCCCGCCTGTTCACTTATCCCCTTATAAATAGGCATGCCCCAGTCTTTCTCAATCTTCTCTCTTCTTCGTCTTCCTCCTCTCGCAACCCCCACTATTGCTCGATCTCCGCCGCCGTCAGAGAGCACCTCATCTCCGTCGACTTTGGCCACTGCATCGACCGGAATCAGTCCAGAAAACGGCGGCGACCTTCCGCGGAAGATCCGTGGCTGTAAGTGTTTCCCTTCTTGCTCCTCAGATCTGCATTAGGGCTTCTAGGTTTCTGCATGTTCTTCGTAGTTCATCATAGTTTCTCCGTAGTTCTTCCACTACAGCCTCTTCTTGATCCCAAAAGAGATATATGCTTGTGCGGTAGTTGTTTTGTGCCTACTCTTGACACTAGTAGATCCCTTTTCCCAGTATAAAGGCCTCAGTAGGACTCACAGACTCATCTGCGCTAAACTTTTAGGTCTAGAATTTTTTCCATTTTGAATGGCCATTTGATCTGGAATAACATCAAGCAATTAGGAAACTTGTTTGTCTCGACACTTAGCCGAATCTGCTTTCTCAAATATCTGTAGTCATGGTGGCTTATTACGCCGACTTACTTTTCCTTATATGACATTAGCCCTTACTTAAGCCGCCATTACTCCCATGTACCATTATCACTTAACTTCACCAATATCATTGAATTGAACCAGCATGTTGCCTTCTTTTTCAGTTCGTCTTTTGAACATCATGACGTCCAAAGCACCGACTGTCTGCAACTGGGTCCCTTCGACAGTAACTGAGCACAATCTGAAGGAATTCTTTGCCATAGGTTTTTTGCCAGGGAAGAATGTTATGTCTTACCATGCACCTGACCCGGACGAGGAACGACCCAATCCAAAAGATGGTGAAGTTATTGTCTTTTCTGACCACATGAACCGTGGCTTTTCCCCACCCGGCTCAAAGTTCTTCAAAGATGTCCTCCATTTTTTCAAACTCCACCCTCAACATATCGGGCCCAATTCCATATACAATATCTGCAACTTCCAAGTTCTCTGTGAGGTGTACCTTCAAGAAGAACCGACTATGGAACTCTTTAGATAGTATTTTTATCTGAACCACCAGAACAAGTGCACCAATGGCCCTAGCTTGGAACTTGGAGGTATCTCAATTCAGCATCGATAGGGTGCTGTCTCCCCCTAATAGTCTTGCCAATCCATCCCAAGGACTGGATTCAGACTTGGTTCTATTGTCAAGACACTTCACCAGCAAATGAGAAGCCCCTGCCGGGTTATCGCGCAGAGCATCTCGACTCCAAGTTTGCACTCCCTGACAAACTCATTGCCACCAAACGCAAGAAGTTGATTCCATCCATTAAAAGGATTAATGCTTTATTGGGGAATGGCTTAACCAGAGTTGACTTGACCCGTTGCTGGGTTGTGTGGCGGGTCATCCCTCTAAGCCGCCGATCCAAATTGATGTATGAATATGGTGGAGGCTCCTACGTCTTGAGCTTGCGTTGGTTTTCCCCGAAGAGGAAGGGATGATGTAGCAGAGTAGCGTAAGTATTTCCCTCAGTTTTTGAGAACCAAGGTATCAATCCAGTAGGAGGCCATGCTCAAGTCCCTCGTACCTGCACAAAACGATAGCTACTCGCAACCAACGCGATTAGGGGTTGTCAATCCCTTCACGGTCACTTACGAGAGTGAGATCTGATAGATATAATATTTTTGGTATTTTTGGCATGAAGATGCAAAGTAAAAAGTAAAAGCAAAGCAATATTAAAGTGATGGAGATTCATATGATGAGAATAGACCCGGGGGCCATAGGTTTCACTAGTGGCTTCTCTCAAGAGCATAAGTATTCTACAGTGGGTGAACAAATTACTGTTGAGCAATTGACAGAATTGAGCATAGTTATGAGAATATCTAGGCATGATCATGTATATAGGCATCACGTCTGTGACAAGTAGATCGAAACAATTCTGCATCACGTCCGTGACAAGTAGATTGAAATAATTCTGCATCTACTACTATTACTCCACTCATCGACCGCTATCCAACATGCATCTAGAGTATTAAGTTAAAAACAGAGTAACACCTTAAGCAAGATGACATGATGTAGAGAGATAAATTCATGCAATATGAAATAAACCCCATCTTGTTATCCTCGATGGCAACGATACAATGCATGCCTTGTTGCCCCTTCTGTCACTGGGTAAGGACACCGCAAGATCAAACCCAAAGCTAAGCACTTCTCCCATGGCAAGAACTACCAATCTATTTGGCCAAACCAAACGGATAATTCGAAGAGACTTGCAAAGATAACCAATCATACATAAAAGAATTCAGAGAAGATTCAAATATTACTCATAGATAGACTTGATCATAAACCCACAATTCATCGGTCTGAACAAACACACCGCAAAAAGAAGATTACATCAAATAGATCTCCACAAGAGAGGGGGAGAACTTTGTATTGAGATTCAAAGCGAGAGAAGAAGCCATCTAGCTACTAACTATGGACCCGAAGGTCTGAGGGAAACTACTCACACTTCATCGGAGGGGCTAGGATGATGTAGAAGCCCTCCGTGATGACGGCCCTCTTCCGACGGAGCTCCGGAACAGGCCCCAAGATGGGATCTCGTGGATACAGAAGGTTGCGGCGGTGGAATTAGGTTTTTGGCTCCTATTCTGATTGTTTGGGGGTACGTAGGTATATATAGGAGGAAGGAGTACGTCGGTGGAGCACCGAGGGGCCCACGAGGCAGGGGGCACGCCCTAGGGGGGGCGCCCCCACCCTCGTGACCTCCTCTTTGACTCCCTGGAGTAGGGTCCAAGTCTCCTGGATCACGTTCGGTGAGAAAATCACGTTCCCGAAGATTTTATTCCGTTTGGACTCCGTTTGATATTCTGTTTCTCCGAAACACTGAAATAGGCAAAAAACAGCAATTCTGGGCTGGGCCTCTTGTTAATAGGTTAGTCCCAAAAATAATATAAAAGTGGAAAATAAAGCCCAATATAGTCCAAAACAGTAGATAATATAGCATGGAGCAATCAAAAATTATAGATACGTTGTAGACGTATCAGGCATCCCCAAGCTTAATTCCTGCTCATCCTCGAGTAGGTAAATGATAAAAAGAGAATTTTTGATGCGGAGTGCTACTTGGCATAATATCAATGCAAATCTTCTTAATTGTGGTATGAATATTCATATTAGAAAGATTCAAGACAAAAGTTTATATTGACATAAAAATAATAATACTTCAAGCATACTAACAAAGCAATTATGTCTTCTCAAAATAACATGGCCAAAGAAAGTTATCCCTACAAAATCATATAGTCTGGCTATGCTCCATCTTCACCACACAAAGTATTTAAATCATGCACAACCCCGATGACAAGCCAAGCAATTGTTTCATACTCTAACTTTTTCAAAACTTTTTTTCAATCTTCACGCAATACATGAGCGTGAGCCATAAATATAGCACTATAGGTGGAATAGAATGGTGGTCGTGGAGAAGACAAAAAGGAGGGGAAGATAGTCTCACATCAACTATGCTATCAACGGGCTATGGAGATGCCCATCAATAGATATCAATGTGAGTGAGTAGGGATCGCCATGCAACGGATGCACTAGAGCTATAAATGTATGAAAGCTCAACAAAGGAAACTAGTGGGTGTGCATCCAACTTGCTTGCTCACGAAGACCTAGGGAAATTTGAGGAAGCCCATCATTGGAATATACAACCCAAGTTCTATAATGTAAAATTCCCACTAGTATATGAAAGTGACAACATATGAGACTCTCTATATGAAGAACATGGTGCTACTTTGAAGCACAATATATGAGGCTCGCTATATCATGGTGCTACTTTGAAGCACAAGTGTAGCATTGCCCCTTTTTATTTTTATTTTTTTGGGCCTTCTTTTTTTTCTTTGGCCTTTTTTTGGGACAATGCTCTATTGAATGATGATCATCACACTTTTATTTATTTACAACTTAATGATTACAACTCGATTCTAAAACAAAGTATGACTCTATATGGATGTCTCCGGCGGTGTACCGGGATATGCAATGAATCAAGAGTGACAAGTATGAAGAAATTATGAACGGTGGCTTTGCCACAAATACTATGTCAACTACATGATCACGCTAAGCAATATGACAATGATGAATGTTTCATGATGAACTAGATGGTGGAAAGTTGCATGGCAATATATCTCGGCATGGCTATGGAAATGCCATAATAGGTAGGTATGGTGGCTGTTTTAAGGAAGGTATATGGTAGGTGTATGATACCGGCGAAAGGTGCGCAGTATTAGAGAGGCTAACAAAGGTGGAAGGGTGAGAGTGCGTATAATCCATGTACTCAACATTAGTCATAAAGAACTCCTATACTTATTACAAAAATCTACAAGTTATCAAAGCAAAGTATTACGCGCATGCTCCTAGGGGGATAGATTGGTAGGAAAAGACCATCGCTCGTCCCCGACTGCCACTCATAAGGAAGACAATCAATAAATAAATCATGCTCCGACTTCATCACATAACGGTTCACCATAGGTGCATGCTACGGGAATCACAAACTTTAACACAAGTATTCTTTAAATTCACAACTACTCAACTAGCATGACTTTAATATTATCACCTACATATCTCAAAACAATTATCATGCTTTAACCTTTTCTTAGTATTCAACACACTCAAAAGAAAGTTTCACAAATCTTGAATACCAAGCATATTATTATTAAGCAAATTACCATGCTATTAAGAGACTCTCAAAATAATTTAAGTGAAGCATGAGAGATCAATAGTTTCTTTAAAACAAATCCACCACCGTGCTCTAAAAGATCTAAGTGAAGCACATAGAGAAAAATTATAACACTCAAAAGATATAAGTGAAGCACATAGAGCAAAATTATCTAGCTCAAAAGATATAAGTGAAGCACATAGCACAAAACTACTTAGCTCAAAAGATATAAGTGAAGCACATAGAGTATTCTATCAAATTTTAATTCATGTATGGCTCTCTCGAAAGATGTGTACAGAAAGGATGATTGTGGCATACTAAGACACAAAGACACAAATAATACAAGACGCTCCAAGCAAAACACATATCATGTTGGTGAATAAAAATATAGCTCCAAGTAAATTACCGATGGAAGTGGACGAAAGAGGGGATGCCTTCCGGGGCATCCCCAAGCTTTGACTTTTTGGTGTCCTTGGATTATCTTGGGGGTGCCATGGGCATCCCCAAGCCTAGGCTCTTGCCACTCCTTGTTCCATGATCCATCAAAAGAATTCACCCAAAACTTGAAAACTTCACAACACAAAACTCAAAATAGAAAACTCGTGAGCTCCGTTAGCGAAAGAAAACAAAAGACCACTTCAAGGTACTGTAATGAACTAATTATTTATTTATATTGGTGTTAAACCTACTGTATTCCAACTTCTCTATGGATTATAAACTATTTTACTAGCCATAGATTCATCAAAATAAGCAAACAACACACGAAAAACAGAATCTGTCAAAACAGAACAGTCTGTAATAATCTGTAGCTAGCGCAAGATCTGGAAGCCCAAAAATTCTAAAATAAATTTCTGGACGTGAGCAATTTATCTATTAATCATCTTCAAAAAGAATTAACTAAATATCGCTCTTCAAATAAAAATGACAGCAGTTCTCGTGAGCGCTAAAGTTTTTGTTTTTTACAGCAAGTTCAACAAGACTTTCCCCAAGTCTTCCCAACGGTTCTACTTGGCACAAACACTAATTAAACACAAAAAACACAACCAAAACAGAGTCTAAATAATTTATTTATTACTAAACAGGAGAAAAAATCAAGGAATAAAAATAAAATTGGGTTGCCTCCCAACAAGCGCTATCGTTTAACGCCCCTAGCTAGGCATAAAAGCGAGGATAGATCTAGGTATTGCCATATTTGGTAGGCAATCCATAATTGGCTCTCATGATAGTTTCATATGGTAATTTTACTTTCTTTCTTGGAAAGTGTTCCATGCCCTTTTTTAATGGAAATTTAAATCTAATATTCCCTTCCTTCATATCAATAATCGCACCGACCGTTCTAAGGAAAGGCCTACCAAGAATAATAGGGCAAGAAGGATTGCAATCTATATCAAGAACAATGAAATCTATGGACACATAATTCCTATTTGCAACAATAAGAACATCATTAATCCTACCCATAGGTTTCTTAATAGTGGAATCCGCAAGATGCAAGTTTAGAGAGCAATCATCAAAATTACGGAAATCTAGCAAATCACACAAAGTCTTGGGAATAGTAGAGACACTAGCACCCAAATCACACAAAGCATAAAACTCATTATCTTTAATTTTAATTTTAATAGTTGGTTCCCACTCATCATAGAGTTTTCTAGGGATAGAAACTTTCAACTCAAGTTTTTCTTCATAAGATTGCATCAAGGCATCAACAATATGTTCGGTGAAGGCTTTATTTTGACTATAAGCATGTGGAGAATTTAGCACGGATTGCAACAAGGAAATACAATCAATTAAAGAGCAACTTTCATAATTAAATTCCTTGAAATCCAATATAGTGGGTTTAGCAACATCTAGATTTTTATTTCTTTCAATCCCACTTTCATCAATTTCATCATTAAGATCTAAATACTCCGAATTTTTAGAACGCCTTCTAGGTAAAGGAAGATCATATTCAGTTTCATCAAGATTCATATTGCAAAACAAAGATTTAATAGGGGACACATCAATAACTTTTAGATCTTCATCTTGATTTTCATAGGAATTGGAGGAACATGCTTTAATAAAGGCATCTTTGGAAGCACACATCCTAGCGGTTCTTTCCTTGCACTCATCAATGGAAATTCTCATGGCTTTGAGAGACTCATGATATCATGTTTAGGAGGAATAGATGTAAGCTTGAAAGAATCAATCTCAAGAGAAATTCTATCAACGTTTCTAGCCAAATCATCAACTTTAAGAAATTTATCCTCAAGCAAAGCATTAAAATTCTTTTGTGAATTCATAAACTCTTTAACACTATTCTCAAATTCAGAGGGCATGTTATTATAATTTCCATAAGAGTTGTTGTAGGAATTCCCATAATTATTAGAAGGATTACTAGGATATGGCCTAGGATTAAAATGCCCTCTATAAGCGTTGTTACCAAAATTATTCCTACCAACAAAATTCACATCCATAGATTCATCGTTATTCTCAATCAAAGTAGACAAAGGCATATCATTAGGATCAGAAGAAACACTCTTAGTGGCAAATAATTTCATAAGTTCATCCATCTTTCCACTCAACACATTAATTTCTTCTATCACATGCACCTTTTTATTAGAAGATCTTTCAGTATGCCATTGAGAATAATTAACCATAATATTATCTAGGAGTTTAGTAGCATCTCCTAAAGTGATTTCCATAAAAGTGCCTCCCGCGGCCGAATCTAAAAGATTTCTAGAAGCAAAATTCAATCCAGCATAAAAAAATTGTATGATCATCCACAAATTCAAACCATGAGTAGGGCAATTACGTATCATTAATTTCATTCTCTCCCAAGCTTGTGCAACATGTTCATGATCAAGTTGTTTAAAGTTCATAATATCGTTTCTAAGAGAGATGATCTTAGCGGGAGGAAAATACTTAGAGATAAAAGCATCTTTGCACTTGTTCCATGAATCAATACTATTCTTAGGCAAAGACGAAAACCAAGCTTTAGCACGATCTCTAAGCGAAAAAGGAAATAGCTTCAATTTAATAACATCATTATCGACATCTTTTTTCTTTTGCATATCACATAAATCAACGAAGCTATTCAGATGAGTAGCGGCATCTTCACTAGGAAGGCCGGCGAATTGATCTTTCATAACAAGATTCAACAAAGCAGTATTAATTTCACAAGATTCGGCATCGGTAAGAGGAGCAATCGGAGTGCTAAGGAAATCATTATTATTGGTATTGGTGAAGTCACACAATTTAGTATTATCTTAAGCCATCGCGACAAACAAGCAATCTAACACACGAGCAAACAAAAAGGCAAACGGGCAAAAGAGGCAAATAAAGAGGGAGGATAGAGACAGAGAGAGGGCAAATAAAACGGCAAGGGTGAAGTGGGGGAGAGGAAAACGAGAGGCAAATGGCAAATAATGTAATGCGAGAAATAGGGATTGTGATGGGTACTTGGTATGTTGACTTTTTGCGTAGACTCCCCGGCAACGGCGCCAGAAATGGCTCGTTGTCGGGAGTCAAATCTTAACTTGCGCGAACCTCCCCGGCAACGGCGCCAGAAATCCTTCTTGCTGCGTCTTGAGCTTCCGTTGGTTTTCCCCGAAGAGGAAGGGATGATGCAGCAGAGTAGCGTAAGTATTTCCCTTAGTTTTTGAGAACCAAGGTATCAATCCAGTAGGAGGCCACGCTCAAGTCCCTCGTACCTGCACAAAACGATAGCTACTCGCAACCAACGCAATTAGGGGTTGTCAATCCCTTCACGGTCACTTACGAGAGTGAGATCTGATAGATATAATATTTTTGGTATTTTGGGTATGAAGATGTAAAGTAAAAAGTAAAAGCAAAGTAAAAAAGCAAAGTAAAAAAGCAAAGCAAGATTAAAGTGATGGAGATTGATATGATGAGAATAGACCCGGGGGCCATAGGTTTCACTAGTGGCTTCTCTCAAGAGCATAAGTATTCTATGGTGGGTGAACAAATTACTGTTGGTTAATTAACAAAATTGAGCATAGTTATGAGAATATCTAGGCATGATCATGTATATAGGCATCACGTCCGTGACAAGTAGATCGAAACAATTCTGCATCTACTACTATTACTCCACTCATCGACCGCTATCCAGCATGCATCTAGAGTATTAAGTTAAAAACAGAGTAACGCCTTAAGCAAGATGACATGATGTAGAGAGATAAATTCATGCAATATGAAATAAACCCCATCTTGTTATCCTCGATGGCAACGATACAATACGTGCCTTGCTGCCCCTTCTGTCACTGGGTAAGGACACCGCAAGATCGAACCCAAAGCTAAGCACTTCTCCCATGGCAAGAACTACCAATCTAGTTGGCCAAACCAAACGGATAATTCGAAGAGACTTGCAAAGATAACCAATCATACATAAAAAAATTCAGAGAAGATGCAAATATTATTCATAGATAGACTTGATCATAAACCCACAATTCATCGGTCTCAACAAACACACCGCAAAAAGAAGATTACATCGAATAGATCTCCACAAGAGAGGGGGAGAACTTTGTATTGAGATTCAAAGAGAGAGAAGAAGCCATCTAGCTACTAACTATGGACCCGAAGGTCTGAGGTAAACTACTCACACTTCATCGGAGGGGCTAGGATGATGTAGAAGCCCTCCATGATGACGGCCCTCTTCCGGCGGAGCTCCAGAACAGGCCCCAAGATGGGATCTCGTGGATACAGAAAGTTGCGGCGGTGGAATTAGGTTTTTGGCTCCTGTTCTGATCGTTTGGGGGTACGTAGGTATATATATGAGGAAGGAGTACGTCGGTGGAGCACCGAGGGGCCCACAAGGCAGGGGGCATGCCCTGGGGGGGGCGCCCCCACCCTCGTGACCTCCTCTTTGACTCCCTGGAGTAGGGTCCAAATCTCCTGGATCACGTTCGGTGAGAAAATCACGTTCCCGAAGATTTTATTCCATTTGGACTCCGTTTGATATTCTGTTTCTCCGAAACACTGAAATAGGCAAAAAAAACAGCAATTCTGGGCTGGGCCTCCGGTTAATAGGTTAGTCCCAAAAATAATATAAAAGTGGAAAATAAAGCCCAATACAGTCCAAAACAGTAGATAATATAGCATGGAGCAATCAAAAATTATAGATACGTTGGAGACGTATCAGAGGCCCAGACGACTCTCTTCGTCACAGCTCCGTTCAATTAACTGAAGAAGATATTGTTTCAATGTCAACCCTTTTGGTGAATGGCAAATATGAAGACTGCAGTAAAGTCGGGTTAAACCCCTTCTGCAAACTTAACCCGGCGCCAGAGGTAAAGAACCTCTGATCTCTTTCTCTTTGTATTTTTCTCAGCCGTTTTAAATACCTGCATGACCTTTCATCTTGTTTATTTATTTATAGGCCAAATCTGATTTCTGGAAAGCCAAGAAAGCTAGAGCCGCCACCATAACCGCCAAGAAGATGACCCAGAGGTCTAAGAAGAAGAAGAAGAGCACCGCTGAGGACCTGTTGAAGCTTGACGATGATACTTCTGAGTCGGAGGCAGCCCTTGACTCCCTTGGCCAGCTTTTTAATAACCTTATTAACATTGATCATTGCCAGGACGACACGGGGGCCAGTCAGGCCATGGAAGAAGAGGTAACTATTTCCTTCGACTCAGCCCATTTGCCAAGACAAAAACTTTGAGTCATAACCCGGAAAGTAAGGTTTTCACACCCTTTGGCTTATTTGGACCCTCATTTTCTTTTGAAAAAGCAGCAACATGAGAGCCGCCGTCAGGCCCGGAATGATGATGAACCGCCTTTCGTTCTTCAACAAACTCCTCAAAAATGCCAGCATGAGGTTTATTTCTTCGTCTTTTACTTTTCATTAATGGATCTTCTCCCTTGCATTACTAACTTTATTTTATCTTTGCAGGAGGTGTCTCGCTCTTCTGGCGACTCGTCTCAGACGCAATTCCCGGCCTTTAAGACTGCCCTCGGGTGAGGAAGAAATCATCTTTTCTCCGTGTCTTTGAAACTGCATCTTTATACTAACGGTTTCATAACATCTTTTCTTAGTGGCCAAGTCAAGTCCAAGAAGGCCAAGGTGACTACGCCGGCGGAAGACCCGTCAGTCCTTGCACCTGAACTGGCCATGCCACCTTCTCCCCCTCAAACTGAAGCACCAGAAGACCCGGTTGCTAGTGCTCAATTAGATCCCCCTGAGCCATCAGCTGACGATACTATCGTTAACCCTTCTGCTACCGGACCATCCAGCTCGGCCAACCCGCCATCACCGTGTGTCCAGGACGTTCTGATCACTGGAAGCCGCTTTGTTGAGCCGGGGAATCCCACCGTGTTGGCTCGTCACACCGCTAAACAAGAAGCCCTAGAGAGACAGAAAGTGCATTTTGATATTTCTCATTATAGCCATCTAAACGCCAATGACATATTGTCCGGCTATCTCAGCCATGTGCACTCCAGCCGTGACTCGGAAATCGAAATGGTCAAGCAGTTGTAGCTGAAGTATGAGGTATGCTCTTCCGGCTTAATTATATTTTGCCAGTCCCCAAGTCTTTAGATTATGATAGAACCTGAATGATATGTAGACTTATGATATAGGCTAAAGCTTTACCTTTAGATTTTTCTGAAGTCCAATAAAGTAGAATAAACTTCACCTGTAGTCCCCAAGGGCCGGTTCACTTGATCATAAATGAGCCGGTACTCTTAATTTCATAACTGTCTTGTGCCGAACCCAACAAATATTGTAATCCGTCTCAATCTTGAGAGACTTTCTGAATATCATGCATTAGCCCCCCAAGTGCCAAGTGCTGTTACTTTGTAAGGTACTTGGGACTTGAAATATATTAGAGTCATAAGAAATTGTTTTGGCATACATTAGCCCCCAAGTGTCAAGTGGTTTTGCAGTGCAAAGTACTTGAGACTTGAATCTTGACTCTTGAACTTTAATTTAAACCTTGACACACCTGTGTATGTTTTGTAGAACACCCTATCTGAATTGGGTTTGCAATTAACTGACGCTAAGACCCGGCTGGTGGATCAGCAGGCAAAAATCAAGTCTGCTGACTCTAAACTTCAATTAAGTCTTGCTGAGACATAAAAATTGAGAACCAGCTTGACTGCCAAGAAGAAAACCTGGGCTGAAGAGAAGACGCTGCTGACACAACGCGCCGAAAAAGCTGAAGCAGCTCTTGAGGAGGTTACTACGGAGCTGACCGGCTTAAAGAACCGGGTGTCTCAAATGGTTTCTGCTATCTTTGGTAAGCCATCTGTACTGATCTTTTGCACCTTCTTTTGACTCGGAATATAAACCGCCTGCTGACCCCTTGTTTGAAAAAATATGTGCAGGCCCACGAAGCAAGAATCTGAACCAGGATAATGTGACGAAACTGAAGGCGGTCTATACCTTAGTGGAGCAGTTGTACACTGGTGCTCAACGAGCGCTTGCTGCTATCTCTCCCGCCAATCAAGGACCCAACTGGCTCAGTGACGTCTTGAAGAAATTGGCAATCTTACCCGCCAGATTCCAAGAGGTCAAACGATCCTGCGCTAGAGCCGGAGCCCTAACTGCTCTGAGCCGTTCCAAGGCTTGGGTACCAAATCTAGACCCGGTGGATGTAGCTAGGGGGTACCCCACTGTAAAGGAAGACGGGTCTCTCTTCGAGCAAGATGACTTCATGGCTTGCGTGAGGAGGGTTCGACCTCAGGCTACCATTCTTGGAGATGAAACCAATATTGACAAATATCAGCCGAGTTTTGATTTGGAGAATAAGAAGATGGCAACTCCTTCTTACAAGGTGACAAACCTTATCCCGCCGGTTCGTCAACACACGTTTGCTCCAGAAGTTGATCCGGCTGGCTTGATTGACGATGAATCAGAATTCATTGCCGTGAACGGCTTTAATTGGTCCAATCCTAGCTTTCAATTGACAGAAGGAAGTGATCCGGCGAGGGAGGAGTGAGAACCATATTTGTGGGATTTTAAAAGCCTTCTAATAGAATTAGCTTTGAAACACTGCATATTTTGCCTATGCCATCGTGCATAAGATGCCATGCGTGACTCTTTGCTTCCTGATGTAAATATATGCATCATATTTATGGTTATCTCTGTAATATTTCGGCTCTGTTCCTGTAGAAAAAAGGAAAACTGGCTTGGCGGTTTAGTACCGAATGGGCCAGAACACCCGGTTTATAACCAATAGTTTATCATAGTAGAAGAAACAGAAAACAGATGCGAAAATAAACAAGGTTGAAAACAACCTTTGATTAATACAGAAAACAACCGTTCCTAAATAACAGTCATACCTATATTTTTTACCTCTAGACCACCGGTTTATATGACCCGAGTGATGAGGTTGATGATCCAGTCCTTTTGAGAAATCAATGCTTCTATACGACTAATGACTATCATGCCTTGGCGGCTTATTTTCAAATAGTCAAGTCGGTGAAAAATACCATGCTGATTGTTTAAAATTGAGACAATAAAAGACCAATAAGACAAATAAGACAAATAACAGTTGGTAATCAATATAAATTAACCTTGTAGTTAAAGGCTGGGGTCTCTGATTCGAATACGATCAGTAAACCAAACCAAAGAGGTTAAGCTAAGATTCGAATACGATCATATAGCCCCCAGTGGCTTTGGTGTTGCGCAGATCAAGAGGGTACCGACAGCTATGTTCTCTTTGGTTCGAATACGACCTATATTTGAACAGGAAGCCCCCAAATGACCTTGAGAGGTTTATAACGACCCTGATTCGAATACGATCCAAGTCGGACCCAAAAGGGGTTAAGCTATGATTCAAATACGATCAAGAAGCCCCCTAGTGAGGTTGGCTTTTGAGCCGATCAAGAGGGTTACGACAGCTATGTTCTCTTTGGTTCGAATACGACCTATGTTTGAACAGGAAGCCCCCAAGTGACCATGAGGTTTACAGCTAGATTCGAATACAATCATAAGCCGGACCAAAAAAAGGTTAGATTTGATTCAGATATGATCAGCTCCTTAATAGTCATTTTAAATAGTGAAAAAGAGTAAAGATATATAATCTTTGAAAAGGAAAATGACAGAGGTCCTGCTTTATTACTTATCATAGTATATACAACATCAAAGTATGTACATGACGAGAGCCGGTGGCTCAGGTGTAGTATGGCCGAAGTTGAGCAATGTTCCACGGCCGGCGGGTCTCCTCCTCCGACTTACATGAGTCTTTGTGCTCTCGAATGTCAATGAGGTAATATGACTTGTTGTTTAAGTTCTTGCTGACCACAAAGGGTCCTTCCCAAGGCGGGGATAACTTGTGTGCATTTGACAGATCCTGGATGAGCCGGAGCACCAGGTCACCTTCTTGAAAAGTCCTGGACTTAACCCTGTAAGTGCATCTAGTGCCACCCCTAGTTGGTTTTGGAGTATTGACGACGAACCTGGTTGAGGGACTAATGTGTCTATGATAATTGCAGGATAACACAGGTAGAAGTCCCTCATTGATTCAGTTTTCCTACCAGATATGACCCTAAAAATGTATGAAGACATTGAAGTCAAAGGTGGTATGTGAAGACATTCACATTGAAGACTGTGACAAGAGAAGACATCACGTGAAGACTATGGAGCATGAAGACTTAGTTGTTTCGTCGTTCGTTTTCTTCTTTGTTGAGTCATAGGAACCACCGTACTGTTAAGTGGGGTCCAAGTGAACCAGTCAGAATGACTGAAGTGATGCTTAACCAAAATCCTATGTCTTCGAGCGAAGACAATGAGAGCAAATCTTATCCAGAGCTGGATAAGTCAGCTTTGCTTGTAGCTCAAGTAAAGTTGTCGTGTATGTTTGAAATCTGACCGTTGGAACACGTGTCAGTTCCTTAGTGACCTAGGGTAATTTCGGAAAAATCAGGTCGGGTTGCCTAGTGGCTATAAATAGCCCACCCCCTACACCATAAATTGGTTGGCTGCTCAGAGTTAGTGTATGGCTTTTGTCGTTTGAGAGCAACCCACCTCGAAGCCTTTGAGAGAGAATTCCTTGCGAGGACAAAGCCCTAAACACCCAGAGCCAAAGAGTGTTAGGCATCACTGAAGTCTTCTTGTCTGTGTGATCTGAAGACTTATTACACTTGAGGACTATGAATCCTCCAGCCGGTTAGGCGTCACATTCTGAGCATCCAAGAGTCATTGTGGATCGCCGGTGAACGAAGTCTGTGAAGGTTTGGAAGTCTATCTTGAAGACTTACCATAGTGATTGGGCGAGGACTAGGTGTCCTTAGCTCAAGGGGAATAAGGTGAAGACGCGGTCTTCTGAGTTGAATCTCAGCCTCCCTAACCAGACGTACAGTTGTCACAGCAACTGGAACTAGTCCAACAAATCATTGTCTTCAACGAGCCACTGGTTCTATCCTTCCTATCTCTTTATTTGCAGATTGGTCCTTGTGAAGTCATTGCCTGTTTGCATTATCTATTTGTCTTCATTGTGTGACTACTTGTTCTGATTGGCTTCATACTATCTTCCATCCTGATCTATACTGCCTAGCTGCTAATAGTCTTTGTGCTTTCATTTCATTGAATACTTGACTATGGCTTACTTAGTGCAGTCTACCTTCCACTGCATGGTAATAGGTTTATTTCTATCGTTTGTCTTCAAAACTTCCATGTTTTGAAGACTTTCATAAAAATCGCCTATTCACCCCCCTCTAGTCGATCACTAGCACTTTCAATTGGTATCACAGCAAGGTACTCCCTTGTTCTGTGTGATTCGGTTTAACCACCTGGAGTTTTAGCTATGTCGACTGCAGGGATAATCAAAGTCTCCGCTGCATGCCCAGTCTTCGATGGAACTGAATATCCCTACTGGAAGAATAAGATGCGCATGCATCTGGAAGCCATTGATGTCGACCTCTGGTATGTCGTCAAGAATGTCGTCCCCAAGGCTGGTGAAGGTGTCACCGCTGCTGATGTCAAGAAGTTCGTTAAACTGGATTCCACTGCGAAGAACATCATATGTGGTCATCTGACCAAAGGATAGTATGGCCATGTGAGTGCTCTGGAAACATCCAAGCTAGTCTGGGATTGGCTCTCCAAGGTCAACGAAGCTGTCTCAACCCAGAGAGATCAAAGAATCAGTGTACTTCGCAACCTCTTCAACTGCTTCAAGAGAAACGACAATGAGAATGTCCAGCTCACATTTGATCGACTCACTGACATCACAAATGATCTTCAAACCCTCGGTGCTACTAAGATCACCAAGCATGAAGTCGTCAAGACACTCTTGAGATCACTTGATAGCTCGTTTGACACCCTAGCCCTGATGATTCAAGAATGCCCTGACTTCAAGACACTCGATCTGTTTGACATACTTGAAAGGCTCAACACACATGATTCAGCTTTTTGAGAAAAGAGACATCTATGGTCCCAACTATGGGCGAACTCGTGCTTTGAAGGCAAAAGTTGTTTCCTCATCTAAAGAAGAATCTGATTGCAGTTCTGATGATCCTGAAGACATTGGAAAGGAGCTTGCTATGCTTGTGAAGAAGTTCCAGAAATTCACCAAGAAGAAAGGCTTCAGAAAGTCCTCACGATCCAGATCAAGGAATGATGAAGCTTCTGCTCATGACTACAAGAAGAGAACATGCCACAAGTGCAAGAAACCTGGTCACTATATCTCTGAGTGTCCGCAGTGGGACAATGAGAACAACAAGAAGAAGAAGAGCAAGGAATATGATTCTGACGACAAGAAGAAGAAGAAATACTCAAAGTCTTCTTCCAAGTCTTGATCAAAGTCTTCATCACACAAGAAGAGCTCATCTGGCAAGGCTCGTGCGTTTGTTGGCAAGGAAATGGATTCAGAGGAGGAGTCTGCTTCTGGGGAGGCGGAGGTGGAGTCTGAGGAGGAGTCCGATTCTGGTGTTGCAAGTCTGGCTACAGCCTACGTTGCCAAGTCCATTTTCAACATTGAAGACAATGACTTCATCACCGACGCCAATGCTAATGACCAGGACAACTCCGCTCCCACCTACTGCTTCATGGCACGCGGTGCCAAGGTAAACTCACGCACTACTCACTATCAAACATCCAGTGAAGATGACTCTGATTGTGGTTCCAAACCCAGCTACAAAACACTTGCTAAAATTGCAATTGAGCAACAGAAAGCTATGGAACATATTCAAAAACTGTTAGACAAAAACGATGACCTGTTAGACGCTGAAATGACTCGATCTTAGTCTGTAACGCCCCGAGACCGATGTGCCAGGTGTCGTCCAGTTATTCGCTGTTGTGGCCTTGTCATTTGCTTGCGTGTTGCATTTCATCATGTCATCATATGCATTGCATCATCATGTTTTCAAAACCTGCATCCATCCGGGTTCCCCCAATTCCGTCCGTTGTCCGTTCTGAGCCCAACCACACTTGCACACGCCCACGGCATGTCCGAAATAGTATTTTATAAGTGGCAGGAAAATGTTCTCGGAATGGGTTGACAGTTGGCGTGCGGTCTTATTTGAGTGTAGATAGACCGCCTGTCAAGTTTCATCACATTCGGAGTTCATTTGATAGCCCGACCGATTAACTATAGCGGCAGTATAGCCGGTCTTTTCGTCGGACGTTTTCGGTCTCCGGAAATCGTGCCGGGCTGCATCTCTCCCCTCTTCTCTCAGACCAACCCGCTCTCCACAATCCACCTAGGCCCATGCCTACCCTCTTTGCACAGTGCATCGACCCCTCGCAACCTAGTCCGAAACTTCCCCGAACCCGACCCGGACTGTCGCCACCGTTGTGTCCAGATCATCCCCAAACATCTACAAAACGTCATCATTTTCTTATTTGGGCTCCCTAACTATTTTATCCACGATCGTCCGATTGCGATCGTAGGGACGAGGTAGCCCCTAACCTAGTCTGTGAGGTATATATATACTCCACTCCTAGTCTATTTGGACAAACCCTAAAAATTAGGACCCTTGTCCCATCCCACCGCCGCCAGCATCTCCCACCTCGGGATCCTCCCCAAATCCAAAATCCTCCTCAAATTTCTAACTGGACCAACCCCCTCGTAGCTGGCGACCACCTGCAGCAGGACCCTGCGCGCCCCTGCCTCCCTTCCGGCTTTCTCCTTCCCTTCTCTCCCTCGTTGCCCTCTCTCTCTCTCTCACCCGGTTCCCTCTCTCTCTGGTTTCTTCGCACAAGAGCCGCAGCGCCATGGAGCATGGCCGGAGCTCCTTCCTCAACGCTCGTGCCGACCAAGTCCCGCCGCCGCATGGAGACGCCCCGCCATCTCCATCGCTCCTGGATCTGGTGCCTCGCCGGAGCACTCCGTCCTCGTCAGGACCCCGTCGCCCTCCGCTGTTGCCTCCCCGTCGCTGCTGCATCGCTAGTGAACCAGGCCATGGCTTCCTCTGCTTCAGATCAAGGCGCCGGCCGGCGGATCCCCCCCTCTCAGCGTTCACGTCGGGATCCGGCCAATCTTCCCATGCTCCGCCGCCCCGGACCCGTTCCCGGCCGCCGCAGCCGTGCCTGTTCCCGCCTCTGCTTCGGACGGGAGGAGCTCGTCCGTCACCGTTGACCGCGCCCTTCCTTCGCCTACGTGGACCGCAGCCACGCCTCCGGCCCAGCGCCACCCAGCGAGGCCCAGCGCGTCCCTCTCCTCTCCGTAGTGGGCCTCAACCCAGGGTGAGCAGCCCCCGCTCCTGTGCACTTTTGGGGCCGGCCAGATTCGGCCCAGTTCTTGTTTTTTTTCAGATCTTCGTTTTAGCCATTTATCCTGAGACTGCAGTTTTACAGAAAAGACCCTCATGTTCATGCATATAATAACTCACAATTCGTGCATCGGATTAAAATGATTTATATATGAAAGTTGCTTAGAATTTTGTGTAGTTTCATAATATGTCATTTCCATCCATGTTCAAAATGTTGCTTGTTTTAATTTGCCCCTATGCCATGCTCAAATGACTTAATTCATAACTAAATAGCCGTAACTCAGAATTTAATAATCTTTATATGTACATGGGGTAGAATTTTGCATAGTTTAACATGGTGGCATCTCTTTGCATGTTTAACAACCCTAAAATTGTGTTTAGGGCAGAACAGTACCGAACCTAATATATGCATATGAGGAGTTTCCAGAAATTGTTGTTCGTTGTTTCCGACCTCATTTAAACTTGACTAGATAGGTAGTTTTCTTTGCTTCACCCTCTTGCCATGTTTAACAACATTTAATATTGTTGAGTACATAAACAAGATTGCACTTAATAAGTCACGTGGTGTTTCGTCAATATGCAACGGAGTTGCATATTGAGCTCCACTTAATTTGTAGTATTGCTTGTGCATTTTTCCATGCCATTTATCATTAAACCGGACATGCATCATACTTGTTTGCGCATCGTGCCATGCTTATGTGATGTTTTTTCACCATGATTGTTTGCTTCTTTCCGATGTTGCTTCTTCGGGTTGGTTCCGATAACGTCGTGTTGTGAGGATTCGTTCGACTACGTCCGTTTGTCTTCTTCATGGACTCGTTCTTCTTCCTTGTGGGATCTCAGGCAAGATGATCATACCCTTGAAATCACTACTATCTTTGCTTTGCTAGATGCTCGCTCTTTTGCTATGCCTATGCTGCGATACCTACCACTTGCTTATCATGCCACCCATATTGTTGAACCAAGCCTCTAACCCACCTTGTCCTAGCAAACCGTTGTTTGGCTATGTTACCGCTTTGCTCAGCCCCTCTTATAGCGTTGTTAGTTGCAGGTGAAGATTGAAGTTTGTTCCTTGTTGGAACACGGAGATGTTGTTCCTTGTTGGAACATGTTTACTTGTTGGGATATCACAATATATCTTATTTAATTAATGCATCTATATACTTGGTAAAGGGTGGAAGGCTCGGCCTTATGCCTGGTGTTTTGTTCCACTCTTGCCGCCCTAGTTTCCGTCATATCGGTGTTATGTTCCCGGATTTTGCGTTCCTTACGCGGTTGGGTATAATGGGAACCCCTTGACAGTTCGCCTTGAATAAAACTCCTCCAGCAAGGCCCAACATTGGTTTTACCATTCGCCACCTAGCCTTTTCTTTCCCTTGGGGTTCTGCAGACTCAAGGGTCATCTTATTTTAACCCCCGGGCCAGTGCTCCTCTGAGTGTTGGTCCAACTGAGCGATGTCCGAGGCTACCAGGGGCAACTCTGGGCTGGCTTACCCTACGTCTTGCTCATCCGGTGTGCCCTGAGAACGAGATATGTGCAGCTCCTATCGGGATTTGTCGGCACATTCGGGCGGTGTTGCTGGTTTAGTTTTACCCTGTAGAAATGTCTTGTTGTACCGGGATACCGAGTCTGATCGGAATGTCTCGGGAGGAGGTCTATTCCTTCGTTGACCGTGAGAGCTTGTGATGGGCTAAGTTGGGACACCCCTGCAGGGATTTGAACTTTCGAAAGCCATGCCCGCGGTTATGGGAAGATGGGAATTTGTTAATGCCCGGTTGTAGATAACTTGAACCTTAACTTAATTAAAATGAGTCAACTGCGTGTGTAACCGTGATGGTCTCTTTCCGGCGAAGTCCGGGAAGTGAACACGGTGTTGGAGTTATGCTTGACGTAGGTTGTTTTAGGATCACTTCTTGATCATACTTTCTCGAACGTGCTTTGCCTTCTCTTCTCGCTCTCATTTGCGTATGTTAGCCACCATATATGCTAGTCCCTTGCTGCAGCTCCACCTCATACCTTTACCTTATCCATAAGCTTAAATAGTCTTGATCGCGAGGGTGCGAGATTGCTGAGTCCCCGTGACTCACAGATACTTCCAAAACCAGCTTGTAGGTGCCGATGAGTCCGTGCAGGTGACGCAACCAAGCTCAAGGAGGAGCTCGATGAAGATCTTGTCCTTTGTGTTGTTTCGTTTCTAGTTGATCAGTAGTGGAGCCCAGTTGGAGTCGATCGGGGACCTTGTCGCATTTGGGGTTCTTCTTTTATTTTGGTTCCGTAGTCGGACCTTGATTGTATCTGGATGATGTAATGCTTTATTCATGTAATTGTGTGAAGTGGCAATTGTAAGCCAACTATGTATCTCTTTCCCTTATGTATTACATGGGTTGTGTGAAGATTACTTCACTTGCGACATTGCTTTCAATGCGGTTATGCCTCTAAGTCGTGCTTCGACACGTGGGAGATATAGCCGCATCGAGGGCGTTACAAGTTGGTAATCAGAGCCTTCCCCGACCTTAGGAGCCCCCATTGCTTGATCGTTTTAGCGGCCGAGTTGAGTCTAGAAAAATGTTTTGAGTCATTTAGGAATTATATATCGGAGAGTTTAGGAATTCTTTTTACTCCCCAGTCCCTTCATCGCTCTGGTAAGGCATCCTGACGTAGAGTTTTGACTCTTCTCTTCTCAAATTTCACTAAAAATTTTTAGGATCACGCGGGTATCTTGGAATCGTTCCGATGGTTTTGTGATGAGAACATTGTCTTGGTGCCTCCTGTCATTAGGGGTTTGTGGCAGTGTCCCGGGGAGTTGAGCTCCGAGGTGTTGTCGTCACAATTTTATCGTTGCAGTTCTGGAATACCTGAGTTTAGTTCGCCGACATCGAAAATCTCTTTTATGCAGTTGTTGGTGAGATAACCTCGACGCCACCCAGTACTGGGGCGGGAGTTCGGGAGTATTGCCATAACTCGTATAACGGATGCTTTTCGAAGGTTGAGGTAGATGATTTCTGAAGGTTTCTTGGTTATGTGTTGAAGGATGGATACAGCTGGATGTAGGATTTGCTAGTTTGGGTGAGATATTATGCTTCCCCTGTATCCCCAACACCCGATTGCATAACCGGAAAGTTTCGGGAGTTTCATAGGTGGGAATTCAAGTAGCTCTTAGGATATCTTTCCGACAGATGTATGATATGAGATTGGGGTTCGACATCTAGTGGTCCGCCTATCCACGGTCGGTTTTACAGTGGTCTCGTTGTGTCTTAAAGAGTCCTTGGCTATGCTACCTCGGGGACACTTCGTATGTCATGTGCACTGCCTTGTACATGATGGTGCTGTACGATCGAGCCCGTGTAGGCCCCACCACGAAAACTTCGGACGAAATCTCTATCATATGTTTGTTCTGGCTTATTTTGCAAGCCAATCCTTTGTTTTGTTTTGAGTTGTGGTATTCGAGTTGCTTCAATGTCAAGTGTTGATTCCATACCTTCCCCAAATGGTGTTCTCATATTCCTATGTGAATACTAATCCCTCATAATAATCGAGATTGTCATGTCAATCCTTTTCAACCGGTGTGTTTCTCTTCTAGTGGATACGATCACTTCAACATTCGCAAGATCTATTATCATTTCTTCTCAATGGTGTTCGTTTATTCTCAACGGTGTTTTCCCACCCTCCCACCCTTGTTTTCTTGAAGGATTCAGAATTCTTGATCAAGTATCCATCTTATTGATGTGAAGTCTCTCCATTCTTTTCCTTCAATGTTCTTATCCGGTGATTCTCATGAAGTTTCTAACGGAGCTTCAAGTTCGTCATTTTTCATTCTTTTCATCTCTGGTGGTTTCAAATCAAGCTTTTGGTGTTTGATCATATTCTTTCCCTTATTTCAAATGTCTTCTCTTGCCGGTGCACCTCTCAATCATTAACTTTTCGTTATTCATTTGTTCCAGAGTGCTAAAGATATCTCGAAGATTCGTGTTTCCACTCTGCATTCGTTCAAGATCTTTCGAGATGTCACCTCATTCAAGTCATTTAATTCAACCAGTGCAACCTCTTCTTTTGAATCATTCTACGATGTTTCTTTGAGTGGGCCCTAAGCCACAGGTCTTTTCCAGGATCTTACCCGACTCTTCTATTCTCCCGGAGATATCCTTAAAATTCTTTTCAAAGTTGACGTAAGAATGAGTTATCATCAGTCAAATGTCTTCTCCAAGATCTATCAAATCTTTCATCGTTGGCTCAACCTCTTCGTTTTGATTCTTCCGGAGTGTCTAAATAATTCATGGTGGTGTTTTCTCATCATCATTCTCTGCATTTGAAGGCCGAAGAAGAGTTTTACCTCCATATCTTAACCGTTCTCCCAGAGATTCGTGGTTCTAGTTCAAGGCCATCCTCTCATAATTATTTTCTATTGTGGGAATTCTTTTCATCCTTCCGGAGCAATCCAGTAGTCTTTTCAGTCTGATTATCTGGAGCCCATCATCTCAGAAGACTTGTTCATTCTCAGCTTCCAGCTCTCGTTCCCCAAATCTCACCGGTGCATCATTCAATATTCTTTGATCAGCGCGTGATCTCTTCGTTTCAGTTACATCTAATTTCTCTCAAGCATCTTCGTTCATTTGAAATTTTAACCGCTGTTTCTTTATTTATTTTCATTCATTTCAAATTCCTACCGGTGGTTCATTGAAGACCTTCCCAAGTTTATGTTATATCTCTCTTAATCGTTGCTACGAGAATAAGTTGTATGCAATCTGTTGCTTGTCATCAATTTAAATTGGTAAAGGATACGCATAATGTAATTCTTATTCTTCTTCCATCCAAGTAATTAATTCCTTATTCCGGAGGCTCATCAAATTCTCGGTTTCATTTGTTTCATCTTTTCTTTCCCGGAGTTCCAAGCTCTCGCAATTATGTAATCACGGAGATCTATCAAAAATCTTTACAAGGTTTCAGCTTGTGTTTTCAGCTTCTCTCCCTTTTTCTGTTTGATCATTCTTTTATTACCGGAGTTCTTCATGAAGGCTCTACAAGATGGTTCATCAAGGATTTAATTCTTTCTCGAAGTGTTCATCGAGATTCTTTTCAAAGGAGCTCAAGTATTCTTTATCTTGCATTTTAAAGTGCAATTTGTTCAACTGTATCATTCGAAGTGGTATTGTGTCATTCTTGATAATCTGAGTTCATGTTTCATGATTCGAATGTTGTTAAGAATGAGATATTTTAAATCCATCAACCTCTTCGTTGGAATTATCTTGGGTTATATTTCACCTAAAACTTTCCCTAAGGATTGTTGCTATCGATGTTGCTTATAAAGGACCCAGGGTCTTCTTTATCCTCTCGGTGAAATATTTTATTGTCTCCTTATTCATACCAATCCAATTCTTTTTCCCGTGAGTGGCAGGTTGTCACCTCATAATTTGAGATGTATTCCATAAAACCATATCAAGCGTATTCTTTTCATTGTTGGTGTTCCAACAACTCCGCTCGACCCGTCTCCTAAGGATGCCTTCTCAAGCTCTTTTGTGGCATAAGATGGCATTTTCTTCTCCATTCTTTTATTTCAATTATCTATCTTCTATTCTTTTGTTCCGGAGGCATTGCGATGTTGTTCTTTTCACCCGTCATCTCGTTTTGTCAAGATCATGTTCAATTTCTTCCATTTACAGTCGAAGTGTTGTCCAAATTATATCAGTCTTATCCCTTCTCTATCTTGTTTAACCGGAGTGTCGTGTCCTCTGCTCAAGTTCTTTTCATCGTATTAAGTCTTGCATAACTTCTCAACCAGAGTGCTGCTCGAAGTTGTTCTTCCTTGTCCCTCTTTTCTAACAGAGTGTTTTCAACTTCGTTCATCGCCGTTGTATTCTTTTCTCGAAATGGCTTAACCTTTTCAAGGTTCGTGGTTTCACTCGTTTGTCAAAGAAGCAACTTAGTTTTACCTCTCCTCTTCCTCTTCTGTTTTCCCTCCGGTGCCATTCTAGATCTCGGGACGAGATCCTCTTGTAGTGGTGGAGTGTTGTAACGCCCCGAGACTGATGTGCCAGGTGTCGTCCAGTTATTCGCTGTTGTCGCCTTGTCATTTGCTTGCGTGTTGCATTTCATCATGTCATCATGTGCATTGCATCATCATGTTTTCAAAACCTGCATCCGTCCGGGTTCCCCCAATACCTCCGTTGTCCGTTCTGAGCCCAACCACACTTGCACGCGCCCGCGGCATGTCCGAAATAGTATTTTATAAGTGGCCGGAAAATGTTCTCGTAATGGGTTGAAAGTTGGTGTGTGGTCTTATTTTAGTGTAGATAGACCGCCTGTCAAGTTTCATCACATTCGGAGTTCGTTTGATAGCCCAACCGATTAACTATAGCGGCAGTATAGCCGGTCTTTTTGTCGGACGTTTTCGGTCTCCGGAAATCGTGCTGGGCTGCATCTCTCCCCTCTTCTCTCAGACCAACCTGCTCTCCACAATCCACCTATGCCCATGCCTACCCCTCTTTGCACAGTGCATCGACCCCTCGCAACCTAGTCCGAAACTTCCCCGAACCCGACCCGAACTGTCGCCACCGTTGTGTCCGGATCATCCCCAAACATCTACAAAACGTCATCGTTTTCTTATTTGGGCTCCCTAACTATTTTATCTGCGATCGTCTGATTGCGATCGTAGGGACGAGGTAGCCCCTAACCTAGTTTGTGAGGTATATATATACTCCACTCTTAGTCTATTTGGACAAACCCTAAAAATTAGGACCCTTGTCCCATCCCACCGCCGCTAGCATCTCCCACCTCGGGATCCTCCCCAAATCCAAAATCCTCCTCGAATTTCTAACTGGACCAACCCCCTTGTAGCCGGCGACCACCTGTAGCAGGACCCTGCGCGCCCCTGCCTCCCTTCCGGCCTTCTCCTTCCCTTCTCTCCCTCGTTGCCTTCTCTCTCTCTCACCCGGTTCCCTCTCTCTCTGGTTTCTTCGCACAGGAGCAGCCATGGAGCATGGCCGGAGCTCCTTCCTCGACGCTCGTGCCGACCAAGTCCCGCCGCCGCATGGAGACGCCCCACCATCTCCATCGCTCCTGGATCTGGTGCCTCGCCGGAGCACTCCGTCCTCTAGACCCCGTCGCCCTCCGTTGCTGCCTCCCCGTCGCTCCTGCATCGCTAGTGAACGAGGCCATGGCTTCCTCTGCTCAGATCAAGCACCGGCCGCGGATCCGCCCCCTGCTCAGCGTTCACGTTGGATCCGGCCAATCTTCCCATGCTCTGCGCCCCGGACCCCATTCCCAGCCGCGCAGCCGTGCTGTTTCCGCCTCTGCTTCGGACGGGAGGAGCTCGTCCGTCACCGTTGACCGCGCCCTTCCTTCGCCTACGTGGACCAGCACGGCCTCCGGCCCAGCGCCACCCAGCGAGGCCAGCGCGTCCCTCTCCTCTCTGTAGTGCGGGCCTTCAGCCCAGGGTGAGCAGCCCCCGCTCCTGTGCACTTTTGGGCCGGCCAGATTTGGCCCGTTCTTGTTTTTTTTTCAGATCTGCGTTTTAGCCATTTATCCAGAGACTGCAGTTTTACAGAAAAGACCCTCATGTTCATGCATATAATAACTCACAATTCGTGCATCGGATTAAAATGATTTATATATGAAAGTTGCTTAGAATTTTGTGTAGTTTCATAATATGTCATTTCCATCCATGTTTAAAATGTTTAGAATGTTGTTTGTTTTAATTTGCCCCTATTCCATGCTCAAATGACTTAATTCATAACTAAATAGCCGTAACTCAGAATTTAATAATCTTTATATGTACATGGGGTAGAATTTTGCATAGTTTAACATGGTGGCATCTCTTTGCATGTTTAACAACCCTAAAATTGTGTTTAGGGCAGAACAGTACTGAACCTAATATATGCATATGAGGAGTCTCCGGAAATTATTGTTCGTTGTTTCCGGCCTCATTTAAACTTGACTAGATAGGTAGTTTTCTTTGCTTCACCCTCTTGCCATGTTTAACAACATTTAATATTGTTGGGTACATAAACAAGATCGAACTTAATAAGTCACATGGTGTTTTGTCAATATGCAACGGAGTTGCATATTGAGCTCCACTTAGTTTGTAGTATTGCTTGTGCATTTTGCCATCCATTTACCATTAAACCGACATGCATCATACTTGTTTGCGCATCGTGCCATGCTTATGTGATGTTTGTTCACCATGATTGTTTGCTTCTTTCCGGTGTTGCTTCTTCGGGTTGGTTCCGATAACGTCGTGTTGTGAGGATTCGTTCGACTATGTCCGTTTGTCTTCTTCATGGACTCGTTCTTCTTCCTTGTGGGATCTCAGGCAAGATGATCATACCCTCGAAATCACTACTATCTTTGCTTTGCTAGATGCTCGCTCTTTTGCTATTCCTATGCTGCGATACCTACCACTTGCTTATCATGCCACCCATATTGTTGAACCAAGCCTCTAACCCACCTTGTCCTAGCAAACCGTTGTTTGGCTATGTTACCGCTTTGCTTAGCCCCTCTTATAGTGTTGTTAGTTGTAGGTGAAGATTGAAGTTTGTTCCTTGTTGGAACACGGAGATGTTGTTCCTTGTTGGAACATGTTTACTTGTTGGGATATCACATTATATCTTATTTAATTAATGCATCTATATACTTGGTAAAGGGTGGAAGGCTCGTCCTTATGCCTGGTGTTTTGTTCCACTCTTGCCGCCCTAGTTTCCGTCATATCGGTGTTATGTTCCCGGATTTTGCGTTCCTTACGCGGTTGGGTAATAATGGGAACCCCTTGACAGTTCGCCTTAATAAAACTCCTCCAGCAATGCCCAACATTGGTTTTACCATTCGCCACCTAGCCTTTTCTTTCCCTTGGGTTCTGCAGACTCCAAGGGTCATCTTTATTTAACCCCCCCGGGCCAGTGCTCCTCTGAGTGTTGGTCCAAACTGAGCGATGTCCGAGGCTACCAGGGGCAACTCTGGGCTGGCTTACCCGACGTCTTGCTCATCCGGTGTGCCCTGAGAACGAGATATGTGCAGCTCCTATCGGGATTTGTCGGCACATTCGGGCGGTGTTGCTGGTTTAGTTTTACCTTGTCGAAATGTCTTGTAACCGGGATTCCGAGTCTGATCGGGTCTTCCCGCTAGAAGGAATATCCTTCGTTGACCGTGAGAGCTTGTGATGGGCTAAGTTGGGACACCCCTGCAGGGATTTGAACTTTGAAAGCCGTGCCCGCGGTTATGGGCAGATGGGAATTTGTTAATGTCCGGTTGTAGAAAACCTGAAGTTGACCTTAATTAAAATCATCAACCGCGTGTGTAACCGTGATGGTCTCTTTCCGGCGGAGTCCGGGAAGTGAACACGGTGTTGGAGTTATGCTTGACGTAGGTTGTTCTAGGATCACTTCTTGATCATACTTTCTCGACCGTGCTTTGCCTTCTCTTCTCGCTCTCATTTGCGTATGTTAGCCACCATATATGCTAGTCGCTTGCTGCAGCTCCACCTCATACCTTTACCTTACCCATAAGCTTAAATAGTCTTGATCGCGAGGGTGCGAGATTGCTGAGTCCCTGTGGCTCACAGATACTTCCAAAACCAGCTTGCAGGTGCCGATGAGTCCGTGCAGGTGACGCAACCAAGCTCAAGGAGGAGCTCGATGAAGATCTTGTCCTTTGTGTTGTTTCGTTTCTAGTTGATCATTAGTGGAGCCCAGTTGGGGTCGATCGGGGACCTTGTCGCATTTGGGGTTCTTCTTTTATTTTGGTTCCGTAGTCGGACCTTGATTGTATTTGGATGTGTAATGCTTTATTCATTTAATTGTGTGAAGTGGCAATTGTAAGCCAACTATGTATCTCTTTCCCTTATGTATTACATGGGTTGTGTGAAGATTACCTCACTTGCGACATTGCTTTCAATGCGGTTATGCCTCTAAGTCGTGCTTCGACACGTGGGAGATATAGCCGCATCGAGGGCGTTACAGAGTCCTTAATTGAAGACATAAAAAATTTCATGTTAAGTATGAGGAACTTGAAAGTCGTCATGAACCGCTCTCAACAACTCATGAAAAGCTTTCCTATGATTATCTTCAAAGGAAGCAAGATCTTGAGAAATTGAGAGCGGCTCATGAAGATCTTCAAAAGGAAAACGAGTCGCTTCGCGCCAAACAGATCAGTTCCACTCAGGAAGGATTTGAACCACCATGTCTTAAATGCATTGAGCGTGACAACGCTACTTCTGTTGCTAGATATTCTACTGCTGCTACTGTTGCAATATCTTCAACTGTTGATGTGCTAACTAACCCCTCTGCTGAGGATGCCACTGCTATTGCTGATGAAAATGCTAGGTTGAAGACATTGCTTGAAACAGGGATGTACAAAAGTCTCAAAGGGCACCAGACACTATGTGATGTCCTCAAAAGGCAGATCCTGAACCGAAACCCTAGGAAAGAGGGTGTTGGGTTCGAAAGGAAAATGAATGCTGATGGCTCTTACTGGAAACCTGAGCAGTACCCCAAAACCACATGGGTTGCTACAAAGGAACCTTCAGTGGACCCATCCACCCTATCTGGCTTCACTTGTGCTAATCCCATTGTTATTGCTGAATCCTTTGATGCAAACTATAAACTGTTTAAGAATCAGAATGGTGAAGTGTTTGCCAGGTATATTGGTACTAACTACAGGTATGGGCCACCTATGAAGAAAGTCTGGGTGCCGAAAAAGTGTCTGGAAAATCTTCCTGTGTATGTTGTCATGACACCACAAGTGAAGAAGAAAAACCCCAGACCACGGGCTTCATATGGTCCAAAGGCTTCATACAGATAGAGGATTCACCTGAGTCGCACTAACGCAAATGTTTTGCAGGGAAACCATACTCAGGCCTATGAAATGAGCGTGTTTCATCAAACCGCCATGTTCATAAGACCAAGAACTACTCTGCTTATTCTTATGAGTACTATCGTCCACCTGCAAGACTATTTGCTAGGGCTCCAAAGCCAAAGTTCTTAGATGCTGCACTTAGACTCATTGCTTTGAAGCCACCCTTGAAGATGTGGGTGGCTAAGAAAGCTTAACTTTTTTGCAGGGAAGGGTCTCCAGCCGAAAATCAAATGCGTATGAAGCTATTGCTAGGGACCTTAAACATCTTGTAGGGCACAAGATCAAATGCCCAAATGGTCTTATTATGTAGTTTGTTCCTGAGTCGCTTGCTACTTGCCCTATCAGTCCTAACCTCGATCTAAGCTTTCATAATCCACTTGCTCGTCAAATTTTTATGCTTCACAATTCTCTTCGTGAAGCCTATCCCCCTAACTCCACTGTAGGGTATGACACTAGCTGGTTCAGAATGGATTATTGATAGTGGATGTACTAATCACATGACTGGCAAGCGAAGTCTTCTCACGGACTCAACCTTATGTCCATCTGACAAGAGTCACATCACATTTGCTGATACTGGTAAAAGCAAGGTATTGGGTCTAGGTAGAGTTGCAATCTCAAGGGATCAGCACATGGATAAATTGATGCTTGTTGAATCCCTTGGTTTCAACTTAATGTCTGTCTCAATGCTTTGCGATTTAAACATGATTGTGATGTTTGGAAAATATCGTTGCCTTGTTATAATGGAATATGACAAGTCTCTAGTCTTTGAAGGGTATCGGAAAGATGATTTGTACATGGTAGATTTCTCAGCAGGACCACAGATTGCCGTATGTCTTCTTGCAAAAGCTTCAGAATGCTGGCTCTGGCATCGGAGGCTAGGGCATGCTAGCATGAGGAACTTGCACACTCTTGCAAAGAAGAAGCATATCATAGGCATCGAGGGCGTCAAGTTCAAGAAGGATCACTTATGCGGTGCCTGCGAAGCTGGAAAGATGACGAGGGCCAAGCATCCCTTGAAGACAATCATGACAACAACTCAACCCTTCGAACTGCTACACATGGACCTCTTCGGTCCCACTCACTACTCAACTCTTACTACTACTGCTTGTCTCTATGGCTTCGTCATTGTTGATGATTATTCAAGATATACATGGGTGCATATAATCCTCTACAAGACTGAAGTGCAGGATGTCTTCAGACGCTTCGCCAATCGAGCCATGAACAACTATGGCGTCAAGATCAAGCACATCAGAAGTGACAATGGCACTGAATTCAAGAACACTGGCCTCGACACTTATCTTGATAATTTGGGCACCACTCATGAGTTCTCAGCTCCATACACGCTGCAGCAGAATGGCATCATGGAATGCAAGAACAGAACACTCATTGAGATGGCCCGGACGATGCTCGATGAATACAAGACTCCAAGAAAGTTCTGGCCTGAAGCCATTGATACTGCATGCCATATCATCAACCGTGTCTATCTTCACAAGCTTCTAAACAAAACATCCTACGAGCTCCTCACTGGTAAGAAGCCAAATGTCAGTTACTTCAGAGTATTTAGTGCCAGGTGCTGGATCAAGGATCCACATCACACTTCAAAATTTGCACCGAAAGCACATGAAGGTTTTATGCTTGGATATGGAAAGGATTCGCACTCCTACAGAGTCTTCAACCTCTTTCACTATAAAGTGGTTGAAACTGTGGATGTGCGGTTCGATGAGACTAACGGTTTGCAAAGAGAGCACCTGCCAAATGTGCTAGATGAAGTTCCATCCAGTGAATCTATCAAGCTTATGGGAACTGGAGAAATCATACCGTCTGAAGCACAGCCCAAAGAGGAACTCATCATCTCTGCACCTGATCAACCTGAAGACAATGCTCAGCCTGAAGACAATCCTTCTAACGATGACAATGATCAGCAAGAGCAAAATCTTCGTCATGTTCATCCTCGTGTTGCAAATGAAGTACAAATTGAGAAAATAATTGATAGCATCAATGCACCTGGTCCACTCACTCGTTCAAGGGCAACACAACTAGCAAATTTCTGTGGGCACTTCGCATTTGTCTCAATATCTGAACCCAAGAAAGTTGATGAAGCCTTCATGGAACCTGAATGGATTCAAGCTATGCAAGAAGAGCTTCAACAATTTGAGCTGAATAATGTATGGGAACTGGTCAAGCGTCCTGATCCTCGTAAGCACAATATCATAGGAACTAAATGGATATATCGCAACAAGCAAGATGAGCATGGTCAAGTTGTCAAAAACAAAGCTCGTCTCTTTGCTCAAGGATACACTCAAGTTGAAGGAATTGACTTCGATAAAACATTTGCTCCTGTGGCTAGGCTTAAAGCTATACGCATACTGCTGGCCTATGCAAATCATCATAACATTCTTCTGTATCAAATGGATGTGAAGAGCGCTTTTCTCAATGGCAAGATTGAAAAAGAAGTGTATGTTGCACAACCGCCTGGATTTGAAGATCCAAAACATCCTGACAAGGTGTATAAGCTCAACAAGGCAATGTATGGCCTTAAACAAGCCCCTCGTGCTTGGTATGACACACACAAGGACTTCATGAAGAGCAAAGGCTTCAAACCTGGTTCCCTAGATCCCATGCTCTTCACGAAGACATATGATGGTGAACTGTTTGTGTGCCAAATATATGTGGATGACATTATCTTCGGCTGCACTAATCAGAAATACAGTGATGAGTTTGGATACATGATGCAAGAGCAATATCAGATGTCCATGATGGGTGAGTTGAAGTTCTTCCTTGGTCTTCAAATATGACAGCAACGCAACGACATCTTCATATCTCAAGAGAAATACCTCAAAGATTTCCTGAAGAAGTTTGGAATGCAAGACTGCAAAGGTTACACGATGCCAATGCCAGCTAAACACCATCTGGGTCCCGATGATAATGGTAAAGAGTTCGATCAAAAGGTACACCGCTCCATGATTGGTTCTTTGCTTTATTTATGTGCATCTAGGCCATATATCATGCTTAGTGTTTGCATGTGTGCCCGATTCCAAGCGGCACCAAAGGAATCACATCACTTAGCTGTGAAGCGAATTCTTCGATATTTGGCTCACACCCCAACACTAGGATTATGGTATCCAAAGGGCTCAGAGTTTGATCTAGTTGGATTCTCGGATGCTGATTATGCTGGTGACAAGGTGGATCGCAAGTCTACATCAGGCATATGTCACTTTCTGGGATGATCACTTGTATGTTGGCCTTCAAAGAAGCAGAACTGTGTATCTCTCTCCACTGCTGAATCTGAATACATTGCTGCTGGATCTTGCTGCGCTCAGCTTCTATGGATGAAGCAAACACTCAAAGACTATGGCATTCATATGAAGCAAGTGCCACTCTACTGCGACAATGAAAGCGCCATCAAGATTTCTAACAACCCAGTTCAGCACTCGAAGACAAAGCACATTGAAATTCGTCATCACTTTCTCAGAGATCATGTCATGAAGGAAGATATTGATATCATACACGTCAACACTGAAGAGCAACTGGTAGATATCTTCACAAAGCCCTTGGATGAGAAAAGGTTTTGCAAGTTACGGTGTGAGCTAAATATCTTGGAATCCTCAAATGTTCTGTGATCAGGCACACATCCAAACACTTATGCATGTTGAATACTTAGATGTGCAACACATGAAGTAAAGTATATCTTCAATCAATGAAGACTTACATTCTGAGTGTGAATACATTAACGTGGAATTTGACTTCTGAGCACCACGATAATTGTGCGCCGTGTTTGGGTCTAATACTTCCTATACGGTGGGTAACGCCACCACCAAATTCTTCCTTTAGAAGTGTTTTTCTCATGGCATTACATTTGCAAGTCTTCACATTTTGTTTGTCTTCAATGTTAACATGGCCTCATGTTTATCTTCAAATGTACTGATTTGGTTTCTGTCCTCTACAACATTCACTTATAGCTATGTCTTCACGTTGAATCTTTTGAACTGAGTGAATGTGATCGGACCCTCACCTTTCTATGCTCCCGTCTCAAGTCTATCTATCCAAATCATATGCATTCTATTGAAACTGTCGAATTTTTTCGCTGAGTCCTTGTCAGTAGGAGACACGGAGACAAACATTAATCTGTTTTCAATGCTCAATCCTTTTTACCTGAAACCCAGAGAAGTGGGAACGACCACCCGACAATCCAGGCGTGTGTGGGAACATGGAACAACCTCCAATGTGTTGGATGATCGCCACGTGTCCTTCAGATGTGAACCACCAAGGGCACCTGCGTAATAACTCTGTGCCGTCCCTGTCTCTATAAATACATGCCTCACCCTAGTCATTATCTCTTCTTCCACTCTCGCACAAACCCCAGCGCCACTGCTAGCCCTCGACGACGCCGGCAACGAAGCGCTTAGCTGTCGCGACCTCACCGACGCCGTCCTCACGCCGGCCGCGGACATCGTCTTCTCCGCCGTCGCCGTAGGTGTCCTCCGTCGCCAAGTTAGGGCACGGAAGATCGAACTGTCCCACTCCGTCTAGCAGTTCCTCATGTGGTAAATAAAACCTCTTTTTACAGCCTTTTTGATCCGATAGATTTATCCTTTTCAACCACAAGTGGTTTCTGTTCCCACAAGTTGGATCTATCTCATTCTGCATCTCATAGCATGCCTAGTATGTTCACTTATGCTTCACGAAGTAGTTAGATTCCTCACTTGTACTTATTCGTGGATTCGTACAAATCTGGAACCAACTCTCTACATATGAGTGAATGTCTTTGCACTATGAGGTCAATGTCTTCTAAACTGATTTATCTTCAAAATCTTCTGAGAATGCATATGACCTCTTCCCCTTCCCTCGCACCTCTAATGTTGTCACATGTACATGTCCGTGGGAGAATCCCTTGGTTCTCATAGTCTGCATTCATTTGCAGAGTTCTTACAGCATCATATAAATTCTCCTAAAGCCAGTTCTTGTCTGACCAGTAGACGGAAGACTTTGACAGTGTTGAAGCCTTTCAGTCTAAACTTCATGGCAACAGAAAAATCAGTCGGGAAGGGCGGCAGACAGCGCCGTGGAAACACTGCTAAGGACCTGCCACCGGATCTCTATGAGCTATACAAGTCAGATCCAGAAGAGACCTATGGAGAACGCAAGAACCAAATCCAATGGATTTGAAGACATTCGACAAAGGAATGGTTCAAGTACAGATTCGTCACCATCGAATATGCTGAGAAGAGTGCCATCAAGGGCCCCTGGGGAGATATAATATACAAAGGTCTTCAGCCCAAGTCAAAGTCCGAAGCAATTGCTCAAGGCTTCTACCCCTGCATGATTCGCGGACCTCAGCCTGCTAATGCCGACCCATCCTCTCTGTTATGGTGTCGAGAAGATAATCTCTTCAAGCGCAACTATCAGTTTGCAAAGAACTCGGCCAAGGAAAACAAGAAGTCTTTGGGATTAGACTTCAACCCAGGCCCCTCTGCGGCATGTGCTGATGGCACACGCGAAGCTGAACCCAATCTGGTTGGGCCCTTCTACAACTTAGAAGGTCTCATCACTCACATAAAGGTTCAAGGGGCAGACGTGGATCAACCTGCAGACGACGCTGATTCTGATGAAGCGGCTGCACCACCGAAGCCTGTGAAGCAAATGAAACCCAAGGCTTCAAAGCCCTCTTCAGTACCAAAGGCTTCAAATCCCTCATCTGCACCAAAGGTCTCATGGGCGAAGCCTCTAGCCACTGCACCTCCTGAAGTCAGTGTGCATTCTGAAGATCTCTCACGCATCTCCAAGTCTGCCAAGTTGAAAAAGCCCATGCAACCCACTGGTCAAGCACTGACCCCTGCTGCTGTTTTGAGAAACGAGAATGACACCATTGATCTGTCCAGCGACGATGATCTTGGCGATGACGCTCTTGAGCAGTTGATCAAGAGCAAGCAAGAGGCGGAAATCTTCGATGATCTTCCTCTCTTTGATGTGGAAATCTTAAACAAGTCTATTGATGAGTGGTTTGATAGCCCATATGTCAGCTTTGATGATCTTCAGCTTCCCATTGGCCTCAGCGTCTCCTTCCACGGAGCCATTGCTCCTGAGCTGGCTCTAGCTCAGAAAATTGTTGAGCTGAAGCATAAGATCGATTATGAAAAGGCTCAGTTCAAGAAGCACATGGCCAAGCTCAATGTTGAAGACATTCAAAACTTCAAGGTCATGATGCATGAGCTCAAGGAGGCATTCCACAAGAAACGAGAAGAAGCAAAAGGTTCTCGTGAGCACATGAAGAATCTTGCTGCCAAATGTGTTCAAGGCTACAATGAAGCTGAAAAGCGCAAGGCCTTGGGGTGACCAGGCATCGACCCCAGAATGGCTGCCAAGGAGAAGAAGAAGCCAGCTGTGGCAGAACCAGAAGCATCAAGGCAGGAAGAACCTGGCATTGTCTTCCCAGCCGGTATGACAGGCTCAAAGCCTAAGGTCCCCACAGTGGCTTCAGAATTCAAGAAAACTAGAGCAGCTGAAGCCGAAGCCAGAAAGCGCAAGACCAAAGCCACCACTGATGATGCTCCCCCAACCAAGAAAAGGAAAACAAAGAAGAGAGACCGGGCTGCTCCCACAGAGCCCCTTGTTGTCGAGCCAATCTCAGTGGCTCGTCCTACGTCTGAACATTGAGAGCGCCAGTTGATAGTTCATGAGCCTGCTTCCACAGAGGCTCCTAAAGCTGAAGACAATCCAGCTGTTGACCCCACCACAGCTGAAGACATTGGTCCTCACGACAATGTTGAAGATGATGAAGTCCTTCCTCATATTGAGCACAATTTGGTATCATCGCCTGTGCTCACGCACAGCGAGCTCATCAGCATTGGTCATCCTCTGACACCAACCGCTCAGGATGCATCGTGGGCTGATCACCCACAACAACAACACACCCCAAGTACTCCCCAACCACAAGTCACCTCACTAGTGCAAGATGACGATGACTTTGAGGCCCATCCAACTCCATCTCCACAGGCGTCGCCAGCGTTACGCAGGCTTCGCAAAGGACCAAGGCCCCAAGTCACTCTTCCAAGCGTTCCAGAAGGAGAAGTGCATCAGCAATCTGTTGCACGACAAGTCTTCCCAGAAGCCACTCCAACTGTGAACGTCTCTGAGTCTGAAGCCAAAATGGCTGAAAATATTTCGGCTGCATCAGCCGATGAAGAAGTAGAACCACGTGATGAATAAAGAGTTGCTACACCCTCATACAACCCTGAAGTTGTTCTCGAGGAGAACGTGTCCGACCCTCCAGCTCCTGAAGTGGAGGTTACCAATACTGAGACGGCCACCAACATCAACACAGAAGCCAATGACGTTGTCATGGCTGAAGCTAATATGGCGCTTGAAGCCAATGTGGTGCTAGAAGTGAATGCACCTGAAGCCAATGCAGCACCCGAAGCAAATCCGCTGCCTGAAGCCAATGCTGCACCAAACGTAATCATTCCTCCTGAAGCTATTATGCCACTTGCAGCCCATGTCAACGAAAATGCCAATGCTCCTGTATCCCCTCCAAGACCTCATACTGTTGAGCTGGCATTTGATCGTGGTCAGCCTGTTATGGTCCGATGGCCCATTTTGGTTCCTCCACCTGCTGCGGGTCCACAATTTGACTATCATGTCGAGCACAGGCCTCAAGTCCAGAAGCCCAAGCCAAGACTTCCAAGATTCCCAGGCACTGCAACCTCACCTGGGGTCTTCAATGTGAATGGCTTCGTGGCACATAACACCTTCTTCAAAAGCACCAAGAACCCTTACTCCAAACCTCGCATTTCATCGGATCAGTTCTGGAGCTATCAGCAGCGCAGCTACTATTCATGCGTCTTATACAATCAAGGGCGCATATTTCCACATATGTGTCTCAACACTGAAGGTATAGCTGGCCTGCCCTGTCTAGAAGAAGCGTTGGATTGCTTCAGAGACGCTGGACTCCTGCAATTTGTCACAGACAAGGAACACTGGAATGAAGAGCTTCTATTACAGTTTTATGCAACTCTTCACATTCGAGGCTACAACAGGGATCCAAAGACTTGGGTCCTTGAGTGGATGACGGGCAATGTCCATCATGAAGCCAAAGCTCTTGATATCATTGAGCTCACAGCCCTGCCCACTCCTGGTGAATACTATGAACCAGGTTGTCAACAACACCAGAATGCTTTGGAGAGCATTTTTCAGAAGCCAGAACCCAACATGAGCCAAATGCTGAGCATGATGAAGCCTTTGCCTCACGACGCTGAACACCCATCTGAATTCTTTGTTGAAGACCTAGAGTATCTGCCTCGCGCCATTTACCATATCATCAGAAAAACTCTATGGCCTGTCAAAGGACATTCATCTGCAGCGAAGCTTGAAGGAGCAATGAAGACTTTGGTTTTCTATATCTTCAATGGCATCAGCTTCAATGCTCAAGACTTCTTCATCAGGCAATTGGCTGCATCTGGCTCCGACATTTTTGGTGTGAAGTTCTATGCTCCATGGGTAATACGTCTTATCAAGCTTCACTCTGCCTTCAACTATCAGCCGTCTACGCAATCATCTTGTATTCTTGCCAGAGGTTGATCTATCTGTTGAAGCTATTTACCCAGAGCCTGCTAAGGATCCGATTTATCTTCACAATGCTGATTGCCAAAGCTTCACCCAGCCCATTGAAGGAGTTCGGGCAGTCTCTCGTGTTTATCCCTTGGTTGGTAACACACGTGCCCCTCGCGCTCAAACTGACGCCACTGGAAGCACCATTGCCCAAAGGCCTCGGAAGCGATCTCGTGTTCTCAATGACCGAGAGCTTCTCGTCGTGCTACATCAGAAACAGGATAAGCATCACAACTGGCTTAAGCGTCAGATGCAAAGCCTCTTGGTGGACGTCAATCGCATTCGCAATCTTGCCACCAAGAATGCCTTTGTCACACATGAAACCTGTTGGAGGTCTTGGAAGAGTTTGACATTGCTTAGTACTGAAGCTGATCTACAAGACGATGGCTTCACAGAAAGATTCAAGTTTGACTCAACTCCTCCAAGGAATGCTCACTTGTGTCCAACTCCCTCACTTGAAGACTCTGACTATTCGTCCTCAGCTGCGATGGTGAATGCCAGAGTCATCGATGACCAAGATGATGCCACTTCACCTTCTCCAACTTCAGCGCATGTCGACACTGCACCGAGTTCTTCTACACCACCGAACCTCAACGACGACCCTGCTGCTTCGCCTGCACCTCATGGGAACGAGTAGGCGCTCTATGTCTTCAAACCTTTTTGGTCCTTACTGACAAAAGGGGGAGAAGCATATGAGTTGATAGTCTTCAAGCGGGTCCATATGGGCGGTTGCTTTACTGTTCGCTACTTTTGCCAAGTGCTTACAACTCTCGCTTTTTGATACATTTGGTTCTTTGAGTTGTAACACTTAAAATCGATGGTCGTCTACTATTTATTTGCTATTCTATGATGCGATGATAACTTCCGCACTTAGGTCATTTTGCAGACGTCCATTTTTCATTATGCATGTCATTATCTTTGTAATATCAAATCTTGCATGATGAATTGTCATCATAAGTTGAAGAGGATCTCCACAAGTATAACCTGCCATGTGCATTTGCATTCCAAAAGCAAATTACTTATATGCACATCTTCAGGGGTAGCCTTTGCCACTTATGAAGACAATACCCTATCCTTTACAATTTCACATATTTTATTCCCCGTTGAAAACTTCAACCAGTTTGTCATCAATCACCAAAAAGGGGAAGATTGTAAGTGCATCTAGTGCCACCCCTAGTTGGTTTTGGAGTATTGACGACAAACCTGGTTCAGGGACTAATGTGTTTGTGAGAATTGCAGGATAACACAGGTAGAAGTCCCTCATTGATTTGGTTTTCCTACCAGAGATGACCCCTAAAAATGTATGAAGACATTGAAGTCAAAGGTGGTATGTGAAGACATTCACATTGAAGACTGTGACAAGAGAAGACATCGCGTGAAGACTATGGAGCGCGAAGACTTAGTTGTTTCGTCGTTCTTTTTCTTCTTTGTTGAGTCATAGGAACCACCATACTGTTAAGTGGGGTCCAAGTGAACCAGTCAGAATGACTGACTTGATGCTTAACCAAAATCCTATGTCTTCGAGCGAAGACAATGAGAGCAAATCTTATCCAGAGCTGGATAAGTCAGCTTTGCTTGTAGCTCAAGTAAAGTTGCCGTGTGTGTTTGAAATCTGACCGTTGGAACACGTGTCAGTTCCTTAGTGACCCAGGGTCATTTCAGACAAATCAGGTCGGGTTGCCTAGTGGCTATAAATATCCCACCCCTACACCATAAATTGGTTGGCTGCTCAGAGTTAGTGTGCGGCTTTTGTTGTTTGAGAGCAACCCACCTCGAAGCCTTTGAGAGAGAATTACTTGTGAGGACAAAGCCCTAAACACCCAGAGCCAAAGAGTGTTAGGCATCACTGAAGTCTTCCTGTCTGTGTGATCTGAAGACTTATTACACTTGAGGACTGTGAATCCTCCAGCCGGTTAGGCGTCGCGCTCTGAGCATCCAAGAGTCATTATGGATCGCCGGTGAACGAAGTCTGTGAAGGTTCGGAAGTCTACCTTGAAGACTTACCAGAGTGATTGGGCGAGGACTGGGTGTCCTTAGCTCAAGGGGAATAAGGTGAAGACGCAGTCTTCTGAGTTGAATCTCAACCTCCCTAACCAGACGTACAGTTGTCACAACAACTGGAACTGGTCCAACAAATCATTGTCTTCAACGAGCCACTAGTTCTATCCTTCCCATCTCTTTATTTGCATATTGGTCCTTGTGAAGTCATTGCCTGTTTGCATTATCTATTTGTCTTCACTATGTGACTGCTTGTTCTAATTGGCTTCATACTAGTTTATTTCTATCGTTTGTCTTCGAAACTTCCATGTTTTGAAGACTTTCATAAAAATCGCCTATTCACCCCCCCTCTAGTCGATCACTAGCACTTTCAAACCCAGCGGCTGTGATAGCGGCGCAAGTCCTGTTGATAAATTGCTGATCGAGCCGCTGCTAAGTCTCTTTCCTCATCTAACAAGTCAAGTGCATCCTGTCTGGCTTGTTCGTTATTAGCTTCAACATAAGCCGCCACACGAGGCGACTCATGACGGATGTCACTAGGCAGCACTACTTCCGCTCCATAAACCATGAAGAAGGGTGTATAACCCGTAGATCTGTTAGGGGTGGTGTTAATACTCCACAATACCGAGGGTAACTCCTCTACCCAGCAACCCGGCGTCCGTTGTAAGGGAACCATGAGCCGGGGCTTGAGACCCTTTAAGATTTCCTGATTTGCTCTCTCAGCCTGCCCATTAGATTGAGGGTGAGCTACAGAAGAAACATCAAGCCGGATATGCTCACATTGACAGAACTCCTCCATAGCCCCTTGGTATAAATTAGTGCCATTGTCAGTGATAATGTTGTGTGGAAAACCAAAGCGAAAGATCACCTTTTTCATGAACTGGACCACTGTGGCTCCATCACGCTTACTCACTGGCTCCGCCTCAAACCCACTTTGTGAATTTGTCAACTGCTACTAAAAGATGTGTCTTTTTATCCTTAGACCTTTTGAAAGGTCCAACCATGTCAAGCCCCCAGACTGAAAACAGCCAGGTGATTGGAATCATCCGCAACTCTTGAGCCGGCACATGTGCTCGCCATGCAAATTTTTGACATCCATCACACCTACTGACCAGATCTTCTGCATCAGCATGAGCCATCAACCAGTAAAAACCATGACGAAAAGCTTTGGCCACAAGAGACTTTGACCCGGCGTGATGGCCACAATCCCGTTCATGGATCTCACGAAGTATTTCTTGGCCTTCTTCAGGAGAAACACACCGCTGAAACACTCCAGAGATGCTACAATGGTATAACTCTCCTTCAGAAATCATCATTGATTTGGACCGCCGGGTTATCTGTCGGGCCAGGGTCTCATCCTCTGGAAGCTCGCCCCGGGTCATGTAAGCCAAGAACGGTACTGTCCAATCTGGGATGACGTGAAGAGCCACCACCAACTGTGCCTCCGGTCAGGAACGGCTAAATCTTTCTCTATAGGTAACTTAATAGACGGGTTATGCAAAACATCCAAAAAGGTGTTAGGTGGCACCGGCTTACGCTGAGACCCCAAACGACTTAGAGCATCTGCCGCTTCGTTCTTCCTACGGTCAATGTGTTCCACCTGATAACCTTTAAAATGTCCTGCAACAGCATCGACTTCACGGCGATAAGCCGCCATGAGAGGGTCCTTGGAATCCCACTTGCCTGACACCTGTTGAGCCACCAAATCTGAATCGCCAAGACACCGGACCCAGCTCAGGCTCATCTCTTTGGCCATTCGAAGACCATGGAGCAAGGCTTCGTACTCTGTTGCATTATTAGTACAAGGAAACATCAAGTGCAACACATAACAAAACTTGTCACCCCGAGGGGAAGTTAAAACAACTCCAGCCCCCGAGCCTTCCAATTGTCTAGACCCATCAAAGTGAATTGTCCAATACGTGTTGTCTGGTTTCTCTTTTGGCATCTGTATCTCTATCCAGTCATTAATAAAGTCAACCAGCGCTTGAGATTTGATCGCAGTACGTGGCACATACTTCAACCCATGAGACCCAAGTTCAATGGCCCACTTGGCGACTCGTCCAGTAGCTTCTCTATTTTGGATGATGTCTCCCAAAGGCGCAGAGCTAACCACAATGACTGGGTGACCCTAAAAATAATGTTTGAGCTTCCGGCTTGCCATGAACACCCCATACACGAGCTTCTGCCAATGTGGATATCTTTGTTTAGATTCAATCAGCACCTCACTGGCGTAATAAACCGGCCGTTGAACCGGATGTTCCTTGCCAACCTCCTTGCACTCCACCACAATTGCCACACTAACAGCTCATGAGTTAGCGGCTACGTATAACAATAGCGGCTCTTTCTCAACTGGAGCAGCAAGAACCGGCGGCTCAGCAAGCTGTTTCTTCAAATCATCCGTTTTATTCATCATCTGATGCAAAGGCATCGCCTTCTCCCCTAACTGGCTTATGAACCGGCTCAAAGTAGCAACACGACCCGCCAGCCGTTGAACGTCATTGGTGCATGTTGGTTTGGCCAGGGATGTGATTGCCTTAATTTTCTCTGGGTTAGCTTCAATACCTTGGTTGGACACCAAAAAACCCAAGAGTTTGCCAACTGGGACTCCAAAAACACACTTGGCCGGGTTAAGCATCATTTTGTAGACCCAGAGGTTATCAAAGGTCTCCTTCAGACCTGTTACCAAGGTTTCCTCTTTTCTGGACTTCACCACTATATCATCCACATAAGCATGAACATTGCGCCCAATCTAATTGTGAAGGCAATTCTGCATACATCGTTGATAAGTTGCATGGGCGCTCTTAAGCCCAAAAGGCATAGACACATAGCAGAAGGCTCCAAACAGAGTGATGAAAGTTGTCTTCTCCTGGTCCTTGACTGCCATCTTGATCTGATGATAACCCGAATAAGCATCCAGAAAACTCAAACGTGCGCAACCCGCCGTAGCATCAATGATCTGATCAATACGTGGGAGAGCAAAAGGGTCAGCTGGACAAGCTTTGTTTAAATCGGTGTAATCCACACACATACGCCAGGTGTCGTTCTTCATGAGTACAAGCACCGGGTTGGCCAACCACTCTGGGTGAAAAACTTCCACAATGAACCCGGCCGCCAAGAGCCGGGCCACCTCTTCTCCAATGGCCTTGCGCCTTTCCTTGTTAAACCGTCGGAGAAACTGCCTGGCCGGCTTAAACTTCGGATCAATATTGAGAGTGTGCTCAGTGAGTTCTCTCGAGGCACCCGGCATGTCAGAAGGTTTCCATGCAAAGATGTCTCGGTTATCACGGATGAACTCGATGAGCGCGCTTTCCTATTTTGGATCCAGGTTCGCACTAATGATGAACTGCTTGGATGAGTCGTCGGGCACAAAATCAACCGTCTTGGTGTCATCAGCTGACTTGAATTTCAACACCGGTTCATGCTCTGTTGTTGGCTTCTTTAGAGACGTCATGTCTACCGGGTCAACATTATCCTTATAAAACTTTAACTCCTCTGTTGCACAAACAGACTCAGCATATGCAGCATCTCCTTCTTCACACTCCAGGGCTATTTTCCGGCTTCCATATACTGTAATGGTGCCCTTATAACCCGGCATCTTGAGCTGCAGATATACATAACATGGCCGAGCCATGAACTTGGCGTAAGCCGGCCGTCCAAACAGAGCATGATATGGGCTTTTGATCTTAACCACCTCAAAAGTTAACTTCTCTGCTCTGGAATCATATTCATCCCCAAAGGCTACTTCCAGTTCAATCTTACCAACTGGGTATGCCGACTTGCCAGGTACCACACCGTGAAAAACAGTGTTGGATTGCTTGAGACTCTTATCAGCCAACCCCATCCGACGGAACGTCTCATAGTAGAGGATGTTGATGCTACTGCCTCCATCCATGAGCACTTTAGTGAATTTATATCCACCAACCTGAGGCGCTACTACCAAGGCTAAGTGACCTGGATTATCAACCCGGGGAGGATGATCTTCTCTGCTCCACACAATGGGTTGTTCTGACTACCGTAAGTAACGTGGAATCACCGGCTCAATGGCATTGACAGCCCTCTTATGAAGCTTCTGGTCCCTCTTGCATAAACTAGTGGTAAATACATGGTATTTCCCACTATTCAACTGTTTTGGGTTGCTCTGATATCCGTACTGTTGCTGCTGATTACCTTGGCCGGGTTGTGGATTATAACCTCATTGGTTACCCGTATGGCCCTGACCGTGAAAACCGCCTCCACCTGAACCGGCGCACGGGCCATGAAAGCCGCCTCCACCTGAACCGCCGCCAGGCCCATGACTTCCATCAAATGCATTTGAATTTTTAAACGCCTTCATGATTGTACAGTCCTTCCACAGATGGGTGACTGGCTTCTCCCGGTTACCGTGTCTTGGACAAGGTTCATTCAATAGTTGCTTGAGGGTGGGACCTGACCCGCCCGACCAAGGGGGTTGCCTACCCTTGTGCTGTTGATTGTTGCCCTGCACATTAGTGTTAGCAACAAATTCGTTAGTCTTACGTTTATTACCTCCTTGATTTGCCGGGTTATGCTGGTGAACCTTGTCGTTCCCATTCTTCTTTCCCTTCCCTGTCTTTTCTTCATCAGACACGGGGTCCTTGGTACTATTAGAATCAGCATACTTGACCACAGCCGCCATCAACTAGCCCATGTTATTGCAGTCACGCTTGAGATGCCCCAGCTTCTGCTTCAGAGGTTCAAAACGACAATTTTTCTCCAACATTAAGACTGCCGAGCCAGCATCCATCTTATCAGATAAATGAACTATCTCCTTGACCCGGTGCACCCAATGGGTTGTGGACTCACCTTCCTCTTGTTTACAATTAGTCAGGTCCACAATTGACATAGATTGTTTGCATATGTCCTTGAAGTTCTGAATGAACCAGGCTTTTAACTCCACCCATGAGCCGATGGAATTGGGGGGCAAACCTTTTAACCAAGTGTGAGCCGTTTCATCCAACATCATAGTGAAATACTTAGCCATTGACGCATCGCTGACCTCCGAAAACTCCATTGCCATCTCATAACTCTCAATCCAGGCCCCAGGCTGCAAGTCGGCCGTGTAGTTAGGCACCTTACGAGGCCCCTTGAAGTCCTTTGGTAAGCGTTCATTACATATGGCCGGCACCAGGCAAGGGACACCTCCGGTTCTGGTGGCTACTCCTGCCTCAACAGAGGTTGATGGATAAGCCGGAAAGGTTTGATGAGCTGCCAGCTCAGCTGCCAGTTGAACCGCGCGCTTAGCTTCTTGTCGGATCCTCTCCTGATCCGCTAAGTGAGGGCTCCAGTGTGACGCCCCGAAACCGATGCGCCAGGTGTCTTCCAGTTATTCGTCGTCGTTGCCATGTCATTCGCTTGCGTGTTGCATCTTGCCATGCCATCATCCGCATTGCATCATCATGTTTTCGAACTTGCATTCGTCCGGGTCTCCCAGTTCCTTCCGTTGTCCTTTCTGAGCCCAGACACACTTGCACGCGGCCGAGGCACGTCTAAAATATTATTTTATAAGTGGCCAGAAAATGTTCTCGGAATGGGACGAAACTTGGCGCGCGATGTTGTTTTGTTGTCAGTAGGACGCATGCCAAGTTTCATCGCATTCGGAGTCCGTTTGACGCCCCAACAGATAAATATAGCGGCAATAGTAGCCGGTCAAAACGTCGGACGTTTTCGGTCTCCGGAAATCGTGTCGGGCTGCATCTCTCTCCTCTTCTCTCAGACCAACCCGCTCTCCACAGTCCACCTAGGCCCATGCCTACCCCTCCTTGCATAGTGCATCGGCCCCTCGCGCGCGTCCAAAAATTGTCCCGGACCCGACCCAAACAGTTGTCACCGTTGGATCCGGATCATCCCCAAACGTCTACAAAACGTCTCCATTTTCTCATTTGGACTCCCTAGCCTATTTTTCCTGACTGTCCGATTACGATCGGAGGGACGAGTTAGCCCCTAACATATCCTACTCGCTATATATATTAGTCTAACCCGAGACCAAATCCCTAGTTTCCAGGGATCCCCCTAGCTGCCGCCGCCAGTCTTCCTGTCTCCTCCTTATCGGGATCTCCTCCCGATCCACCTGCTCCACTCTTTCCGCGCCTGACCAACCCTCCATCCCGATGCACCCACCACCTTCCTCGGCCCTGCCCGGCGCTCCACCCCCAGAAAGCAGCAGCGCCCGAGCGCTCCTCTCCTCGTCGGTGCCCCTCCCTCCATTCCGGCACCGGGAACGGAACCCCCGCGCCCGGATCTCACCACCACCGCCTTGCCTCTGCCCGACTGCCGTTGCAGCTTGTGGACATCACCAGCCAAGCTATCATCATCGCTAGAGCCCTTCGATCCCAAGCTCCTTGGCCCTGAGCACGCCTCCTGCGCAAGCCTCGCCAGAGTTCTTCCGACGACCACCTGGGACGTCACCGTCATCAACCAGGCCAGTCGCGCTGCATCTCTTCTCTTTTCCTTGCTCCCTTTTTCCCCGCGCTCATCCTGCTGCTCTCTCCGTTCTTTCTCTGTGTGTAGAGATTCTGGGCGACGGAGCCGAGCTCCCCGACGCCTTCGCTTCCTCCACCGAGTCTACTTTACTTCGCCGCCCGGAGCAACCAACGTCGCCGTCTTTGCTGCCCGTGGACCTCCCCTGCCCGACGCCATGGATGGCCGCCGCCCCGCTGCTCTGAGGCCAAGTCCCGCTCGATCCTCTGCTCGTTGACCCTCCGCGCTGACCCAATCACCATGTCTCTGCTTCGATCTGCCTACGAGATCTAGCGCCTCGCCTCGATCTGATGTTGGCCCCGTGCCGCGCCCGTCGAACCTCCAGAACCACCGGATGGGACACACCGCTGCAGGCCCAGCTCGCCTCGCCCGGCCTACCCACTCAACCGACCGGCCTGCTTCCCCTCCAGTTGGGCCAAGAGCCCATGGTGAGTGCCCAGTCCGCTCAGATTCGGCTCGCGTGTGTTTTTTTCAGCGTCTGCGAATTTGTTCTTTTTCCCAGAGTTGGCAGTTTTGCAGTATAACCCCTAAGCTCCATGCATATTGTAACTCTCAAACCATGCATCACATGTAAAAACTTAATATATGAAAGTTGCTTAGAATTTTGTGTAGTTTCGTAATATGTCTTTTCCATCCATGTTCAAAATGTTTAAACTGCTGTTTGATTAAATTTGCTTAATTGCCATGTTAAAATGCTTTATTTCATAAGTAAATAACCGTAGCTCCAAACCTAATAATCTTTATATGTAAATGGGGTAGAAAAATGCCTAGTTTAACATGGTGACCTTTCTTTGCATGTTTAACAACCCTAAAATTGTGTTTAGGGCAGAACAGTACCAAAACCTAAAATATGCACATGAGTAGTTTCCGGACTTGTTGTTTGTTGTTCCGGTCTCATTTAAACTTTCCTAGATAGGTAGTTTTACCTTGCTTCACCCTCTTGCCATGTTTAACAACATTTAATATTGTTGGGTACATAAACAAGAGAGAACTAGATAAGTCATGTGGTGTTCCGTCAATATGCAACTCATTGCATATTGAGCTCCACTTAATTTGTAGGATTGCTTGTGCATTTTGCCATGCCATGCCTCTTTAATCCGGACATGCATCATACTTGGTTGTGCATCATGCCATGTTTATGTGTTGGTTGTTTACTATGTTGTTTGCTTCTTTCCGGTGTTACTTCTTCGGGTTGGATCCGGTAAAGTTGCGTTTTTGAGGATACGTTGGCTACGTCCGTTTGTCTTGTTCATGGACTTGTTCTTCTTCCTTGCGGGATCTCAGGCAAGATGACCATACCCTCGAAATCACTTCTATCTTTGCTTGCTAGATGCTCGCTCTTTTGCTATGCCTATGCTGCGATACCTACCACATGCTTATCATGCCTCCCATATTGTTAAGGCAAGCCTCTAACCACCTTGTCCTAGCAAACCGTTGTTTGGCTATGTTACCGCTTGCTCAGCCCCTCTTATAGTGTTGTTAGTTGCAGGTGAAGATTGGAGTTTGTTCCTTGTTGGAACATGGATATTTTGTTGGGATATCACAATATCTCTTATTTAATTAATGCATCTATATACTTGGTAAAGGGTGGAAGGCTCGGCCTTATGCCTGGTGTTTTGTTCCACTCTTGCCGCCCTAGTTTCCGTCATACCGGTGTTACGTTCCTTGATTTTGCGTTCCTTACACGGTTGGGTTATAATGGGAACCCCTTGACAGTTCGCCTTGAATAAAACTCCTCCAGGAAGGCCCAACATTGGTTTTACCATTTGCCACCTAGCCTTTTCTTTCCCTTGGGTCGGCCGGCTCAAGGGTCATCTTTATTTAACCCCCTCGGGCCAGTGCTTCTCTAAGTGTTGGTCCAACTGAGCGATATCCGGAGCTACCAGGGGCAACTCTGGGCTGGCCTACCCGACGTCTAGCTCATCCGGTGTGCCCTGAGAACAAGATATGTGCAGCTCTTATCGGGATTTGTCGGCACATCTGGGTGACTTTGCTGGTCTTGTTTTACCATTGTCGAAATGTCTTGTAACCGGGATTCCGAGTTTGATCGGGTCTTCCTGGGAGAAGGAATATCCTTCGTTGACCATGAGAGCTTGTGCTGGGCTAAGTTGGGACACCCCTGCAGGGATTTGAACTTTCGAAAGCCGTGCCCGCGGTTATGGGCAGATGGGAATTTGTTAATGTCCGGTTGTAGAAAACCTGAAACTTATCTTATTTAAAATGCATCAACCGCGTGTATTGCCGTGATGGTCTCTTTCCGGCGGAGTCCGGGAAGTGAACATGGTGTTGGAGTTATGCTTGACGTAAGTAGTCTTGGATCACTTCTTGATCATAGTTTCTTGACCGTGCCTTGCCTTCTCTTCTCGCTCTCATTTGCGTATGTTAGCCACCATATATGCTAGTGCTTGCTGCAGCTCCACCTCATACCTTTTACCCTTCCCATAAGCTTAAATAGTCTTGATCGCGAGGGTGTGAGATTGCTGAGTCCCCGTGACTCATAGTTACTTCCAAAACCAGTTTGCAGGTGCTGATGAAACCATGCAGGTGACGCGGCCAAGCTCAAGGAGGAGCACGATGAAGTTTGTGTTTGTTATGTTGTTTCCGTTTCCAGTTGATCAGTAGTGGAGCCCAGTTGGGATGATCGGGGATCTGTGTAGCATTTGGGGTAGTCTTCTTTTATTTTGGTTCCATAGTCGGACCTTGATTGTATCTGGATGATGTAATGTTTTATTCATGTATTGTGTGAAGTGGCGATTGTAAGCCAACTATGTACCTCTTATTCCCTTATTCATTACATGGGTTGTTGTGAAGATTACCTCACTTGCGACATTGCTTTCAATGCGGTCATGCCTCTAAGTCGTGCTTCGACACGTGGGAGACATTGCCGCATCAAGGGTGTTACAAGTTGGTAATCAGAGCCTTCCCCGACCTTAGGAGCCCCCTGCTTGATCGAATCGCTGGCGTTGTTGAGTCTAGAAAAATGTTTTGAGTCTTATAGGATTATATATAATGGAGAGTAGTATTCTTTTTACTTCCAGTCCCTTCATCGCTCTGGTGAGGCCTCCGAACATAGAGTTTTGACTCTTCTCTTCTCAAATTTCACTAAAAAAATTAGGATCATGCGGGTATCTTGGAATCCTTTCGATGGTTTTGTGACGAGAACATTGTTCTTGGTGCCTCCTGACATTTAGGGGTTGTGGCAGTGTCCCGGGGAGTTGAGCTCCGAGGTGTTGTCGTCACAATTTTATCGTTGCATTTTTGGAATACCTGAGTTTCGTCGACATCGAAAATCTCTTTTATGCAGTTATTGGTGAGATAACCTCGACGCCACCCAGTACTGGGGCGGGAGTTCGGGAGTATTGCCATAACTCGTATAACGGATGCTTTTCGAAGGTTGAGGTAAATGATTTCCAAAGGTTTCTTGGTTATGTGTTGAAGGATGGATACAGCTGGATGTAGGATTTGCTAGTTTTGGGTGAGATATTATGCTTCCCCTGTATCCCCAACACCTGATTGCATAACTAGAAAGTTTCGGGAGTTTATAAGTGGGAATTCATGTAGCTCTTAGGATATGTTTCCGACAGATGCATGATATGAAATTGGGGTTCGACGTCTAGTGGTCCGCCTATACAGGGTTGGTTTTACAATGGTCTCATTGTGTCTTAAAGAGTCATTGGCTATGCTGACTCGGGGACGCTTCGTATGTCATGTGCACTGCCTTGTACATGATGGTGCTGTATGATTGAGCCCGTGTAGGCCCCACCACGAAAACTTCAGACGGAATCTCTATCATATGTTTGTTCCGGCTTATTTTGCAAGCCAACCCTTTGTTCTGTTTTTCAGTTGTGGTATTCGAGTTGCCTTGAAGTCAAATGTTGATTCCATACCTTTTCCAAGCGGTGTTCTCATACTTTTATGTGAATACCAATCCTTTTTGATAATCGAGATTGTTATGTCAATTCTTTTCAACCGTTGTGCTTCTCTTCAAGTGGATCCGATCATTTCAACATCAGCAAGATCTATTACCAGTTCTTCTCAATGGTGTTTGCTTCATCCGTCCCAAGTCTTTGTTTTCCGGCCCTCCCACCCTTGTTTCTTCAAGGACTCGGATTTCTTAATCAAGTATCCATCTTATTGATGCGAAGCCTCTCCATTATTTTCCGTCAATATTCTTATCCGGTGATTATCAGGAAGATAGTAGAGGAGTTTGAAGTTCATCATTATTCCTTCTCTTTCTTCTCTGGTGGATTCAAGTCAAGCCTTGTCAATCATATCTTTTCCTCGTTCCAAATGTTTTCTCTTGCCATTGCACCTCTTTATCATTCACTTCTCACTATTCATTTGTTCTGGAGTGTTGAAGATATCTCAGAAGATTCAAGTTTCCATTCTCAATTCTTTCAAGCTTTTGCGAGGATGTTACCTCATTCAAAGCCATTTAATTCAACCGGTGCAATCTCGCTTTTCAAGTAATCATTTCAACGGTGTATCTTTTGAGTGGGCCCTAACCCACAGGTTTTTCCCAGGATCTTACCTGACTCTTCTTATTTTCCCGGAGTTATTCTCAATTCTTTTTCGAAGTTTGACATAAGAATGAATCATCATCAGTCAAATTCCTTTCCCCAAGATCTTTCAAATTCTTTTCATCGTTGGATCAACCTTTTCTATTCTTCATTCCGGAGTGCCTCAACAATTCTTGGTGGTGCTTCTCATCATCATTATCAACATTCGAAGACCGAAGAAGAGTTTCCCTCCATATCTTGTTCCATTCTCTTCAAGATTCATGATTCTAGCTTGCTCCCATCCTCTCATAATTGCTTTTTACGATTGTGAGAATTCTTTTCATCCATCCGAAGCAATTCAAGAGTCTCCGAAGTCCATCATCTCAGATTTATTCATTCTCAACTTTCAACTATTGTTCTCAAAAATCTTACTCGTGCATCATTCAAATATCCTCTAATCAGTTCATGATCTCTCTGTTCCCTTGCATCTTGATTTCTCTTAAGTACCTTCGTTCATTTACTAATCCTTACCGGTGATTCATTCCCCTTTCTTCGTTCGTTTTCAATTCTTATGATGGTTTGCTCAAGATTCTATTCCATGGTTATCATATTAATTCATTCGTTGTTTCAATCCTACCGGTGGTTCATTGAAGACCTTCTCAAGTTTAAGCTATACCTCTCTTTAATCTTTTCCACGAGAATAAGTAGTATGCCAAATACGTTGATTGTCATCAATTTAAATTGGTGAAGGATAAGCATAATGTAATTCTTATTCTTGTTTCATCCAAGCGATTAATTCCTTATTCCGGAGTGTTATCAAATTCTTAGTTTCTATTGTTTCATCTTTTCTTTTCCCGGAGTTCCAAGTTTTCTCGGTTATATCATCGTGAAAATCCATCTATTCATTACAAGTCTTCGCCGTGTGTTTTCAACTTCTCTTTCATTTCGATTGATCATTCTTTTGTTACCGGAGTTCTTCATGGATGTTCTACATGTTGGTTCACCAATTATTCAACTCCTTCTCGAAGTGTTCATCAACATCCTTTTCAGAGGAGCTCAAGCATTCTTCTTCTTGCAATCCGGAGTGCAATTCTTTCTACCGTATCATTGGAGGTGGTATTATGTCATTCTTGATTATTTGAGTTCATGTTTCATGATTCACATGTTGTTAAGAATGAGGTATTTTAAATCCATCAACCTCTTTGCTGGAGTTATCTTGTGTCATGTTTCACCTAAAGTCTTCCCTAAGGATTGTTGCTATTTATGGTACTTATAAATGACACAAGATCTTCATTTATCCTCACGGTGAAATAAGTTTGTCGTCTCCTTGTTCATATCAATCCAATCTTTTTCCGGGAATGGCAGGTTGTCACCTCATAATTTTGAGATGTATTCTATAAGTCTATATCAAGCTTATCCTTTTCGTTGTTGATAACCCAACAACTCTGGTCTAGCTTTTGGGGTAAGCGTGCTCTCTCAAGACCTTGTTTTTCTCCCCCGTTCATTCCGTTCCATTCTCTCACTTCTTCCGGAGGCATTGTGATGTTGCTCTCATCAAACCTTCTTCTTGTTCTTGTCAGGATCATGTTCTTTTCGTGCTTATCCATTTTACGGGAGTGTCGTGCCCTCTTTTCAAGTTCTCTCATCTTATCAAGTTTTGCCTCCCTTCTCAACCGGAGTGCCGCCTGAAATCTTTCTTACCCCTTGTGCCATTCTGTCAATAGTTCCGGAGGTAATGTGTTGTTGATTTCATCAAGTATCATCCAATCTTCCCAAGATCATGTTCGATTCCTTCCATTTATAGTCGGAGTGCTGTCCAAATTATATCAGTCTTATTCCTTCTCTATCTTGTTTAACCGGATTGCTTGGAGGTACTTCTTGTCCATTGCAACCCTTTTCCCATGTCTTTCAACCTACAGGGTTCTCGTGATGTTCCTTGTTCCTCTTTTCTAACGGAGGTTTTCAACTTTGTTCATCTTCGTTGTATTCTGCCTTTCAATTTGTTCAACCTCTCAAGGTTCTTTGGCTTCACTCGTTTGTCAAAGAAGCAACTTAGTTTTACCTTTTCTCTCCCTCTTCTTTTTCCCTCCGGTGCCATTCTAGATCTCGGGACGAGATCCTCTCATAGTGGTGGAGTGTTGTGACGCCCCGATACCGATGCGCCAGGTGTCTTCCAGTTATTCGCCGTCGTTGCCATGTCATTCGCTTGCATGTTGCATCTTTCCATGACATCATCTGCATTGCATCATCATGTTTTCGAACTTGCATTCGTCCGGGTCTCCCAGTTCCTTACGTTGTCCATCCTGAGCCCAGACACACTTGCACGCGGCCGAGGCACGTCCGAAATATTATTTTATAAGTGGCCACAAAATGTTCTCGGAATGGGATGAAAGTTGGCGCGCGATGTTGTTTTGTTGTCAGTAGGCCGCATGCCAAGTTTCATCGCATTCGGAATCCGTTTGACGCCCCAACGGATAAATATAGCGGCAATAGTAGCCGGTCAAAACGTCGGACGTTTTCGGTCTCCGGAAATCGTGTCGGGCTCCATCTCTCTCCTCTTCTCTCAGACCAAACCGCTCTCCACAGTCCACCTAGGCCCATGCCTACCCCTCCTTGCATAGTGCATCGGCCCCTCGCGCGCGTCCGAAAATTGTTTCGGACCCGACCCGGACAGTCGTCACCGTTGGATCCGGATCATCCCCAAACGTCTACAAAATGTCTCTGTTTACTCCTTCGGACTCCCTAGCCTATTTTTCCTGACCGTCCGATTACGATCAGAGGGACGAGTTTTCCCCTAACCTATCCTACTCGCTATATATATATTAGTCTAAACCGAGACCAAATCCCTAGTTTCTAGGGATCCCCCTAGCTGTCGTCGCCACTCTTCATGTCTCCTCCTTATCGGGATCTCCTTCCGATCCACCTATTCCTCTCTTTCCACGCCTGACCAACCCTCCATCCCGATGCACCCACCACCTTCCTCGGCCCTGCCCGAGCGCTCCTCTCCTCGCCGGTGCGCCCCCCTCCATTCCGGCGCCGGGAACAGAACCCCCGCGCCCGGATCTCGCCACGACCGCCTTGCCTCTGCCTAACTGCCACTGCAGCTCGTGGACACCACCAGCCAAGCTATCCTCGTCGCCAGAGCCCTTCGATCCCAAGCTCCTCGGCCCCAAGCACGCCTCCTGCGCAGGCCTCGCCGGAGTTCTTCTGACGACCACCTAGGACGTCGCCATCATCAACCAGGCCAGTCGCGCTGTGCCTCTTCTCTTTTCCTTGCTCCCTTTTTCCCCGCGCTCATCCCGCTGCTCTCTTCGTTCTTTCTCTGTGTGTAGAGATTCTGGGCGACGGAGCCGAGCTCCCCGACGCCTTCGCTTCCTCCACCGGGTCTACTTTACTTCGCCGCCCGGAGCAACCCACGTCGCCGTCTTCGCTGCCCATGGACCTCCCCTGCCCGACGCCATGGATGGCCGCCGCCCCGCTCCTTTGAGGCCAAGTCCCGCTCGATCCTTTGCTCGTTGACCCTCCGCGCTGACCCAATTGCCCTGTCTCTGCTTCGATCTGCCGACGAGATCCAGCGCCTCACCTCGATCTGATGTTGGCCCAGTGACGCGCCTGTCGAACCTCCAGATCCACCGGATAGGCCACACCGCTGCAGGCCCAGCTCGCCTCGCCCGGCCTACCCACTCAACCGACCGGCCTGCTTCCCCTCCAGCTGGGCCAAGAGCCCATGGTGAGCACCCAGTCCGCTCAGATTCGGCCCGCGTGTGTTTTTTCAGCATCTGCGAATTTGTTCTTTTTCCCAGAGTTGGCAGTTTTGCAGTATAACCCCTAAGCTCCGTGCATATTGTAACTCTCAAACCGTGCATCACATGTAAAAACTTAATATATGAAAGTTGCTTAGAATTTTGTGTAGTTTCATAATATGTCTTTTCCATCCATGTTCAAAATGTTTAAACTGCTGTTTGATTAAATTTGCTCAATTGCCATGTTAAAATGCTTTATTTCATAACTAAATAACCGTAGCTCCAAACCTAATAATCTTTATATGTAAATGGGGTAGAAAAATGCCCAGTTTAACATGGTGACCTTTCTTTGCATGTTTAACAACCCTAAAATTGTGTTTGGGGCAGAACAGTACCAAAACCTAATGTAGCAACCAGACCTCAAACAGTCTGATCTCTATGCTCCGGTGTCATCCCTGGATCAGTAATGCTGACACCACACAGTACTCGGAGGATTTATAACAGAGTAGAAATCACACACTTATTACATCGAGTGTCTAAAACGAGAACTTATTACAATAAATATAGCTTAAGGCCATATAATAACGTTAATAGCGGAAGGCTTGGAAGATAAGTGAGTCCATCAACTCCAACGGCATCACTGAGTATAGAACCACGACCTAAAAACTCCTTAATCATCGTCTGAAAAGTCTGCAACATTAACGTTGCAGCCCGAAATGGGTCAGCACATGGAATATGATGGCAATGTAACACATAGAGGGTAAAGAATGAAACAGCTATACTATATGCATATTTGGCTGGTGGAAAGCTCTATGGTTACAGTTTTGCGTAAAGCCAATTTTTCCCTACTACAAAGGAATAAATTTAATTACTATCATGGTAGTTGTTAAACATTGAGAATGGTTGACAACATCCTCAATCCCAATTAAGCATCATCATTAAACAAAACCCAACAAACTTAATTTAGAGTAACATGTTGAGATTCACATGATAATCCAGGTACTAGATACTCAAGATGTCCATAACCGGGGACACGGCTAACCATGATTAGTTTATTACACTCTGCAGAGGTTTGCGCACTTTTCCCCACAAGACTCGATCGCCTCCGTTTGGTTTCTCGCACTACAAGGTGTTTGAGAAGACGGATGACCGAGACATAGTCTTTCAGAAGCGCTAGCACCTTACGATCGGGTAGACCGTACCACCTACATCCCCTACATCTGCTAGTCTACCACTGTAAGAGTTCGCACGACTTAGTCAACTATGCTAGAGCCCATAATAGCTTGTGGCTGCACACGGAAGTTTCTAGTATGAATAGTCTCATGATCCCTTTGAGCCTGGGTGGCGGTCCAAAAGAAAACAGGCAAGTCCTGGAATACCCAGGTGCCTCAATCCACCCAGATGTGTGTTTAAGTTGCCACCTTAGATAAACCATTAATTAACAAAACTCACATCTGTCATGGATATCACTCACCCAATCCACGTCTACTAGCATAGCATGGCATAATAAGCAAACGTGGAAGTAACTCCCAAAGGTTTGATAATAAACAGGTAATAGGTACTACCTCAACTACTTCCCATCCCACAATTTAATTAGATCCTAATCATGCAATGTGTGAGGATTTGATCTAATGCAATAAAACTGGGTAGTAGAAAAGGTATGATCAAAGTGTTACTTGCCTTGCTGATGATCTGCGAAACCTAGAGATTCGAAGTAACAAGCGGCGCACTCCGGGTATTCTATCACAGACAAAAAACAAGCATACAATAAGTACTCATCTAATGCACGGGTAAAACTCAAATAAGAGATCTAACCAGAAGGTTCAACTTAAGAACTCCGGTTTGCAAAAAGAATCAAATCGAACGAAACAACGAAAGTCAAACGGCGAAAGAAAACAACTTCGTTCTACAAATCTGGATCTAGGGCAATTTTTATAGTAGCAAAATCTTGTTTAAGTTGGTTAAATGGATAGAGAGTTTCGAGACGAAACTCCAGGTGCTTGAATCGCCTGATTCCGATAAACGAGCGAAAAGTTATACTAAAACAAAAATCGGATCAGGAATCGCGATCAGAAAAATCGCGGATTTAATCCGAGAAAAAGAAAAAAACGATGAACGTTCGCTAGAACGAACGGACGGACGAACGCTCACTATTTAAATAAACCGGAAAAACCTGATCTATTTAAAAAAACGAATCTAAAAAACCGATGAAAAACAGACGGTTTTTCGAAAAAAAACTAAAAAAAAGGGCACAGAAAACAAGGCGGCGAACCTCGGGCGGCGTGCGGCAGGGGTGGGCGCTGGGGCTGGGGCGGCTTAGGGTTTCGGCTGGGGCTGGGCCTCCCCCGGCATATAAAGGCTAGCCGGGCCAGAGTCCTAGTCAGACACGACCCGTAGGTCGGTTCGTTTTTTTTATTATGCGCAGAAGAAAAAATATAAAAAGAAATACTAAACGGACTCCAAAAATTACGAAATAAATTTTCACGGGCTTCTAAAATCAAGCCTCACAAGGTGAACATTTATTTGGGGCCTAAATGCAATTTTGAAAAACACACATTTTTCCTAAATTCAAATAAAACACCGAAAAACTCCGAAATAAAATCTTATTTGATTTTATTATTAAATCCTCAATATTTCTTTATTTTGGGAAAGTCATTTTATTCCTCTCTCATATTTTTGTAATAGAAATAATTGATGATAAAATAATTAAAATCAAATGATCCTATTCTTAAAATTTGAGAAAACTCAAATATGAAAATAACGAAATCCCCAACTCTCTCCGTGGGTCATTGAGTTGCGTAGAATTTCTAGGATCAACCAAAATGCAAAAAAATAAAATATGATATGCAATGATGATCTAATGTATAACATTCCAAATTGAAAATTTGGGATGTTACAAACCTACCCCCCTTAAGATGAATCTCGCCCTCGAGATTCGGGTTGGCTAGGAAATAGGTGAGGGTGGTCCTTGAGCAATTCTTCCTCTCGTTCCCAGGTGGCTTCATCCTCTGTGTGGTGGCTCCACTGAACTTTGCAAAACTTGATAACCTTGCTGCGAGTGACTCGATTGGCAAACTCGAGAATCTTAACGGGTCTCTCCTCGTAGGTCAAGTCGTTATCCAACTGAATAGTTTCCAAAGGCACTGTGTCTCTCAACGGTATGTCAGCCATCTCCGCGTGACACTTCTTCAACTGGGAAACGTGGAACACATCATGAACTCCTGACAATCCTTCAGGTAATTCCAACTTGTAGGCCACTTCTCCCATACGCTCCAAAACTCGATATGGTCCTACAAATCGTGGCGCTAACTTCCCTTTAACTCCAAAACGCTTTGTTCCCGAAGTGGAGATACTCGAAGATAAGCTCTATCTCCGACTTCGTAAACGGTCTCCTTGCGTTTAGAATCTGCATAACTCTTCTGTCTGGACTGGGCTACCTTGAGCCTATCGCGAATCAACTTCACCTTCTGTTCAGACTCTTTAATCAAGTCAGGTCCAAACAACTGGCGGTCTCCAACTTCGTCCCATGACAACGGTGTCCTGCACCTCCTTCCGTACAAGGCTTCGAAAGGGGCCATCTTTAAACTGGTTTGGTAACTGTTGTTGTAAGAGAACTCTGCATATGGCAAATTGTCGTCCCAACTAGATCCGTAATCTAGCGCACAAGCTCTCAGCATATCCTCCAAAATCTGATTGACTCTCTCGGTCTGTCCATCTGTCTGTGGATGAAAAGCTGTACTGAATTCTAGCCTGGTACCCAAAGTTTCGTGCAACTGCTTCCAAAACTTTGAGGTAAACTGGGTTCCTCTATCTGATACGATACTCCTTGGAACTCCATGCAAACATACGATCCTGGTCATGTATATCTTTGCCAACTTAGCACTGGTGTAAGTGGTCTTTACTGGGATGAAATGAGCTACTTTCGTCAATCGATCAACTACAACCCAAATCGAGTCGTAGCCTGAACGAGTCCTGGGTAATCCCGTGATAAAATCCATGCCTAACTTATCCCACTTCCATTCGGGTATCGGCAATGGTTGTAACAATCCTGCTGGCTTCTGATGCTCTGCCTTTACTCTCTGACATACATCACAAACTGCTACATACTCCGCAATATCCTTCTTCATTCCGGTCCACCAGAAAATATCCTTCAAATCCAAATACATCTTGGTATTTCCTGGGTGAATCGAATATGGTGAATCGTGTGCCTCTTGCAGAATCAACTTCCTGATCTCCGGGTCATTGGGCACATAAACACGGTCTTCAAACCATAGGGTGTCGTGCTCATCCTCACGAAATCCTTTAGCTTTTCCTTTGCTCAGTTTCTCCTTTATAGCGGCAATCTCTTTGTCAGTCTTCTGAGCTTCTCTGATTCTATCCATCAAGGTTGACTGAATCTCCAATGCTGCTACATAGCCTCTCGGAACTATTTCCAAACATAGTTCACGAAGATTTTCTGCTAACTCCTTGGGTATTTCTCCCGTCATTAATGTATTGACATGGCTCTTACGGCTTAAGGCGTCAGCTACTACATTAGCCTTTCCGGGATGGTATTGCAATCTCATATCATAATCCTTGATGAGTTCCAACCATCTCCTTTGTCTGAGATTCAACTCCTTCTGTGTGAAAATGTACTTCAAACTCTTATGATCCGTGTACACCTCACAATGGTTTCCAATGAGGAAATGCCTCCATGTTTTCAAAGCATGCACTACGGCTGCTAACTCCAAATCATGCGTGGCATAATTCAACTCATGAGGCTTCAGTTGTCTTGAGGCATATGAAACAACTCTCCCTTCCTGCATAAGCACTGCTCCAAGTCCTCGACGTGAAGCGTCGCAATACACCTCATAATCTTTGGTCTGGTCTGGCAAAATCAACACTGGTGAGGTAACCAAACGTTTCTTCAACTCCTGGAAACTAGCCTCACATTCCTCCGTCCATATGAACTTGGTATCTTTCTTTAATAACTCCGTCATAGGCTTCGCAATCTTTGAGAAATTCTCAATGAATCTCCGGTAGTATCCTGCGAGTCCAAGAAAACTCCGGATCTCTCCCACTGTAGTTGGTGCTTCCCACTTGGTCACGGTATCTACTTTGGTAGGATCTACTGCTATACCTTCTCCAGATATAACGTGTCCGAGGAATCCTACTTCCTTCAACCAAAACTCACATTTGCTGAACTTGGCATATAATTGATGTTCTTTGAGCTTTCCAAGTACCAAACGCAAATGCTCCTTATGCTCCTCTTCATTCTTCGAATAAACCAGGATATCATCAATGAACACTACGACGAACTTATCCAAAAACTCCATAAATACTTTGTTCATCATGTTCATAAAATAGGCAGGTGCGTTAGTCAGACCAAATGACATAACGGTATACTCGTACAGCCCATACCTGGTGGTAAAAGCTGTCTTAGGAATATCCTGTTCTCGAATCTTCAACTGGTGGTATCCTGATCGCAGATCGATCTTGGAAAATACCTTAGCTCCTTGCAATCGATCAAACAGATCATTGATCATTGGTAGTGGGTACTTGTTCTTAATCGTTACTTCGTTCAATCCTCGATAATCAACAACCATCCTTAACGATCCATCCTTCTTCTCCACTAGAAGTACTGGCGATCCCCAAGGCGAAGAACTTGGGCGAATATATCCCTTATCCAGTAACTCCTTAATCTGCTTCTTAATTTCTACCAAATCCTTTGCTGGCATCCTATATGGTCTCTTTGATATTGGCCCGGTGCCTGGCAATAGCTCAATCAAAAACTCAATATCTCTATCCGGTGGCATGCCTGGCAACTCCTCTGGAAATACTTCAGGGAAATCCCTTACCACTGGTACTTCCTCCTGCACAACTCCTGTTAAGCAATTTACTTGAGTCCTCTTCGGCACATGTCGGGATACATACTTGATCCTTCTCCCTTCTGGGGTGGTAAGCAAAATTGACTTACTAGCGCATTCAATATTTCCTTCATACTTTGATAACCAATCCATGCCTAATATCACATCCAATCCTTGAGATTCCAATACTATTAGGTCTGAGGGAAAAACATAGTTACCAATCCTTAATGGTAACCGATCACACCATAGACTAGCCACATACTCTGCTCCAGGCGAGGTTACTAACATGGGTGACCTAAGGGCTTGGGTTGGTAGGTTATACTTATCCACAAATCCCCTGGAGATGTATGAATGCGATGCACCAGTATCAAAAAGAACGAGTGCAGTAAATGACTTAACCAGAAACTTACCTATTACTGCATCAGGCTGAGCTTCAACCTCCTCCACGCTAACGTGGTTCACCTGTCCCCTATTAAAAGGGTTCGGCTTCTTCCCAGAGCTTCCATTGCCATTTCCATTTTGTATCTCAGGGCATTCATTGGCATAATGTCCGGTCTTCGAACACTTAAAGCAAGTGACTTGGCTCAGGTCCTTCTTGGCTGGGGTTGATGGGTTGGTGCGATTCTGGCCATTGCTTCCTCCATTTCCATTTCCATTCCTGGTGCCATTGTGATTGTGCGAGCTACCTCCTCCATGGGTATGCTGAAAATGTCCTCCCGGTCTAGGGGTAAAACGTGGCTTCTGCTGAGCTCCTGAAGTGTACTTTCCTTGTCCATACTTCCTCTTGCGATTCTCAATTTGCTGCTGCTTCCCTTCAATCATAAGAGCACGATCTACCAACTCCGGGTAGTTGTTGAAGGTTGCTACCATCAATTGCATGCTCAACTCATCATTCAGTCCTTCCAGAAACTTCTCCTGCTTAGCTGCATCCGTAGCGACGTCATCTGGGGCATAACGTGCTAACTTACTAAAGTCCTCCACATACTGGCCAACTGTCCGTCCTCCTTGGCGCAAGTTGCGAAACTCACGCTTCTTCATGGCCATAGATCCTGCTGAAACATGTGCAGTACGAAAAGCCTGTTGAAACTAGTCCCATGTGACAGTGTCGACAGGGAAAGTGGCTGTGAAATTCTCCCACCATGATGCTGCTGGTCCTTCAAGTTGATGTGCGGCAAACTTCACCTTCTCCGCATCTGTGCATCCTGCTGTGGTCAACTCTCTAGCTGTCTTGCGGAGCCAATCATCTACTACTATCGGCTCGGTGCTACTGGAAAACACCGGCGGATTTAGCCTAAGAAAACTGGCTAAGTGGTCAACTGGTGGTGGTGGTGGTGGTGGGTTGTTGTTGTTGTTCCCCTGATTCTGATTCTGGACTAGCAACTGCATCAATGTGTTCTGCTGCTGGATCAACTGAGTGAGCTCCGGTGGAAAGGTAAATCCGGGGTCACGTCTCAGAGGCATCTTAGGGTTTAGAAAAGATGAGATCTAAGAATAGAGGGGGTCTAAAGAGAAAACACTACCCATATGCACATGAGGCAAAAACAAACAATTCACTTCATTCAATCAAACAAGGGCATACAATCGATCTAACTATCGCAAAAGTGCTCGGACTACTATATTTACATGGTGGACTACTACTACTGATGAGGTGGTCTACTAGAAATATTCTTCGGTTGCAGACTCCATGATATCTGCTCCAGCTTCATCAACATAGTCATCATCGCTTCCGTCTGGATCCGAATCGGTGTCGTCGATGATGATGTAGTCTTCCAGGCTAATCTCCTTGGGTTCTTCGTCTTCCTCTACTGGTGTAGGGCCTCCCATAAATATTCCAATCTTCTTGATTAGGTCGTCATTCTTCTCCACCAATACTTCAATTTCTTCTTCATAATCTTCACGTGTAGCCTTGAGTTCTTCCTCCAGTTCCTTGATTCTAGTCTTAGCCTTCTTCAGATCTATCATGTCGGCACACATCTGGTTCTCCTGTCGTCGAATGTGCTGGTTTAACTCCTGGATAAAAGCTGCAATTGATCTATCCTTCCTGGTGCTGATCATCTCCCAGTGCTCATCTCGGCGCCCACAAATCTGGTAGATAGTATCCTTGAGGTCATTGCGGTAGACTTCTCCAATGCGTCCCATGGCGATGTGAGCTGCCATGCTCATTCCTAGACTCCAAGTTGGTGCATCAAAAGAAAACTCTATGGGCTCAGTGACTGGCATGAACGTCCTTCCTGGAACTTGAACTTGAATCATCCAGCGCTCTTCTTCAGGTAAAGTGGCGTTGTAGGTTCCGGTGAAGCTTGGTATTCCTATGTTCAGGTATCTAGTGACTTCCTTCAAGTGACGTCCAAAGGGTGTATCTTCATCTGGTTGCGTGAACTTGTTCCTTGCATCCGCCATCCTAAAGAGTAGAAAAGATGAGAGGTCAGAAGAGAAGAGAGTGAATAGTGATCTAGGTCTCTAACTTAGTGGTCGTGTCCTACAGTCAGCGTGTGCTCTGATACCATCTCTATAGCGACCAGACCTCAAACAGTCTGATCTCTGTGCTCCGGTGTCATCCCTGGATCAGTAATGCTGACACCACACAGTACTCGGAGGATTTATAACAGAGTAGCAATCACACACTTATTACATCGAGTGTCTCAAACGAGAACTTATTACAATAAATATGGCTTAAGGCCATCTAATAACGATAACAGCGGAAGGCTTGGAAGATAAGTGAGTCCATCAACTCCAACGGCATCACTGAGTATAGAACCACGACCTAAAAACTCCTTAATCGTCGTCTGAAAAGTCTGCAACATTAACGTTGCAGCCCGAAACGGGTCAGCACATGGAATATGCTGGCAATGTAACACATAGAGGGTAATGGAATGAAACAGCTATACTATATGCATATTTGGCTGGTGGAAAGCTCTATGGTTACAGTTTTGCGTAAAGCCAATTTTTCCCTACTTCAAAGGAATAAATTTAATTACTATCATGGTAGTTGTTAAACATTGAGAATGGTTGACAGCATCCTCAATCCCAATTAAGCATCATCATTAAACAAAACCCAACAAAATTAATTTAGAGTAACATGTTGAGATTCACATGATAATCCAGGTACTAGATACTCAAGATGTCCATAACCGGGGACACGGCTAACCATGATTAGTTTATTACACTCTGCAGAGGTTTGCGCACTTTTCCCCACAAGACTCGATCGCCTCCGTTTGGTTTCTCGCACTACAAGGTGTTTGAGAAGACGGATGACCGAGACATAGTCTTTCAGAAGCGCTAGCACCTTACGATCGGGTAGACCGTACCACCTACATCCCCTACATCTGCTAGTCTACCACTGTAAGAGTTCGCACGACTTAGTCAACTATGCTAGAGCCCATAATAGCTTGTGGCTGCACACGGAAGTTTCTAGTATGAATAGTCTCATGATCCCTTTGAGCCTGGGTGGCGGTCCAAAAGAAAACAGGCAAGTCCTGGAATACCCAGGTGCCTCAATCCACCCAGATGTGTGTTTAAGTTGCCACCTTAGATAAACCATTAATTAACAAAACTCACATCTGTCATGGATATCACTCACCCAATCCACGTCTACTAGCATAGCATGGCATAATAAGCAAACGCGGAAGTAACTCCCAAAGGTTTGATAATAAACAGGTAATAGGTACTACCTCAACTACTTCCCATCCCACAATTTAATTAGATCCTAATCATGCAATGTGTGAGGATTTGATCTAATGCAATAAAACTGGGTAGTAGAAAAGGTATGATCAAAGTGTTACTTGCCTTGCTGATGATCCGCGAAACCTAGAGATTCGAAGTAACAAGCGGCGCACTCCGGGTATTCTATCGCAGACAAACAAACAAGCATACAATAAGTACTCATCTAATGCACGGGTAAAACTCAAATAAGAGATCTAACCAGAAGGTTCAACTTAAGAACTCCGGTTTGCAAAAAGAATCAAATCGAACGAAACAACGAAAGTCAAACGGCGAAAGAAAACAACTTCGTTCTACAAATCTGGATCTAGGGCAATTTTTACAGTAGCAAAATCTTGTTTAAGTTGGTTAAACGGATAGAGGGTTTCGAGACGAAACTCCAGGCGCTTGAATCGCCTGATTCCGATAAACGAGCGAAAAGTTATACAAAAACGAAAATCGGATCAGGAATCGTGACCAGAAAAATCGCGGATTTAATCCGAGAAAAAGAAAAAAATGACGAACGTCCGCTAGACCGAACGAACGGACGAACGCTCGCTATTTAAATAAACCAGAAAAATCGATCTATTTAAAAAACCGAATCTAAAAAAACCGACGAAAAACTGACGGTTTTTGAAAAAAAACTAAAAAAACGGCGCGGAAAACGAGGCGGCGAACCTCGGGCGGCGGCGTCCAACTGCGCGGCGGGGCGGCGGCGGCGAGCGCTGGGCTGGGGCGGCTTAGGGTTTCGGTTCGGGCTGTGCCTCCCCCGGCTTATAAAGGCTAGCCGGGCCAGAGTCCTAGTCGGACACGGCCCGTAGGTCGGTTCGTTTTTTTTATTACGCGCAGAAGAAAAAAAATAAAAATAAATACTAAACGGACTTCAAAAATTCCGAAATAAATTTTTACGGGTTTTTAAAATCAAGCCTCACAAGGTGAACATTTATTTGGGGCCTAAATGCAATTTTGAAAAACGCACATTTTTTCCTAAATTCAAATAAAACACCGAAAAACTCCAAAATAAAATCTTATTTGATTTTATTATTAAATCCTCAATACTTCTTTATTTTGGGAAAGTCATTTTATTCCCTCTCTCATATTTTTGTAATAGAAATAATTGATGATAAAATAATTAAAATCAAATGATCCTATTCTCAAAATTTGAGAAAACTCAAATATGAAAATAACGAAATCCCCAACTCTCTCCGTGGGTCATTGTGTTGCGTAGAATTTCTAGGATCAACCAAAATGCAAAAATAAAATATGATATGCAATGATGATCTAATGTATAACATTCCAAATTGAAAATTTGGGATGTTACACCTAAAATATGCACATGAGGAGTTTCCGGACTTGTTGTTTGTTGTTCCGGCCTCATTTAAACTTGCCTAGATAGGTAGTTTTACCTTGCTTCACCCTCTTGCCATGTTTAACAACATTTAATATTGTTGGGTACATAAACAAGAGAGAACTAAATAAGTCATGTGGTGTTCCGTCAATATGCAACTCGTTGCATATTGAGCTCCACTTAATTTGTAGGATTGCTTGTGCACTTTACCATGCCATGCCTCTTTAATCCGGACATGCATCATACTTGGTTGTGCATCATGCCATGTTTATGTGTTGGTTTTTTACTATGTTGTTTGCTTCTTTCCGGTGTTACTTCTTCGGGTTGGTTCCGGTAACGTTGCGTTTATGAGGATACGTTGGCTACGTCTGTTTGTCTTGTTCATGGACTTGTTCTTCTTCCTTGCGGAATCTCAGGCAAGATGACCATACCCTCGAAATCACTTCTATCTTTGCTTGCTAGATGCTCTCTCTTTTGCTATGCCTATGTTGCGATACCTACCACTTGCTTATCATGCCTCCCATATTGTTAAGGCAAGCCTCTAACCACCTTGTCCTAGCAAACCGTTGTTTGGCTATGTTACCGCTTGCTCAGCCCCTCTTATAGTGTTGTTAGTTGCAGGTGAAGATTGGAGTTTGTTCCTTGTTGGAACATGGATATTTTGTTGGGATATCACAATATCTCTTATTTAATTAATGCATCTATATACTTGGTAAATGGTGGAAGGCTCGGCCTTATGCCTGGTGTTTTGTTCCACTCTTGCCGCCCTAGTTTCTGTCATACCGGTGTTATGTTCCTTGATTTTGCGTTCCTTACACGGTTGGGTTATAATGGGAACCCCTTGACAGTTCGCCTTGAATAAAACTCCTCCAGCAAGGCCCAACATTGGTTTTACCATTTGCCACCTAGCCTTTTCTTTCCCTTGGGTCGGCCGGCTCAAGGGTCATCTTTATTTAACCCCCTCGGGCTAGTGCTTCTCTAAGTGTTGGTCCAACTGAGCGATGTCCGGAGCTACCAGGGGCAACTCTGGGCTGGCCTACCCGACGTCTGGCTCATCCGGTGTGCCCTGAGAACGAGATATGTGCAGCTCCTATCGGGATTTGTCGGCACATCTGAGTGGCTTTGCTGGTCTTGTTTTACCATTGTCGAAATGTCTTGTAACCGGGATTCCGAGTCTGATCGGGTCTTCCTGGGAGAAGGAATATTCTTCGTTGACCGTGAGAGCTTGTGATGGGCTAAGTTGGGACACCCCTGCAGGGATTTGAACTTTCGAAAGCCGTGCCCGCAGTTATGGGCAGATGGGAATTTGTTAATGTCCGGTTGTAGAAAACCTGAAACTTATCTTATTTAAAATGCATCAACCGCGTGTGTTGCCATGATGGTCTCTTTCCGGCGGAGTCCGGGAAGTGAACACGGTGTTGGAGTTATGCTTGACGTAAGTAGTCTTGGATCACTTCTCGATCATAGTTTCTCGACCATGCCTTGCCTTCTCTTCTCACTCTCATTTGCGTATGTTAGCCACCATATATGCTAGTGCTTGCTGCAGCTCCACCTCATACCTTTTACCCTTCCCATAAGCTTAAATAGTCTTGATCGCGAGGGTGTGAGATTGCTGAGTCCCCGTGACTCACAGTTACTTCCAAAACCAGTTTGCAGGTGCCGATGAAACCATGCAGGTGACGCGACCAATCTCAAGGAGGAGCTCGATGAAGTTTGTGTTCGTTATGTTGTTTCCGTTTCCAGTTGATCAGTAGTGGAGCCCAGTTGGGACGATCGGGGATCTGTGTAGCATTTGGGGTAGTCTTCTTTTATTTTGGTTCCGTAGTCGGACCTTGATTGTATCTGGATGATGTAATGCTTTATTCATGTATTGTGTGAAGTGGCGATTGTAAGCCAACTATGTACCTCTTATTCCCTTATTCATTACATGGGTTGTTGAGAAGATTACCTCACTTGCGACATTTCTTTCAATGCGGTTATGCCTCTAAGTCGTGCTTCGACACGTGGGAGATATAGCCGCATTGAGGGCGTTACATCCAGCTTGTACCGACTCATGCTTGTGCGGCTGATTGCGGCATTGAGCATTGCTTGACATGTCAGCTGAGTCCATATGCCTGCTGTAGCTCGGGCTCCGGCTCAGGCAAGGGGTTGAATGGATTATGTCTCGACTGTAAGAGTATGCATCTTGCTGTGCCAGAGCCATCTGAAGAAGTTCTCTCACCCTTTGTGTTTCGATTGTTGTCGGAGAGTCACCTTCCATCGGGAGAGCCGCCAAACGAGCCGACGCGGCAATGAGGTTTTCCAAAGGATTGGAGAAGTGACCCGGTGGTATTGGCGTATAATGAGGCGGAGCGGTATACATGCGAGGTGGCTCCATGGCTCGCGGCTGAACCGGTGCACCGGGCGTCGTGATCCGATTTGCCTCTGGCGGGTTACTTGGCCCGGCCCCGGGTGTATGAAAAAGGTTCCTAGGATCGAGCGTCAGAGGTAGACGTGACTGAGTTTTCTGATACCTTCTCCTCATGACCTCGTTTGACGCGTTCAGGTCCACCGAACGCCGGAAAGTCTCCGCTTGAAGTTGCTGAGCACGAGCGTCCAAAGCCACCCGTTCCGCGGCCATCCTGACCTCTTCTGCTGCTAAATTATCCTTGGCTTGTGCCATCTCTTCGCGTACCAGTGCCACCTCCGTGTCATGCTGAACTTCATCCGCTGGCTCCACCACGGCAATCAACAGAGCTGTCAGCTTATCCATGAGGTCCATTAGTATTTGAGCTGGGGGCGCGCGGGGTCTCCTAACCCGGCCGCTGCCGACCCGGTGGTTGTTGTTGCTGCAGCCGTGGAGTTCTGCCCGGGCAGAGTGCTTGCCATGAAGACTCCGGCTCGATTCGGTGGCTCAAAGGGGTCTGGAATACTGCTGCCATTGGAACAGCCCCAAGCATGCCATCCTGCAGCTGATACAAAGAATCCGTCTCGCTTGTTGATGACGTAGCGTCGGAATAGATGGCCATCTCACTGCCATCCACTGATCCTTCCGAGTATTCACCTCCATGGATGCAACACACAAAGGCACGCTTTACGGTGGGTCAGGCCCGGGCAGGCCTCGCGAGCTGAGCCGTCTCGATGATGTTGGTGCAGACGTCCGGCTCAGGGCCCGATTCACCGATCCGGCAATGAAGACATGAATTCCGCCGAAGGGGACCCGGTACCCGTACTCTATTGAGCCGGCCTTGGGGCCCCAGCCTTCGTCGTTGATGTAGAGCTTGCCGCGACAACTCCTGGTCATCCGGCCCACAACGTATCCCTTGAGCCCTTCGAAGTTACCCTTCAAGAACTCAAATCCACCGTGCACTGGCCCCACGGTTGGCGCCAACTGTCGTGGAATTGTCACGGCAGATGTCCTAGCAAAAGGACTTAGTCGTAGGGCCATCGCAACTAGGAAGCTTAAAGGGGTTAATCGGGACAAAGGACACGAGAGGTTTTATACTAGTTCAACCCCTTACGATGAAGGTAAAAGCCTACGTCTAGTTGTGTTGATATTGCTGCGGTTTCGATCACCAAGAAGCTAATTTGCCATCTTGGTTATCAATCTCTTGTTTCTTGCCCTAAGCCGCCACCGGGTCGTCCCCTTATATACATGGGTTGACGCCTGGCAGCCTATAAGTCCCGGCCGACTCATAAAGCATGTCCGGCTCGGTGACTTCTTTTACATGCATTTCTTTACAAGTCTTTCCTTACATATGGCGGTTTACAATATTGGGGCTTAAGCCGCCTCTGGGCTTAGGCCTTCTATAAACCTTAACAAACTATCGCCTTGAATGTTTACTGGGCTTCCTTTGTGACCCGTCATTGGGACTGAGCCGGCCCCTCCTGGGCGGGTCATAACTGATAGCTATATCCCCAACACTACCCAAAAGTGTTGGGTCTCCAAAAGTTGTGTTGCCTCCTGGAACAGCAGCCAGAAAAATAGGAAACCATCCATGAGAACGGTTGGTGTAAACGTAGGTCATAAGTCACCTCAAAAGAAATCATGAAAAAGAATGCTCTATGCTTACCCAGGTAGTATTCCTACTTCTTTTTCCCCCACTTGCTCGGGTTGCCTCAAGCATCAGTAGGCACGGATAGGTGAGGCCTGAAAACAGCAAGGCAAATTAAATCGTTTTGCAATGGAAGCAAAATGCCTAGACACAAGTAAAGAAACAGAGCTTACTTCTTTGCATCGGAAACCTGATCAAGTACTAGCAGGGCATCTGTCTCGGTGGAACCAGCAAGCAGTGGTGATATCTCCTGCTCAGCAACAGACCGCTGCCCTATGAGAGCAAACTTGTATACATAAATAAGCATAGACTGGCAAGAGATATTTGCAAAGACACATGATGTGGAAATTACCAAGCTGTTGTATTCTCGTCATCAAGAGGATTGTCAACTGGATCAGATATCACGGGGGTAGCCGAGATAGGCATATTGTCCTTGAAAAGTCCCCGTTGAGCCTTTTATTTAACCTCAGATGCCACACCACTTCAAAAAATAGAGAAAATGCATGAAACACAAAGGTGCATCACCAGCTCAAAAGGAAATGTCAAGTTGAGTGTAACTGTATGGACCTAGTCACACTTGGCTTCGTCACAGAAGGTGGGGATGACAAAGCAGAAAGCAGAGCCTGGCTCTTATCGAAAAGGTAAAAAACAGATCAAATGACTGCGCCAAGCAAGGAAATAGAGCAAGTAACCAATCTATAAGAGCACACGTGATAAGAATGGAGCTGAACCTCAGGGGTGTTGACAACCGAAGGTGGGGGTGTGGAACTGCCAGGGGGCAGACTGCTAGATGATGCACATGGCGTTGTTAAAGGAGGAGGACTCTCATTTGGCAAAGATCCCGAGCCAGTTGCTCCAGTTGTTACACTTGAAGCTCGATACGCTACTGAAGACTGTGGTTGTTTTCCTAGAGGCGTGTCAATCATAAGCACCTAGAATGACAGCTCATCATCGTCACTGGTGAAACACTTGCTTGGTATGGAGACAATGAAACGGAATTTCCTTGAGATAACAACAGAGAGCTCTCGTGGTGTGACAGGGTCTCCGTGGGCAGACTGGACAATCTCTAGAAGCGAGGCAATAGGTGATCGCCCATGGCATAAAAGACTTATCAGTGGTGCTCCAACTAGTTCCCTTCCCACTCTATCAAAGAAGACAAATTCAGCCTCACCAGGCCCATTGACCTCTGCATCATCATCTCTTGCAACGTAACAAATCCGGTACCTACAAGACAAGGCAAAGATGCATCTCAATAAAAGCAACAAACCGAAACAAACAGCTCATACGGTAGCAGGCACGGTTCTGCAAACAGATAGTTACCTTGGTATTGCATCTATTCCAGCACAAGCTGGATCTGAGCATCTATAGGCAGTACCATCTAGAAGGGAAGACTTGTGATAGGTAGTGCATGAAGAGAACCGCCAACCTTGAGAAGGATTAAGTCTGCTGAGAACAGCCGTGCAAAAGAACCGGGCATCCTATAACCAAAGCAGGGAAAAGTGTTAGATAAAAACAATCGATTCTCAACGGGAAGACCAGTTGGATAAATTAATTACCCGGTTATCAAACATATCCAGATTAGCTAGTTCTTGAACTTTTTTTGTCTCTAAGTTAACCTACGGATCCACTTCAGCAGCTATCTGTCCAGGTAAATTGATACGCTAAAGAGCAGTGAAATTGTCATGGAGCCTATAGGTCGACGACAAACAAGAATCATATTGTGAAACATAGATGACCCACATCACTGGTCATCCGAAGACGCTCAAGAGGATTGGGCGAGCAGCGATCAATAAGCGTTCATACACACAAAGATTGGATGCAGAGGAAGGAACAAACTAAATCACCTATTGCGGAAGTCACGGATATCAGGAAGGTCTTCATTGATGTACCATCGGCAGGCAGCACTGCCGCTCACACCCCTGTGACCTGTTAAAGGATGAGCCCACAATTATTTGTATGATACTGAGAAATCAAAGCAGGTACCAAATATGAGATGTGACAACCCATCTAAGCAAAATCAAGTATTCTCACCATCATAAGTCTTGACCAATGTACCAACAAGGATGACTATGACAGGCTCGGTGCTGCCAGGCTCCATCACCTCATCAGCTTCAAAATTCAGGGCTGCTTCTCCCCACAATATGACCGTGATCTGATGGCCCTTGTGTAAATTAAACCAATACGTGCTTAGGTACAGGGAACCATTTGCAAAATTTACATGCTTCTGAAGGCAAAGGAAACATCGGGATCATACGTGAGATCTTTCAAATGAATAACTCGTTTAGTGGAAGTCTCAGTCCTGCTTGCACTAACATACTGAACAACCTTAGAAATTCCAGTAATCAATACAATTACATCTAAGCAAGGAAAAGAGGTTATTGAAGATCCCCAACTAACCACACAAGACAAAATCTGATCATCTGCAGAGTCACCTGTAAAGCGCTCAGGCATGTCTGCTCGCCTGGGGAGGTGAGCTATCGGAGTCAGCGCATACGTACAGAAGGGGAACTCTGCCTCCATTCCAGTCCTCTCCACAAGCTCAGTGCGCTTTGTAAACTTGATCATTGAATGACCTTCCACTGGTCTAAAAACGTATTTCCTTGGGACACCAGGAACTTTCAGATGTCATATATCTTCCCCTCTTCGAGACGATCGATGAAGCTATCAACATTCTTCTCTGGGACCTCCGCGTACATGTGATTGCCCTATCAATCAAAGGAGAAGAGTATAAGTAACCATATAAACAAGGATATGTAAATTCCTTTGGACGATGACAACCATTAAAAGGGGGCATGGACACTATACATGTGCATCCAAAAGGACCATATATGTATGCTTGATAGGGCCATGGTCAGTTCCACCATGATGCTACCACAACCTAGAGACATAAACACGAATGCGCCAGATGGTGGTACCCTGGCGAAGCTGAGAAAAAGGGCTAAACTCCATCTGTAAAAAGAAAACAGCAGTTTGAAAGGAGTGAGCGTCAAGGAGAGCACATATAAAGCCGAAAAAACAGCAAGGGAGGGTATCAAACGACACACATTCAGAAACTGCCAATGATATAGAAAAGAACCTTGCATAAAGAAAAAATCATCTACAAGATGCAACGGTAGGGAAGGACGAGATCACATGAGACATGTCCCAAGTCCTGGGTTACAGGACAGGCACACTCAAAACGCAACATCGAGTAGGACAGGAGAACCTAAGGAAACCACCAAAAGCATATTCACACTGCAGGCTAGCAAGTTTGTCCGAAGCATGACAAAAGAGTATAACGAAGGGTAAGGCAACGATAGTAAATATGCGCATGCAGTAGTAGTTGCAGACACACTAATCAGGTATAACAGGAAAGCATAGTGTGTTACAAATAGTACAAACAAAAGCAACGGCATATGTAACCACTACAGGGTCAAGGTGAGAAAGATCAAAAGGAACCAGCCGAGGCATAAATCTCGGGGTAGATGATATTGCGAGTCTCAGACATGCACTTCTCATATTTATCTTCTATAAGAAACTTAAGGGATTTCCTAGACATGACACGCGACACGGCAACATAAAGCTGCCCATGAGTAAACACAGGCTGCTTCAGATATATTCCAACAAAAGATAAGGTCTGACCCTAACTTTTATTTATTGTCATCGCATAGCACAACCTAATAGGAAACTGTCGTCGCTTCAAGATGAAAGGCCATTTGGTTTTCTTCCCTTTCAATTCTATTCTGGGTATGTAGACAACATTTCCTATATGAGAACCCATCATAATAACAGCCTGAATCACACGATCAACCAACTCTCTAACAATCAGGCGAGTCCCATTGCACAGGCCGTTGGCTTGACTCAAATTTCTAAGAAACATGATAGGAACACCGGATTTTAAGAATATTCTATGCCCAGGAAAATTTATCATAGAAACTACGTTCAAAACCTCTGGAGGATAAAACACATTGCTTTCTTTCACAGTATTAGCGGCTTCAAATATTGAGTCGCAGCTTAAGTACTCTCGGCCACTCTACGGCACAAGAGACATCACATGAATATTAACCTTCTCAGCCACCTCATTTGTTGGGTTAAAATAGCTCGCTCATGAAGGTACCCAGGTTTATCATAGTTCGCAAGAAAATCTGTATAAGTTGATGAAACTATGGCAGAAATGTTATCTCCGTCGGTGTGAATCAATAGGTCATCGGGTATTTTTATCCACGTGGCTTCAGATTCTCCTTCCCTCTTGGTTGCTCAGAGCTTTCCGTTTCCAAGATCTAACACCCACTTACTAAACAATGCCACACCTTGCTGTAACACAGGATCCGCACCAGGCATTGAGAGACGCATGTTGATGGACAAACGCAGCACCAAAACAGATTTCCAAATAGGAGAATTAGTTATAGTTGCATCGACAATCCCTGGTCTAGACCCACCTTCAATAACAGGTAATATCTGTCTAAAGTCACCTCCTAAGACAACAATTTTCCCCCCAAATGGAACATCAGAAAGAAAAGGATCATCATAGGACAGAAGGTCATGCAAAGTTCGATCTAAGCACTCAAAGCATCTTCTGCTTGTCATAAGTGCTTCATCCCAGATGATCAAAGAGGTATCTCTTATAAGATTGGCCAAGTGCGTGCCTCTTTCGATATCACACAGGGTGGTCTGGTCTATTAAAAGAGGTATTTTAAACCGAGAATGAGCAGTCCTACCACCCGCAAGTAACAAAGCCGCAACACCCGAAGACACAACAGTCAAAACAATTTTTTGCCCCCTGAGAAGAGAGATTATAGCATTCCACAGAAAAGTTTTCCCAGTGCCACCATACCTGGAGACGAAGAAAACACTAGAATTTTCTTGTAAAACACAGTCAATAATAGTCTGGTAAGCAGCTCGTTGATCAACATTAAGCATACCAAGCAAAACTATCGCTTCCTTTGCAAGTTTTTCAGAGTCATATGACAGTTCCTCACGGATCAACCTATTTTCATACAAAGACGTTTCAAAGGATGTTTTAGGAGGGAGATTGAAGTCGCTTATCTGAGCCCCATTTTTAACAAAAACATGAGTCAGCTCCTCAAGCAACATGTCTCTAAGTTGGTCAATTGGCATTTCATATTCAAGATTACCCATGGCAAGCCTAACACGATGTTTAATATCATCAGCAAGCATAACCCAGTACCGCTCAAAGAACAACCTATCATCCCTAACCCCACAATGAATAAGCATAGTAACAAACAACTGTCGAAGGCTTGGCCCAAAACCCCAGACGGACGCCTCATCAAATGCCCGGTACCATTCTAGATCATCACCCAGTAAACCTCTAGCCACGCACGCCTCTTTGAAAGTACTATAAACATCACCCTCAAAGGTTCTAAGGTCTTTGTAACTCGTTGCTCCTTTTACAATCATAAGAAGCATCCACAAGTAATGTAACTCGCCACCTGTTGGGTGAACATAGTAAATGCGACCTATCTTTTGGCAACCCTCTCTAACATGCCATGACCTATCAGCACTATCCCACGTAAATTTAGTAGGGAAATCACAGTACGTCAATCCTAAACCTTCCTCAAACTCTAAATTAGCTTTGAACCACTCAGTGAGCATTGTCTTTCTTAGGAAATGAGAATCAACTATTGGTTCTAGATTTGCTTGGGCATTGAAACTAACAAAGTTCATATTTGGCAAATGAACAACCAAACACTCAACAAAGGGAATCTTTCTGTGTATAATAAAACCATATATACGCCACAAATCACTATGCTCGCATATATACCTACATCTTCGATATTCTTTAATCTCATCCACTCCATCGGAGGTAGAAGCATGATCATCATTGCTCTCAGCATTAGCTCTTTCTGAAACAACCTTTGAAAAATCTGGGCCTTTAGTGACATACTTAAATAGATATTTCATAACTTGTGTTTTGTTACACCACTCAACATTGATGTGCCCTTGAAATTTTTTTAGTAAGGCCATATTATAAGGTACAACATGTCTATTGTCAAGATACTGACCATTTTTAAACACACGGTGCCCATTGTCACGATGCCTATACAAAGCAAACCCATTTTCATCTATGGTCGTTGTATCCTGAACACTCTTAGGGAAATGCTTAGAGCAGATGCCTTTTCTCATGCAAACACACTTATCATTCATGTCGCCACACGGGCCATGCATCATAAACTCGGAAACTAATCAATACCCCAATGGATCAACAACAGGATCTGGGATCTCGGGACACATAAAGGAGTCAATGACATCTGCACTAACCTTTGAATGATATCCCTTCAACCAAACAAGGATCTGAGCATGTGGCAGTACCCATTTCTGGAACTCAACACTGTATAGAACTGAAAAGCAAAAACAACAGCAGGTCAAACAAAACAGAGAAACACATATGCACTAAGCAGAAAATCTCAGATAGCAGACCGACTGAAAGGGGAAAAGACAGTACCAGCCTTTATAGGGTCGTAGGCACGCCCCGACTTAATCTCATCTAGATATTCATCAAGTTTCATGTTAAAGACCCTAACAACAATGTCAGCCCTGTCACATGGCTTTTGTCCAGGTTCTAACAGTAAGGCTTCAGCGGTCTGAAGCCACTTTGGATTACATGTAAAAGTAGTAAAAATATCAGGGGCACCATGCACTCGACAGATTGCAAGACCATCTTGGAAGTTCTCCTGAAAGTAAGGTTTCCCACCAGTATGACTCGACGGGCAAATAGTTTTTTCCCAACAGACTAGCCATTCACATAACCCTGGCCAACTGCATCTGTAACACCCTGCATATGCTCAGATCGAAAATCATCCTGGTGCCTAAGTATGTACCAAAGTCGCTGCTCATCAATGCAAGCGCGACAGTCAACAACAACTTGTGAAGACAAAGACCCATAACATAAGTAAGGATTTGGCTATTTCGGGCGATAATGACACGCATAACAGTAATAGTCCTGCATAGTAACTTCAACCCTGGTCTTTTCCCCGGCCCGCAATCCTTTGTATGGAACATCAATTTGAAAACCACTCTCACCATACGGGAACAACAATGGATACTACAATGGCATATAGGCTAGATGCAAATAATTAATTTGCTGCAGCCCTTCAACCCTATCATGTATCATGATATCTCGAGAAGACGCATCTAAAGTAAAATCACCAACAACCAGGGCCTCCAGCTCATTAGCCGTGGGCAGGTTATACTGTGGACCATCACCTTCACCAGGCGCAATGATCCTAATAGCTATACGCTCAGCTGGATGCTCCTCTAACCTCTCTTTAGCCATCCTAAACTTCTTAACCAAAGAATTGTTCTGGTCAAGCATATCCTTTAAACCCTCCACAATAGAACGAGCTAACTGTCCTCGGGAAGTACCATCTACATTGACCGCATTCATCCTATGGTCCACTTAATTAGCAGTGTCACAAATATACATCTCAGCGAATTTAGGCGGCTCATCTTTCGATGGCAAAAGAGAGCCAATACGGTGATGGGCCTAACCACAAATCTTGTAAAGGTTAGGACTCCGCGTACCCTCTATCGAACGATCAATGGTAGCCCCCATAGATGTAAATGCAAACATGCAATTGTATTGTCGTATCTTAGTCAGGAATTTCTTGGAAACACGATCACCATCATAAGATAACAAGCGATTCAACAAAGCGGGTGGTTCCTTGAAGGGTTTAACAACGACTTTTCCACCTTTACAACAAAGGTTATAAACGATTTTACATTGCACCCATGAAGAAGACGACTTGACCCTCTCCTCAAACCAAAAAGAGGCCTTACAATGGGGGCATTGATACTCGGGAGGACCATGGTAAGACCTGTCCTTATAGGAAGCTATAGAAAATGCAATACTCAGAGGCCAGCCATCATATGAAAAGGAGAAAGCACAACTATCAAGAACCTAATAGCCAGTACCTTTGAGATTGTCAACAACCTCGGCAGGAAACCCAGTCCAGTCAGCCGGCAACTCATATGGTAACCCATCTATAAACCAAGATTTACACGCGCGTTGTTGTGAGAAACAACACCCGAAACATACCAACTAAACAAAGCAAATATGCACCCACGAACGTGCAGACTAGCACCTGTAACACCATGGCGACAAAGGGTCCTAAGTAACTTACGCCTTTTTCGGTTTCTAGCCGAAATGGAAGGAGTGAGAACGGAGAACCAGCCATCCCCTGGGAAACCGACAGAGCCAACACAAGTGAACACGTGCGTACCAAACAAAACATAAACAAACGACCACACAAGACAACATACTCTTTCTCTTATGAACACCCAGAGCACCAACAGTAGGAGCATGTAACACACGGCGACGACGAGCCATCACCAACAATGAGCAGACATGAATGCAAGTACTGCATGTTAAGATAAAACAAAAGCAAAGGCAGAAAATGTAAACACAGAGAAATGCCAAAGAGGAGCAACCTAGATAGGATAATTAATTAAAGAAACCTCAATTAATCACAAAGTTGAAGTGTTTATTACAAAGATCCCTAATAGAACACTATAATAATTCTGACACAGCCTACCCACACTCTCCTAACCAGCCCCTAGAACTCACGAACTGAACCAACCAACTGTGAATACAACTGCTAGAGCTGAACACTTGCATTTACACCAGCGGTGTTCCTCTGTCCACCTAAATGCACCAAAGGCCAGGTAGACCGAGCAAGCGCGCCTACAAGCACCACAGCCGACTGCGCAACACCTTTATACGGTAGCATGCTCTCATAATTGTAATCCGCAATAACAAAGCCATAAACCCCCTGTAAAAACCGGACCGCCTGATAAGCAGCCTGATCGTATAAACAGGAGCAGTCATCAAATGAACTGCCCCAGAAAAAATGTGGTTGGCACCGTACTACATCATCCCTAACAAAAACATCAATCTCAACCCCTCCAAGTAGAGAACCATCAGATGCCACCTCCCAAACATATGAATGGAATGGCAGTCGACAGTAGGTCGCAACAGCCTCAAACAGAGGCACACAGGAAGAACGCAGGATAAACATGCCTGTAATAATGACACATTAAGGAAAACCGAGAAAATACCAACGCACACCATACAAAGGAACAAACGCATTAGCATATGTAGTGAAGGACATGAAGAATTAATCTTATAACCAACAAAAGGAAATCAATTTGGGTATAGCTTACCATGCGAAGCAAACAACAACACCACCAGGTTACAGGGCCTATCAACACGGTCGGCTCGGAGAAATAACCTATAGACCGAAACAACCTGCAAAACAGAGAGTAGAAGGCAGGAAAACCATCAACAAAGGCAACACCCAAATCAAAGAGGCAACATAACAAACATGTATAAAAGTGAACCTAAAAAACAGCTGCAAACACAATCCACCGAACCCATAGCAAACACTCTCTTCCCAATCAGTGATATGAGCCATACAACCTTCAATAGGCCGAACACAAACGACAATGACGTAAAAGCAAGGCAGGACCAAGCCATACTAACCCCAAATCAATGATATGAGCTGTACAATCCTCAACAGGGCTAAACATAAACAACAATGAACTAAACAATCCTCAGTAGGGCTCAACATAAACAAGAATGAATTCAAACAAGGCAAGACCAAGTCCTTATTAACCCAGTCAGACCACACTGCCCAACACAAGATCATGAAGATGCCATACTTCTCCATTTTTTCAGAAGGCCATTAGACCAATCCAGAGACAGCAGGTTGATCCAAAGGGACAACATGCAGCAGACAAACCCAAAAGGCACATGCTAGCATGAACCTATGCCTAGACAAACCCAAAAGGCACATGCCAACATGCATCCATGACTTCCTGAACACAACCCCAGAAACAAAACAACAAACTCTTTAGTGATCTAGCTAGAGCTGGCCAAATCCTGGACAGGAAACAAACAAAGATCCCATATAGAGAACCTAACCGAGGGACCCAACAAAGCTAAAGAAAAGTAAGTCTAAAGCAGATCTTCCCCCAACCCCTGATAAGTAAAAGGGCAAGTACCTGACAAAATTCGAAAGGAAAGAAAAGTTGGTAGAAAACTACCAACAAACAAATCCTATGAACCAAGACAAAGCCAAGCACCTAATGGAGTGGTAAAAACAAACATCCATTCACCAGGAATCTATCCAAAGTAGCAACATCGAAAGAAGTAGTAAAAGACACACGACTGTCACCTATCACCAGGCAAACAAGACAAAAGCAAGAACAACTAAAATCCACCCAGAGACAAAGACATGCACTGGTTCTCCACAACAGCACAAGAATACCCCGATCTGCCACCGTGCACACCTACCCTAACGCCAGGCATACCACAGCGAGCACAATAGCACACGAACACACTCGACCGACAGGCGTACCATAGCGAGCCAACTAGCACACGCACACAGGCACACAAGAGTCAACCAAGACACAAAAAAGGCCTATGAACAAAGAGAAAGGAAAAGTGCAATGGACCTGTAGATCCTTGGAGCAAGACGCGAAGACCAGCACGCACACGAGGACGAGTAGGTTTGTTGACCAAGCAGGAGCAACTACAAAGAACAGAGCAACCGTCAGAAACGTCAAAAGCCCATCTCGGTTGAAGAAGACCACATGTCTTAGGATAAAAGCAAAATTTACCCGCAGATCGAAGAACAACGCAGCGGATCCAGGCCCAGCGAAGAGGAGAACAGCGGATCTGCAACCAACACACACTCCAGATCCAAAACTGGTTAGACACGATAGATCGAGCGGAGAAGATAGGAGAGAACCAAGAGGAGAACCACCTTAACCGGCGTCACTACAGCGCGCCGCCATCGGAGCCCGTCGGCGACCAACCCTAGCAACGACTCGCAGACCAGAGCGTAGGAGCACGGAGAGGAGTGAGCACCGAGTCGAAACGAAACGAAAGGAGGACAGGAGGAGAAGAGGCAGGCGACGATGCAGGATAAAGGAGACGACCCACCCACCATGCCCCACGCCGCCGAACAGTGTCGGACCGCTCGAACGAATCACAAACGGTAAACTCGATCGGCGGGCCACACCCCGTACCTGCCGACGAACGACAGCCGAGCACGTCGATGAGTCGGGGCCCCCGCGGCTCCCTCGCCCCGACGCGTGAAGCGCCCGCACCCACCCACACCCAAACATGCACCTAGAGAGAGGAGAGCCACCCACGCTGGCGCTTCTAGACCCACCTGTAAACGAGAGGGGCGAACGGGAGGAGCACCACACTGAATCATAACTAGAGCCAACGAACGGCCAGGATCACGCCGTGTCAGCTTGGACCCATAGATCGGACGGTCAGCATTCAGATCGGTCTGGGAATCCTCCTATTCCGGCACAAATCAAGAATTGAGATGGAGGATCATGAGGTAACTGGTCCAGACATCCACACACCCAAAGCAGACGATCCTTCTGCTTACCTGCTGGTCTTGGGACTATAGGTGAAATTTACAATTGGCATGTAATGGAGAGATGTAAGGTCAACTTCCGCATACGACCCCAAACAGACGTCCGTTTGGCCCGGTTTCTGTCCGCTTGGGTAGAGCAATGAGGTCGTGTCCAGGCCATTTCTAGGATGCGGTGGTCGTGCGCCCAACACGCGGACGCATCCAGGCCGCGTACATTTTTCTTTGAAGCACATATCTTTTTTTCATCATTGATTTTTGATATATGGAAATACATCACCAAATTTTGACTAGAAAAGCAAGACGAAAGAAAACAAGAACCACAACAATACATTTTAGAAGATATCTAACTTTCATAACTGCTCTTGTAAGTTGGATTAGTGGCTTCTCGATGCATTCATTGTTGATATGCGGAGGCTCGATCTTGTGTGCTTCTTTCTTCTTCGAGTGTAAATAAGTAGACGTTGCTTTCTCGCATCTAGTCTCATGTCTAGCCTCTATTCTAGCAACAAGTGCACTAGTCTCACTCTAGTCTCTATGCTAGCTAAAAGTGCACGAACATCTACTAAATTGTGCTCTATTAATATATCGATGTACTCTTTTTTCCAATATCAAAACTTGCATCCATTCTACACAATAAAATTTGAAGTTAGCACAACTAGTCAAATCCGAGAGCACAACCGAAGCTAAAGTAGCACATACCCCATCGGTTGAGCACTTGATGAACACCCATCCAGATGTCCCGGCGTTGTAGACACGCGGCGCAAGACCTTCTTTGGGCAGTCGTCTCACTTAATGAGTGACAATAGTGTGCCGACTAGCTTTTAGGTCAGCACCGAGTCCGGCTGACCGCCATTCATGTATCTGCCGGCGGACCGCCGACGGTGTAGATTCGAGCGGCTAGAGGAGGAGTCAGTACGTGCATGCGTCCTTGCGGCCTTGTCGGGGCCTTCCGGCGCGGTGCCCGGCCAGTCCATGGCGTGGCACGGCCTCCCACAGCCGGGCGAGCTCAATTCTGACCGGATCCGCTCCAAATCCGGCCGCCGGGTGCGCAAATCAGGTGGTCATGGTTGGTTAGCTCAGGGGCGTCAAGGGAAAGGGGGCTGGGCGAGCGCATGTCCAAGCTGCGCAGCTGCAATGGCAGCGGCGGCGGCGAGGGGCAAGAGTGGAGAAGAGTGGAGGGGTGCGGCTGGAGGGGGGAGGGCGAATAGAAAAAGGGATCCATGTGCCACGGACGTGCGGGCCAGGGGAGGACACGCGCACACGGCCCGCCCGTCCGCGTGTTGTCCGTTTCACCCCAAAAGCGGTCCAAACTTGGGCTGGGGATGTGTCAAAAGCAGACATAAAACGAACAAAAATTCGTTTGCGTTCACACGCTGGGCCGTGTGGTATGTCCATTTTACCCCAGACGAACGCACCCGGAGAGGATGGGGTTGCGCGCTCAAGTTGGCCTAAACCAGACTTGTTTCTTTCTTTGTTTTTTACTAGACTAGAAATGAGATTGAAAGTTGGCGCCCGTACGTCTAGACATTGCTTGAGTGCTTGGGTGGGATGCGTGTGACAGTTTGCGCGTCATCTCTGCACCGATTCGTCTAGCCACGACTCCTTTGCCTCCTCTGTCTGCTTTACTGAAGTGGGGAGACGCGTACCGCGTGCACGCTGTGCACCCCGTGCCACGTCTGGGGTTCGTTTCATGTAAGTCGGCAGCAGTACACGTTTTGGGCATAGTGGCTACTTGTGGAACGCCACGGCTCCTTACGTGTCGATCTCCCTGCGGTGTGGTACGCTGCGCAGCTATCATCTGAGGGCATCTCCAGCCGTTGGGGGTAACAAATCGCCTTTTGAAATCGTACCGGCGCTAAACCGCGCACTGGGGGTGTGATGCCCTCCGTCGCGGCGCTCACGGTTAGTCAAAAAAGTCAAATATAACGCAAAAACGACTCAAATTTAACGCAAACATCGGCGAGTTCCTTCAAACTTAAACATATTTTAAAAAAAAGGAAAAACTACCGCGGGCTACCCCGCCGTCTCCCTCGCCGCCCGCCTCGCCGCCCGCCCACGCGGTTCTACATGCCGAGGAGGCTATAGAACCGCTGTAGTCACCGCCGCCGCCGTCGTCGTCGTCGTCGTCGTCGCCCCCGCCTACGCCTCCGCCGTCCCTGCTGCATCCCTCCCCCGGTTGGCGCGGCGGGTTGGACGGTCCGGGGGGGGGGGGTGTCGTCGTCGTCGTCGCTGTCGAGGACCACGACGCCGTGCTCGTCCTCGCGCCCACGCTTGCGGGCGGCGATCTCCTCCAGGGTCCGGCGCTGCCGGACCATCTCGTCGCGGAGGTAGTCGTCCCGCGCCCACCGCAGGGCGTCCTCGTCGGAGAAGCCGCGCCGGGCTATTTCCTCGTACTTCGCGGGGAGGCCGGGCTCCGGCTTGGGCTCGACGAGGACGAAGCGGCCGGTGGGTGGGGAGGCGTTGGCGCCGATGCAGACGCCGGAGCTGCGGGTGCGCGCGTTGACCGGCGTGCCCTGGGGGCTCCGGCTTGACGGGGCGGAGGCAGAGCGAGCCGCCGGACGAGGAGGAGGACCCCCCGGTCTCCATGCGCCTCGGGGTCCAGGAGCTTCCCCGCGGCGTGAGAAGGAAGGGGGGCCGGGGTACTCGAGGCGCGGCGTGTTGCCGCCCTCGATGTACTCGAGGACGGCCTCCAACGTGCGCCCGGGCACGCCCCACCACCGACGCCGGCCGACGGCGTTGAGCCTGCCGGAGGGCTCGACGCCGTTGGTGGCCTCGAGCTGCTCGGCGTGACGGCGGCGGAAGTAGGGCTCCCATAGGCTGTGGGCCCCTCCCTCGCCGCACGCGGCAGGGACGAGCGGATGCGTGCGATCTCCGCATACGCCGCCGCGCCGGTGGGTATCGGGGGCACCGGCACGCCGCCGGCGCTGATCCTTCACGCCCCGGATACCCGCATGTCCGACGGGACCGGGTACTCGGCCTCGAAAAGGAGGCGAGCCTCGCTCTCGTGAAGATGGCGGCGGCCGAATCCGTTCGCCGCCGCGCCGTCGCCTGGGAAGCGCTCGACCATGGGTGCTGGAGACGGCGAGAGAGAGGAGAAGGAGAAACGACGACGGCGAGAGAGAGGCGAGGGAAGAACGACGACGGCGAGAGAGTACGAGTCGCCGAGTGCTCTGGGGCGCGTCTTATATAGGCCGAGGCGCCGCCCGTGCGCGAGCCGCCGTGAGTACGCGTGGCGGGCCAGTGAGGGCGAGGGACGCACGTCATCCGGTCTTCACTGCGCCGCCCGTGAGAGGCATCAATGGCGCAGGCTGACCGGCGCGGCAGCTTTGACATTGATTCGCCGCGGGAAACGAGGCGATGAGGACGATGAAAGGCCGAGAAGAGGGTAGAGTCGTTGACGCGGCGGGCCCGCAACTGTTTCGCGCCAAAACAGTTCGCCCCGGCGCCCCCGGGCGCCCCCTAGCGCGCCGGGTTCGGCCTGGGTCCGTCGGCGCTGTTTTCGGCCCAAGCCGGCGAAAATCGCGATCCTGGGGATGCGACTGGGCCGATTTTTCGGCGCCGGCGTAAAAAAAACGTATGAGAAGGCCTTCGGGCGCGGCTGGAGATGCCCTGATGGCCTGAAAGTTGAGCCTGCATTTATGATGCAGAGGCGGGGGCTAACGCAAAGTTAAATCTGCATTTATTTATTTTTGAAAAGAAAATGATCGGACGGGCGTGCATGGGGAGCGTGGTCTGAGCTGAGCGCGGAACTGAAGGCTCTCGGCAATGCAAAATGGAACTCTTCGAGAGCCCACGCACTGATGCGGGAGGGAGCCCCAGTTTACTGCCACCAACGAGCATCTCATTTCTCGTTTGCTGACCCTTTTAGCCTGAGCTACTATCAGGATCGCTGCGGGTGTCGGCGTCAAGGAGTAGCACCCCGACTACCTCGTAGAAGACTACTGGTACCAAGACTTTTGTCACACTTGACGGTAGCTAAATACCTGTATTTTCATGATTTCTCTAGTAACCTGTGCCATGCTTTTCAGTGATAGAAATTACGTCAGGCAGTTTGTGATAATTAAGTATGTGGCTGGATGCTGGTGGTGGTGGGAGTAACAGAACTAGATAAAAGTTTTAGCTGAAGAGCTAGCAATGATGTTTCATGTCATTCGTACCATGTTATTCCTTGGAAAGTCTCGTCTATCTTTATCTTATAGCGTTTTTTTTCTATTTTTTTTCTGATTCAAATGTCAGCTTTCAACTGCTTGATATGTATGTGCAGTTTTTCACGTGAACAAGTTTTGCTTGGTGTGTATATATATTTAGCTTCAGATCTTGTCTCGTTTTATAGTTTTATCTCGCGATTCAGATCTTGTCTTCGACGGTATACTACAGAGTAAGCAATGCAGTGTGGCTTAAACACTAGGCAAATCGTGATGCTTTACTCTCTTTTTTTTAGGGGCTCGTGATGCTTTACTCCAATCTTATTTTGTGTAGCTGGGCTGATTCATTTATCATTTTTCTTTTGAGAAAAGGTTGATTCATTTATCTAGCGCTGTCTTGTTTTCAGCCCAACAACATGCATTTTTTCAGTTTTTTTTTCTTATATTTACTTATGTTTTACCCTTTTTGCCATTTCTATATTTGTTTACCTTTTATTTATTTAATTATAATTTATATTTCCCAATTTATTTATTTATTTTGTGTCACTGTTTTCATGGTAAATTTATATGAAAAAGGTGCGTGAGCAATTGTTCTACAGCCCATGAACATTTAATTTTGTACATCTGAACATATAAAAAAATTAAATATGTAAGATAAATCTTCTGAGATAAGTTTATAGTAATGAAATTTGCTTTTTAAATACATGAATATTTTCGGACCAGAATGAAGACGTAGTTTTATGTATAACACATAAAAAGTACAGACATGAAATATGTTTGTGGTTCTATGTAACATTTTAATACTTGCATGAATATGTTTTTGCGTATACATGAACAAAACTAAAAGTCATATGAAACAATTTTCTTCTTCTATTGAACTAATAAAAAAATAGAATAGTCACCAAAAATATTTAATTTTTCATGGATATGAGAATGACCAAGCGGGCGGTACAACGCCCTTAGACTTACATTAAAAAGAGCAAATGGAACGCCTCAGACACACCCGTGTTACACCCAAACTTAACACAACATTATAAAAATTGACTTAGGTCAAAGCAATATATGGGCTAAATAAAAACGGAGGGAGTACTAGTGCTCCATTGAAGACCATGTCATTGCAGCTAGGGATGGTTTGTGTAGCCTACACAATATTTAGTAGTAAATTTGTACGACTACGTAAATTTAATTATGTTTTAAGCTTAAAAAGTAGTGTTACCGATTTTCTCAAATATTACAAAGTTTGACTTAGCTCAAAACTAATATGCAGACTCAATAAAAACGGAGGAAGCACCAGTGCTCCGTTGCAGACTATGTCATTGCAGCTTACAATTTTTTTAATAGTATAAAACTGTACAATAATGTCAATTTTATTGTGTTCTAAGATTTAGAATGGTGTTTTTGATTTTCTCAAACTAAAGAATGAAAAAATGTGTCCGGCTTGTGTAGCCTAAACAATTTTTAATAATATGAAACCATAGGATTGTGTGAATTTAATTCTGTTTTAAGCTTTAAAACATTGTTTTTGATTTTTCTCTAACTAAAGGATAAAACTAATTCGACCCTACAATGTTTCAATAATATAGAATTGTACAATAATGTAAATTTAATTATGTTTTTAAGCTTGATTTTCTCAAACTAAAGAACAGAAAAATAGGTCTGGTTTGTGTAGCCTACAAGAAAATTAGTATTATAAAATTGTAGGATTGTGTAAGTTTAATTATGTTTTAAGCTTTTAAAATGTTGTTTTGGATTTTCTCAAACTAAAGAATAAAAAATAGATCTGGTTTGTGTAGCCTATAAAATTTTTAGTATTATGAAATTGTAGGATTGTGTAGGTTTGTGTAGCCTACAAAAAAATTACTATTATAAAAGTGTAGGATTGTGTAAGTTTAATTATGTTTTAAGCTTTTTAAAATGTTGTTTTGGATTTTCTCAAACTAAAGAATAAAAAATAGATCTGGTTTGTGTAGCCTATAAAATTTTTAGTATTATGAAATTGTAGGATTGTGTAGGTTTGTGTAGCCTACAAAAAAATTACTATTATAAAAGTGTAGGATTGTGTAAGTTTAATTATGTTTTAAGCTTTTTAAAATGTTGTTTTGGATTTTCTCAAACTAAAGAATAAAAAAACTTCAACCACAGTGGGAGTCGAACCCACGACCTTCTGATCCGAAGTCAGACGCGCTAATCCACTGCGCTATGCGGTCATCTGTGTTGGAAACATGATTGTACGTTATATTACATGTTTAAATGCAAAGAAGACTTGCACAACAGGAACATGGAGCCAGTGGCCTGGACCTAGGCGATTGATTAGGTGTTCAAGGACGGGTTGGCATCGAATTTTCTACGAAGACGTACAATCGCACACACACCACTTGACATGCGGACCGTAGACATATTTTTTTAACATCAATCTTTCCCTCTTTCCCTACTAATAAAGCACAGAGTGCTTCTGGTCGTCCGTCATGGTCGTTTTACAAAAAAGCCCCTTTGTTTGTGAGAATTCAACCCGCAGTCCTATCTTAAGTGGATATCTGAGAAAACGTTTCGTTTTTGCACAAAACACCCTGGCGTTCAGAGTATTCAACGCGCGGTCTGAGCAGATTTGTAAAGAAAAAAAACACAACCACACACGCACGGGCTCACCTCCTCTCCCTCTCGCCCATGAAGTCGCCGCCGCCGCCGCCGCCCACGCCGGCCGCTTTCGGCGAGCTCCAGCGCCGCACAGCACGCCCCCGAGCTCCCCCAAGCTCCGCGCCTCCCTCCCCTCCGTCCAGATTCTCCGCTCCCGGCCTCTACTGCCCGCTCGCAACCACACCCCCGTGGCTAGGGTTTCGGGCAGTGCTTCGCCGGCCCGTCTCCGGCGGCCCCAGGTTCATCCCTCCTTCCCCTTTCTTGGTCGGGATCCTCCACCCCTACATCTCACCTTCTCTTCATATCCTCTGTTGCAGATGCAGATGGAGCACGCCATGGGATTTCCCCATCCACCACGCTCGCTGCCGTCAAGGGCAGGAAGGAACCCTAGCCAGCAGCACCTCCTCACCTCGGATGATGCCTCTGCTGCACCAAGATAGGGCAAGCAATCTCCATCTGCTCTCTATCTCTCCCATTAGCACAAGTCCATTTTTTAAACAAAATTCTGCTACTGCGCCAAATAGTCCATGAACAGATATATTTTTTATTTGTGAACTGGTATCCTTCAAAACATAAATAGTGTACATATGTGCTATTTTCATTTTTGTTCCCTTCTCATTTTTGTGCTTTTATTTGCAAGCTCATAAAATAGTTACAGTAAAAATGCCAGTGTGTGCGAGGTCACTATTGACAAGTCATTGTAGTGCTACTACTGCATTAATCTTAGCTGTGAAGCTATGGTCTGTTCTTTGGTACAACAATGAAATGTTAATATGTTATTCTCCTTTTATGCTTTGTGTCAGTGCACTGTGGTATGACGCCAACACTTATTTGGCACCTACATTGCATCGACAATTTGTCAGCTTACAGTTTGTACCATCGAGAATTTTCACGCTTTACACCTGCAGCTATATCGCTATACTATAAATATGTTTAGATGTCTAAAATGGTCTTGGTACTGAACCTGACTGATAATGTATTTGGTGTATCTTTTCTGTAGAATTAGTACCAGAGTTCTATTTGTATTATTAATTGTGTAGAGCTGATAATTAGACCATAGAGTCGCTGTTGATTTGGTTTATTCCTTGGCAGATCATTTAAGTACTTTATCTTATTACAAAAACTGAACGAAAATATAGCAGCAATACATTTCATGACATAGTGTTATCCGTGCAAGAAAATTGCTTGATTGATTATTAATAAATGTAAGCAATCTATCATGTAGGTTTTGTTCGATCCTACACTTAAAGAAAATCATACTGAAGATCTGAGCTTAAGTGTTCCAACAGCTGAAGCACCAGCTCAAGATGAAGGGAATCTCTTAATATGATTGTAGATCCATTCCCGTAAAGTGCAGTTAGAATATGGAATCCACCCCGAACTCGGTTTAAAAAACAGAAAGCATATGGAATTTTGCTCTATCAGGTAGCAATTTGGTTGTTCAATCCATCCATAGTTACATTTGAAGATATATTGTTGAATTTCCTTATTTTGTGAATACAAGTCTGAACTTTTAGGACATCTGGCACATGAGTTTGAACCATCCAATTATAGTGCTACTAATTTTGGGTCACTACATCATGCAATACTATGGATGCTGTTTAACATGGCAAAGTTGGATTTTTTTATTCTTTTTTCAGATTAGAATCACTTTAGCAATGCCATATAGATAATACAAGATGTGGCAAAGTGTTGCATTCAATAGAGATTACAGTGATAAATTGGTGAAATTAGTTTGCTCTCTGATCTATGTTAGCTTTAACTCGCTAGGAAGCCATGTAGTCCTATTTTTAGTACTAGGAGGAGAACGTATATTAAATATATGCCATCCAGGGAATGATCTCTGTTGTGCTGGGGCAAACTAAGCCAGAGCAAGCACTTACTCAAGGCAAGGAGCAGTGCTCGTACTTGCTCATGGTTGAGGTAGATTCAGGTTAAATTTTATGTGTTGATTCCCTTCTCTTTCACATGTCTAGGTCTTTGTGCCTGATCAAGCTGTTCTTTGACAAGTATTATCTTTGAGTGATGCCATGTTGGTAATAAAATACTATATAACTCACATTTCTTATATGTTCCTTTTTCATTTTTGTCCTTTCATTTGAAAGCTCATATGGTCAATTTTGGAGGCGACTACATGTATATACTGCTGATGTTACATGTAAACAAATTCGATGCTTTCATGCATATGACCGTGCACATCACCTAACCCTTTCCATTCTATTGCAAGGTCAAATAGTTTTTCGTGTTCTAACTCTTTGGGATAGTCTGCAGTTATTTGGTTCATCGTCGCGCCTCAAGTTTCCAACAGCGCCGTGGCTGTACACCGTCGACTTCGCCGGAAATCCTTCTGCACATACTCTACTGTCCGCCGAAACTTTGTCTGACCTGAGGTACATACTACAGTGTCATCAATTTGTATCTGTCATCAACTACTTACTTCTTAAGTATGTATGTCGTCAACTATACTACTTATTAAAAGGGAGAAATAGATGATATGTTAGAGATAGATGAAACAATAGCCCTGTGAAACAGAGGATTCTGCTTTCTATGTGAGTATCTTGGTGCATTCTTGTTTCTGTATAAAATGTAGAGGTCATGAACGACAACTGATCTTGGATTTGAGTTTCTTTTAATCTTTAAATGATGTACAGGGCCAACAAATTCAGTTATTTGGTTTTGTAACTTGTGGTGAAAAAAGAGGTGAGGTAGAGAGAGAGAGAGAGAGAGAGAGAGAGAGCAAAGAGAGATGTGCACATCGCCGAACCCTTTCTATTTTATTGCAAGGTCAAATAGTTTTTCGTGTTCTAACTCTCTGGAATAATCTGCAGTTATTTGGCTCATCTTCACGCCTCAAGTTTCCGATAGCGCTGTGGCTGTACACCGCCGACTTCGCCGGAAATCTGTCTGCACATACTCTACTATCTGCCGAAACTTCGTCTGACCTGAGGTACATACTACAGTGTCATCGATTTGTATCTGTCATCAACTACTTACTTCTTAAGTCTGTATAGCATCAACTATACTACTTATTAAAAGGGAGAAAGAGAGGATATGTTAGAGCTAGATGAAACAATAGTACTGTGAAAGAGAGGATTCTGCTCTCTATGTGAGTATCTTGGTGCATGCTTGTTTCTAAATAAAATGCAGAGATCATGAATGAATTAAAACATGCTCTCTGATGTTTTCAGTTAAAGTAGTATCAGTTGTATACTTGTATACACCCCATTTGAAAAATAGTATGTATATGCTCCTTGCAAACTACTACGTAAATCTAAACGTTTTACATAAGACTGTCCGTCTAGATACAATAACTAATTAGTATTTTAATAACTAGAATTGCATGGCTTGATCGCTCTGCTTGGGTCTTCTCTTATGTCTGAGTGCACCATGTGCGGTTTAAATAAGTCTTCTAACTGTTTGGGCTAATTTGCGTTCTGTTTTGATTTGAACTGATGGGGATGAGATGTGACCCCGCTGCTGGGCGTCGCAAATGCCACTGCTCCAATGTGTGCCCCAGCTTCGGTGATGTATGGGCGAGGCAACACGATTTGGAGCAGTGACCCTCCTTCCAAGAAATCAAGTTTTTTCGTTCAGATTTTAGAGCTCGAGTTTCAGCTTAGTTCAAGGATAGAAAAGCATAGTCCTTATGGATTCAACAAGGAAGACCATTAGCCGCCACCTTTTCAGAATTGGATGGTGTGGTGCACCTTCATCCTGCTGTCCAATTCCTTAGCTTATTTGCTTTAACTGTACTACAGTTATATAGCAGGATAAGGATCCAATCTTGTGATGCCTCTCCATTTGCACCATCGTCAAAAGTTGCACATGAGTTGATTCAGACTTTCAGAATTCATAGAACACCTAGAGTTAATCGGCCTGAAGGTATATCATATCCTAAGGGAAGGGGACCCGGTTCAGATTTGTCACTACTATGTGCTGTTGGATAGCCATGGTATGTATTAGTTTTGTTTTACCACAGTTTGATTCTTGGGAGTTGGGATATCAGGTGTATACATTACTTTTCTTATGAATTTGTTCTCTTTTAGTGCACTATCTATCTATCTAATCTATCTATCGAACTTTGCAAAGAAATAGATGGCGACGGCTCAGCGGCGTCGTGGTGAATGGCGAAGCTTCTCAAATGGACGGAAGAGAGGTGGTGACGCGCGGCTGGGAGACGTGCATATTTAACGAAATACGATTCATAAGGTTTCATATTAACAAAAAATGATGGTCTTTGTAGAGTAATATGAACATTTTGTTGATTCCAGGACAACTTTATTCTCCAATACGAATCTGTAAGAAAAGATATGACATACATTTGTGCAAATTCATAATGTAAGCTCATCTCGAAACTTTATTCTTTTTTCAAGTTTGATTTACTTGGTCGTGCTAACTTCCATTCTGTCAAAACATGCTTTTCTGTTGAAAAAACAGGATATGTAGGAAATGAAATGGTGTCTCATAATTCATTGGATGTAGACCAGTAGGGTCAATTACAAATTGTTGGCTGTAAATGACTTTCAGTTTCTAGCTTTCATAAAATTTAGACATGTACTCTTTAACAGTATGTTGTGGTTGATGGTGGTCCTATGTGCTGGTTCAAATGATCATGTTGGATAATATTGCTTTTACTAGCAGTTGCAGTGCTCTTATTATTTTATTTCCACAAATATCACCATGTTTTGCTATTGATGTAATGCTATATTCCTTGACTGAAATCAAACCCTTTAGTTGCTACTGTGGTGCTTTTATTATTGTTATATTCCAGAAAGTTGCAGTTTATTTGCTCTAAAACTACTCCATGGATGATAGTTTATGCTGCTGATCACTGCACGATTCTAATCAAACGGTCTGTTGCAGTTTGATTATATGCATGGATGGCTCGATCTCACTGTCGTCCAAAGATCTTCTTATGGGTGTTGTGTGCATATATTCAATAATGGTTTAAGTTTCAATTAAAATCGTTAACTGGACTCCCATGATTGCGGTGGCGTATTATTCGGCAAAACGTGCTGCTTGGACGAAACAATTGATCAACTCTGACCGCAGCTGGTAGGGGGCACCAAACAGAGACTGCTTGCCCCGCCTCTCCCCCTCCCAGCCCCATGGGGAACTCTCCATTACGGCGCACCACGAGAGGAAGGGATAGGCCCATTTCGACATAGGAGGTAGACACGACGTGGCGGCGGTGCAGAGCACTTTGCCAAGGGAGACTTAAGAATGGATAACGATAAGGAAGATGAGTTCGTGCGTCCATATTTTAATAAAAGTTAACGTCAAGTGCTTTATTGGGCCAAGCCCAAATAGTTAAAAAAAATCTTCCCAATTAAACAACCATACGTAAAAATTGCCTAACAAAGATGCTATAAAAATATCTGTAATTTTTTAACACAATAAAAATAGCTTTAAAATGTTCACGGTTTTACATATGTTCACACTATCTTTGTTTAAAAAAAATATGTTCGCATTTTCTACAAAACTTAAAAATTCCCAAAAAAGTTCCATTTTTTACTAAAACAAAGTCCATCTAGAAATGTACAAGCAAAAACAAAATATTCTTTTCATAAAAAACATCTATTAAAAAAATCCCGTAAAAAATGTTCTTTTTTAGAGAAATGTTCAAATTTTCATAAAAACGTTAACTATTCTTAAAAAGTGTTCCAATTTTTATGAAAATGTTAACTTTTATTAAAAATAAGGATTTTTCACGGTTAACCTTATTATGGACATTTATTAAAACTAAATTAAAAAAGATGCACAATGGTGCATGAAGCTGGTTGTGCCTTTTTTTGCCCGGTGCAACGCACGAGTATTTGTACTAGTATAGACACAAACGCTCATATACACGCGCATATACTCACCCTTATGAATGCATACACTCACATCCTACCCCTATGAGCATTTCCGAAAAACTGAGCCGGCATATCATCTTGAAATTTACGAACTTATCGCAGGCACCTCATCATCGACGGGAACGTCTCCTCCCACTGAATGCGCATCGCCAGAAATCCTGAAATAAATCCAGCAATAAATGCGAGCACCAGGATTTAAATTTTGATGGGCTGGGAATACCACAGTCCCTCTAATCATCCAATCACAGGTTGATTCGCCCTAGACGCATTTATATACGTGTACGATAGGAAAATCACAAATCGGTGTTAGATTTAAACTAGAAAAAACTAGTATTATATATGATGCATTGGTCGCCCATGTGAACTTTCTTTTTTCACCAATACGCCCATATCATTGCATTGATAGGTAGGTTGAAAGTACATGATGGGAGATCCTTCGATTTGTGTGCCTGGAGGCAAGTGGGAGGCTCCCAGGAGCAGAAGAGGGGGGGGGGGGGGGTGCTCGGCCCCATTACATCCTAGTTTACATTACATCTATTAGAGTTTGTAGCCCTTTGGCGCCGGTCTTGGCCTAGGCGCGCACGTCATCTTGAATCGCTGCGAACAGGAGATTGATGGAGGGTTGCCTATGGTCAAAGATACACGCGTTGCGGTGCTTCCAAATAGCCCAAGCGATGAGAGGGACAATCGAAGCAAGTGCCTTCCGGAGTGAGGGAGGAGAGGAGTCGGCTGCGGATCGCCACCAAGCGTAGAGGGGGAGGGCACCAAGCCAAAGTGCGGTACCAAACTTCCTTGGAGAAGGGGCAGTCTACAAGCAGGTGGTGGATGTCTCGGCTTCTTGGTCGCAGAGCACGCATCAAGGTGGGCGAGCTAAGCCTCGCTTGGTCAGTCTCTCGGTTGTCCAGCAAAGATCTTGTCTGGCGAACCAGAGGAATAGCTTGGCGTCCATGGGGCCCAACTCTTCCAGGTCAATCTCCACTTGGGGTTGGCAATGGAACCGTGGAACAGAGCTTTGTAGCATGATTTGGAGGAGTAGGAGCCACTGTCAGTCCACCCGTGTGAACATTTAATGAAGATGAATACCTAACAAGCAGAGTTTAGTTTAATTTAGCTTAATTCAAAGTTTATTTTAATGGGATTGCTAAATCTCAGTCGACTGAGATTTGACCAAGTCTCGATCGATGTTATATACATGGGATCTTACATGAAGATTCATGTAAACTTTTCTTTTTAGTTTTCCTTTTTTTCTTACTTACATGTTATATCACTTGACTTGGGCTTGGTTAAGTCTCAGTCGACCGAGACCTAGCCACATCCTAATTTTAAATATGATTGGTCTTTTTAGGATTAATATGATTGAGATTTGGATTTAGAACTAAGCAGTGAAACGGTAACGACAAGAACAAACACATTTTGTAGAGAACTTGCCTGCATTACTCATTTATTTACTTTGGGAAACTTCCAATTTATTCATCTTTAAACATGGTAATAGAATGAACACCGGACATAAAAATTACATCCAGATTCGTAGACCATCTAGCAATGACTAGAAGCAACGGAGCGAGTCAAAGGCGTGCCGCCATCGTCACCGCCCTTCCCTCGCCGGAGCCGGCCAAAACTTATTGTGATAGACAATCAGGAAGTCGTCATGCTAAGGCTGAAGGAAATATGCCCTAGAGGCAATAATAGAGTTGTTATTTTATATTTCCTTATATCATGATAAATATTTATTATTCATGCTAGAATTGTATTAACCGGAAACTTGATACATGTGTGGATACATAGACAAAACACCGTGTCTCTAGTAAGCCTCTACTAGACTAGCTCGTTAATCAAAAATGGTTAAGTTTTCTGACCATAGACATCTGTTGTCATTTGATGAATGGGATCACATCATTAGGAGAATGATGTGATGGACAAGATCCATCCGTTAGCTTAGCATGTTGATCGTTCAGTTTTATTGCTATTGCTTTCTTCATGTCATATACATATTCCTTTGACTATGAGATTATGCAACTCCCAGATACCGGAGGAATACCTTGTGTGCTATCAAACGTCACAACGTAACTGGGGGATTATAAAGATGCTCTACAGGTATCTCCGAAGGTGTTTGTTGGGTTGGCATAGGTCGAGATTAGGATTTGTCACTCCGAGTATCGGAGAGGTATCTCTGGGCCCTCTCGGTAATGCACATCATGATAAGCCTTGCAAGCAATGTGACTAAGGAGTTAGTTGTGGGATGATGCATTACAGAACGAGTAAAGAGACTTGCCGGTAACGAGATTGAACTAGGTATGAAGATACCGACGATCGAATCTCGGTCAAGTAACATACCGATGAAAAAGGGAAGAACGTATGTTGTCATTACGGTTTGACCGATAAAGATCTTCGTAGAATATGTAGGAACAAATATGAGCATCCAGGTTCCGCTATTGGTTATTAACTGGAGAGGTGTCTCAGTCATGTCTACATAGTTCTCGAACCCGTAGGGTCCGCACGCTTAACGTTCGATGGTGATTTTGTATTATATGAGTTATGTGATTTGGTGACCGAATGTTGTTTGGAGTCCCGATTGAGATCACAGACTTGACGAGGAGTCTCCAAATGGTCGAAAGGTAAAGATTCATACATAGGACGATAGTATTCGGACACCGGAAATGTTCTGGGGGTATCGGGTACGTATCGGGTCACCGAAAGGGGTTTCGGACAACCCCCGACAAGCTATATGGGCCTAATGGGCCAAGAGGGGAAGCACACCAGCCACAAAGGGGCTAGTGCGCCCCCTCCATATGGGCTGGCCAAATTGGAGAAGGAAAGGGGAAGAAGGAAAGGAAAAAGGGAATAGGATTCCCCCTTCCCCCTCTTCCCTTCCTACTCTGAATAGGAATAGGAAAGGGGGGAGGCCGAATTCGGAGGACCCCAAGTAGGATTCCTCCTACTTGGGGCGCCCCCTTGGCTGCCTCTCCTTGTTGGGGAACGTAGTAATTTCAAAAATTTCCTACGCACACGCAAGATCATGGTGATGCATAGCAACGAGAGGGGAGAGTGTGTCCACATACCCTCCTAGACTGAAAGCGGAAGCATTAGCACAACGCGGTTGATGTAGTCGTACGTCTTCACAATCCGACCGATCAAGTACCAAACGCACGGCACCTCCGAGTTCTACACACGTTCAACTCGATGACGTCCCTCGAACTCCGATCCAGCCGAGTGTTGAGGGAGAGTTTTGTCAGCACGACGGCGTGGTGACGATGATGATGTTCTATCGTCGTAGGGCTTCGCCTAAGCACCGCTACAATATGATCGAGGTGGATTATGGTGGAAGGGGCACCGCACACGGCTAAGAGATCAAGAGATCAATTGTTGTGTCTTTGGGGTGCCCCCTGCCCCAGTATATAAAGGAGTGGAGGAGGGGGAGGGCCGGCCCTCTCTATGGCGCGCCCTAGGGGAGTCCTACTCCCACCGGGAGTAGGATTCCCCTTTTCCTAGTAGAACTAGGAGCCCTTCCATGTAGTAGGAGTTGGAGGGAAGGAAATGGAAGGGAAAAGGAGAAGGAAGGAAGGGGGCGCCCCCCTCCCTAGTCCAATTCGGACCAGCCCATGGGGAGGGGTGCGGCCACCCTTTGAGGCCTTTCTCTCCTTTCCCGTACGGCCCATTAAGGCCCAATACGAATTCCTGTAACTCCCCGGTACTCCTGAAAATACCCGAATTACTCGGAACCTTTCCAATGTCCGAATATAGTCGTCCAATATATCGATCTTTACGTCTCGACCATTTCGAGACTCCTCGTCATGTCCCCGATCTCATCCGGGACTCCGAACTCCTTCGGTACATCAAAACACATAAACTCGTAATATAACCGTCATCGAAATTTAAGCGTGCGGACCCTACGGGTTCGAGAACTATGTAGACATGACCGAGACACTCTCCTGTCAATAACCAATAGCGGAACCTGGATGCTCATATTGGCTCCTACATATTCTACGAAGGTCTTTATCAGTCAAACCGCATAACAATATACGTTGTTCCCTTTGTCATCGGTATGTTACTTGCCCGAGATTCGATCGTCGGTATCTCAATACCTAGTTCAATCTTGTTACCGGCAAGTCTCTTTACTCATTCTGTAACACATCATCCCGCAACTAACTCATTAGTTGCAATGCTTGCAAGGCTTATAGTGATGTGCATTTCCGAGTGGGCCCAGAGATACCTGTCCGACAATCGGAGTGACAAATCCTAATCTCGAAATACGCCAACCCAACAAGTACCTTCGGAGACACCTGTAGAGCACCTTTATAATCACCCAGTTACGTTGTGATGTTTGGTAGCACACAAAGTGTTCCTCCGGTAAACGGGAGTTGCGTAATCTCATAGTCATAGGAACATGTATAAGTCATGAAGAAAGCAATAGCAACAAACTAAACGATCAAGTGCTATGCTAACGGAATGGGTCAAGTTAATCACATCATTCTCTAATGATGTGACCCCGTTAATCAAATGACAACTCATGTCTATGGCTAGGAAACTTAACCATCTTTGATTCAACGAGCTAGTCAAGTAGAGGCATACTAGTGACATACTGTTTGTCTATGTATTCACACATGTATTATGTTTCCGGTTAATACAATTCTAGCATGAATAATAAATATTTATCATGATATAAGGAAATAAATAATAACTTTATTATTGCCTCTAGGGCATATTTCCTTCAGTCTCCCACTTGCACTAGAGTCAATAATCTAGTTCACATCGCCATGTGATTTAACATCAATAGTTCACATTACCATGTGATTAACACCCATAGTTCACATCGTCATGTGACCAACACCCAAAGGGCTTACTAGAGTAAATAATCTAAATCACATCTCTATGTGACTAATACCCAAAGAGTACTAAGGTGTGATCATGTTTTGCTTGTGAGGGAAGTTTAGTCAACGGGTCTGCCACATTCAGATCCGTATGTATTTTGCAAATTTCTATGTCAACAATGCTCTGCACGGAGCTACTCTAGCTAATTGCTCCCACTTTAAATATGTATCCAGATTGAGACTTTGAGTCATCTGGATCAGTGTCAAAACTTGCATTGACGTAACCCTTTACGACGAACCTTTTGTCACCTCCATAATCGAGAAACATATCCTTATTCCACTAAGGATAATTTTGACCAATGTCCAGTGATCTACTCCTAGATCACTATTGTACTCCCTTGCCAAACTCAGGGCAGGGTATACAATAGGTCTGGTACACAGCATGGCATACTTTATAGAACCTATGGCTAAGGCATAGGGAATGACTTTCATTCTCTCTCTATCTTCTGCCGCGGTCGAGTTTTGAGTCTTACTCAACTTCACACCTTGTAACACAGGAAAGAACTCCTTCTTTGATTGTTCCATTTTGAACTACTTCAAAATATTGTCAAGGTATGTACTCATTGAAAAACTTATCAAGCATCTTGATCTATCTCTATAGATCTTGATGCTCAATATGTAAGCAGCTTCACCGAGGTCTTTCTTTGAAAAACTCCTTTCAAACACTCCTTTATGCTTTGTAGAATAATTCTACATTATCTCCGATCAACAATATGTCATTCACATATACTTATCAGAAATGTTGTAGTGCTCCCACTCACTTTCTTGTAAATACAGGCTTCACCGCAAGTATGTATAAAACTATATGCTTTGATCAACTTATCAAAGCGTATATTCCAACTCCGAGATGCTTGCACTAGTCCATGGATGGATCGCTGGAGCTTGCATATTTTGTTAGTACCTTTAGGATTGACAAAACCTTGTGGTTGCATCATATACAACTCTTTTTTAATAAATCCATTAAGGAATGCAGTTTTGTTTATCCATTTGCCAGATTTCATAAAATGCGGCAATTGCTAACATGATTCGGACAGACTTAAGCATAGATACGAGTGAGAAACTCTCATCGTAGTCAACACCTTGAACTTGCCGAAAACCTTTTTGCGAGCTTTGTAGATGGTAACACTACTATCAGCGTCCGTCTTCCTCTTGAAGATCCATTTAATCTCAGTGGCTCACCGATCAATGGGCAAGTCAATCAAAGTCCATACTTTGCTCCCATACATGGATCTCATCTCAGATTTCATGGCCTCAAGCCATTTCGCGGAATCTGGGCTCATCATCACTTCCTCATAGTTCGTAGGTTCGTCATGGTCAAGTAACATGACCTCCAGAACAGGATTACCGTACCACTCTGGTGTGGATCTCACTCTGGTTTACCTACGAGGTTCGGTGGTAACTTGATCTGAAGTTACATGATCATCATCATTAGCTTCCTCACTAATTGGTGTAGTAGTCACAGGAACAGATTTCTGTGATGAACTATTTTCCAATAAGGGAGCGGGTACAGTTACCTCATCAAGTTCTACTTTCCTCCCACTCACTTCTTTCGAGAGAAACTCGTTCTCTAGAAAGAATCCATTCTCAGCAATGAATAACTTGCCTTCGGAGCTGTGATAGAAGGTGTACCCAACATTTTCTTTTGGGTATCCTATGAAGATTTATTTATCCGATTTGGGTTCGAGCTTATCATGTTGAAACTTTTTCACATAAGCATCGCAGTCCCAAACTTTAAGAAACGATAGCTTAGGTTTCTCGCCAAATCACAGTTCATACGGTGTCGTCTCAACGGATTTAGATGGTGCCCTATTTAACGTGAATGTAGCTGTCTCTAATGCATAACCCCAAAAGATAGTGGTAATCGGTAAGAGACATCATAGATCGCACCATATCTAATAAAAGCACGGTTACGACGTTCGGACACACCATTACACTGTGGTGTTTCAGGTGGCGTGAGTAGTGAAACTATTTCACATTGTTTTAACTGAAGGCCAAACTCATAACTCAAATATTTTACTTCTGCGATCATATCGTAGAAACTTTTATTTTGTTACGATGATCCTCCACTTCACTCTGAAATTCTTTGAACTTTTCAAATATTTCAGACTTGTGTTTCATCAAGTAGATATACTCATATCTGCTCAAATCATTTGTGAAGATCAGAAAATAATGATACCTGCCGTGAGCCTCAATATTCATCGGACCACGTACATCAGTATGTATGATTTCCAATAAATCTGTTGCTTGCTCCATTGTTCCGGAGAACGGAGTCTTAGTCATCTTTCCCATGAGGCATGGTTCGCAAGCATCAATCAATTCATAATCAAGTGATTCCAAAAGCCCATCAGCATGGATTTTCTTGATGCGCTTTACACCAATATGACCTAAACGGCAGTGCCACAAATAAGTTGCACTATCATTATTAACTTTGCATCTTTTGGCTTCAATATTATGAAAATGTGTATCACCATGATCGAGATCCAACAAACCATTTTCATTGGGTGTATGACCATAGAAGGTTTTATTCATGTAAACAGAACAACAATTATTCTCTAACTTACATGAATAACCGTATTGCAATAAACATGATCCAATCATATTTATGCTCAACGCAAACACCAAATAACATTTATTTAGGTTCAACACTAATCCTGAAAGTATAGGGAGTGTGCGATGATGATCATATCAATCTTGGAACCACTTCCAACACACATCGTCACTTCACCCTTAACTAGTCTCTGTTTATTTTGCAACTCCCATTTCGAGTTACTACTCTTAGCAACTGAACCAGTATCAAATACCGAGGGGTTGCTATAAACACTAGTAAAGTACACATCAATAACATGTATATCAAATATAGCTTTGTTCACTTTGCCATCCTTCTTATCCACCAAATACTTGGGGTAGTTCCGCTTCTAGTGACCAGTCCCTTTGCAGTAGAAGCACTTAGTCTCAGGCTTAGGTCCAGACTTGGGTTTCTTCACTTGAGCAGCAACTTGTTTGCCGTTCTTCTTGAAGTTCCCCTTCTTCCCTTTGCCCTTTCTCTTGAAACTAGTGGTCTTGTCAACCATCAACACTTGATGTTTTTCTTGATTTCTACCTTCGCCGATTTTTTGCATCGCGAAGAGCTTGGGAATTGTTTTCGTCATCCCTTGCATATTATAGTTCATCACTAAGTTCTACTAACTTGGTGATGGTGACTAGAGAATTCTGTCAATCACTATTTTATCTGGAAGATTAACTCCCACTTGATTCAAGCGATTGTAGTACCCAGACAATCTGAGCACATGCTTACTGCTTGAGCTATTCTCCTCCATCTTTTAGCTATAGAACTTGTTGGAGACTTCATATCTCTCAACTCGGGTATTTGATTGAAATATTAATTTCAACTCCTGGAACATCTCATATGGTCCATGACGTTCAAAACATCTTTGAAATCCCAATTCTAAGTTGTTAAGCATGGTGCACTAAACTATCAAGTAGTCATCATATTAAGCTAGCCACACGTTCATAACGTCTACATCTGCTCCTGCAATAGGTCAGTCACCTAGCGGTGCATCAAGGACATAATTCTTCTATGCAGCAATGAGGATAAACCTCAGATCATGGACCCAGTCCGCATCATTGCTACTATCATCTTTCAACTTAGTTTTCTCTAGGAACACATATAAAACATAGGGAAGCAATAACGGGAGCTATTGATCTACAACATAGATATGCAAATACTATCAGGACTAAGTTCATGATAAATTAAAGTTCAATTAATCATATTACTTAAGAACTCCCACTTAGAAAGACATCCCTCTAATCTTCTAAGTGATCACGTGATCCAAATCAACTAAACCATAACCGATCATCACGTGAAATAGAGTAGTTTTCAATGGTGAACATCACTATGTTGATCATATCTACTATATGATTCACGCTCGACCTTTCGGTCTCAGTGTTCTGAGGCCATATCTGCATATGCTAGGCTCGTCAAGTTTAACCTGAGTATTCTGCGTGTGCAAAACTGGCTTGCACCTGTTGTAGATGGACGTAGAGCTTATCACACCCGATCATCATGTGGTGTCTGGGCATGACGAACTTTGGCAACGGTGCATACTCAGGGAGAACACTTTTATCTTGAAATTTAGTGAGAGATCATCTTATAATGCTACCGTCAATCAAACCAAGATAAGATGCATAAAAGATAAACATCACATGCAATCAATATAAGTGATATGATATGGCCATCATCATCTTGTGCTTGTGATCTCCATCTCCGAAGCACCTTCATGATCACCATTGTCACCGGCTCGACACCTTGATCTCCATCGTAGCATCGTTATCGTCTCGCCAATGTTATGCTTCCACGACTATCACTACCGCTTAGTGATAAAGTAAAGCATTATAGGGTGATTGCATTGCATACAATAAAGCGACAACCATATGGCTCCTGCCAATTGCCGATAACTCGGTTACAAAACATGATCATCTCATACAATAAAATTTAGCATCATGTCTTGACCATATCACATCACAACATGCCCTGCAAAAACAAGTTAGACCTCCTCTACTTTGTTGTTGCAAATTTTACGTGGCTGTTACGGGCTTAGCAAGAACCGTTCTTACCTACGCATCAAAACCACAACGATAGTTTGTCAAGTTGGTGTTGTTTTAACCTTCGCAAGGACCGGGCGTAGCCACACTCGGTTCAACTAAAGTTGGAGAAACTGACACCCGCTAGTCACCTGTGTGCATAGCACGGCGGTAAAACCAGTCTCGCGTAAGTGTACGCGTAATGCCGGTCCGGGCCGCTTCATCCAACAATACCGCTGAACCAAAGTATGACATGCTGGTAAGCAGTATGACTTATATCGCCCACAACTCACTTGTGTTCTACTCGTGCATATAACATCAACACATAAAACCTGGCTCGGATGCCACTGTTGGGGAACGTAGTAATTTCAAAAATTTATTACGCACACGCAAGATCATGGTGATGCATAGCAATGAGAGGGGAGAGTGTGTCCACGTACCCTCATAGACCGAAAGCGGAAGCTTAGCACAACGCGGTTGATGTAGTCGTACGTCTTCACGATCCGACCGATCAAGTACCGAACGCACGACACCTCTGAGTTCTGCACACGTTCAACTCGATGACGTCCCTCGAACTCCGATCCAGCCGAGTGTTGAGGGAGAGTTTCGTCAGCACGACGGCGTGGAGATGATGATGATGTTCTACCACCGCAGGGCTTCGCCTAAGCACCGCTACAATATGATCGAGGTGGATTATGGTGGAAGGGGGCACTGCACACGGCTAAGAGATCAAGAGATCAATTGTTGTGTCTTTGGGGTGCCCCCTGCCCTAGTATATAAAGGAGTGGAGGAGGGGGAGGGCCGGCCTTCTCTATGGCGCGCCCTAGGGGAGTCCTACTCCCACCGGGAGTAGGATTCCCCTTTTCCTAGTAGAACTAGGAGCCCTTCCATGTAGTAGGAGTTGGAGGGAAGGAAAGGGAAGGGAAAAGGAGAAGGAAGGAAGGGGGCACCCCCCTTCCCTAGTCCAATTCGGACCAGCCCATGGGGAGGGGTGCCGCCACCCTTTGAGGCCTTTCTCTCCTTTCCCGTATGGCCCATTAAGGCCCAATACGAATTCCGGTAACTCCCCGGTACTCCCGAAAATACCTGGATCACTCGTAACCTTTCCGATGTCCGAATATAGTCGTCCAATATATCGATCTTTACGTCTCGACCATTTCGAGACTCCTCGTCATGTCCCCGATCTCATCCGGGACACCGAACTCATTCGGTACATCAAAACACATAAACTCATAATATAACCGTCATCGAACTTTAAGCGTGCGGACCCTACGGGTTCGAGAACTATGTAGACATGACCGAGACACTCTCCTGTCAATAACCAATAGCGGAACCTGCATGCTCATATTGGCTCCTACATATTCTACGAAGATCTTTATCGGCCAAACCGCATAACAACATACGTTGTTCCCTTTGTCATCGGTATGTTACTTGCCCGAGATTCGATCGTCGGTATCTCAATACCTAGTTCAATCTTGTTATCGGCAAGTCTCTTTACTCGTTTCGTAACACATCATCCCGCAACTAACTCATTAGTTGCAATGCTTGCAAGGCTTATAGTGATGTGCATTACCGAGTGGGCCCAGAGATACCTCTCCGACAATCGGAGTGACAAATCCTAATCTCGAAATACGCCAACCAACAAGTACCTTCGGAGACACCTGTAGAGCACCTTTATAATCACTCAGTTACGTTGTGACGTTTGGTAGCACACAAAGTGTTCCTCCGGTAAATGGGAGTTGCATAATCTCATAGTCATAGGAACATGTATAAGTCATGAAGAAAGCAATAGCAACAAACTAAATGATCAAGTGCTATGCTAACGGAATGGGTCAAGTTAATCACATCATTCTCTAATGATGTGACCCCGTTAATCAAATGACAACTCATGTATATGGCTAGGAAACTTAACCATCTTTGATTCAACGAGCTAGTCAAGTAGAGGCATACTAGTGACATACTGTTTGTCTATGTATTCACACATGTATTATGTTTCCGGTTAATACAATTCTAGCATGAATAATAAACATTTATCATGATATAAGGAAATAAATAATAACTTTATTATTGCCTCTAGGGCATATTTCCTTCACTCCTCCCCTACAACCTATATATATGAAGGCGGCCACCGCTAGAACACACAACAAACATTGTTAGCCGTGTGCGGCGCCCCCCTCCACACTTTACGCCTCCAGTCATATTCACGTACTGCTTAGGCGAAGCCCTGCACGGATCACTTCACCATCACCGTCACCACGCCGTCGTGCTGAAGGAACTCTCCCTCGACACTTTGGTGGATCAAGAGTTCGAGGGACGTCATCGAGCTGAATGTGTGCAGAACTCGGAGGTGTCGTACGTTCGGTGCTTGATCGGTCGGAACATGAAGAAGTTCGACTACATCAACCGCGTTGTCAAATGCTTCTGCTTTCGTTCTACGAGGGTACATGGACACACTCTCCCCTTCTTGTTGATATGCGTCTCCTAGATAGATCTTGCATGAGCGTTTGAAATTTTTGAAATTGCATGCTACGTTCCCCAACAGTGGCATCCAAGCCAGGTTTATGTGTAGATGATATGCACGAGTAGAACACAAAGAGTTGTGGACGATGATAGTCATACTGTTTACCACCAACGTCTTATTTTGATTCCGCGGTATTGTTGGATGAAGCGGCCCGGACCAACCTTACATGACCACGTTCATGAGACCGGTTCCACCAACATACATGCAACTTGTTTTGCATAAAAGGTGGTTGGCGGGTGTCTGTTTCTCCAACTTTAGTTGAACCGAATTTGACTATGGCCGGTCCTTGTTGAAGGTTAAAACAGCAAACTTGACGAAACATCGTTGTAGTTTTGATGCGTAGGTAAGAGTGGTTCTTACTAGAAGCCCGTAGCAGCCACGTAAAACTTGCAACAACAAAGTAGAAGACATTTAACTTGTTTTTGTCGGGCATGTTGTGATGTAATATGGTCAAGACATGATGGGATATACGTTATTGTATGAGATGATCATGTTTTGTAGAAGTTATCGGCAACTGGCAGGAGCCTTATGGTTGTCGCTTTATTGTATGAAATGCAATCGCCATGTAATTGCTTTACTTTATCACTATGCGTTAGCGATAGTTGTAGAGGAAATAGTTGGCGAGATGACAACGACGCTACGATGGAGAACAAGGTGTCAAGCTAGTGACGATGGAAATCATGACAATGCTTTGGAGATGGAGATCAAAGGCACAAGATGATGATGGCCATATCATGTCACATATTTTTGATTGCATGTGATGTTTATCTTTTATGCATCTTATTTTGCTTAGTACAGCGGTAGCATTATAAGATGATCCCTTACTAAAGTTTCAAGGTATAAGTGTTCTCCCTGAGTATGCACCGTTGCGACAGTTCGTCGTGTCGAGACACCACGTGATGATTGGGTGTGATAAGCTCTACGTTCACATACAATGAGTGCAAGACAGTTTTGCACATGCGGAATACCCGGGTTAAACTTGACGAGCCTAACATATACAGACATGGCCTCGGAACACTTCAGTGTTGGGGAACGTAGTAATTTAAAAAAAAATCCTACGCACATGCAAGATCATGGTGATGCATAGCAACGAGAGGGGAGAGTGTTGTCCACGTACCCTCGTAGACCGAAAGCGGAAGCGTTAGCACAACGCGGTTGATGTAGTCGTACGTCTTCACGATCCGACCGATCAAGTACCGAACGTACGGCACCTTCGAGTTCAGCACACGTTCAGCCCAATGACGTCCCTCGAACTCCGATCCAGCCGAGTGTTGAGGGAGAGTTTCGTTAGCACGACGGTGTGGTGGCGATGTTGATGTTCTACCGACGCAGGGCTTCGCCTAAGCACCGCTACAGTATTATCGAGGTGGACTATGGTGGAGGGGGCACCGCACACGGCTAAGAGATCAATGATCAATTGTTGTGTCTCTAGGGTGCCCCCTGCCCCCGTATATAAAGGAGCAAGAGGGGTGCGGCCGGCCATAGGAGGAGGCGCGCAGGAGGAGTCCTACTCCTACCGGGAGTAGGACTCCCCTCCTTTTTCCTAGTTGGATTAGGACTTGGGGGGAAGGAGTGGAGGAGAAGGAAGGAAGGGGGGGGGGCGCCGCCCCCCTCTCCTTGTCCTATTCGGACTAGGGGGGAGGGGTGCGCGGCCAGCCCTTGCCTCCTCTCCTCTCTTCCACCTAGGCCCACTAAGGCCCATTTGATTCCCGGGGGGTTCCGGTAACCTCCCGGTACTCCGGTAAAATCCCGATTTTACCCGGAACACTTCCGATATCCAAACATAGGCTTCCAATATATCAATCTTCATGTCTCGATCATTTAGAGACTCCTCGTCATGTCCGTGATCACATCCGGGACTCCGAACAACCTTCGGTACATCAAAACACATAAACTCATAATAAAACTGTCATCGTAACGTTAAGCGTGCGGACCCTACGGGTTCGAGAACTATGTAGACATGACCGAGACACGTCTCCGGTCAATAACCAATAACGGAACCTGGATGCTCATATTGGCTCCTACATATTCTACGAAGATCTTTATCGGTCAGACCGCATAACAACATACGTTGTTCCCTTTGTCATCGGTATGTTACTTGCCCGAGATTCGATCGTCGGTATCTCAATACCTAGTTCAATCTCGTTACCGGCAAGTCTCTTTACTCGTTTCGTAATACATCATCCTGCAACTAACTCATTAGCTGCAATGCTTGCAAGGCTTAAGTGATGTGCATTACCGAGAGGGCCCAGAGATACCTCTCCGACAATCGGAGTGACAAATCCTAATCTCGAAATACACCAACCCAACAAGTACCTTCGGAGACACCTGTAGAGCACCTTTATAATCACTCAGTTATGTTGTGACGTTTGGTAGCACACAAAGTGTTCCTCCGGTAAACGGGAGTTGCATAATCTCATAGTCATAGGAACATGTATAAGTCATGAAGAAAGCAATAGCAATATACTAAACGATCGTGTGCTAAGCTAACGGAATGGGTGATGTCAATCATATCATTCTCCTAATGATGTGATCCCGTTAATCAAATGACAACTCATGTCTATTGTTAGGAAACTTAACCATCTTTGATCAATGAGCTAGTCAAGTAGAGGCATACTAGTGACACTCTGTTTGTCTATGTATTCACACATGTATTATGTTTCCGGTTAATACAATTCTAGCATGAATAATAAACATTTATCATGATGTAAGGAAATAAATAATAACTTCATTATTGCCTCTAGGGCATATTTCCTTTAGTCTCCCACTTGCACTAGAGTCAATAATCTAGATTACACAGTAATGATTCTAACACCCATGGAGCCTTGGTGCTGATCATGTTTTGCTCATGGAAGAGGCTTAGTCAACGGGTCTACAACATTCAGATCCGTATGTATCTCACAAATTTCTATGTCTCCCACCTGGACTAGATCCCAGATGGAATTGAAGTGTCTCTTGATGTGCTTGGTTCTCTTATGAAATCTGGATTCCTTCGCCAAGGCAATTGCACCAGTATTGTCACAAAAGATTTTCATTGGACCCGATGCACTAGGTATGACACCTAGATCGGATATGAACTCCTTCATCCAGACTCCTTCATTTGCTGCTTCCGAAGCAGCTATATACTCCGCTTCACATGTAGATCCTGCCACGACGCTTTGTTTAGAACTGCACCAACTGACAACTCCTCCATTCAATGTAAACACATATCCGGTTTGCGATTTAGAATCGTCCGGATCAGTGTCAAAGCTTGCATCAACGTAACCATTTACGATGAGCTCTTTGTCACCTCCATAAACGACAAACATATCCTTAGTCCTTTTTAGCTACTTCAGGATGTTCTTGACCGTTGTCCAGTGATTCACTCCAAGATTACTTTGGTACCTCCCTGCTAGACTTATAGCAAGGCACACATCAGGTCTGGTACACAGCATTGCATACATGATAGAGCCTATGGCTGAAGCATAGGGAACATCTTTCATTTTCTCTCTATCTTCTGCAGTGGTCGGGCATTGAGTCTTACTCAACTTCACACCTTGTAACACAGGCAAGAACCCTTTCTTTGCTTGATCCATTTTGAACTTCTTCAAAACTTTGTCAAGGTATGTGCTTTGTGAAAGTCCAATTAAGCGTCTTGATCTATCTCTATAGATCTTGATGCCCAATATGTAAGCAGCTTCACCGAGGTATTTCATTGAAAAACTCTTATTCAAGTATCCTTTATGCTATCTAGAAATTCTATATCATTTCCAATCAGCAATATGTCATCCACATATAATATCAGAAATGCTACAGAGCTCCCACTCACTTTCTTGTAAATACAGGCTTCTCCAAAAGTCTGTATAAAACCAAATGCTTTGATCACACTATCAAAGCGTTTATTCCAACTCCGAGAGGCTTGCACCAGTTCATAAATGGATCGCTGGAGCTTGCACACTTTGTTAGCTCCCTTTGGATCGACAAAACCTTCCGGTTGCATCATATACAACTCTTCTTCCAGAAATCCATTCAAGAATGCAGTTTTGACATCCATCTGCCATATTTCATAATCATAAAATGCGGCAATTGCTAACATGTTTCGGACAGACTTAAGCATCGCTACGGGTGAGAAGGTCTCATCGTAGTCAATCCCTTGAACTTGTCGAAAACCTTTCGCAACAAGTTGAGCTTTGTAGACAGTAACATTACCGTCAGCGTCAGTCTTCTTCTTGAAGATCCATTTATTCTCAATTGCTTGCCGATCAACGGGCAAGTCAACCAAAGTCCACACTTTGTTCTCATACATGGATCCCATCTCAGATTTCATGGCTTCAAGCCATTTTGCGGAATCTGGGCTTACCATTGCTTCTTCATAGTTCGTAGGTTCATCATGATCTAGTAGCATGGCTTCTAGAATAGGATTACCGTACCACTCTGGTGCGGATCTTACTCTGGTTGATCTACGAAGTTCGCTAGCAACTTGATCTGAAGTTCCATGATCATCATCATTAACTTCCTCACTAGTTGGTGTAGGTGTCACAGAAACCGATTTCTGTGATGTACTACTTTCCAATAAGGGAGCAGGTACAGTTACCTCATCAAGTTCTACTTTCCTCCCACTCACTTCTTTTGAGAGAAACTCCTTCTCTAGAAAGGATCCATTCTTAGCAACGAATGTCTTGCCTTCGGATCTGTGATAGAAGGTGTACCCAAAAGTCTCCTTTGGGTATCCTATGAAGACACATTTCTCCGATTTGGGTTCAAGCTTATCAGGTTGAAGCTTTTTCACATAAGCATCGCAGCCCCAAACTTTCAGAAACGACAACTTTGGTTTCTTGCCAAACCACAGTTCATAGGGCGTCGTCTTGACGGATTTCGATGGTGCCCTATTTAACGTGAATGCGGCCGTCTCTAAAGCATAACCCCAAAACGACAGTGGTAAATCTGTAAGAGACATCATAGATCACACCATATCTAGTAAAGTACGATTACGGCGTTCGGACACACCATTACGTTGTGGTGTTCTGGGTGGCGTGAGTTGCGAAACTATTCCGCAATGTTTCAAATGTAGACCAAACTCGTAACTCAAATATTCTCCTCCATGATCAGATCGTAGAAACTTTATTTTCTTGTTACGATGATTTTCAACTTCACTCTGAAATTCTTTGAACTTTTAAAATGTTTCAGACTTATGCTTCATCAAGTAGATATACCCATATCTGCTTAAATCATCTGCGAAGGTGAGAAAATAACAATATCCGCCATGAGCCTCAACATTCATCGGACCACATACATCTGTATGTATGATTTCCAACAAATCTGTTCTATCTCCATAGTAATGGAGAACGGCGTTTTAGTCATCTTCCCCATGAGGCACGGTTCGCAAGTACCAAGTGATTCATAATCAAGTGGTTCCAAAAGTCCATCAGTATGGAGTTTCTTCATGCTCTTTATGCCGATATGACCTAGACGGCAGTGCCACAAATAAGTTGCACTATCATTATCAACTCTACATCTTTTGGCCTCAACATTATGAATATGTGTATCACTACTATCGAGATACATCAAAAATAGACCACTCTTCAAGGGTGCATGACCATAAAAGATATTACTCGTATAAATAGAACAACCATTATTCTCTGATTTAAATGAATAACCGTCTCGCATCAAACAAGATCCAGATATAATGTTCATGCTCAACGCCGGCACCAAATAACAATTACTTAGGTCTAATACTAATCCCGAAGGTAGATGTAGAGGTAACGTGCCGACCGCGATCACATCGACTTTGGAACCGTTTCCCACGCGCGTCGTCACCTCGTCCTTTGCCAGTGTTCCCTTAATCCGTATTCCCTGTTTTGTGTTGCAAATATTGGAAACAGAACCAGTATCAAATACCCAGGTGCTACTACGAGCTCTAGTAAGGTACACATCAATACCATGTATATCACATATACCTTTGTTCACCTTGCCATCCTTCTTATCCGCCAAATACTTGGGGCAGTTCCGCTTCCAGTGACCAGTCTGCTTGCAGTAGAAGCACTCAGTTTTAGGCTTAGGTCCAGACTTGGGTTTCTTCTCCTGAGCAGCAACTTGCTTGCTGTTCTTCTTGAAGTTCCCCTTCTTCTTCCCTTTGCCCTTTTTCTTGAAACTAGTGGTCTTGTTGACCATCAACACTTGATGCTCCTTCTTGATTTCTACCTCCGCAGCCTTTAGCATTGCGAAGAGCTCGGGAATTGTCTTATTCATCCCTTGCATATTATAGTTCATCACGAAGCTCTTGTAGCTTGGTGGCAGTGATTGAAGAACTCTGTCAATGACACTATCAACCGGAAGATTAACTCCCAGCTGAGTCAAGTGATTATGGTACCCAGACATTTTGAGTATATGTTCATTGACAGAACTATTCTTCTCCATCTTGCAGCTGTAGAACTTATTGGAGACTTCATATCTCTCAATCTGGGAATTTTCTTGAAATATTAACTTCAACTCCTGGAACATCTCATATGCTCCATGACGTTCAAAACATCGTTGAAGTCCCGGTTCTAAGCCGTAAAGCATGGCACACTGAACTATCGAGTAGTCATCAGCTTTGCTCTGCCAGACGTTCTTAGCATCGTCAGTTGCATCAGCAGTAGGCCTGGCACCCAGCGGTGCTTACAGGACGTAATTCTTCTGTGCAGCAATGAGGATAATCCTCAAGTTACGGACCCAGTCCATGTAATTGCTACCATCATCTTTCAACTTTGCTTTCTCAAGGAACGCATTAAAATTCAATGGAACAACAGCACGGGCCATCTATCTACAACCAAACATAGACAAGCAAGATACTATCAGGTACTAAGTTCATGATAAATTTAAGTTCAGTTAATCATATTACTTAAGAACTCCCACTTAGAAAGACATCCCTTTAATCCTCTAAGTGATCACGTGATCCAAATCAACAAAACCATAACCGATCATCATGTGAAATGGAGTAGTTTTCAATGGTGAACATCACTATGTTGATCATATCTACTATATGATTCACGCTCGACCTTTCGGTCTCAGTGTTCCGAGGCCATATCTGCATATGCTAGGCTCGTCAAGTTTAACCTGAGTATTCTGCGTGCGCAAAACTGGCTTGCACCCGTTGTAGATGGACGTAGAGCTTATCACACCCGATCATCACGTGGTGTCTGGGCACGACGAACATTGGCAGCGGTGCATACTCAGGGAGAACACTTTTATCTTGAAATTTAGTGAGGGATCATCTTATGATGCTACCGTCAATCAAAGCAAGATAAGATGCATAAAAGATAAACATCACATGCAATCAATATAAGTGATATGATATGGCCATCATCATCTTGTGCTTGTGATCTTCATCTCCGAAGCACCGTCATGATCACCATCGTCACCGGCGCGACACCTTGATCTCCATCGTAGCATCGTTGTCGTCTCGCCAATCTTATGCTTCCACGACTATCGTTACCGCTTAGTGATAAAGTAAAGCATTACAGGGCAATTGCATTGCATACAATAAAGCGACAACCATATGGCTCCTGCCAGTTGCCGATAACTCAGTTACAAAAATGATCATCTCATACAATAAAATTTAGCATCATATCTTGACCATATCACATCACAACATGCCCTGCAAAAACAAGTTAGATGTCCTCTACTTTGTTGTTGCAAGTTTTACGTGGCTGCTACGGGCTTAGCAAGAACCGTTCTTACCTATGCATCAAAACCACAACGATAGTTTGTCAAGTTGGTGCTGTTTTAACCTTCGCAAGGACCGGGCGTAGCCACACTCGGTTCAACTAAAGTTGGAGAAACTGACACCCGCCAGCCACCTATGTGCAAAGCACGTCGGTAGAACCAGTCTCGCGTAAGCGTACGCGTAATGTCGGTCCGGGCTGCTTCATCCAACAATACCGTCAAACCAAAGTATGACATGCTAGTAAGCAGTATGACTTATATCGCCCAGAACTCACTTGTGTTCTACTCGTGCATATAACATGAACGCATAAAACCTGGCTCGGATGCCACTGTTGGGGAACGTAGTAATTTCAAAAAAAATCCTACGCACACGCAAGATCATGGTGATGCATAGCAACAAGAGGGGAGAGTGTTGTCCACGTACCCCCATAGACCGAAAGCGGAAGCGTTAGCACAACGCGGTTGATGTAGTCGTACGTCTTCACGATCCGACCCATCAAGTACCAAATGTACGGCACCTCCGAGTTCAGCACACGTTCAGCCCGATGACGTCCCTCGAACTCCGATCCAGCCGAGTGTTGAGGGAGAGTTTTGTCAGCACGACGGCGTGGTGACGATGTTGATGTTCTACCGACGCGGGGCTTCGCCTAAGCACCGCTACAGTATTATCGAGGTGGACTATGGTGGAGGGGGGCACCGCACATGACTAAGAGATCAATGATCAATTGTTGTGTCTCTAGGGTGCCCCTGCCCCCGTATATAAAGGAGCAAGGGGGTGCGGCTGGCCATAGGAGGAGGCGCGCAGGAGGAGTCCTACTCCTACCGAGAGTAGGACTCCCCTCCTTTTTCCTAGTTGGATTAGGACTTGGGGGAAGGAGTGGAGGAGAAGAAGGAAGGGGGCGCCGCCCCCCTCTCCTTGTCCTATTCGGACTAGGGGGAGGGGCGCGCGGCCAGCCCTTGCCTCCTCTCCTCTCTTCCACCTAGGCCCACTAAGGCCCATTTGATTCCCGGGGGGTTCCGGTAACCTCCCGGTACTCCGGTAAAATCCCGATTTTACCCGGAACACTTCCGATATCCAAACATAGGCTTCCAATATATCTTCATGTTTCGACCATTTCGAGACTCCTCGTCATGTCCATGATCACATCCGGGACTCTGAACAACCTTCGGTACATCAAAACACATAAACTCATAATAAAACTGTCATTGTAACGTTAAGCGTGCGGACCCTACGGGTTCGAGAACTATGTAGACATGACCGAGACACTCTCCTATCAATAACCAATAGTGGAACCTGGATGCTCATATTGGCTCCTACATATTCTACGAAGATCTTTATCGGTCAGACCGCATAACAACATACGTTGTTCCCTTTGTCATAGGTATGTTACTTGCCCGAGATTTGATCGTCGGTATCTCAATACCTATTTCAATCTCATTACCGGCAAGTCTCTTTACTCGTTCCGTAATACATCATCCCACAACTAACTCATTAGCTGCAATGCTTGCAAGGCTTAAGTAATGTGCATTACCGAGAGGGCCTAGAGATACCTCTCCGACAATCAGAGTGACAAATCCTAATCTCGAAATACGCCAACCCAACAAGTACCTTCGGAGAAACCTGTAGAGCACCTTTATAATCACCCAGTTACTTTGTGACGTTTGGTAGCACACAAAGTGTTCCTCCGATAAACGGGAGTTGCATAATCTCATAGTCATAGGAACATGTATAAGTCATGAAGAAAGCAATAGCAACATACTAAACGATCGTGTGCTAAGCTAACGGAATGGGTCATGTTAATCATATCATTCTCCTAATGATGTGATCCCGTTAATCAAATGACAACTCATGTCTATGGTTAGGAAACTTAACCATCTTTGATCAACGAGCTAGTCAAGTAGAGGCATACTAGTGACACTCTGTTTGTCTATGTATTCACACATGTATTATGTTTCCGGTTAATACAATTCTAGCATGAATAATAAATATTTATCATGATATAAGGAAATAAATAATAACTTTATTATTGCCTCTAGGGCATATTTCCTTCATGGAGACCAAAAGGTCAAACATGAATCATATAGTAGATATGAACAACATAGAGATGTTCACCATTGAAGACTACTCCATCTCATGTGATGATTGGACATGGTTTAGTTGATATGGATCACGTACTCATTTATATGACTTGAGGGATGTCTATCTAAGTGAGAGTTCTTAAGTAATATGATTAATTGAACTTAATTTATCATGAACTTAGTCCTGATAGTATTTGCATATCTATGTTATATATCAATAGCCTGAGTATAGCTCCCCTATTTTATTTTTTATATGTTCCTAGAGAAAACTAAGTTGAAAGATGATAGTAGCAATGATGCGGACTGGATCCGTGATCTGAGGATTATCCTCGTTGCTACACAGAAGAATTATGTCCTTGATGCACCGCTAGGTGACAGACCTATTGCAGGAGCAGATGCAGACGTTATGAACGTTTGGCAAGCTCGGTATGATGACTACTTGATAGTTTAGTGCACCATGCTTTATGGCTTTGAACCGGGACTTCGAAAATGTTTTGAACGCCATGGAGCATATGAGATGTTCCAAGAGCTGAAATTGGTATTTCAGACTCATGCCCATGTCAAGAGGTATGAGACCTCTAACAAGTACTTTGCCTACAAGGTGGAGGAGAATAGCTCAGCTAGTGAGCATGTGCTCAGAATGTCTGGTTACTACAATCGCTTGAATCAAGTGGGAGTTAATCTTACAGATAAGATAGTGATTGACAGAGTTATCTAGTCACTATCACCAAGTTACTAGAACTTTGTGATGACTACAATATGCAAGGGATGACGAAAACGATTCCCAAGCTCTTCGTGATGCTGAAATCAGCGAAGGTAGAAATCAAGAAAGAGCATCAAGTGTTGATGGTTAACAAGACCACTAGTTTCAAGAAAAGAGGGCAAGGGAAAGATAGGGAACTTAAAGAAGAATGGCAAGAAAGTTTCCACTCCCGTGAAGAAGCCCAAAGCTGGACCTAAGCCTGAAACTGAGTGCTTATACTGCAAACGGAATGGTCACTGGAAATGGAACTGACCCAAATGCTTGGCAGATAAGAAGGACGGAAAAGTGAACAAAGGTATATTTGATATCCATGTTATTAATGTGCACTTTACTAGTGTTCATAGTAGCCCCTGGGTATTTGAGACCGGTTCAGTTGCTAAGATTAGTAACTCAAAATAGGAGTTACAAAATGAACAGAGACTAGTTGAGGGCGAAGTGACGATGTGTGTTGGAAGTGATTCCAAGATTGATAAGATCACCATCACACACTCCCTCTACCTTCGGGATTAGTGTTGGACCTAAATAAATGTTATTTGGTATTTGCGTTGAGCATGAATATGATTGAATCATGTTTATTGCAATACGGTTATTCATTTAAGTCAAAGAATAATTGTTATTCTGTTTACATGAATAAAACCTTCTGTGGTCATACACTCAATATAAATGGTTTATTGAATCTCGATCATAGTGATACACATATTCATAATATTGATGCCAAAAGATACAAAGTTGATAATGATAGTGCAACATACTTGTGGCACTGCCGTTTAGGTCATATTGGTGTAAAACGCATGAAGAAACTCCATGCGGATGGACTTTGTAATCACTTGATTATGAATCATTTGATACTTGTGAACCATGCCTCATGGGCAATATGACCAAAACTCCGTTCTCCAGAACAATAGAGCGAGCCACTGACTTATTGGAAATAATACATACCGATGTATGTGGTCTGATGAGTGTTGAGGCTCGCGGCGGGTATCGTTATTTTATGACCTTCATAGATGATTTGAGCAGATATGGGTATATCTACTTAATGAAATAAAAGTATGAAAGATTTAAAAAAGTTCAAAGAATTTCAGAGTGAAGTGGAGAATCATCATAATAAGAAAATAAAGTTTCTACGATCTGATCGTGGAGGCGAATATTTGAGTTACGAGTTTGGCCTTCATTTAAAACAATGTGGAATAGTTTCACAACTCACGCCACCTGGAACACCACAGCGTAATGGTGTGTCCGAACGTCGTAACCGTACTTTATTAGATATGTTGTGATCTATGATGTCTCTTACCGATTTACCACTATCATTTTGGGGTTATGCATTAGAGACAACTGCATTCACGTTAAATAGGGCACCGTCTAAATCCGTTGAGACGACACTGTATGAACTATGGTTTGGCAAGAAACCAAAGATGTCATTTCTTAAAGTTTGGGGTTGCGATGCTTATGTGAAAAGGTTTCAAACTGATAAGCTCGAACCCAAATTGGAGAAGTGTGTCTTCATAGGATACCCAAAAGAAACTGTTGGGTACACCTTCTATCACAGATCCGAAGGCAAGATTTTTGTTGCTAAGAATGGATCCTTTCTAGATAAGGAGTTTCTCTCAAAAGAAGTGAGTGGGAGGAAAGTAGAACTTGGTGAGGTGATTGTACCTTCTCTTGAATTGGAAAGTAGCTCATCACAGAAATCGGTTCCAGTGATGCCTACACCAACTAGAAAGGAAGCTAATGATAATGATCATGAAACTTTAGATCAAGTTACTACAGAACCTCGTAGGTCAACCAGGGTATGTTCCGTACCAGAGTGGTATGGTAATCCTGTTATGGAAGTCATGTTACTAGACCATGACGAACCTACGAACTATGAGGAAGCGATGATGATCCCAGATTCCTATAAATGGCTTGAGGCCATGAAATCTGAGATAGGATCCATGTATGAGAACAGAGTGTGGACTTTGATGGACTTGCCCGATTATCGGCAAGCCATTGAGAATAAATGGATCTTCAAGAGGAAGATAGACGCTGATGATAGTGTTACTTTCTACAAAGCTCGACTTGTCGCAAAAAATGTTTTCGACAAGTTCAAGGTGTTGACTACGATGAGATTTTCTCACTCGTATCGATGCTTAAAGTCTATCTGAATCATGTTAGCAATTGCTGCATTTTATGAAATCTGGCAAATGGATGTCAAAACTACATTCCTTAATGGATTTATTAAAGAAGAGTTGTATATGATGCAACCAGAAGGTTTTCTCAATCCTAAAGGTGCTAACAAAGTGTGCAAGCTCCAGCGATCCATCTATGGACTGGTGCAAGCATCTCGGAGTTGGAATATTCGCTTTGATGAGTTGACCAAAACATATAGTTTTATAGAGACTTGCGGTGAAGCCCGTATTTACAAGAAAGTGAGTGGGAGCACTACAACCTTTCTGATAAGTATATGTGAATGACATATTGTTGATCGGAAATGATGTAGAATTTTCTGGAAATCATAAAGGAGTGTTTGAAAGGATTTTTCAAAGAAAGACCTCAGTGAAGCTACTTACATATTGGGCATCAAAATCTATAAAGATAGATCAAGACGCTTGATAAGACTTTTGATGAGTACATACCTTGATAAGATTTTGAAGGAGTTCAAAATGGATCAGTCAAAGAAGGAGTTCTTGCCTGAGTTCTAAGGTATGAAGTTGAGTAAGACTCAAAACCCGACCACGGCAGAAGATAGCTAGAGAGAGAATGAAAGGCATTCCCTATGGCTTAGCCATAGGTTCTATAAAGTATGCCATGCTGTATACAAGACCTATTGTGTACCTTGCCATGAGTTTAGCAAAGGGGTACAATAGTGATCCAGGAGTAGATCACTGGACAACGGTCAAAATTATCCTTAGAGGACTAAGGAAATATTTCTCGGTTGTGAAGGTGATAAAGAGTTCATCGTAAAGAGTTATGTCGATGCAAGCTTTAACACCAATCTGGATGACTCTAAATCTCAATCTGGATACATATTCAAAGTGGGAGCAATTAGCTAGAGTAGCTCCATGCAGAGCATTGTAGACATAGAAATTTGCAAAATACATACGGATCTGAATGTGGCAGACCCATTGACTAAACTTCTCTCACAAGCAAAACATGATCACACCTTAGTACTCTTTGGGTGTTAATCACATGGCGATGTGAACTAGATTATTGACTCTAGTAAACCCTTTGAGTGTTGGTCCCATGGCGATGTGACCTATGGGTGTTAATCACATGGTGATGTGAACTATTGGTGTTAAATCACATGCCGATGTGAACTAGATTATTGACTCTAGTGAAAGTGGGAGTCTGAAGGAAATATACCCTAGAGGCAATAATAAAGTTGTTGTTTTACATTTCCTTATATCATGATAAATGTTTATTATTCATGCTAGAATTGTATTAACCGGAAACTTGATACATGTGTGGATACATAGACAAAACACCGTGTCCCTAGTAAGCCTCTACTAGACTAGCTCGTTAATAAAAATGGTTAAGTTTCCTGACCATAGACATGTATTGTCATTTGATGAAAGGGATCACATCATTAGGAGAATGATGTGATGGACAAGACCCATCTGTTAGCTTAGCATGTTGATTGTTCAGTTTTATTGCTATTGCTTTCTTCATGTCATATACATATTCCTTTGACTATGAGATTATGCAACTCCCAGATACCGGAGGAATACCTTGTGTGCTATCAAACGTCACAATGTAACTGGGTGATTATAAAGATGCTCTACAGGTATCTCCGAAGGTGTTTGTTGGGTTGGCATAGATCGAGATTAGGATTTGTCACTCCGAGTATCGGAGAGGTATCTCTAGGCCCTCTCGGTAATGCACATCATGATAAGCCTTGCAAGCAATGTGACTAAGGAGTTAGTTGCGGGATGATGCATTACAGAACGAGTAAAGAGACTTGCCGGTAACGATATTGAACTAGGTATGAAGATACCGATGATCGAATGGGCAAGTAACATACCGATGACAAAGGGAATAACGTATGTTGTCATTATGGTTTGACCGATAAAGATCTTCGTAGAATATGTAGGAACCAATATGAGCATTGATGACCCACAAGTACAGGGGATCTATCGTAGTCCTTTTGATAAGTAAGAGTGTCGAACCCAATGAGGAGCAGAAGGAAATGATAAGCGGTTTGCAGCAAGGTATTCTCTGCAAGTATTGAAATAAGTGGTAACAGATAGTTTTGTGATAGGATAATTTGTAACGAGCAACAAGTAACAAAAGTAAATAAAGTGCAGCAAGGTGGCCCAAACCTTTTGTAGCAAAGGACAAGCCTGGACAAACTCTTATATGATGTAAAGCGCTCCTGAGGACACATGGGAATATCGTCAAGCTAGTTTTCATCACGTTCATATGATTCGCGTTCGGTACTTTGATAATTTGGTATGTGGGTCGACCGGTGCTTGGGTGCTGCCCTTACTTGGACAAGAATCCCACTTATGATTAACCTCTATTGCAAGCATCCGCAACTACAACAAAAGTATTAAGGTAAACCTAACCATAGCATGAAACATATGGATCCAAATCAGCCCCTTACGAAGCAACGCATAAACTAGGGTTTAAGCTTCTATCACTCTAGCAACCCATCATCTACTTATTACTTCCCAATGCCTTCCCCTAGGCCCAAATGATGGTGAAGTGTCATGTAGTCGATGTTCACATAACACCACTAGAGGAGAGACAACATACATCTCATCAAAATATCGAACGAATACCAAATTCACATGACTACTAATAGCAAGACTTCTCCCATGTCCTCAGGAACAAAAGTAACTACTCACAAAGTATAAACATGTTCATAATCAGAGGGGTATTAATATGCATATAGGATCTGAACATATGACCTTCCACCAATTAAACCAACTAGCATCAACTACAAGGAGTAATTAACACTACTAGCAACCTACTAGCACCAATCCCGGACTTGGAGACAAGAATTGGATACAAGAGATGAACTAGGGTTTTGAGATGAGATGGTGCTGATGAAGATGTTGATGGAGATTGCCCTCTCCCGATGAGAGGAGCGTTGGTGATGACGATGGCGATGATTCCCCCCCCCCCCCGGGAGGGAAGTTTCCCCGGCAGAACAACTCCGCCAGAGCCCTAGATTGGTTCCGCCAAGGTTCCGCCTCGTGGCGGCAGAGTTTTGTCCGAGAAGATGGCTTATGATTTTTTTTTCATCGAAAGACTCCATATAGCATAAGATGGCCACCGGAGGGCCACCAGGGGGCCCACGAGGTAGGGGGCGCACCCAGGGGGGTAGGGCGCGCCCCACCCTCGTGGGCAGGGTGTGGCCCCCCTGGTGAGGTTCTTGCTCTCAATATTTTTTATATATTTGGAAAACATCTTCCGTGAAGTTTCAGGACTTTTGGAGTTGTGCAGAATAGGTCTCTAATATTTGCTCCTTTTCCAGCCTAGAAACCCAGCTGCCGGCATTCTCCCTCTTTATGTAAACCTTGTAAAATAAGAGAGAATAGGCATAAGTATTGTGACATAATGTGTAATAACAGCCCATAATGCAATAAATATTGATATAAAAGCATGATGCAAAATGGACGTATCAAGCATCCAGGTTCCGCTATTGGTTATTGACCGGAGAGGTGTCTCAGTCATGTCTACATAGTTCTCGAACCCGTAGGGTCCGCACACTTAATGTTCGATGATGATTTTGTATTATATGAGTTATGTGATTTGGTGACCAAATGTTGTTCGGAGTCCCGAATGAGATCACGGACTTGGCGAGGAGTCTCGAAATGGTCGAGAGGTAAAGATTCATATATAGGACGATAGTATTCGGACACCGGAAGTGTTATGGGGGTACCGGGTCAGACCCCTCTCGAAATTCATATATAGGTCAGACCCCTCTCGAAATTCTCGGATCCCCCTCCCCGAAACCCTAAAAAAACAGCTCTCCTCGCCGCCGGACGTGTCCGATTCAGGCCGGACGCGTCCGCCGCCGTGCCCCAACCAACCACCGCCCGCCACGTGTCCTCGCCGCCGCCTCCCACAGCCTGGCCTGGGAGCCCGTGGCCGGCCCCCGCGGGCCCATCCGCCGCCCCGCGCCTCCCTGCTCCCCGCCGCCGGCGCCGCCTCCTCCTCCGAGCCACCGCCGCCTCCGCCCGCCGGCGCCGCCACCGAGTCGCGCCGTGCCGCCACCACCAGCCGCCGCCATCGCGCCGCGCCGCCGCGCCCGCCGCCGCCTCACGCCAGCCCGGCCCCGCGCCGCCGAGCCGCCGCCCGGCCGCCCTCGCCGGAGCAGCCGCCATCTTCGCCGGATCTGACCTCGGGTCGTGTGCGTGAACAGTAAACCCTAGGTGAAATTCGTCTAAGTCCCGAAATTGCAGATCCAAGTGCCCCTGTTCATGGCTCCGTAACTTTGCATACGTAGCTCCGATTCATGCATATAGCATATCAAAATGTTCATCTCTGAGAGTACATCATTTCATTCCATTGCATCATTTTCATTTGAGTTCATATTGATGCCCGAAATGCTGTTAGAAGAGGGCTACTTGAGATAATTGTCAGATCTGCTACTCCGTTTAGCTTTTTGTCATTTTTGCCATGATTAATGTGTGCATGTTATGCCCTCTTGTTCTACATGTGTTTTGTTAAGGGTTTTGTCATCTTTCCAGAGGTGCAACCCATGTATTTTTGTGATGTATGTGGTGACTAGTGCAAGCTTGCAAAGTGAGGCACTCGGTAATTCTGTTATCAGGGACTTAGCAATTCCACCAAGTCCTTGATCTGTTTATCTCATTTGCCATATGTTCATGTTGTTTCCTAGTGATCCGTGCCTCTTTTGAGGATGATCAGTAAGGATGTTTTGTTAATCTTGTAGTGCTCTATCCATCCATGTCTTTGTTTGCAATTATGGAGCACCGTAGCTTGAGCCAATCGAGCTCTACTTTTGCTACTTTGTGAATCTGGGCAGATTGTCAACTTGTTTGCAATTTTGCCGATGATGTTGTAGTTGATCCGTGCATGCTATGCTTTTGTTCTTGCCATGTATGGCTTGCATTTTGTGCCTTCTTGATGGGTGTATGCTTAGCTTGCCATGACTTTCACCGTATGAGTGCATCGAGCTCGTAAACATGCCTACTTGATATCTGTTTTCAGCATGCTCCAGTTTTCACTAAGTCTGAGAGCTGATTATGTTTTTGCTATGTTCACATGCTTGCAATTGTATTTTCTGATCCCTTTTGGCTCAAGGTCACTAAGGGACTTTTGTTAAGCTCTTGGAGTAGCTCCATGCCATGCTTTACTTTGCCATGTTCAGGTCCTGTAGCATGTAGTTTTGTTGCTCCGAAGAGTGCTACCTGATCTGAAATTCCAGACAAGTGTTAATTTCACTAAGTCTGAGATCTGTTTGCCATATGCATTTTTGCCATGCTTGTTTGAACCTGTTAATGGATGAATTGGCCGTAGCTCAGTGCTAGACTTTTGTTAAGCATCTTGAATGCATCCCTGCCATGTATCTTGTTGCCATGTTTGGGTGCTGTAGCATGTTCATCTCATTGCATTTAGATGGCTACTTGCTGTAAATCGCAGACCGATGTCATATTTGAATCGCTTGCCATTTCCAAACCGTAACTCCGATTCCGATGATCTTTATATCATTTTCAAGCGGTTTCATCTCATATTTCCAGTGGCACACTTGGATTCCCAAGTTGAGGCCAGGTTCATGAATTTCCTTGTCATATCTTGCATATGCATCCCGCATCGCATCCCGCATAGCATACCATCTTTGCATCATATTGCTTGATCCTTGCACGTGGTTGATTGTAACCTTGTTGCTTGTTTGCCTTGTTTGGGTAGAGCCGAGAGACGAGTTCGCTAACGAGGAGCCCGTTGAGTTTGCTTTCGAGGATCCAGTCAACTTTGACAACTGTGCAGGCAAGATGATCATACCCTCGAAATCACTACTATCTTTGCTATGCTAGTTTGCTCGCTCTTTTGCTATGCCATTGCTACGATGCCTACCACTTGCTTTCAAGCCTCCCAAATTGCCATGTCAAACCTCTAACCCACCATGTCCTAGCAAACCATTGTTTGGCTATGTTACCGCTTTGCTCAGCCCCTCTTATAGCGTTGCTAGTTGCAGGTGAAGATCGAAGGCCGTTCCTTGTTGGAACATTTATTTACTTGTTGGGATATCATTATATTATCTTGTTATCTTATTTCATCTATATGCTTGGTGAAGGGTGGAAGGCTCGGCCTCTCGCCTAGTTTTTTGTTCTACTCTTGCCGCCCTAGTTTCCGTCATATCGGTGTTATGTTCCCGGATTTTGCGTTCCTTACGCGGTTGGGTTATAATGGGAACCCCTTGATAGGTCGCCTTGATTAAAGCTTTTCCAGCAATGCCCAACCTTGGTTTTACCATTTTCCACCTAGCCCCTTTTTCCCTTGGGTTTCCGGAGCCCGAGGGTCATCTTATTTACCCCCCCCCCCGGGCCAGTGCTCCTCTGAGTGTTGGTCCAAACTAGAGTCCTGTGCAGCGCCCCCTCGGGGAAACTCGAGGTTTGGTTTTAGTTGTATGGAGAGATCATCTGAGTGTGCCCTGAGAAAGAGATATGTGCAGCTCCTATCGGGATTTGTCGGCACATTCGGGCGGTGTTGCTGGTCTTGTTTTAACCTGTCGAAGTGTCTTGAAGAACCGAGATACCGAGTCTGATCGGAACGTCTTGGGAGGAGGTCTATTCCTTCGTTGACCGTGAGAGCTTGTCATGGGCTAAGTTGGGACTCCCCTGCAGGGATTTGAACTTTCGAAAGCCATGCCCGCGGTTATGGGCAGATGTGAATTTGTTAATGTCCGGTTGTAGATAACTTGAACCTTAACTTAATTAAAATGAATCAACTGAGTGTGTTACCGTGATGGCCTCTTCTCGGCGGAGTCCAGGAAGTGGACACGGTGTTGGAGTAATGTTTGCGCAGGTTGTTCTCTAGTTTCTCGCTCGTGCTTTGCCTCCTATTCTCGCTCTCTTTTGCGAATAAGTTAGCCACCATACTTGCTAGTCGCTTGCTGCAGCTCCACTTATATTTACCTTGCCATGCCTATAAGCTTAAATAGTCTTGATCGCGAGGGTGCGAGATTGCTGAGTCCCTGTGGCTCACAGATTACTATAATACCAGATGCAGGGCCTGATGATTCCACTCCAGGAGACGCGTATGAGCTCAAGTGGGAGTTCGACGAAGACTCTCAACGTTACTATGTTTCTTTTCCCGATGATCAGTAGTGGTGCCCAGTTGGGGTGATTGGGACCGTGTCGCATGTTGGGTTATCTTTTATTTTGGCGTCGTAGTCGGGCCATGAGTGTTTGGATGATGTAATGTTATTTATGTACTTGATTGACGTGGCGAGTGTAAGCCAACTATGTTATCTCCCCTTTTATTATCTATATTACATGGGATGTTGTGAAGATTGCCTAACTTGCGACATATGCCTTCAATGCGATTATGCCTCTAAGTCGTGCCTCGACACGTGGGAGATATAGTCGCATCGAGGGTGTTACACAGGCCATGAAGTCATGGATTGCTGGCATCGTTATGACGAGGACTTTGTCCCTGATGCACGTCTCGTTGCGGCTGCAATAAGGGAGCAAGGTGGTGGAGATGGCTCTATTTGGTACGCTGACTCGGGAGCTACTGACCATGTCACCAACGAGCTAGAGAAGCTCTCCATGAGGGAGAGATACTTCGGCAATGACCAGATCCACACTGCCAGCGGAGGAGGTATGGACATACGTCATATTGGTCAAGCATCTATTAATTCCCCTACTCTTAAACGTGATCTAGTTCTTAAAGATGTCCTTCATGTTCCACAAGCCGATAAAAACCTTGCATCTATGTCTCGTTTGACCGCCGATAACAATGTTTTCTTTGAAACTCATCCTACATATTTTTTTTATTAAGGATCGGGCAACGAGGGAGCTCCTCCATCACGGTAGATGCATTGGAGGCTTGTACCCCATCACATCCAGAGCATTTAGTCGAAAGCGTCATCGTCAAGTCTACTCCGTCGTCAAGCCCTCATTGGCAAGATGGCATCAAAGATTAGGACATCCTTCTTCGATCATAGTCAAGCAAGTAGTGAATAAAGGCAATCTTCCATTGTCATCTAGTCAACATGTTGAGTCTGTTTGTGATGCTTGTCAATGTGCCAAAAGTCACCAACTCCCTTATCCTAGGTCAAATAGTGTGTCTCATGCTCCTTTGGAACTTATTTTTAGTGATGTATGGGGTCATGCAAGAGATTCTTTTGGAAGAAAAAAATACTATGTTAGTTTTATTGATGATTTTAGCAAATTTACTTGGATATATTTGCTTAAGTTCAAATCTAAAGTTTTCTCCGTATTCCAAGAATTTCAGAAGCTTGTTGAACGTCAATTTGGTAGAAAAATCATCACAGTCCAGAGTGACTGGGGAGGAGAGTATGAACAGCTCAACTCTTTCTTTCGTGATATTGGCATTGCTCATCATGTATCTTGTCCTCATGCTCATCAACAGAACGGCTCTGCTGAGCGTAAACACCGTCATATTGTCGAAGTTGGTTTATCCCTTCTTGCTCATGCATCAATGCCATTAAAATATTGGGATGAAGCCTTTATCGCAGCCACTTATCTCATTAATCGTCTTCCTAGCAAAGTTATTGGTAACATCACTCCTTTGGAAAAATTGTTCCAACAAAAGCCAGACTATAATTCTCTCAAAATCTTTGGGTGTGCTTGCTATCCCAATCTTTGTCCTTACAATCGCCATAAACTTGAGTTTCGTTCCACTCAATGTGTTTTTCTTGGCTATAGTAATCTCCATAAAGGATACAAGTGTCTTGAAATTTCTACCGGACGAATATATATTTCTCGTGATGTTGTATTTGATGAAACAATCTTTCCTTTTGCCACACTTCATCCCAATGCTGGAGCTTTACTTCGTGTAGAAATTGCACTTCTTCCTGACTATATGCCTAGTCCAGATCACGGGGAAGAGTTAAATAGTGCTGATCATATGACTAGTCCGAAAGAAGATTTTAATTCTGATGCTAAGTGTGCAGATTCAGATTGTCATTTTATGCAAGCAAATGAAGACAACCGGGCGCTAGATCCCAGGCGGATCTGGCTGGCAGCAATGGCGCGGGATCCAGAGGAACAGACACGCGATCCCAGGCGGATCTCAGCAGCGCGCTGCATGCATCGGACGCAATGGTCGACAGCCCCAGCAGCACGGGCCCCACCAGCCCACCCAGCATGGGCCACCGCGAATCACCTAGCGCCACCCGTGCGTGGAATGGGCCAGTAGCCGACCAGGCGACAAGGGTGGGGTTTGGCGCAGGAGGCGCGTCCGACCCAACCGAGCGGTTGGCCGCTGTGGATGCCACGCGGCGCTCTCCTAATAGCACACCGATCGCTAGGAGGATTCCTGACTCCCCGATTGCCTCGGATCGGGAGCAGGATCAGGAGCTGCACGATGCATGGGATCCGGCGGGATCTTCTGAGGTAGAAAACTCTACTCAAACTTGTGTACCAGCTTCTGCATTGGACTTCCATGTCGCCACACAAGATCAAAATCTGGTATTGTTAAAGAAAAAGAATACAAAGATGGAACTATCAGGTATGATAAGATTAAACGTGCTTTTCTTACTAGTATGGGTGAGCCAACTCATCTACATGATGCACTTGCTAGTAAAGATTGGAAAGAAGCTATGGATAGCGAATATGAGGCACTCATGAAAAATAAAACTTGGCATTTGGTACCACCAGGAAAAGGCAAAAATGTCATTGATTGCAAGTGGGTGTATAAGATTAAAAGAAAGTCTGATGGAAGTATAGACAGATACAAGGCTATATTAGTTGCAAAAGGGTTTAAACAAAGGTTTGGTATTGATTATGAAGATACCTTTAGCCCTATCGTTAAAGCAGTTACTATTCGACTTGTATTGTCCATTGTTGTTTCCAGAGGCTGGGGTTTAAGGCAGCTAGATGTTCAGAACGTGTTTCTTCATGGTGTTCTGGAAGAAGAGGTTTTTATGCGGCAACCACCAAGTTATGAAAACAGGAGCACACCTCACTATATTTGCAAATTGGATAAAGCTTTGTATGGGTTGAAACAGGCCCCAAGAGCTTGGTACTCAAGGTTGAGCACTCAGTTACAACAACTTGGGTTTATACCATCTAAAGCTGATACTTCGTTATTCTTCTACAACAAAGGCAATATTATTATCTTTGTCTTAGTATATGTTGATGATATAATCGTTGCTAGCTCAAGTCCAAGTGCTACTACTTGTCTGCTTAAGGATTTAAAGATGGAATTTTCTCTTAAGGATTTGGGTGATCTTCATTACTTTCTTGGTATAGAGGTCAAACGGATGAAAGATGGCATACTTCTGTCTCAGGAAAAATATACCAAAGATATTCTCAGGAGAGTAGGATTGGAAAACTGCAAGCCTGTAAGTACACCATTCTCAACTTCGGAAAAACTTACTATTGATAGTGGAGAAACTCTTGGGCCTGAGGATGCAACAAACTATAGAAGTGTTGTAGGTGCATTACAGTACTTGACTCTTACACGTCCTGTTATTTCTTATTCTGTTAACAAAGTATGTCAGTATCTGCATGCACCGACTACTGTTCACTGGACTGCAGTTAAAAGAATTGTGAGGTATCTCAGTTTTTCAGGAGATCTTGGACTAAAAGTTGTCAAGTCTCCCTCCTTGCTTGTATCTGCCTATTCTGATGCAGATTGGGCAGGATGTCTTGATGATAGAAAGTCTACAGGTGGATTTGCTATTTTCTGGGATCAAATCTTGTATCATGGAGTGCAAGAAAGCAGGCTACAGTCTCAAGGTCAAGCACTGAGGCTGAGTATAAGGCTCTAGCAAATGCTACTGCTGAAGTGATGTGGATTCAGACATTACTGTATGAGCTTGGAGTTAAAGTCCCACAAGTTGCAAGATTGTGGTGTGATAATATTGGAGCAACTTATCTTTCAGCTAATCCTGTTTTCCATGCACGTACAAAGCATATTGAGGTTGATTTCCATTTTGTTAGAGAAAGAGTAGCTCGAAAGCTACTGGACATAAGATTCATTCCTACTGGTGATCAACTAGCTGATGGCTTTACAAAACCTCTTACCATGAGAAGGCTCAATGAATTCAAGTACAATCTCAACCTTGGTGTTCCTTAGGTTCAGATTGAGGGGGAGTGTTGGAATAGTTGTATTGAGATAGGACTAGTGTTTAAACTTGTAATCCTCTCCTATCTCTACTTCTGTCTACCTCCTCATGTACCGACCTTCTCTTGTAACTTCACGATCAATCTCCTGATCGTCAGACTTGTAAGCCACGGCATCCTCAATATAAATACAATCGCGGCCCGAGAAAAGGGTTTAACGCTTCCACAATATTTACAGTCTATACATCTGATCTAGAGCTGCAGCTTCTCGCAACAAGTCTGGAGAAAGAGTGCCAGATGGTCTGGATGCCCCTCGCTAACCCCAAGAGTGAGATCTCAGCTCAGCTCGACACAGCACTGCCATCTCATCATCAACAAGACTGCACCTGCTAATAGGCGAGGAGTCAGATCAATGATCATCATGATTGCTTGGGAATTATGGAAGGAAAGGAACTATTGCGTCTTCAGGGCAAAAACACCTCGGGCTGAAGATGTCATCTCAGCAATCGGGAACAACATCGAGCAGTGGAGATTGGCCGGAGCCAAGTGCATGGAGCCTCCCTTCGGGGACACAATTAGTGAAAATTAGCCATTAGAAAGGGAGGGCTAGTTGTACTTTTCTAATTTCATCCATTTGATCACTTGATCTACATGTTTTCATTGCTTTCTGCTAAATCAATGAAGCTGGTGATAGCCGGGTCTTTAAAAAAAAGCTGTTCTAAAAAAATTAAAATGGTCCCTGCAGTTAAGTAATGCAGTGACAGAAATGCCCTTTCAAGTTTTACCCAGCGTCCTATAAAACCACACCCCACGAATCAGTAAAGAGTATATCCACTAAGCTGCAAAGCAACAGCGCACATCAGCAGCAGCAGCAGCCATGAAACACTGCTTCAGCCTCGCCGCGGCGCTGGCCGTCGTGACCCTGGCCGCGCTTCTCTCGTCGGACGCCGTGGTCGCATGCATCGACGTGGGCTTCTACGACAGGACCAGCCCGTCCGCCGAGACCCTGGTGCAGCAGACCGTGGCCGCCGCCTTCGGCAACGACTCCGGCGTCCCTCCGGCCATCATCCGCCTCCACTTCCATGACTGCTTCGTCAAGGTAAGCCAAGCTAGCTACCACACTGCACGGCATGCATGCATGCATGCACGCACTCACAGCGTCCATATACTCACATGCATGCACGGGTATTGTTGCAGGGCTGCGACGGCTCCGTGCTGATCGACTCGACGCCTGGCAACAAGGCGGAGAAGGACTCGGCGCCCAACTTCCCCAGCCTCCGCTTCTTCGACGTGGTGGACCGCGCCAAGGCGGCCCTCGAGGCGCAGTGCCCCGGCGTCGTCTCCTGCGCCGACGTCCTCGCCTTCGCGGCGCGGGACAGCATCGTGCTGTCGGGCGGCCTCGGGTACCAGGTGCCCGCCGGGCGCCGGGACGGCCGTGTGTCCACCGAAACGGACGCGCTCAACAACCTGCCCGGGCCGACGTCCACCGCCTCCGACCTGGTCGCCGGCTTCGCCGCCAAGAACCTCACCGTCGAGGACATCGTCGTCCTCTCGGGCGCCCACAACATCGGCGTCTCCCACTGCAGCAGCTTCACCGAGCGGATCTACAACTTCCCCAACACAACCGACGGGGTAATGTAACTTACATAATTCTTCAACAACACATCAAAACATGGAATTTTGAGTACTCAACGATCCTAATTATTTGTTACCATACGTTAACAGATTGACCCGAAGCTGAGCAAGGCGTACGCGTTCTTGCTCAAGGGCATCTGCCCGCCGAACAGCAACCAGACGTTCCCGACGACGACGACGCTCATGGACCTCATCACGCCGGCGAGGTTCGACAACAAGTACTACGTGGGGCTGGCCAACAACCTGGGCCTCTTCCAGTCGGACGCGGCGCTGCTGACCAACGCCACCATGAAGTCGCTGGTGGACTCCTTCGTGCGCAGCGAGGCGGCGTTCCGGACCAGGTTCGCCAGGTCCATGCTCAAGATGGGGCAGATCGAGGTGCTCTCCGGGGCGCAGGGCGAGATCAGGCGCAACTGCAGGGTCATCAACCCCACCAACGTCACTAGTGCCGGCGCCGTTCACCATCATCTTCTCCCCAGATCATCAGGTTCTTCAGGAACCAACCAGGTGGCTGCAAGCTGATTATTAGTTGGTGGTCAGTAGAGATATACACTATGTGTGTACGTGCAGTGTGCATGTGGTCGAGTGCTCTAGTGTGATGCAATAAATTATCTGATGTTTTGTCTGATCGTCTGTGCTACAATTTGCGAGCCGTTTGAAATGAACCAGTTCCAAAATGTTCCTATGAGAATTAAGCATATTCGGTTTCTCAAGTTATGTTAAGAAAAAGAAACATTTTTTTGAGGGAAAAAAGAAACATGTTTGTTTCTCTATCAAAATCTGTGTTAGACCAAGATGCCGCAAACAATGGATCGATGCAGCTTGTCACCATCACCCTTACTTTTGTTTAATCCATCCAATTGACCCAATTTGCTACTAATTAATACTACTCGACAATGTACCAAATTTATTTGTCTAGTCCAACCTACTGTTTTCTTTAGAGAACTGAACCCATCAAAGCATATATGTTCAAGTATTGTATACCATCCTGAATGTTATGGTGATGCCAGTGCTGTTCCATTTACAGCATTTTGGCCACATCTGGCACAAGAAATCTCTATGTTTTCAACAAACAATTGATGTAAGTTCAAAAAAAAACAATTGATGTACTCGACGGCATTTACACGGGGTTATGGGATCACTAAAAAGTTAATTGTACTAAACTGCAATTTGTTGAAGTAGCAGAATCGAAAAAATGTTCAGTTTCCTTCTTACAAGATACTCTGTTCATATATACACCTTGGCTGGCAGAAAATTGCATCTCAAAACCACTGGTGGCTTCTTTGTTCAAATTATTTTCATAGGAATTTTGGAGAATTGGAATCCTTAGGAATTTTTCCGACGTTGGTCGTTTGATTCATATGATTGGACCATATAGAAACTTTTCCTAAGGAATCATTTGTACTAATTTCATAGGAGATCTAACATTCCACTCCAACCTTTCGAAAAAAAATCCTTTGTTTTTTCTACAGTGCAACAAAACAAACTCAAATCATGTAGGATTCAAAATGGGTATGACATTCCATTCATGTGTTTTCCCTATTCATGCGAATCAAAGAGGCCCTGAAATGCTTGCTGAACAACATGGCATTTTCCTTGCTACTAGTCGCCAACGAACCAGCCTTTGGTCAATGGCCACAAAAGTCTTTAGTCTTAGTTTGATTAATGTTAATTACGACATGCAGCGGCCGACTAAAACTGAAGAAAAATCGTCAAGCCGACGAACATGCATCTCGTGACATTTCATAAATAACACTGGCCTGACAGGTCAGTTCCAACGCCCACCCCAATCCATTCCGATAAGCCAAATTAGTTGGTAGCATTGGGATCAGATTTGTAGACAAAAGTCCACAATGGTAAGTAGACCAATTGCAATGGAGTAGCTACCAGTGCCGGTTTAAAAAACCTGGGTAGCTAACTATATGATGCAAACAAAGATTTCGGTTTGATCAACAGATGCTAGATCTGATCTCAAAAACAAAAACCAAAAAAGAGAGATGCTAGATCTGCACATCAGCTTTGTTACCATCGGTTCGGTTAGGCTGTCGTTCTCAGGGGTAAGAAGAAACTAGTGTCAACGCTGACTGTGCTCCCTCCTCTTCTTTACCCTGTTTCTGTGGGAAGTTATGATGGCAGGCTGGCGACAAGCAAGTCCTGAAATCTGGAGGCAACTGCAGAGGAGGAGGAGCCGAACCCATCGAGGATGTGTACGCTTGAAACGCACACACGACTACTGTGCTTGTACTCAGAGTTGCACACAGGGAGTGAACAGGCCTGCTGAACGCCGAACCTGCTGCAACTCGGCAGCGACGTGACCGTGCCGCGGCAAACCTCGTCCTGACATGCCATCTCGTCGAGCACCAAGCGCACGGCTCACCACGTCCGCGGCACACCATCGCCCACGAGCATTCTGTCGAGCACGTCGCACGCAGCGCCGGACCGATCGTCCTCGCGACCGCGGCAACGCCTTCGGTCACCAGCTACGGCCGGTGCCATGTGCTGGACAGCGCTTTCCATTCTTGTATATTTCTCCCGGAGCGTCGCGGCGTAGGAGGTGGGAATGCACGGGCAGTGGAGCTTTGTTTGGGCGGGCGGACTGGCTGGCTGACCGCGGCGGTAGCATTATATAGCATACGAAACCCAGGTAGCTTTCAGGCCGTGTTGCAAGAATTTCATGCAGACGAGATAGTTTAGATATAACATCATAATGGGTAGTGTCGCTATCTGTTTCAACTTGCCAGCTGGTACAGCATCAAACTTTGTACGATAACATGCCTTCAATCTGAACACCATCCAAGGGGGTGGATGAGTTCGGCAACAAAGAAAGAACTACAATTGTTTACTACTCCCTCCGTTCGGAATTACTTGTCGCTCCGTTCGGAATTACTTGTCGTTGAAATGGATGTATCTAGATGTATTTTAGTTCTAGATACATCCATTTTCAAGACAAGTAATTCCAAACGGAGGGAGTAATATATCTGAATCCCAATGTATGTGTATATATTTAAACAGAAGTCCAGACTTGCAGGTTTTACAACAGTGCTGATCAGTACACATGTACTCCCTCCATAAATTAATATAAGAGCGTTTAGATTACTACTTTAGTTATCTAAACGTTCTTATATTAGTTTACAGAGGGAGTAATACGCAACATGGTCATGGCAAGAACAAACAAATAGCAACTGCCTTGCCAAGGTTACAGGTCAATTGTCCACGGACAGCGACACCTATATACATCCAACGGTGCACCTTTCCCTGGCGCTTCGGAACTGGAGACACATGTCAGTGCGGAAACCGAATCTTAGGTAGTTTTTGGTTGCCGGGCTCGGGTGATGTGTCGGCATTCAGCTCTCCTCTTCGAGCTCGTCAAACTCCCACCCGCTGATCTCCTCGGCTGAGTAATCTTTGCCGTCCTTCCCAAAGTCTGCTCGCAGGTTTGCAAATTCAGAATCAGGATCCAGCTGCTGCTGCTGCTCAGGCTTCATGGGAGATTTTGGGGAGTCGACGTGCGCGGCTTTGGGGGTAACAGGTGCTTGGATAGGCGAAGGGCTCAAGTCAGATCTTTCCTCAGGCAGTGGCTTTGATTTGTGATCTTCGATGCTTAGTGTTGGCCTTTCTATAGATTCAAATGCTTCCCTCAGTTTCTCGATCTCGTCAATTAGGCTCTTGACCTCTGGGTCATCTCTCCTGAACAAATACTTGAAGTTCAGTCTTCCCATTCCAAAGGGTGGATGCAAATTAGAAAAATATTCATCAAGATGAGAATAGCCCGCAATACCTAGAGTTAGCCCCATGCTCTGAATAGAACAACTTCTTTATGTGGTCTGCGATGCTGAAAGCAATGATAATCTGGAAATATTTGTTCACTATCATCAGCCAGTTACAGTAAAACAAAATAAAATATCGAATACTTTGCTGGGCAAATGACAGTATCACTTAGGAGCCTGCTTCAAGCATTTTCAACAATATTGTGTAAGATATATGCAAAAGAACATGCAAGAAATCAACTGGTAAAAGGAAAACAGGATTTGAATTTTGCAAATTATCATTGTGCTCCAACAGATATTGCCTTGCTCTATTGTAAATTGTCCTTGCACACATCTTGGTCTTCCTCTCTGTCAAGAAGCTAACCAAGGCGGCCCTTCTACCCTGGGTAGACAAGGCCACCGATCGGCTTCCACTGGAAAGCTGCTCTCATTCACCCTGCTGGTAGAGCAGTGCTTGTTAAGGCCGTTCCCACATTCATCCCATTATATTTGTTGTTGGCTACGGATGTTCCTCGCTGGTTGATCAAGGCAATCGACGAGAGAAGGCGGGCTTTTTGGTGGAAGGGGCACGATAATTTAATGACGAACACTGTCGTCTTGCTTGAGTTAAGGTGTGCAGACCTAAGGAGTTTTTTTTGTTTTTTTGCGAGTACAGACCTAAGGAGTTGTGTGGCCTGGGCATACACAACTTAGAAATGCTCAGCTGGGCTCTAAGAATGAAATGTCTTTGGATCCAGAAGACTGAACCTGATCAGTCTTGGGCTGTTTTTGACACATCAGTACCTAGTTACGCAGCGGCAATGTTCTCTAGCTCGGTCAAGACTGACTCGGTAATGGAAAAATACTAATTTTGGACTGACAGGTGGTTATTGGGTCTGTCTTTGAACAATCTTGCACCTAATATTTTTGTTTGATTCCCAAACGTATTACTAAGAAGAGAACTGTCAGAGAGGCTTTGTTGGATAATACTTGGATTAGAGATATCAGATGGACTGTTACAGTCCAAGCTCTGGAGGATTTCATTCAGATTTTGAAGGAGTGGAATTACAAGATGATGTGGAAGACAAACCCATATGGTCAGCCTTCGCGTCAGGCACCTTCTCCTCCAGGTCGGCTTAGGAAATCTTTGAAGGCAGCACCAAGTTTAAACCTTGGCAAAGACCTAGGAAATCTTGGTCATCCCACCCAGAGCGAAATATTTCATTTGGTTAGCTTGCCTTCACCGATGCTGGACTTCTGATCGTCTTGAACACCAAGGTCTGCCTCAACCCACAAGATGCCCTCTCTGATCAGGTGGATGGGACCATTACTCATTTGCTGCTCGCCTGTGTCTTCGCTGTACAAGTTTGGGTGGAGACCCTACAGTCAATTGGCTTGGCCCAGGTGGCACGTGTTGGCCAAAATCATTTTTCCTTCCAAAATTGGTGGTTTAAGGCGACGCTATTAGTTGATTCTCATTGGCGAAAGGGGTTCCACTCCTTGGTCATATGCTAGTTGCCTGGTTCCTTTGGAAAGACCGTAATGGTTGTATTTTCGAGGGTAGGAATCCTAGCCTCAGTCAGCTTGCCCAAGAGATATGAGAGGAATCCACTCTTTGGTGTTCTGCTGGTGCCTTTCAGTTGGAGTCTCTTTGGTTGTGATCTTTGTTTGGTCTCGTGGTCGTTTCTTTGATTTGTCCTGGCGCGCCTGTAATCCTGTCTGGTGTTTTTTTTTGGGTGGTATGTGTGTTCAGTGGGTGTTACGTGTGAGTGTTAGGACCCTTTCTGGGTCTGTTCTGTTTTGTAATCTTCTCGTAATATAATGAAGGGCAGCTCTCCTGCCTGTTCGAGTTTTTTTTTTGTGTGTGTGTAACCAAGGTAAGTTGCTGAGTCGAACCTTCTTTTCAGTTTCCAAATATTCCTCCTCAAGGGATTTACGTGGGTTTGTCTTCTCTGATGCTTCATCATCTTCATGCTCTCTTGTCTCCTCCCTACAAGAGAAGTACAACCATAAATATGAAGCCAATTGGCACCTCAAGTACATGTACCAGAAATAGAGAACAAAGTGATTGAAGTACCTTGAGTTCAAGGCCGCCAAATTATCCACATATGTTTGGATACTTTCAATAGACGGGCTTAGGACTTCCTGATGAATACAAAATTTGCAGATGACATAAACAACATGGAGACACATATCCAGGAGCATGGATGATATGGTAGACAAAAAGACTTACCTTGAAGGCTGAAAGATGATGCTTGGTCAACTTCAGAAAATCTCTCACACATCTCTCCAATTCATCACTGTAAAGGCCATAGCATATTACGACATTCATGCACAATAGATTACATAGAAGAACATTTTCTAACTAGAACTTCCACATGAGAAGGAGAAGCATCATATAAAAGAAGCAATCAGGGTACAGCAACAAGTGCTACATACCTTGTTTTCTTTTCCTTCTGTTCATTATATGAGGACTGTAGCTGCCAGGTATCCTCGAGGAAATTGATCCAGGTCTTTACCACATTTGCTTCCACATTACACGTGGCAATGGATTTCGAGAGGTCATCCTCCTGAGTTGGTGCAGAAAGGAAACAAGTTAAGCACCATCTTGAGTACAAAATATGCTAAAACGAAGCTAAAGAGAAGATAAGCAGTATGACAAAAAGAATGTTGAATGCAGTTCCGTAAAGCTGAACTGCTAAAAAACAGGAAAGTATCAGCACCTTCGTTTTTAAACTAAATATGATCTGGTTGTTCGCTTCATCAAATTGGTCTCTCTCTTCCCTGGTTGTCTTGAGCCGCACAGCAGCAGCATTAATTGATATATTGACCTGCCAATGAGAAATATCTTCACAAACATAACTCAAAGAATATTCTGAAGATGGTGTGGGGGTGCTGAAGTCTCAAAATTCACTGCACATGTTAATATGTTGTAGAAACAACACATAAACTTCTCAAGCAAGTGTAACAGAATGATACTAGTAGATTATTGATGCTTTAATTTAAACGAGGGGTAGGTGCATAATGGTGGATACTAATTGGATTTCCTATTTCAATTATCATCTTATGGATATCTCTACTATTAAAGGGGGATCGAACGTCGTGATGGTTCGACCACCCCGTAGTGCTATCGATCAATTCACGCCCCCGCTTCCTCACCTGGATCCACGTACACACGTCCCCTCTCCCGCACGCGGTTTTTTCACGGTCTTGTACGCCCTTCTTATGCCCACGATCGATCTGTCTGAAGCCCACCCACGTCCGTCTCTCCCACTTCCCTACGTCTTCCTAGCCGCAGCCGCCGTCCAGGCCGAAGCCGCCGATCTCCTCTCCCACTTCCTCTCTCTCCCCGTTCCTTCAAAACTATCAGATCTTCCACTTTCACGGGCGAAGCACCCGATCATCTCCCACTTCCGCACTACTGCGTGAACGCCCTGGACACCGGAAACCACCAGCTCCTCGCCTCCTCCTCGGTGCTGTCGCCGCACTTCCGCTGATGGCAATGCAACACTTGCTCGGCTGCTCCCCGTGCCTTTGCGCCACCGATGGTTTATACTACTGTTGGGTACGTGAGGTACGCAGCCTTCGCCAGTGTCGGTGTGCCACCAACGACGAGCCAGTGCACCGACCTGGACGGAAGGCGGCTGTTCAGGCAGGTGGCGACATTTATCTCCACCGGCGCGACCTCCAGGGTTGTGCGGTGACAGCGCGATCACTTCCGACCAGGTGGTAGAACGAAGTCCCCCTTTCAGTTGCTTCTCAGCTTGATTTGGTTCAGTTTTTGTTGTGCTGACTTGGTTACCTTGCATTGATCAAAGGATGTTTTGCTTCCTTCCTCTATCCGACTCAGACTCTTCTATTGGCCAGGTGCGTCACATATTTGTTCTTGTTGTTCGTCTACAGGAAAGGGACAGGAGGGGGATGACAGGAAGGGGCGTGAGAACACTTGTTTGTGGTTGCTTCTTGATCTGGTATGGAGAGAAAGATAGAGAGAGAGGATGGATACTTGCAAAAGTGCCCATCTAATCCTATTTTTGTCAGAGATAGATGGATTTGACATAAGCAATACAAAATCTCCACTCCTAATTCTGCTGACCTTTCGACGATGTGAACATAGCTGGAGCGTGTTGTCCTGATTTCACACCACCATATGTGTTCTACGCAGTATGCACGGTGGAAAAGCTCACCTATGAGCGAGGGAAAACAAAGGATGGCGGTGGAAGTGAGGCGACAACATCTGGCCGTGGAACTAGGAAAAGCCGGCAACACTGGTATTATGTCAGTACGTGGTGTTACGGTAAAAAACAGTTATGGATGATAGTCCTCTTATGGCATTAATGATCGACATCACATTGACAACTATGGGCAAAGACCTGACTTACGTAGTTATGTTTGATAAATCCTTGTGTTTTTAGCATCAAACATCATCGAATTATTCAGTTTTTATCAAGTATTCTTATAATGGTGCAAACGAGGACGGATCAACTATTTGGGCCGACCTCATGCACCTCTTGCTGTTCCATGGAAGTTTGGTTTAGCATTTTGTTTTTCTCTACAGAGGACCATCTATATATGATTTGGAGCTTGTTATTTTGCGGTAACTGAATTTTGAGTTTGTAATGTCTGTTCATGCCTAATAGTAAACATATACTGTAAAAGTTTAGGATCTATAACTTCCTGATACATCAGCCCGCATTGCTTTGAGGTACACTAAATTGGCATATTGCCGGTTAGTGCTTCATATATTATATAGGTGATCCATTCACATGACTTCATCCTTTCAAATCTTGTAGAATTGTGTCCTCACATAGAGTATAATAGTATTCTTTTTTGGAGTTGAATCCGTGTAGCATGAAGTATTGCTTATCCGGTATAACTACTTAATGAACTTTGGTTTGCCACAAAATGAATTAACTGACTTTGGTTGTTGCTGGGTCGGAACGACGTGTTTGAACCTTACATCTTCCGTCCTTTGCACACTCTTGTTATTTGTTTAAGAAGTTCCTGATGTTTCTCTTGTTATGTGTACAGCTTAGCCGGCCAGTGTTCAAATCTGCAAGTACCTGACGCCTTATGCTACTATGGCGATTGTTCAACTACGTAGTTGCCAGCACTGCACGAATTCAGAAATGAAGTATTCTGGTTTAACCATCTGAGTTTTACATTATGTATGTGTTGTGAGACCCAACACTGATTTTGGGGACCGGCTGGAGAGCAAGCATGGATGGCATACATGCGGTCTATTCTAAACATGTCTACAGTAAGATCATGGACATGTGTATGGATTATGAAAAAAAATGTAAAGTGAAATTATTTTAATTTCTTGGAAATAAATGTAGACTACCTACCGAGTCATGTCTAGATTAACCTTCATTTAACATCTTGTATTATATCATGCGAAAATGATGCTTAGAATTTGCAGTTAAAATCATTTTCCAATAGTTGCCGTTCTGTAAATGAAAAATATATTATGTTTATATAATTTCACTACAGAAAATTTATGGCCGCAGTTATATTCGTGCAATAAAGTGTGTGTGTGTGGGGGGGGGGGGGGGGAGTGGATAGTTGGACCAATGGAGAAGGAAATGGTGCATTTATAGTTACTATCCTAACAATTTATTTCATATAGGTAATGGCGAGCGAAGCGATGACACATCATAGATGGAGTTGCAGAAAAAAGTACTTGTTCACATTAACTATAGCTTGTCTGACAATTCTTGTCTAGATTAACCTTTATTTAACATGTTGTATTATACTTCCTCGGTTCCAAAATGTAGTGCTTCATCTATTCCCGTGCTTCAACTATGACCATAATTAAATTTAACCAACGAGACAGACTGCGGCGGGAGCAAAAATTATACCAGTGAATTCGTATTCAAAAGAAGTTTTCAATTAAAAAAAATTCTCCTGCCGCAGTCGATCTTGTTGGTTAAATTTATGGTCAATTGGACCTCGGAAAACGCGGGCGCACTATATTTTAGCATGGAGGGAGTATATGATGTGAAAATGATGATGTCGAATCTGCAGTTAAAATCATTTTGCAATAGTTTCGGTTTTGTAAATGAAAAATATAGTATACATTTAAAATTTTGCTACAAGAATTTTTCTTTGCTATTACATTTGTGCAATAGAGTGGTGGGTGGTGGAGGTGAGGGGTGGATAGTTGGAGAAATGGAGAACCAAAATCTGCCTTTTATAGTTGCCATCCTGTCAACTCATTTCGAAGCGATGACACATCATAGATGGAGTTGTGGGAAATTCCAAGGACATTCAAGAGTCAGGAAAGAAGGGACAATACACATTGTATTTCTACATGACGGAGTTATAGAAAGAGATGGATAGCATAATGAGCACCTAAAAAATAAAAGTGTGCTATTCCGTGGCAACGCGCGGGCATTCAGCTAGTATCTCTACATGTAGCATTTTTTTATGTCTCTTTTTTCGGATCAGTTGGTCAGACGACAAGCAAATACATGACTCATTGTTTTAGGCCAAATTATCAACTATTTTGTGTCACCAGTCACTCAGTCAGATACCCGTAGCCTTACTCTATTGCATCTTGCACTCTTTGCATACTGGAAGATAATCTTGACTCATGCCTCATTACTTCATTGACAGTTTAAGCTTACCAATGAACAATTATAATAAGATCAACAGAGAAGTTACTCCATCGAATTTCAAGCAACTTGTGGGGTTATACCACAAATATATGTAGATCTGAACTCGGATTAGGCCGATAGGGGTGCATGCAATTAAAATCTGCAAGGCCCCATCAAAATATATCTCCTAGGAGCGGAAAAGGTACCTTTTTCAACTGAGCCTCAAGATCATCTCTTTGCTTCTCCAATTCAGTAATCTCAGCAAGCAATCCCTTTATCAGGACATAAAAATAAAATAACATTAAAGATGACACAGTAAGCAGGGTGGAAGACATAAGGAGCACTTAACCATATGCATAAATGTAAGACGTTTATGCAGTTTAAAAGGGAGTAGATATTTGCATATCGGTGCAGACATTAGAATATGTGCAACAAAACATTAACATAAAAACAGTCAGAGATTTGTGTTCTGAGGGGCCCATACTAAACAAGCATGACCGACTCCACAATATGCAAGCTTTAGGAAATAGGAAGCTTCAAATATATGTGTACAGACACAGATATGTATCCTAAGTTTCCTAACTACAGATACTATTTAGCAGTTGACAACTGACAAAATAAGCTGACTGTATTTATCCTATTTGGGTCGCAGGAATTCTGTAGGGATTACAGAGGAAAACAAACATCCAGATTACTGGATGCGGGGAGATCCCTACTGAACCAAATGAGAGTGATTTCAAGTTTCAAAATGGGCACACATTTCTAATGATTCGTGAAATTGAAGTCTCCAAATTACACCGATGTATTGCATGAATGCATACAATCTAGCAAACATACCTTCTCAGCCGCATTCACCTCATTCTCTTTTTTCACACGAAAGTTCAGAGCATCTTCTTTCTGACGCCTGGTATAAGTACAAAATTAAAATATGATACTAGACCAAAAATTTCCAACAAAACAGAACAGGAACATATCCATGAAGAAGCATAAATCTGTATTACTATACAAATGAGAATGACTAACATGGCACATGTCTTCCATAAAATAAAATATATTTTTTCATGAAACTATAAAGCAAAAGGTATTCTCAGAAATAAAACCTGTGGTCCATAATACGCTGCTCTGCTTTGGAGGATGAGGTAGAAAGGGAATCTGACAGGACCTTTAACTTATCAACCTGCAAGATTTTGTAAAGATAGTGAGAGAGAGTTTTATGACAGGACCTTTAACTTATCGATCTGCAGGTTGCAGAATTCATGCTGAAGCTACTGAAAAAACTACTTGAAGTTAAAGCTGAAAAGCTTACATGGTTATCACTAGTCACCAAAAGGTAAATAACACACAGTTTTGAGCCACACAAATCTTACCTGCCAAACTTTCTCGGGGTAGAACTATTTTATCATTCTTATGTAAGTCTATCAACTATCTCATTAAAAGTAGGGACTATCGCAATAACAATTTAAGGAATGTAAGGCGTCATAACTCAATAAGTTAAAACTTCCTTCCTTAAGGTATTGAATTCACAGTTTTGTGTTGGGAAACTTAAATTACTTTACCAGAAAGTAGCTTAAGTGTAGGGAAAGTGACATAATGTTTCACATCAATATTTATTTGCATTTGAAGGAATTCTATTTAGATGTGGACTGACAATATCAAAAAATGTTTTAAACATAAAACCTAATAATACCTTCTGAGAATGAATCTCCATGGAATCTCCAGGAGCAATCGACTTCTTCTTCAGTAGAAGTTCTTCCGCTCTAGAGCAAAAGCGGACTTCAGTAAGTGCTTCTTTTAAGGCCTGGATTAAAACAAAAAACACAGTTACCATCTTTGCAAGCCTTGACAAGAAATATCACGAGAACAAGATAAAATGGATTGACAAAAAATGGAAAATATATTGGCCAATAGTAAATAGATTCAGTACGCATGTACATTAAGGAGGGAAAAGACAAATGACCGGAATTATGCAGGACATTTGTCATATGCATAAGAATGTATATCTAATCAGACAAAAACATAGCCCCTCCTTTTTGAAATTGATCTTCAGAATGAGTGAAGTCAAACTTTACTAACTTCAACCGTAAATTGCTATTTAGACTGATGGTGTGAGATGATGGCACTTTTTGCAGGATGATACAACAAATCTGTTATGTACAGAAACAGCCTCTTGCAGAAATGTAGGAAAAGGCTGCGTACAGAAGACCCAAAGTGGTCGGACCCTTCCCTGGACCCTGCGCAAGTGGGAGCTACGTGCACCGGGCTGCCCTTTTATACAATAATTTTTTTATGAAATGTACTTCATCAAGTACTACCTTTGTATAACTTTTATGCAAACATGTAACTATAAAAGTTATTTAATATGATGGCCAAACTTACATATGGGAGACCATGCCCATGCCCAGAATGAAATATATTTTTGAACATGGAGATAAGCACAGGGCCATATATTTATCAAGGCAAAAAATGTTTTGAAACTTTTGTGAAATGATTTGCAATTCGAATTAATCGATTATAAAGCCATCAGTGCAACTGATACAAAATAAATTCCCGAGCCAGAGGAAATCCTCAATGCAAAAGCCCTTTAGTACATCTAGCTATATAAGTCTAGACACTAGCTAACAAACCATGACAAATAGAAAGGGAAGCAAGCACAAAGTAATAATATATATGATTATGTAACACCTCGATATTGGCAACAGCAATCTTCTCTGATGCTTTATCTTGACCTTCAGTTGATTGGGACCGTGATTTCTCCTTCCCATCTAATTTTCTCCACAATTCAAGGGTTTCAGCATCTATCCTGAAATTAAATACAAGGTGCAAACTAAGAAGCTAATATAGCAAGAGATCATAAATAAAAGCACCACGTATCTAAAAGTATGATACACAATATTTGACATCTTGAAGATTCGGTAGAGGCATCACATGAGTTTGGTTTCTACTGCAGGTGTTGTTACTTCAGAAAGCAAAGAAAAATGCAAACACCATTTGACTTTTTTTGTTGTTCTGCGTAAAAATATACTACAAAGTAGAATGTCTGATAATTGAAAACACATCTGGAGGTAACACATACTCAAAATACAAGATAGCTAGTTAGACGATTAAGTAAATGAGCAGTTCACCTCATAATATCAGCATTTCTCTTAAGTCCTGAAATGACATTCCGTGTGTATTCAAGTAGCTCTTCACGCTTCACCTGTTCACACAGATACAATGAATTACTGGAATTGGACATATTTCCCTATTTACAGAGCTTAATAATGTGTGCATCACAGTTAGTTTTTCACCACGTGGTTATATGAGAATACACACCTTGGAAAATATTTTCCAAAAATAAGAACTGCTAGCAAAAGGCTATCTGTTTTTGCTTATGAAATACTCCCTCCATCTCATAATATAAGATGTTATTACAACCAATAGTATATCAGTTGTAATAACATCTTATGTTATGGGACGGAGGGAGTAGTTTCTTAGGTTTCTGCAGTATTGCCAAGGTAAAGAGACACCGCATAAGCAATTCCCCAATTGCAAGGGGTAAGCACAGTCAGAGTGTGAAACCCAACCAAAAGGATTTAGCATGGCCACTACAGTTTCGTCAAAATGTCTTCATGAAGAACACATTTAATTTCAAATATCCACCAGAATCTATTGGAGAGATGTGCCTGTAGCCATGTATGGTGCGACAGAAAGGAACATCTCCAAGTCGGTTAGTTCTTGAAATAAAATTAGGCAGCGGTTTTGTAGAAGAACATACTGCCAGTAAAAATTTCAGCCACTTCAGGAGTATAAAGGTAACAGATGGCAGCAGATCCAAATGGCCCAGTTCAGAAGGGTCTACTTGGTGTAACCAATGATACTGAAGTTCTCTCTAGGACACGCTCGTGGTAATGTACAAAAACTACACAAATAGCAGAATACTAAATACCGTTCCTAAACATCATGTGATTTTCATAAAACATATGTGATTAAAGGCAATTGGGAAGTTACCAGGACTTCGTCTTTGTAATTTGAGAAAGCCTTGGCCAAGTCTTGTACATTGTTCATGATTGCCTTATTGACTTCTTTCCCACCAGCGAGACACAGGCTGTGAAACCCAACATTAGTTGCAAGAAAAGGGGCATTTAGTAACTAGAAAACATTCACGGGTAAGAGGAGTTAGTAGAGATATGTGTGAACTGTCAAGTAGCTCAGATTGTACAGAATGCTCAGAAAAACTAAATTTTGAATACCTTTACTTAATAACAGTTAAGAGTGTTTAAGTGCGAGCGGAAAGCAAAGCACCTAACGTAAGGAACATGTAATGTTATATTGGATGGTAAGAGCATCTACAGCCGGGCGCCTCAAACCTTTTTTTTGAAAATAAGAGACTTTTTTCCTCAAATGGTAGCCATATCGTTTACAATGTCAGAGAGAATAAAGTCAGGGATAGTATCCCAAGAGTAGGAAGATCTGGTACAATAAGAATGCTTAGCTAAACTATTTGCTACCTCATTAGCTTCTCTAGGAGAAAAGGCAAAGCCAACATTACCATCTACAGCTGGGCGCCTCAAACCTCCCTCGTACGCCCGGGTGGACGGCCCGGTCAAAAAAAACCGACCCAGACGGGCGCCTCAAACCGGCCTCAAACGCCCTCGCTGACCGACACCCCTCATATCCAGCCCAAATATGGGCCGGATATGGGGAGGCCCGGGCGCGTCTGCCACGTCGGACTCGGCCCACGATGGCCCACCCAACCCCACATATATTCGTCCCCATCCGCTCCCCAGACCAAACCCTAGCCACTCCACTTCACTCCCCTACGCCACCCAAGCTCCCGTCCGGCGATCTTCGGCCTTCTCCGGCATGGCGGGCAGCGGATCCGAGTCCTACACCTCCAGATCCGTTGACCCCGAGCTCATCCCACGCGGTCCCGAGGAGGAGATGACCGTCCGGCTTGCGCTCCACCGCTCCCGGGAGGAGGCCGCCCGACGGCAGCGCTTGGAGTCCTTCCGTCGGGAATCCATTGCATCCGCCCAAATGACGCATGGATTCGCCGCGAGGTGTGTCGCCGCTGCCTCACCGGAGGCGGTGCGGTCCGTCTGGCGTTCGAATGCGGTGGCGGGTGCGCAACCCCTCTGTTAGCACGCCAAGCAGGAGGTGAACGCATGGGCGTCGTCCGACGCAAACATGGCAAGGCGTTCCCGCTGTGCGAGGCAGCGGGCGCGGGAGACGGAGGCAGCCCTCGTGGCGGTGGACGTGGGCGAGGCGGAGTCGCACTCTTCGGCGCCCCGTATGGTGCACCAGTCCGGGCGCCGCAACCGCGTCGGGGGGGTGGATGTCGCCAGCTCCTCCCATGACGGATCCATCATTGATCTCACGTCTATCGGCACCATCAGGGTTCTGGGCTCCGACAAGGAAGAGTAGAGCATGGGAGACGGCAGCGCCTTGAGTCCAGTGAGCCGGTCCGTGTCCCATGTCCTACTCTACCTCGCCAGCGACCGGAACAACACTCTGAAGGGCGCAGCCAGCCGCCGGACATGGGCACGGCAGAGCCGGACAAGCTCCGCTTAAGATTACGTTTACATTGCATGTAATAGTATGGATTTGAGGTTTCTAATTTGAGGTATCCGGTTGTGGAATCGATTATTTGAGGCGTGACCGAGTGCGTCCGCGGGCGTTTGAGGGGTCGGATTTGCTGTATCCGGCTGTAGATGCTCTAAACACAATTGCAGACTTGGAATAGAAGACGAGATAAAAGAAATCCAGTCATTAGTTCATTACGAGTTGACCCAGAAAAGTGGTCAGAACTATCACTCCACAACATAGGAATGGTACGAGGCAACAGAAATGCTGTTTATCAGAAGTAGGATGCATATGTGAAGCTCCCATTTCGTTCTTTGTCATAAAATTTCAAAGAATAGCAAAGTTCGAAGTGAGTGGAGGACAGTAATAGTGTTGAACATTTTATGAGGATTCACTTAAGAATGTTGATAAATTAACACTGTAGGCTGAGAAAAGTTTAATTGCATAAAATATTAGCAAGTTATTTCAGAAGCAACTCACCCATAAATTTCCAGAAGAAGTGAAACTTCTTCCTCAGATGGAGCATCAAGAATCTGTTTACAGAAAAGGTCAGTATTGTCCAGCGTGAAACTGAGTAAGAACTAATAACAGCGATCTACAATTCAGAAAAGAAAGAAATCGGTAAAATAGATTATAATTAATAATTATTAAGAGACCGAGACCAGGGCAGCAAGGTTGGGCCAACTCACCATGGATTGTGTAATATCTTCAAGTGCCTGGCTGTACAGGAACACATCACGGAAGTTCATAGGTGCTCCTTCAATATCAGGATCAACAAACAAGGTCTGCTCCGAACAAGTTATGTAAACTCAGGGGAGTCTAAAATATAACTAAGATACATACAGAAGAAGAAAGAAAGATGACAAAATCCAATCTCAAAATAACTAGGTGAAACAAACAAATACACAAGACAAGATGAACATGAAACACGCAGACTCACCAATGGCGGTTTTAGATCCAATTCACCAGCAGAATCATGAACATCAGGATCCTTTGTATCTGAACTAGAGAGAGCAGCCTCAACGTCTTGTAATGCTCCCAGCCAACGTCTTAATAATTCAATTCTTTCACCCCCACGGCATGAAACTGCTGCCTCTTCTAATCGCATTACTGTTTTCTTGAAACTTTTGAAGCTCTGTGTGCCCTGCGAACCACACAGTAAGAAACATCTTTAAAAAAAAAGGAGACAGATAAACATACAGCAACGGTAGTTAACCTATACTACACTAGATCAAAAAGTCTTCACTCAACCTTTTTCTCCTTCATGTGCAACTATTGCGTGTCGCAGAATAGATGAACAATACAGCAGCATAAACATAAGATCATCTCATATAAATATAACTTATAAACATATCCAGGTTGGAGTTCAGCTTGCAACCTGACCTGTGACCACTATGCTTCACATACAAAACTGGAGTAAGAATCATACTCTTAATTTGCCCCTTTTATGTAACTTCCTAAGAAAGCAACTCTAAGTCAGATGATATTTCACGGACAACACATTTGAATACCGAAGCCTTGGACTCGCTCTGTATGTAAAATGGCACACAGGAATCATGAATACTGTATGGAGTTTTTCCTTGTGTAATACATTAAAAAGGATACTTCAGCAGCGAGACTTGCCCACGAAACAACAGGTTTCGCGTACTCGTCACATAGCTCTGCTGAGCCCCCAATTCGAGGTGAACACAAGCTAGGGCACTAACGACGGTAGCCCAATGGCACAAATTAAAGCTTGGACTCCTAGTGTACTGAGTTCATCACATTGGCGCGCAGAGGTAACGAATTAACAACCCCTCAAGCAATCCCCGCCCTTGCTTCACGTCGTCAGAAGAAGCTGAATTTGGATTCGTTGAGATCGAACAGGATGCCGGCGAAGAGGGGAGGGAAGAGGGCGAAGGGGGAGGACGAGGAGGGTCCGTGAGCTCACCCCCCGGTCGAGGAGGATGTCGGAGACGGCCTGCCCCGCGTGGTGCGCGACGGCGTCCGCGTATCCCTTGACGGCGCGGGCGACGCCGCTGCGGCCGCCGGCCTCCACCGCCCGGCTCACCGCGCTGCGCAGCCACGACGACATCTCCGCTCCCCTTTCCTGTTTCCTCCCGCGTGTGCGCTAGGGCTAGAGTTAGTCCTGGCTTCGGATGGCACGGGCGCCGACCACGAGGACGGCGGAGACGACTTCAACTGGAGTGAAGACAACGGCGAGAGAGAGAGGAGGGCGACGTGCTCCTTTGGATTTGGGTTTTGGACTCTGCCCTTTGCGTGGTTTACTCCATAGTGACGTCGCCGGCTTAACATTTTTTTCCCTTTTCGGAACCAAGGAAAAAAAAATAGTGCGTTATAGTACAAAAATAGCGCGGCCATAAAAATATGCCATTAGCGTGCTATTAGCGAGACATTATACATTGATTAATTTAACGAGGCAATTCTCTAAACGCTATAGCGTGCTATTAGTGATGATATAGCGTGCTATTTTTTTCAGTATGCGAAACTGCTAACTAGGGCATTTCAAACCGAACCCTATTTAGGTCTTAGCATCTCTAGCAGATCCGCTATAAATTACAAGTATTGTAGGAACAAGGTATGTGCTGGGATATCCTCCTCATGTGGGCTGCCTTTTAGGCAGCCCAAAGAGGTGCAGAAGCCCACTACCCATTAGGGTTATGACCTAGTGTCATTTTGAACTTTGCGCATGAGTGGATGGGGATGCTTTACCCTTCAACCAGCAACCACCACCAAGAGTGACAGAAGTCAGTTCATCTTTCAAGAGAGAAGAAGAGAGAAAACCAAAAAAGCAAGGGAAGAAGAGGAAGATTGAAGGAAGAAGCAAAGGGAGCTCCTCCCCAAGGTTGTGATGGTCCAGATCCACTACATTGTCTACTTCAAGCTTCGGTTCCACCATCTTTGGTGAGATTGTTCCAATCCCTAGTTTTTGAGCCCCAAATCTTGTTGTGTTCATCCAAGATTTAAAAATCTTGATGTATAAGATCCTCTAGTGCTGTCTACAGAAAAACTTGTTGTATCCCACATTTGATAATAGTGGAAGAGGATTTGGGTGGCTTCGGCCTGTGGTTTTTCCCCTCAAGTTGAGGGGTTTTCCACGTAAATCTGGTGTATCTTTATTGATGCTTGGTGCTGTCCAGAAACTTACTCCTACCACAAGACACTAGGCCGAGGAGTGTCTTGCCTACTGCTTAACATTTTCTGCCTCCGTATATGTTGTTGCATATGTTTCCTTCCGTGCTAAGCAACGATCCTTGAATTAGTACATGTTGTGGTGCTGAGATTACTTTGTTTCCGCTGCAGTTATCAGTTAACCACAAGTGCATTTGTGTGCTAATTCCCAACATAGTGGTATCAGAGCCTTGGTTGCTTAGAAGGTTGCAAATCCCAGTTGCTTGATTGTTGCTGGAAGTGCTGCTCACAATGGCTTTGGAAGAAAAGTGCTACTACAAGTGGCATGATAAAACTTGATTCTTCCAATTACTCATTACGGAAGCCCGTGATGGAAGACATCCTTTATTGCAAGAATTTGTATGAGCCAATTATGAAAGACAAGATACCCACAGGTGTCACGGAAGAAGAATGGAGAGTGTTGCACAGAAAGGCAGTAGGTATGATTCGGTTATACATCAACCATAATATTTTCCACCATGTTGCAAATGACACAAATGCATATGAGATGTGGCAGAAGTTGGAGTCCATGTATGAGAGGAAGACATTAATGAACAAGGCGTCGGTGATCAAAAAACTTGCAAAGCTTAAGTACCAAGATGGCACAAGTGTGATTGAGCACTTGAATGTCTTCCAATGCCATATAAATCAACTTTCAGCCATGAAGATCAACTTTGAGAATGAGGTGCAAGCATTTGTTGCTGCTGAGTTCCATGCCTGATAGTTGGAACACGCTTGTTGTGTCACTTAGCAATTCATCTCCGGATGGGAAGCTGACTTTGGAGATGGTGAAGAACAGTATGCTGAATGAAGAAGCCAGAAAGAAGGAAAAGGGTGATGCCTCTTCTTCTGATGCGTATGTGGCTGAAACCCATGGGAAGAATGAGAACCGTGGACACAGCAATACAAGATTTCAGCAAGGCAAAAGCAAATCCAGGGGAGATCAAAGTCAAAACAGAGAAAAGATATTACTTGCTTTCATTGTGGCAATCCGGGAGACATAAAGAGCGAGTGCAGGAAGTACAAAAGAGAGCTTGCAGAGGGGAAACTCACAAAGAAAACCAAGCAAAAGGCTGAGACCAGTTCAACCATGACTGCAACAAATGAGGACTATATAGTCATTGAAGATGAAGATTGTTATAGTGTTGTTTGTGATGATGCCATGAGTTGGGTTGTGGATTCAGGTGCGTCCTTCCACATCACATCACACAAGGAGTATTTCACATCTTACACTAGTAGTGTTACTGGCCAAGTGAGGATGAGAAATAGTGGTTCTTCAGCAATTGTTGGCAAGGGCTCTATATGCATTGAAACAAACACGGGTTGCAGATTGGTGCTCGATGATGTGAGGCATGTTCCCGACATAAGGCTGAATTTGTTGTTGGTGGGCAAGCTTGATGATATCAAACATCCTAGTTATTTTGGTGAAGGAAAGTGGAAGCTCACCAAAGGCTCTTTGATTGTGGCTCGAGGAAGTAAGCAAGGTAATCTCTATGTGACTTAAACCAAGTTGTGCAATGAGGTGTTGAATGTTGCTGAAAAAGACACTTCGGTTGAATTGTGGCACAAGAGGCTTGGGCATATGAGTGGGAAGGACATGCATACTCTTGCTCGCATGGAGTACCTCCCTGAGTTGAAAGGTATATCCTTGAAACCCTGTGCACATTGTTTTGCTGGCAAACAACATAGGGTTGCATTTCATACACTCCCTCCACATCGTGCAGAAAATTTTCTTGATATTGTGCACACTGATGTTTCCTCCATGACTGAAAAATCTCATGGTGGAGCATTATACTTTGTGACTTTTATTGATGACCATTCCAGAAAGGTTTTTGTGTATGTGCTGAAACACAAATACCAGACGCTTGAAGCCTTCAAGAAGTTCCATGCCAAGGTTGAAAGAGAAACTGGCAGGAAATTAAAGTGCGTGAGATCAGACAATGGTGATGAATACCGAGGTCCTTTTGAAAGGTATTGCAGAAATGTTGGCATCAGGCTTGAGAAGAGTCCACCAAAGACACCTCGGCTCAATGGGCTTGCAGAGAGAATGAACAGAACACTCACAGAGAGGGTCACAGCTATGCTCTCTCATGCCTATTTACCTAATTCATTTTGGGTTGAAGCATTGATGAATGCTATGTATGTGGTTAACTTATCTCCCTCAGTTCCTCTTGCAGGTGATATTCCTTAGAGAGTTTGGTCAGGGAAGGAGGTAACATACAAGCACTTGAAGGTCTTTGGTTATAGGGCATTTATACATGTTCCAAGGGACGAGAGATCCAAGCTTGATAGCAAGACAAAGCAGTGCATCTACCTCGGCCAACCAAGTGAAGAGTTTGGCTACAGGTTGTGGGATCCATCAAATAGGAAGATTGTGAGAAGCTGAGATGTGGTGTTCATTGAAGATCAAACAATAAAAGATATTGGGAAACCAGAGAAACCAATGACCAGCACACCTCAGGTTGATATGGATCCAATCCGTCCTCCTCTCGTGCATGACAATCATGGGGGAGATGATAACACTGAAGATAGTGGAGATGCAACTGATCAAGGCAGTACAAGTCAAAGTGGCGAGCAACCATCAAGTGATGATGATGAAGTTGGTGATGATGATGCCAACGAAAATCCACCTGATTCACCATGAGTGCAGCAACAAAGAAGAAGTGAAATAAGTCACATTCCTTCTTCTAAATATCCAGCACATCAATATGTGTTGATGATAGATGAAGGTGAACCCTCGTGCTATGAGGAGGCAATGTATGATGAGAACAAAGAAGAATGATCAGAAGCCATGCAGGATGAGATGAATTCCTTGTATGAGAATGATACTTTTGAGTTGGTGAATCTGCCAAAGGGCAAGAAAGCACTCAAGAACAAGTGGGTGTACAGAGTGAAGATTGAAGAAAACACCTCACATCCAAGGTACAAGGCCAGATTGGTTGTGAAAGGATTCAGCCAGAAAAAGGGCATTGATTATGGTGAGATATTCTCTCCAGTGGTCAAGATGTCTTCGATCCGAGTTGTGCTTGGCATGGCTGCCACCATGGACTTGGAAATTGAACAACTTGATGTGAAGACAACATTCTTACATGGTGACCTAGAAGAGGAGATATACATGGAGCAGCCAGAGGGATTCTTGGTTGCAGGCAAGGAGCACTTAGTTTGTAAATTGAAGAAGAGCTTGTATGGCTTGAAGCAAGCTCCTCGGCAGTGGTACAAGAAGTTTGAGTCTTTTATGACTGGGCTTGGTTACCATAAAGCACAACCCGATCATTGTGTCTTTATGAAGAGTTACGCCGAGGGTGACTTCACTATTCTCTTGTTGTATGTTGATGATATGTTGATTGTTGGAAATGGCACAAAGAGGATTGCTCTCCTCAAGAAGGCATTGAGTAAATCATTTGCCATGAAGGATTTAGGACCAGCTAAGCAAATACTTGGCATGAAGATCTCCCGTGATAGATCAAAGAAGCTGCTTTGGCTCTCACAGAAAAGATACATTGAGAAGGTACTTGAAAGGTTCAATATGAAAGATGCAAAATCTGTTATCTCTCCGCTTGCAGGGCATCACAAACTGAATTCAAAACAATGTCCTAGAAGTAAGAAGGAGAAAGAAGAAATGAGGAAAGTACCTCACCAATCTGTTGTGGGCAGTTTGATGTATGCCATGGTATGCACTAGGCCTGACATTGCCTATGCAGTTGGAGTTGTTAGCCGGTTCATGAAAAATCCAGGTAAAGCTCACTGGGAAGCAGTGAAGTGGATTCTCAGGTATCTCAAGGGTACTTCTACATCTTGTTTATGCTTTGGAAATGGTGATCCTGTATTGCAGGGCTATACAGATGCAGATTACGCAGGTGACAAGGATCGTAGGAAGTCCATATCTGGATACCTGATGACTTATGCAGGGGGAGCGGTGTCATGGCAATCAAGATTGCAGAAATGTGTTTCTACATCAACTACAGAAGCTGAGTACATTGCAGCAGTTGACGCTGGCAAGGAAGTTTTGTGGATAAAGAACTTCTTGAAAGAGCTCGGCATGAAGCAAGAGAAATATGTTTTGTTTTGTGATAGTCAGAGTGATATTCATCTTGCCAAGAATTCATGCTATCACTCTGGAACCAAGCACATTGATGTGAGGTACCATTGGATTTGAGATGTCGTGAGTTCCAAGTTGCTGAAACTTGAGAAGATCCATACCGACGAAAATGGTTCGGATATGATGACTAAGATATTGCCAAATGAGAAGCTACAAGTATGTTGCAAGGTAGCGGGCATGGCGATGCCCCCCTCATAAGTCAGGGGGGAGATTTGTTGGGATATCCTCCTCATGTGGGCTGTGAGGAGATGGCAATTTGAGGCCTTTTAGGCAGCCCAAAGAGGTGCGGAAGCCCACTACCCATTAGGGTTATGACCTAGGGTCATTTTAGACTTTGCACATGAGTGAATGGGGATGCTTTACCCTCCATCCAGCAGCCACCACCAAGAGTGACGGAAATCAGTTCATCCTCCAAGAGAAAAGAAGAGAGAAAACTAAGGGCATCTCCAGCCGTTGCCCCCCCCCCAGGAGGCATTTTTTCCACCGCCTAGGGGGCTGCCGGCGAAAAACTAAGCCTGGGGTGGATATTTATCCACTCATTGCCGTACCCAGCCACCACCACCACGTGAACCGCCCTGGCTAGCGGATGGCGATGAAGCGCGGCCACGGCTCCGGCAGGTTGGCTGGCGACGGCGACGGTGCGTTCCCCGACCCGCCTCCTCCTCCTGCTCCTCCTCGCCGCGGTCGCCTGCACGGGGCCGCCCGACGCCGTGTCCAAACCCGCGATGCTTGAGCCATGCGCCTCGCGCTACTTTCCTACACCGTCGACCCGCTCCGCTCCACGGCCTGCCCCGCGCTGCTCTCCTACACCCTCCACGCCGACCTCAAACTCGCCGAGCTGGCCGCGCTCTTTGCCACCGACCCACTCCACCAACGCCATCGACTTCGCCGCCTCGGGCCCGGACGGCCGCATCCTCCCGGCCGGCCCCGCTCTGCTCCACGGCCTGCCCCGCGCTGCTCTGGCCGGGCGATGAGGAGGAAGACCACGATCGTGCTGCTGCTCTGGCAGGGCGACGAGGAGGAAGACCACGCCCGCGCGCGTGGGGCTGGAGCTCGACCTGTCGGCATCGCGGACGGGGGAGCGGAGGAGGCTACCCGCGGCGAGCACGCCGTGCTGCGGGAGGTGGCCGCGTACCTCCGGCTGCAGCACCGCGCCGGCTCCGCGGCTGCATATCCGTGACCTCCGCGCCCGGTGCCCTCCCCGCGAGCTCTCCGCCTCCTTGCTCTGGCTCCCTCCCCGCGAGCTCCCCGCCTCCCTGCTCCAGCGCCCTCCCTCCCCGCGAGCTCCCCGCCTCCCTGCTCCAGCGCCCTCCCTCCCTGCGAGCTCCGGCGCCCGCCCGCCGTGACGCCTCGCCCGTGCCCCAGCTCCGGCGCCCTGCTCGCCGCGCCCGTCCCGTCCCGTGCGCGCCTGCTTCGGTGGGTGGGGGATGGAGGAGTGTGAGCACGTGGGTGGGGCCTGCAGAAAAGAGAGGGAGAGAGAGAGGAGAGAGGGTGTTGGGACACTGAAAGTGGGCCATTTGCATGCAAAATGAGAGCCTCGGCGTCCCGAGCTGCCTCCCGGGAGGCTGGGTTTCGCCTGCGCGTGCCGGCAGTATTTTTCCTCGAATCCGGCGAAATCTGTGCTCTTGGGGTGACGAGTGGGAGGAATTTTCCTCGCCGGCGGCGAAAAAGTTCCTGGGGAGGGCTTCTTGGGGGGACTAGTGGAGATGCCCTAAGAAAGCAAGGGAAGAAGAGGAAGATTGAAGGAAGAAGCAAAGGGAGCTCCTCCCTAAGGTTGTGATGGTCCAGATCCACTACCTTGTCTCCTTCAAGCTTCGGTTCCACCATCTTTGGTGAGATTGTTCCAATCCCTAGTTCTTGAGCCCCAAATCTTGTCGTGTTCATTCAAGATTCAGAAATCTTGATGTATGAGATCCTCTAGTGTTGTCTATAGAAGAACTTGTTGTATCCCACATTTGATAATAGTGGAAGAGGATTTGGGTGGCTTCGGCCCGTGGTTTTTTCCCTCAAGTTGAGGGGTTTTCCATGTAAATCTAGTGTCTCTTTGTTGATGCTTGGTGTTGTCCAGAAACTTACTCCTGCCACAAGACACTAGGCTGAGGAGTGTCTTGCCTGCTACTTAACATTTTCTGCCTCCATATATGCTGCTGCATATGTTTCCTTCCGTGCTAAGCAACGATCCTTGAATTAGTACATGTTGTGGTGTTGAGATTACTTTGTTTCCACTACAGTTATCAGTTAACCACAAGTGCATTTGTGTGCTAATTCCCAACAGTATGTCTATTAGAGGGGGTTGAATGAGAGATTTAGGGGCGGTTTGGTTCTAGGCCTAGTAATGACACAATTTGCAATATAATACAATGTTGCCAAACTTGCCTAAGGTTAATTCTTCAAAATAAGAGCCACAAGTTAGCAAATCTAAAAGAATCTTGCCACACTTTTTGAGTGAATGGAATGTGGGACCCTAGTGTGGCTTGCTTAATATGTGCTTAAACCAAACATCCACTTAAAATTTCTTTCAGAAACTTCAAATCTCTCAGAACGCAGCAGCGGAAGGAACGAAAATGGTGTACAGTGAGCGGTCAAGAACTAGCGAGTGAGAACTAGAGCATGCATCAAAGGGAATCACATGACCGAAGCTAAACATAAAAGCGAAGTGCGAATGTAAAGAGAGGGACAGAGGTAACCAGTGATGCTAGATGGCGACAAGGAATTTGGTAGACTAGTTCACCCTTCTGCAAAAGGATTATGTCTGGTTGGAGGGCTTGTGATTTAACATAGAAGATAAACTCTCTTCGCCCTATTGTCCCCGACAACTGATTCGTCAATCAATGTCGATCACTCGTGGTAGATGCTTGAGATGATCTTCGAACTTTTATAGACTTCTTCTTCGACAACCACAATGACTCTTGGTCTCGGAAGAACTTGGGACCTAACTATCTAGTAGGGAGTTTGTAGCTCTCAAGAGTAATAGGTGGAGCGTACTGCACTTAGGTTTGAGTGATAGTAAACCACTATCTAATTTTTTGACTCTGGGGTTTTCTCTCGGTGGATTTTAAACTCAAATCACTCAGGACAAAGAGTGATCACACAATCTTCTTGTAATCTTACACGAAGCAGCCAACGATCAAGTTGGAGCGGGGTGGCTATTTTTTGCTGCAGTCTTCCCTGATGGGAAATGACCAAATTGGACATGCAGATCGGCAATGGCAGAACAATACGTTTTCAACGGTTAGAATTTGAGCACAACAGTAACATTTCTTGCGGAGCAAGAAATGCTAACTCCTCGGCCTAAAATATATCTCCTTCAGCATCGAAGAACAACGTCTTCTGATGACAAACAATCATTCGGAGTTCAAAAAGATTTCTCTCAACTCACATAGGATTTGGGTTTAGCATAAGCGAACCGTAAGCTTCGAACACTATACCCCTCTTAATAGTACGGTGATCATATGACTCAAGAAAGAGAAAGATGAACTACGAAACAAATGCTACATGTTGGCTTTGTCTTCAAACTTCTCAGTTGCAGCCAATTTCTTTGGACACACCGAACCAATTGAGTTGCGTCAACAATTTTGGGAGGTCTCTTTCGACAGGCATAATCCTTGGTGATAACCTTCGCTGCCACCGAGGAGATTATCTTCGGAGTTTGTACCAAACTCCTCGTGACTCCAGGGACTTTACACTCTGTGTGCACTAGCAAACACATTAGTCTCATACTGTTTATGATAACAATCTCCAAAACACAAGAAGGCAAATTATTTCACCAAGAGGTACGCCAAAAAACATTGAGGGGTCCTCTAAAATGCTTTTTCGGTATCACAGAAGCGATGGCAGAAACAATACTACAAATTTGGAAACACTCGCGCGAGAATTTGTTGACGATGGAGAGGCAATTCTTCATCACATCGCACGAAGTTGTTCACACATAGCACAAACAGATATAGTTCAAATATACACAAAACAATTGCATTACCGAAACAGAGATAATCCTAACCCTAGATCACTCATCGAATCCAAGCTAAAACTTCACTTGCATTTGCGTAGAGTCACGGCGAGGCCATGCTCGTTCCCTAGGACTTCGAGGCGCACCTGAGCTCCTTTTTTGCCAATTGTCGGCCGCCTGCTCAGTGGCATGCACCGCTTGTTCGGTCTCGCGGCACCGCACGATGTGGGAGTGATGCGCTGGTCGAGCATATAAAAACCCGCCCCACGCCCCTCGGCCACTGCTCCATGTGAGGCGGCCACGCTCCTGGGCCTGCCTCGACCTCCAGTTGCGCCGCTCATTATCATCATCGTCAATTGAGCTCGAATGGGCCACCACGGCGTGGCTCGAGGAGGCTTGCTCGACGTCAAGGTGGCGACGCTTGCTCGCCTCGCTCCCGTGCCCGCCTCGGCCTCAGCCAGCGCCAGCGTGTCCACCACGTGTGCGGTAGTGCCCGCCTGCCATGGATCCACGGTCGAAGGCAGGAAAAGAAAGGAGACAGACGACTAATTGCTCGCCTAAGTATTCTATCTCTAGCGGCAGAGAGGCAGCGGATTGCGGTGGAACTAATCAAATATGCTAACCCTAAACCCCCCAACCCCATACATATAGCGGCGGACAGGTGGATTTGTGGGCCGCCTGTAAAATAATTTACAAGCCAGCGGACCTATTCGGGCCAAAAAAGCAAAAAAACTGTAAAATGGCCAGAATTTTATGGGCCGATCAGGTTATAGCGGATCTGCTAGAGACGCTCTTAGACCGAACCGTCCTCACACTTTTAGATCTCCAACATGAACATCTGCTTTAAGTCAGAGATGTGCGAACATGTGAAGTCTTCACACCCGGGGCCTTTGGATCAAAACTATAATAGGTTCATATGACTTGCATGGTACAATCAAGAACAAATAAATATAAATGGCATATAAGTTCAGATCTAAAATTATATAACTTGGTCCTAGTAATAAGCATTGGGCATAATAAAGTCATAACAACATCAATAAAGAAACAATCAATGCACTAGGGATCATTTCCCCATAAACATAAGTCTAATGAAATGGCATATGTGATACATTGTCAAAAGCTAAGAGTGGCAAACGTGAAATCTCAAATTTTAGAGTGGCATAAGTAAAATAGGCAAATGCTAGAGTGGCAAAAACAAAAAAATACATGATAAATCTCATCCAATTCCCATCCATTCCATGTGTCTACATCGGATTACTCACACATGGTTGGGGGAAGCATGACAGTGATGATGGAGAAGGGGTTGACTACAATGATGGTGAAGAATCCTCCTCTTCAAAGGTAAAACCCTAGCCTCCGGCAACACTCTGAGAGGAAAGTGATGGTGATGACGTCTTTGTGTCACAAAAAAACCTAAGATAATTTGGAGGAGGGTTTCATGATGGGGAATGTTGCATGGAAAAAAATTCCTATGAAACACCCAAAGATCTATATATGGAGATGCTAGCGATGGGAGGGGAGTGTGTGTCTATGTACCCTTGTGGACCGAAAGCGTTAACGATCTAAAGATCGTCGTTGACATAGTCGTACTCGCGTCGCGATCCAATTCATTCCAAGCACTGCATGTGTGGCGCCTCCGATTTTAGCACATGTTCGGATCGGCGGTGTCTTCTCCTTCTTGATCCAGCAAGCGAGGGAGAAGTGGTAGATGATATCGGAACCAACACGACCACGTGATGGTGGTGGTGGTAGTGAAACGCCGGCAGAGCTTCGCCAAGCGCTAACATAACATGGAGGAGGAGTAACGGGAGAGATGGGGCAGCGCAAGGCTTAGGGTTTTGTGTGTCCAACCCCTACGCCCCTCCCCACTATATTTAGGGGTGTGGGGAGGGCCTTCCCGCCCTGGCCCCTTATCCAAGGAGAGGGGGCGGTGGCCAGGGGGTGGAGTGCCCTCCAAGCCAGGTGGAGGCGCCTCCACCCCTAGGGTTTTCCCATTCACACGCGCATGGGGGCTGGTGCGCCTAGCGCAATAAGGCCAGGGCACTGATGGCTCTATATTTTATGCATTTTTAGAGCTCATTTGTTGCATGTTCTCTTTATATATCATGTCACATTGAACCAAATAGTTGTCCATTATGCATGGTTACTAGTTTTTTCACTTATCATTTTGAGCATTGCACATTTAGTATTTTATTTAGTTTTTATTAGTTTTGTTTGTTTTCTTGTGTCTACGGGTGTTTTGGAGCAACCTAGGACCAAGCACGATGAGAGGACCAAGGTTCGATACGGAGTCAGCTAGGGGTCAGACTTAGCCATTTTGAGGTTGGAAAAAGTCATTTTTCCAAAGTGCTCCAAATAAAGATCTACGACCAGAAATGGATCAGCATCGTTCATACAAATCCAACGAGCCCGAATTCCGAGTTCGTATGAAGATTTGACGGCCATTTTACTGGAGGAGTACATATCAAAAGACGGTGTTCCGAACGACCGCACCGGTCGTTTCGACATTCGTTTGACATGCAAACAACTTCGAAAGTTACCCTTCCACATGGGATTCTTCATTGATTTTGTCCATGTTCGATCACATGAGAACCTTGGCTCATAAAGAAGAGACTGGGAGAGGATTTGGCTCATTGATAGCCCTTGGATGAAGCCTATCATGAGGGGAGACTAGGGAGGCTCCATATATATCATCTACAACCCTAGCCACCGTCTCTTGGATTGGATCACATCTCATTCATCCACAACCCATCTCCATTGCTGCTCCACACCTGAGAAGAAGGGAAAACAACCAAGGGAAGGAGGAGGCTCCACCACCATGAGCACCGACGCCGCCGTCACCGATGGCACCATCATCTCCATCCCCACTGGCGTGGCCACCATCTTCATCACCATCACCACTGCACCGCCGCCATCACCACCATGCCTTCTCTGTGCATTAGCTTGATGTTGGATTGTAACTTGCCCCTAACCTTCATGTGTTTGTTTAAGTAGTTGTACTAGTTCTTGAGGATATGGTTGAACCCTTATTGATATTTGTTGCGATCCAATATTACCTACTGATGATTCAAGTTAGTAACCTTCACGAATGTTGAGAGGAGCACTCACTCGAATTTGTGCCATGTGATGTGAAGTATATTACAGTCTTTGTGATGGTTGGGGATATTGGGGTAATTTGAGGTGACAGTACAAGCCTCGGTTCCTCGCCTTTGCAAAGGATTAGGGAATTATGAATGACTCTTAGAGAGGCCATGTCCATGGGGCAACCCTTAATTGTCATGAGTTGTAACTCTATTGGGGAGACTATGATGGTGGCGTGCATGGCACGAAGTCTACCTAGAGTAGAACGTGTTTTGTACTCGGCTCCGCCCACTTATGTGTTTGACCGGTTACTAGAGGATATGATAGTTCATATATGTGATAGTGATTCCGGAACCCTCAAGAACGCCTTACTACTTAAGCATCTTCCTTACTAACTTAGTGTCATTTGTTTCATGTTTTTATTCTTCTTGTTAGTAGTTTAGTTAAATCCCTTTTTATCTAGTTTTCCTAGCAACGATAGAGTAGATTATTTCCAAACTCTGGTTTGGATGCGTACGTGGCTACGTGAAAGTGACAACGTAGTTGTGGGGTTTGTGGTGCCTTCCTATCAGCATCGTGTGGGTTCAACGCTCTACTTATCACAACGAAAGTGCTACAATAGCCATGTGCACTTGCAGGTCATCAAGCATTTTCTGGCGCCGTTGCCGGGGAGCATAGAGCTTGGTTATTACTTATCTGCTCGCACTTAGTTTATTTATGTTTGTTGCTATTTATCTTACTATTTTTCCTTTAACCCAAAAATACAAAAAATATGTCTTGCCCTGAGATGTCTTCTGCAGATGTTGCAATAGAACAAGCCGAGAAAAGAGGAATGACATATGCACATTATTGGTATTCTTTTAAAGGTCTTGATGTGGAACAAAATTTAAAGTTATTGGACTACTGCGCTGAAGGTATATTTAAATCCCCTACTTTTTGTGAGTATTGCAAGTCCAATGAACATATGAGCATCAGCTGCAAGTTCCACCTGTCGGTGTCAAAACCGGCGGATCTCGGGTAGGGGGTCCCGAACTATGCGTCTAGGATCGATGGTAACAGGAGACGGGGGACACAATGTTTACCCAGGTTCGGGCCCTCTCTATGGAGGTAATACCCTACTTCCTGCTTGATTGATCTTGATGAATATGAGTATTACAAGCATTGTTGAGGAAATCGTTAACTGGTAACTGCTTGGTTGGCTGGCGAGTAGGGGATTAATAGGCTAATCGGCAAGTTAATCAGCCATTTAATCAATTAATCGGACAATTTATCAGTTTATCGGCTACTCGGTGACCCTATGAGTAGGGATTAATCGACAAGTTAACTGGTTAATCGGATGAATTCTTGAACAGGGATTACAAGAGTTGATCTACCACAAGATCGTAATGGCTAAAACCCTAAAAGTCTAGCCTGGCTATGATTATGAGGATCCGGAGCTATCTACGGACCTAGCCCTCTGGTTTATATAGACACAGGAGGGATCTAGGGATACACAAGGTCGGTTACAGAGAAAGGAATCTTTAGTTGATTGCCAAGCTTGCCTTCCACGCCAAGGAGAGTCCTATCCGGACACGGGTAGAGTCTTCGGTCTTTGTATCTTTACGGCCCATCAGTCCGGCCCATATCCAATAGATTGGACACCCGAGGATCCCTTAGTCCAGGACTCCCTCAGTAGCCCCTGAACCACGCTTCAATGACGATGTGTCTGGCGCGCAAATTGTCTTCGGCATTGCAAGGTGGGTTCCACTTTCTAAATACTCTAAGATAGTCTTCGGATAAGACGGAGGTGTCCGAATCTGTAACACAAGTACCACACATGACTGCAGGGAATATAATATTTCACGAGTCCCCATCTGCTGACAACTTTTTACGAGATGACATCACGTCTGTCCGGCCATTATATTGAACCGTTTTTGTCTGCCGTTCCGCACTTCAAGATGCGGTTTCCATTGGCACGTCTTGTCAAAGCAGAGATCGTGTCCCCTTATTGCGGGATTCTCATCAATACAGGCGTGGGTAACCCAACCGTGTCGTTTACACAGCCCTTGGGAATAGGCGAGTTTTAGGGCGAGTGGGGAGGCGTTCGATATTCACTGCCTTTATAAAGGGATAAGGATTCCCCTTCTTCTCCCACGCCTTCTCTCTTCCTCTGCCCTTCCACTCTTGAGCTCTAGCGCCCAAGTTCTCATCTTTTCCCACTCGAGCAAGCACTCAACCATGTCCGGATCCGGAGGTCAAGGCAAGTGGATGGCCTCCTCCATCAAGGAGGAGGACATTACCGAGCTTCGGGCGGCCGGGTATCTGGCGAAGGAAATCGCCCACCATCTTCCAGCCCAGGGGCAAGTCGTACCCACACCGAAGCCCAATGAGAGGGTGGTATTCATCCCTCATTTCCTCCGCGGGCTAGGGTTTCCACTGCACCCTTTCGTCCGTGGGCTAATGTTCTATTACGGGCTAGACTTCCATGATCTATCCCCGAACTCTTTCCTCAACATCTCAGCGTTCATCGTTGTGTGTGAGGCCTTCCTCCGCATCCAACCCCACTTCGGGCTATGTCTCAAGGTTTTCAACGTGAAGCCGAAGGTGGTGGATGGCCAGCATGCGAAGTGCGGAGGCGCCATGGTGAGCAAGTTGGCTAATGTCTCCTGGCCAAAAGGCACTTTCGTGCAGACTATCAAGGAATGGTAGAAACAGTGGTTCTACATCATAGAACCCCGCGACGCCACCTGGGCCGCAACTGCCGAATTCAACTCTGGCGCTCCCATGCGACTCACCTCCTGGGTTGAGAAGAGACCAAATTGATCTTCATCAGACGAGCTGATAGCGCTGCAGACGCATGTTCAAAGCATGGTGGACAAGATATCAAGCTCGTCGATGTAATCCAGGTGATGCTAGTTCGCCGGATTCTCCCGTGCCAAAGCCAAAGCCGCCCTTTATGGGAGTTCAATCCGAAGAAGCACCATACCCTGAAGAGGCTCTTCAAAACTACTCACGAAGATGCCTGGAAGTTGCTCTTCAAGGGCAACGAGACACCGCCAGCCACAGACTAGGACCGCGGGCACGACATTAACCACCTCACCAACGAGGTATGTTTTTTTACGCACCCTCTACTTGCTTATTTCAAGGATGATATTTGAGCTTTTATTATCATCGCGTCTTCAGGAATGGATGGAGAGGGCGAAGCGAATCTAGTGTCCGGCTCCGCTGCCTTGAAGAACCAGTCATCCCGCGTCTAGCAAAGATGCTGGTGTCGGCGCCCTATAAGGTGCTGGAGAAGAAGGCCAAGGGGAAGGACAAGGGGTCCGAAGTGGCCCCCACTGCAAGGGCGCTTCGGACGCGATGTCCGAAGACAAGACCCGCTCCTCCGCCGCCGAAGACGACGACGATGAGGAGGAGGAGGAGAGCGATTCTCCCCCTGATGGGGGGAGGAAGAAGAGGGCGGCCTCCACAAATCTGGAGGCGGAGGCGCCCAAGAAGGGGGAAGGCCCTCTCGTGGGCAGTTCCGCATGGGACGTCGATAGCAGCCGGAGCGACGCCCCCGGAACAAGCCCCTGGCCACATCATGAGTACTAAGAACCCGTACACGTCCATTTATCCGGCCTTTCCACCTTATGATATTTTATATGGTTTAATCATGTTATTGCAGTGCGGCCCACGATAGCTCCCAGCGATCCTCATCAAGAGGCTCGTTGGACCCAAAGGAAATGGCCAGCGAGACACCGCTGGCCACTTACTCTCCCAAGGCCAAGGGAGACGACGAGGTGCTGTCCTAAAGGACCTTCCCAGGCCAGGGAGAGGTTCAGGAGGCCGTCATGGCGGCGCCGGAGAGCGACACCTCGGCCACCGGACACATGGGGGAACAGACCCCCATGGAGACTGACGATGGGGGGCATGCTCAATTCGGCCCCCTCTGAGCATGGATCCGGAGACCCATACGGTCCCGGAGTCCGACAAGCAGCCTCCTTCAAGAGAAGGAGGTGTGCCCATCCCGCCGGCGACCTCTGTCCAACCAGAGGCGCCGGATAATCTATTGGAAGCGCTACGAGGCGCTTCCATTGTGGAAGAACACCGTATCCTTATGGGTACGGTGATTGAGAAGGTTCAGTCCATTAAGAGCGGACTGACCAAAGCCTGCAGTGGCCTGCTGACAGGTTTTGAGGTAAGTGGCGTTAACCAAGAAAATCCCAATATAGACAGTAGCCCCTGAGACACCGTCCGGTGTTCGGAAAGAAAAGCCGGACAGAGGATCAATTAAATTTTATAGGAAACTAACCAAACTGTGTCTGATGTGAATAAGCAGGCGTCGGTGCTGGGCGCGACCGCTCACACTGCCGAAGTCTATGGACTAAAGCAAAGACTGGAGCGGGCCGAAGAAGAGCTCAGCCAGGTGAGGAAGCAGCTGGAAGACCAACAAGGTATGTATTGACTTGTTGTGTATTCAGAAAGAATAAATGATGTATACTAATCGTAGTGTCATGATATGTGTAGGAGCGATGACCGAGGTCGAGGCCCTTAAAAAGGCCCTGGCCAAGGCCGAGGGGAAAGCTGTCAAGGAGCAGGCCGCTCGTAAGAAGCTTAAGGCCAGGTTGAACGAGGTCCAGCAAGAGCTCCAAGATGCTGTGAAGAAGTATGAGGCCTTGGAGGGAGATGCTTCGGCTCGAGAGGCCAAACTCTCAAAGGCTCGCCAAAGAGAGGAAGCGGCCCGGGTTGAAACCCAGGGTGCCCTCTAGGAGATCCAGGAGGCCAAGAAGATCACAGCAGGTAAGGCATTTAGTATGCAAAGCAAGTATGTGCAGAAGAAATATTTCCTACTAACCCGGATTCGGAGTGCTCCAGGGGCATTTGCAGATCTTCCGCGCAGTGTGTCCGACATCGCGGAGTTCTTCCGAGCCAAAGAAGGGAGCTCGATGAATAAACTGTTCTAGTCGCAATACCTGGCGCCAGAGCATCACGTGCCCTTCATCGATCAGCTAAAACAGCTGGTTGAGCTGCATAGGGTGGCCGAACTTGAAGGAAATATGCCCTAGAGGCAATAATAAAGTTATTATTTATTTCCTTATTTCATGATAATGTTCATTATTCATGCTAGAATTGTATTAACCAGAAACATAATACATGTGTGAATACATAGACAAACATAGTGTCACTAGTGTGCCTCTACTTGACTAGCTCATTGATCAAAGATGGTTATAAATGGGTTGTAGTAAATTCCATTAGAATTCAAAAATGGGATGTGCATTCTTACAAATCGCAAATGGGCTATAAGTTCTCTGCCACACACTTGTGGGCCTACTAAGTTGATGCGTATGCAAGGCTTTGTCAACTTATAGTCAACGCACGGTTCTAGCAGCAGTGTCCGTTGTATGTCCATCCAACGGATGTCGTGCTTCTTCTTCAATCTCGGATATTCTAGCTTCTGCCGCCCAAAAAATGATTCCTCTCCCTGACATCTGGGGCGCACCGTTTCGGCGGCTGACTTGTGGGCCTACTAAGTTGACACGTACCAAGGGCTTTATCAACTTAGTCAATATAAACGATTCTAGCTGCAGTGACCATACAATGTCCATCCAACGGCCGTTGTGATTCTTCAACCTTTGGTATTCTTGCTCCAGCCGCCCAAAGCAGCACCGGTCATGCCGCCTGCTCCTGCCTCCCGTGGCCGGCTGTGCTGCCGCGGAGGCCTCACCTCCCCCTACCACTCCCACCGCTGGCCAGGCCCTGCGACGGCGGCATCCTCACACCACAACCGAACCAGTGAACCCTCATACTCCTCTCCGCGTGGGCATCCAATGCCGCGTCTTCCCCGGCTCCGCGTCATCCCCTTCCTAGGCCTCCTCGTCGTCCACCGCCTTGGTGCTCTCGGCGCGGCGTGGTCAATGTGGTCAATGACCGACTTCCATTGGAAGAGTACTGTACATGGAGAGGCTGACAGCTGGGTCCACGGCCGCATCAAGGAAGTGCCTCCTTATTACGCGGAAAATAATTATTCCTACACCTGACAGCAGGGGCCCACCGGACGGGCCACCGTATTTCATGAAAAAACGTTTCCCCCCTGACTGCTGGGACCCACCAGCTACATCTTCGCATGCAAGGAAGTGCATCCATATGACGGGACAAAAATGATCTACCCCCTGACTGCTGGGACCCACCAGCTACATCTTCGCACGCAAGGAAGTGCCTGACAGTCGGGATCCACCTGGTCGAAGCGTACGTAGCGTTGTCATTCTGGTCGCGAACATGTACGTACATACTGGTCGATCGGTTTGTCTGCAGGCTGCAACGATGAACCGTGGCCGTGCAAGGAAGGGCACGTGTCGTCGTAGAGGCGCGCACGTAGCATGTACACGTACGTGTAGTGACCAGGGTGTAAGAAAGAAAATACGGCCACGTACATACATACAGGCGGGGTCTCGAACGCCTACTCGCGCATACGTACGGACATGGCTCGTCTACATGGTTGTGGCTGGGTCGGAACGGAGAAACTGCATCGTCGTCGTGTTCATGGGGAGGCAACGGAATGCATCGTGTTCATCAGGAGGCAACGGAACGCGTGTTGTTCATCGGGAGCCAACCGTCTTGGACGGAATAGCCGGTGGAAACGAGGCCTGGCGTATCGCAGAACGGAGGAAACGACCTTGTGTTCGACCGGCCATGATGGAAACGGGATCCTGTTCATCGGGAGGGGTCTGGCGTATCGCAAAACGGAGCAAACAGACCTCCTACGGTCGAAACAGGGTCCTGTTGATCGGGAGGTGTGTCGCGTACCACAAAACGGAGGAAACAGACTTGTGTTGGAGCGCTAAGGTCCAAACATGGGTTCCGTTCATCGAGAGGGGTGTGGTGATACGTCTCCAACGTATCTACTTTTCCAAACACTTTTGCCCTTGTTTTGGACTCTAACTTGCATGATTTGAATGGAACTAACCCGGCTGACGCTGTTTTCAGCAGAATTACCATGGTGTTATTTATGTGCAGGAGCAAACGTTCTCGGAATGACCTGAAACTTCACGGAGCGACTTTTCAGAAAATAAGAAAAATACCTGCAAAAGATGGAGGCCAGGGGGCCCACCACCTTGCCACGAGGGTGGGGGCGCACCTGCCCCCCTAGGGCGCACCCCCTACCTCGTGGGCCCCCTGTTGCCTCTCCGACTCCAACTCCACCTCCATATATTGAGTTTCGATGAGAAAAAAACAAGGGAGAAGAAATCATCGCGTTTTACGATACGGAGCCGCCGCCAAGCCCTAAAACCTCTCGGGAGGGCTGATCTGGAGTCCGTTCAGGGCTCCGGAGAGGGGAATCCGTCGCCATCGTCATCATCAACCATCCTCCATCACCAATTTCATGTTGCTCACCGCCGTGCGTGAGTAATTCCATCATAGGCTTGCTGTACGGTGATGGGTTGGATGGGATCTATCATGTAATCGAGTTAGTTTTGTTAGGGTTTGATCCCTAGTATCCACTATGTTGTGAGATTGATGTTGCTATGACTTTGCTATGCTTAATGCTTGTCACTAGGGCCCGAGTGCCATGATTTCAGATCTGAACCTATTATGTTTTCATCAATATATGAGTGTTCTTGATCCTATCTTGCGAGTCTATAGTCACCTATTATGTGTTATGATCCGTTAACCCCGAAGTGACAATAATCGGGATACTTACCGGTGATGACCGTAGTTTGAGGAGTTCATGTATTCACTATGTGTTAATGCTTTGTTCCGGTTCTCTATTACAAGGAGGCCTTAATATCCCTTAGTTTCCGTAAGGACCCCGCTGCCACGGGAGGGTAGGACAAAAGATGTCATGCAAGTTCTTTTCCATAAGCACGTATGACTATATTCGGAATACATGCCTACATTATATCAATGAACTGGAGCTAGTTCTGTGTCACCGTAGGTTATGACTATTACATGATGAACCGCATCCAGCATAATTCTCCATCACCGATCCATTACCTACGAGCTTTCCATATATTGTTCTTCGCTTATTTACTTTTCCGTTGCCATTGCTATCATCACTACAAAATACCAAAAACATTACTTTTAGTACTGTTACCTTTTGCTACCGTTATCACCACTATCATATTACTTTGCTACTAAACACTTTGCTGCAGATATTAAGTTTCCAGGTGTGGTTGAATTGACAACTCAGCTGCTAATACTTGAGAATATTCTTTGGCTCCCCTTGTGTCGAATCAATAAATTTGGGTTGAATACTCTACCCTCGAAAACTGTTGCGATCCCCTACACTTGTGGGTTATCATGTGGCGTACCACAAAACGGGACTCCACGGGATACTGTTCATCTCCACAGTCGACTGCCTCCATGGGCTACTATTCATCCACCGTCGACTACCTCCACGAGCTCCTGTTCATCCACCGTCGACCTCCTCCAGCCTCCACCTGTGACTGTTCATCCACAAGCTCATGTTCATCCAGCCTCCACCGCGCGCTCCTCCATCGGCTACTGTTCAACTAGCCCTCTCCACGGGGGTCATATTCAACCACCCCTCCACGGTTTACTGTTCATCCAGCCCTCCACCGGCTACTGTTCAACCAGCCCTCCATCGGCTACTATTCATCCAGCCCTCCACGGGGTCCTGTTCATCCACTGGCTTGATCGATCGAGGTACTGTTCATCCAGCGGCAACGGCCTCTACTACCACCGGGTCATGTTCATCCAACCCCCCACCGGGAACTGTTCATCCAAACCCCCTCAACAACGCTCACTGTTCATTCAGAGGCAGCATCGATCGGCTTCATTTAGCAACAGTAGCGAAGGAATCACACTCGGGTTCAGTTAACAGCAAGGGATCGATCAATCACACGGGTTCAGTAACGCATAGCCTGCAGTGCAATCGCTCGGGTTCAGTTAGAGCCCAATGCCTCGCTCGGGTTCTGTTAGAGCACAACGCCTCGCACACACACGCGTACGTACGAGAGAAATGCGCATCGCTCGGCCCCCGACCACCCACCGTAACTGGGAACTCCCCGATATTTTCCTCGCCCTCGCTTCTACCACGGTTTTTTCTGTCATGGACGGCCCAAAGAATGTCATGCAGCTGCGTCTCGGGCCCACCCAGGATGAAAATCCCATTTTTTGTCATGATTTTTTGTCATAGAAGTAGGACCCCGCCACATCTATGATGATACCGGGTTTTGTCACAATTATTGTCATAGAAGTGTCATAAGTATGACAGAAAAAAATTTCGTTCGGCCCAAAATGTCACGGATGTGTCTTTTTGTAGTGGTTGTAGATCAATAGCTCGCGTATAGCTCCCTTGTTTTATTTTTGATATGTTCCTAGAGAAAAATAAGTTGAAAGATGATAGTAGCAATGATGAGGACTGGGTCCATGATCTAAGGAATATCCTCATTGCTGCACAGAATAATTATGTCCTAGATGCACCGCTAGGTGACGGACCTATTCCAGGAGCAGATGCAGACGTTATGAACGTTTGGCAAGCTCGGTATGATGACTGCTTGATAGTTTCGTGCGCCATGCTTTACGGATTAGAACCAAGACTTCAAAAGCCGTTTTGAACGCCACAGAGCATACAATATGTTCCAAGGGCTGAAATTGGTATTTGAGACTCATGCCCAAGTCAAGAGGTATGAGACCTCTGACCAGTACTTTGCCTACAAGATGGAGGAGAATAGCTCAACCGGTGATCATGTGCTCATAATGTCTGAGTACTACAATCACTTGAATCAACTGGGACTTAATCATCCAGATAAGATAGTGATTGACAGAGTTCTCTAGTCACTATCACTAAGTTACTGGAACTTCGTGATGAACTATAATATGCAAGGGATGACGAATACGATTCCCAAGCTCTTCGTGATGCTGAAATTGACGAAGGTAGAATTCAAGAAAGAGCATCAAGTGTTGATGGTTAACAAGACCACTAGTTTCATGAAAAAAGGCCAAATGAAAAGAAAGGGAACTTCAAAGAATGGCAAGCAAGTTGCCACTCCCATGAAGAAACCCAAAGCTAGACCTAAGCCTGAAATTGAGTGCATCTACTGCAAAGGGAATGGTCACTGGAAGCGGAACCACCCCAAATACTTGGCGGATAAGAAGGATGGGAAAGTGAACAAAGGTATATTTGATATATAGATAATTGGTGTGTACTTTACTAGTGTTCATAATAGCCCCTGGGTATATGATACTGGTTCAGTTGCTATGATTAGTAACTTGAAACAGGAGTTACAAAATGAACAGAAACTAGTTGAGGGCAAGGTGACGATGTGTGTTGGAAGTGATTCCAAGGTTGATAAGATCACCATCACACACTCCCTTTACCTTCGGGATTAGTGTTTGTAGCGACCCGACCTCAAACGGTCAAGTCTCTGTGCTTCAGTATCATCCCTGGATCGGTAATGTTGACACAGACAGTACTCGAAGGATTTATAATAGAGTGGCAATCACACACTTATCACATCGAACGTCTCAAGAGAGAACTTATTACAATAAATATGGCTTAAGGCCATCTAATACGATAACATCGGAAGGCTTGGAAGATAAAGTGAGTCCATCAACTCTAACGGCATAGCTGAGTGCATGACACGGCCTAGCGAACCTTACTCCTCGTCTGAAAATTCTGCAACATGATACGTTGCAGCCCGAAAACGGGTCAGCACATGGAATATGCTGGCAATGTAACATAGTAGAGTAATGAACAGATAAATGCTATCACTACATGCATATATGGCTGGTGGAGGCTCTAAGGTTATATTGTTTTGCGAAAAGCCAATTTTTCCCTACAACAAAGGAATATATTTTATTTAACTATCATGGTAGTTTAACAACATTGAGAAGGTTCCTCCAACTCAATCCCGATTAAAAGTAATTATTAACCCAACAAAATTAATTTAGAGTGATGAGATCCATATGATAATCCAAGAACCAGATACTCAAGATGTCCATAACCGGGGACATGGCTAACCACGATTAGTTTGTACACTCTGCAGAGGTTTGCGCACTTTTCCCCACAAGACTCGATCTCCTCCATTGTATTTCTCGCACTTCATGGTGTTTGAGAAACGGATGACCGAGACACAGTCTTTCGGAAGAGGTCCCCTTAACCGATAGATAGGCCGGTACACCTACAATCCCCTACATCTGCTAGCCCATCATGAAAAGGTTTCCCAGAACTTACTCAACTATGCTAGAGCCCATAATAGCTTGTGGCTGCACACGGAAGTTTCTAGCATGAAATAATCTTATGATCCCTTTGAGCCTGGGTGGCACACCGTAGGATGATCACACGGGTACTCCGGGATATCCTAGGACAACACTGGATTCTCCAGGTGCCCACAAACAATCCATCCAGATGTGTATTAAAGTTGCCACCTTAAGTTGAACCATTAATTAACAACTCACATCTGTCATGGATACACTCAAACCCAATCCACGTCTACGAGCATAGCATGGCAGTATAAGCATAGTGTAGAAGTAACTCCCAGGGGTTTTATAGTAAAACAGGTAATAGGTTCTACATAATCATCTACTTCCCAGACCCACATGTTAAGAGATCCTACTCATGCAATGTGCGAGGGTTGAAACTAATGCATAAAAACTGGGTGATAAAGGGGTATGATCAAAGTGTTACTTGCCTTGTTGACGATCCACAAAACCTAGAGACTCGTAGTAGCACGCTTCGCACTCTGGGTGTTCTATCGCAAACAAACAATAGCATACATAAGCAATCACGAAAATATGCACGGGTAGAACTCAAATAAGAAGATCTAACCAGAAAGTTCAATTGAAGAACTCCGGTTTGCAAAAAGAATCAAATCAAACGGAGCAACGAAACTCAAACTGCGAAAGAAACAAGATCCGATTACTAATCTGGACTAAAGTCAAATTTTACAATACCAAAATATTGTTCAAGTTGGTTAAACAGAAAAATGGCTTCGAGACAAAGATCCAGGCACTTGAATCGCCTGATTTCGATAAACGAGCGAAAAGATAAACTAAATCTAAGATCAGGGCAAAAATCACGATCGAGAATAATTGCGGAAAAACCCTGGAAAAAGAAAAACTGACGAACAGGCTAACGAACGAACGTTCGCTGTCTGTGACTAACAGACGGACAATGTTCGTTAAAATGAACGTACGGACGAACGTCCGCTATTTAGCTAAACCGAGAAAAACTGAACTGATCTAAAAAACGAAAACTAGGTTTTCTAAAAAAACAAACGGTTAACCGGAAAAGAAGAAAAACGGCGATGAACGGCGGCGGCGGCGGTGGCTACCTCCGGCGGCGGTCCGGCGAGGCGGGGCGGCGGGCACCGGCGTGGGCGGCGGCGGCGGCGGCGGGCTCTGGCGCGAGGCGGCGGCATGGGGCGGCAGCGGCGGAGGCTGATGAGGTGGCAGCAGCCTATGGTTTGGGGGCTCGGCGCGAGGTGGGATGGGGCCTCGGGCCTCGCCTTATAAAGCCGGCCGGGTCGGTGTCCCAGGCGGACACGGCCCGGTAAGGCGGTTCACTTAAAAAAAACAATATTCCGACGCGCAGAAAAACAAAGAAAAGAAATACTAAACGGACTCCAAAAATCCTGAAATAAATTTTCCCCATCCTCTAAAAATATGACAGACAAAGTGAACATTTATTTGGGCCTCTAATGCAATTTTGGAAAACGCATATTTTTCCTAATTCAAATAAAATAGCGATAAAACCCCAAATAAAAATATACAGATTGATTTTAATATTTTTCCTGCAACATTTCATTTATTTTGGAGAAGTCATATTATCTCTCTCATATAGTTTTAATATGAAATATTTTCGGAGAGAAAAATAATTAAAACCAAAGTGATCCTTGTTTTGGTATTTGAGAAAAGTTCAAGTATGAGAACTAGGAAAAATCCCCAACTCTCTCCGAGGGTCCTTGAGTTGCTTAGGATTTCGAGGATCACAAAACGAAATGCAATAAAGTATGATATGCATGAATGACCTATGTATAACATTCCAAATTGAAAATTTTGGATGTTACAACCTACCCCCTTAAGATGAATCTCGCCCTCGAGATTCGGGTTGGCTAGAAAATAGGTGTGGGTGGTCTTTGCGTAGATCATCCTCTCTTTCTCAGGTGGCTTCATCCTTGGTGGCTCCAATGAACTTTGCAAAACTTGATAACCTTGCTGCGAGTAACTCGGCTGGCAAATTCGAGAATCCTGACTGGTTTCTCCTCATATGTAAAATCACTGTCTAACTGAATTGCTTCCAGGGGCACTGTATCTCTTAGAGGAATATCGGCCATCTCAGCAAGGCACTTCTTCAACTGGGAAATGTGAAACACATCATGTACTCCTGACAGTCCTTCGGGTAATTCCAACTTGTATGCAACCTCTCCCATGCGTTCCAAAACACGGTACGGCCCTACAAATCTCGAGGCTAACTTTCCCTTAACTCCAAAACGCTTAACTCCTCGCAGAGGTGACACTCACAGATATGCTCTGTCTCCGATTTCATAGACTACCTCCTTGCATTTCGAGTCTGCATAACTCTTCTGTCTAGACTGAGCTACCTTCAGTCTATCTCGAATCAGCTTAACCTTCTCTTCGGACTCCTTAATCAAATCGGGCCCAAACAACTGGCGGTCTCCAACTTCATCCCACATCAACGGTGTTCGACATCTTCTTCCGTACAGGGCTTCAAACGCCGCCATCTTCAAACTGGCCTGGTAGCTGTTGTTGTACGAGAACTCTGTGTAGGGTAAATTATCATCCCAACTAGACCCATAGTCTAGCACACAAGCTCTCAACATGTCCTCCAGAATGTGATTGACTCTCTCAGTTTGTCCATCTGTCTGTGGGTGAAAAGTTGTACTGAACTCTAGCCTGGTTCCCAAAGTCTGGAACAGTTGGTGCCAAAACTTTGAAGTAAACTGTGTTCCTCTATCTGATACGATGGTCCTCAAAACTCCATGTAGACATATGATATTGGTCATGTATATCTTGGTCAACTTCGCACTTGTATATGTGGTTTTCACTGGGATAAAGTGAGCTACTTTGGTCAAGCGGTCCACACTACTACCCAGATAGAATCATATCCCCATCGAGTCTTGGGTAGTCCGGTGATAAAATCCATGTCAAGCTTATCCCACTTCCATTCGGGTATCGGAATAGGCTGCAGTAATCCTGGTGGCTTCTGATGTTCTGCCTTCACTCTCTGACATACATCACATACGGCTACATACTTGGCAATATCCTTCTTCATTCCAGTCCACCAGAAACGCTCCTTCAAATCCAAATACATCTTGGTGTTTCCGGGGTGTATTGAGTATGGTGAGTCATGAGCTTCCTGTAATATCAACTTCCTAATCTTTACATTATTGGGCACATATATATGGTCCTCAAACCACAAGGTGGCATGCTCATCCTCACGAAAACCTTTGGCTTTGCCTTCACTCATCTTCTCCTTTATCTCGACAATTTCTTTGTCATCCTTCTGGGCATCTCGAATCTTTCCCAACAATGTCGACTGAACTTCCATGGTTGTAACAAAACCTCTAGGAACAATCTCTAAACGGCTCCCTGAAATCTTCTGCTAACTCCCTTGGCAAACCTCATGTTACTAAGGTATTGGCACAATTCTTCTGGCTCAAAGCGTCTGCTACGACATTGGCCTTTCCTGGATGATAATAAAATTTCATATCATAATCCTTTATAATCTCCAACCATCTCCTTTGCCCGAGGTTCAACTCCTTCTATGTGAAAATGTACTTCAAACTCTTATGATCCGTGTACACATCACAATGGTTCCCAATAAGAAAATGTCTCCAGGTCTTGAGTGCATGCACTACCGCTGCCAACTCCAAGTCATGTGTGGCATAATTTAACTCATGTGGTCGAAGTTGTCGTGAGGTGTATGAAACAACTCTTCCGTCTTGCATAAGTACTCCTCCAAGTCCTAAGTGAGATGCATCGCAATACACTTGGAAATCCTGGCGTATATCCGGCAGAATCAACATTGGGGCTATAGTCAAACGTTTCTTCAACTCCTGGAAACTTGCTTCACATTCTTCAGTCCAATGGAACTTGGTGTCCTTCTTCAACAACATCATCATAGGCTTCGCAATCTTAGAGAAATTTTCAATGAATCTCCGATAGTATCCCGCGAGTCCAAGAAAACTACAGATCTCTCCAACTGAGGTGGATGCCAACCACTTACTGACCGACTAAACTTTGGTGGGGTCTACCACTATACCTTCTCCTGATATAACATGTCCAAGAAATCCAACTTCCTTCAACCAAAACTCACATTTGCTGAACTTGGCATACAACTGATGCTCCCTGAGTTTCTCGAGAACTAAACGCAAATGCTCCTTGTGTTCCTCTTCATTCTTTGAGTATACTAAAATATCATCAATGAACACCATGAAAAACTTATCCATGAACACCTTATTCATCATACTCATGAAATAGGCAGGGGCATTAGTCAATCCAAATGACATAACCGTATACTCATATAGCCCATACCTTGTGGTGAAAGTTGTCTTAGGTATATCCTTTTCTCGAATCTTCAGCTGGTGGTAACCCGATCCCAGGTCGATCTTCGAAAACACTTTAGCTCCTTGCAGCTGGTCAAACAGATCATTGATCATCGGCAATTGGTACTTGTTCTTGATTGTCACTTCATTCAATGCCCGATAATCAACAACCATTCTCAGAGACTTATCCTTCTTCTCAACCAATAGCACTGGGGCTCCCCATGGTGATGAACTCCGTCAGATGTAACCTTTCTCCAATAACTCCTTAATCTATTTCTTGATCTCCTGCAGATCATTCGCGGGCATCCGGTATGGTCTCTTTGATATAGGCCCAGTGCCTGGCAACATCTCTATCAAAAACTCGATGTCTCGATCTGGCGGCATGCCTGGTAACTCCTCTGGAAATACATCTGGGAAATCCTTCACAACAGGCACTTCCTCCTGAATAACTCCCATGAGAGAATTTACTTGGGTTCTCCTTGGCGCATGCCTAGATACATACTTGATCCTTTTTCCCTCCGGGGTGGTAAGCAGAATTGACTTACTGGCGCAATCGATGTTTCCTTCATACATCGACAGCCAATCCATTCCTAGTATCACATCCAATCCTTGCGACTCCAGAATTATCAAGTCAGAGGGGAAAACATGACTACCTATGGTTAATGGCATCTGAAAACATCCACTGCTTGCCATATACTCAGCTCCGGGTGAGGTTACTAGCATAGGTGTCTTAAGAACTTTAGTGGGAAACTTATACTTATCCACAAATCCCTTGATATGTATGAATGCGATGCACCAGTATCAAAAAGAACGATTGTAGTAAACAACTTAACTAAAAACTTATCGATAACTGCATCTAGTTGCTCTTCAACCTCCTCCACGTTCACGTGGTTCACTTGTCCTTTGTTAAATGGATTGGGCTTCTTCCCAGAGCCCCCATTACCATTTCCATTCTTCGCTTCAGGGCACTCAGTGGCATAGCGTCCAGTCTTCCCGCACTTGAAACAAGTAACGTGGCTTAGGTCCCTCTTGGCGGGTGTGGCTGGATTGGAGCGGTTCTGATTGCTGCTTGCTCCATTCCCATTCCCATTCTTTGAGCTATTATGATTATGAGAACTTCCTCCATTGTGAGTGTGGCCTCCATGGTTATGGTAAGCCCTCCCGAGTTTGGGGTAAAGCGAGGCTTCTGCTGAGCTCCTGAATTGTACTTCCCTTGTCCATATTTCCTCTTGCGGCTCTCTATCTGCTGCTGCTTCCCTTCGATCATGAGAGCTTTATCTACCAACTCCTGGTAGTTGTTAAATGTTGCCACCATTAACTGCATACTCATCTCATCATTCAACCCTTCCATAAACTTCTCCTGCTTCGCGGCATCTGTGGCCACATCATCTGGAGCATAGTGGGATAACTTACTAAACTCATCCACGTACTGCCCTACAGTACGGTTCCCTTGGCGTAAGTTGGGAAACTCACGCTTGTTCATGCTCATAGCTCCAGTTGATACGTGGGCTATGCAGAATGCTTGCTGAAACTGCTCCCAAGTGACATTGGCTATAGGAAAAGTGGCTGTGTAATTCTCCCACCATGAGGCTGCTGGTCCATCCAATTGGTGTGCGGAAAAATGAACCTTCTCAGCATCTGTGCAACCTGCAGTGGTCAACTCTCTTCCAATCCTGCGCAACCAATCATCAGCAACTATTGGCTCGATGCTACTGGAAAACACCGACAGCTGCAACCTCAGAAAACGGGCTAAGTTGTCGACTGGGGGTGGTGGCAGTGGGTTGTTGTTGTTGTTATTGTTGCCTTGGTTCTGAACTAACAACTGCATCAAGGCATTTTGTTGCTGGATCAACTGAGTGGGCTCCGGTGGGAAAGCAAAACCGGGGTCACATCTCGGAGGCATCTGATGGGTTTAGAGGGAAGAGATTAGAATAGAATGAGGTCTAGTGAGAAAGCACTACCCATATGCACATGAGACAAACACAATCATATCATATCACTCAATCAATCAAGCAAGGGCATACAATCGGTCTAACTATCGTTACAGTGCTCGGACTACTAATATTTACATGGGGGAGTACTACTAACAGTATGGTGGTCTACTAGAAATTTTGATCGGTGGAAGACTCCATGATATCTGCTCCAGGTTCGTCTTCATAGTCATCATCACTACTATCAGGGTTGGAGTCGGTGTCGTCGATGATGATGTAGTATTCAGAACGAATCTCCTTAGGTTCGTCTTCTCCTCCTCCTGGCGCGGGGTCTCCCATAAAAACTCCTAGCTTCCTTGTCATGTCGTCATTCTTCTCCACAAGTATCATCATTTCCTCCTCATATCCATCGAGTGTAGACTTAAGCTCCTCTTCTAACTCTGTGATCCTAGTCATCGCCTTCTTCAAATCTATCATGCTTGCGCACATCTGGTTCTCCTGGCGATGAATGTGACGGTTTAATTCCTGGATGAATGCTGCAATGTACCTGTCCTTCCTGGTGCTGATCATCTCCCATTGCTCATCTCGACGCCCACATATTTGGTAGATAGTGTCCTTAAGCTCCTTGTGGTAAACTTCGCCGATGCATCCTATGGCAATGTGGGCTGCCATACTCTTGCCTAGACTCCAGGTTGGTGCATCAATGGAAAACTCTATGGGTTTAGTGACTGGCGTGAATGTCCTTCCTGGAACTTGAACTTGAATCATCCAGCGCTCCTCTTCTGGTAAAGTGGAGGTATAGGTCCCGACAAAACTTGGTATTCCAATGTTCAGGTACCTAGTGACTTCCTTCAAGTGTCGTCCAAAAGGTGTGTCTTCATACGGTTGTGCAAACTTGTTCCTCGAGTCTGCCATCCTAAAGAGTAGAAAATGGAGAGGAGTCAGAAATGAGTAGAGAAGAGTAGCCTATGGCTTTTCTTAGTGGTCGTGTCCTACATTCAGCATGCGCTCTGATACCATCTTGTAGCGACCCGACCTCAAACGGTCAAGTCTCTATGTTTGAGTGTCATCCCTGGATCGGTAATGCTGACACACACAGTACTCGAAGGATTTATAATAGAGTGGCAATCACACACTTATTACATATAACGTCTCAAGAGAGAACTTATTACAATAAATATGGCTTAAGGCCATCTACTACGATGACAACGGAAGGCTTGGAAGATAAAGTGAGTCCATCAACTCCAACGGCATAGTTGAGTGCATGACATGGCCTAGCGAACCTTACTCCTCATCTGAAAAGTCTGCAACATGATACGTTGCAGCCCGAAAACGGGCCAGCACGTGGAATATGCTGGCAATGTAACACAGTAGAGTAATGAACAGATAAATGCTATCACTACATGCATATATGGCTGGTGGAGGCTCTAAGGTTATATTGTTTTGCGAAAAGCCAATTTTCCCTACAACAAAGGAATATATTTTATTTAACTATCATGGTAGTTGAACAACATTGAGAAGGTTCTTCCAACTCAATCCCAATTAAAAGTAATTATTAACCCAACAAAATTAATTTAGTGTGATGAGATCCATATGATAATCCAAGAACCAGATACTCAAGATGTCCATAACCGGGGACACGGCTAACCATGATTAGTTTGTACACTCTGCAGAGGTTTGCGCACTTTTCCCCACAAGACTCGTTCTCCTCCGTTGTATTTCTCGCACTGCATGGTGTTTGAGAAATGGATGACCGAGATACAGTCTTTTCGAAGAGGTCCCCTTAACCGATAGATAGGCTGGTACACCTACAACCCCCTACATCTGCTAGCCCATCATGAAAAGGTTTCCCACAACTTACTCAACTATGCTAGAGCCCATAATAGCTTGTGGCTGCACACGGAAGTTTCTAGCATGAAATAATCTTATGATCCCTTTGAGCCTGGGTGGCGGGCCGTAGGATGATCACACGGGCACTCCGGGATATCCTAGGACAACACTGGATTCTCCAGGTGCCCACAAGCAATCCACCCAGATGTGTATTAAAGTTGCCACCTTAAGTTGAACCATTAATTAACAACTCACATCTGTCATGGATACACTCAAACCCAATCCACGTCTACAAGCATAGCATGGCAGTATAAGCATAGCGTAGAAGTAACTCCCAGGGGTTTGATAGTAAAATAGGTAATAGGTTCTACCTCATCATCTACTTCCCAGACCCACATGTTAAGAGATCCTGCTCATGCAATGTGTGAGGGTTGAAACTAATGCATAAAAACTGGGTGATAAAGGGGTATGATCAAAGTGTTACTTGCCTTGCTGACGATCCACAAAACCTAGAGACTCGTAGTAGCACGCTTCGCACTCTGGGTGTTCTATCGCAAACAAAAAATAGCATACATAAGAAGTCAAGCAAAGATGCATGGGTAGAACTCAAATAAGAATATCTAACCAGAAAGTTCAACTGAAGAACTCCGGTTTGCAAAAAGAATCAAATCAAACGGAGCAACGAAACTCAAACTGCGAAAGAAACAAGATCCGATTACTAATCTGGACTAAAGTCAAATTTTATAGTACAAAAATCTTGTTCAAGTTGGTTAAATAGAAAAAGGGCTTCGAGACGAAGATCCAGGCGCTTGAATCGCCTGATTCCGATAAACGAGCGAAAAGATAAACTAAATCTAAGATCAGGGCAGAAATCACGATCGAGAATAATCGTGGAAAAACCCCGGAAAAAGAAAAACTGACGAACGGGCTAATGAACGAACGTTCGCTGTCTGTGACTAACAGACGAACAATGTTCGTTAAAACGAACGTACGGACGAACGTCCGCTATTTAGCTAAACCGCGGAAAACCGAATCGATCTAAAAAATGAAAACTAGGTTTTCTAAAAGAAACAAACGGTTAACCGGAAAAGAAGAAAAACGGCGACGAACGGCAGCGGCGGCTACCTCCGGCAGCGGTCTAGCGAAGCGGGGCAGCGGGCTCCGGCGTGGGCGACGGCGGCGGCGGGCTCCGGCGCGGGCGACGGCGCGAGGCGGCGGCTGACAAGGTGGCGGCGGCGTAGGTTTTGGGGGCTCGGCGCGATGTGGGTTGGGGCCTCGGGCCTCAGCTTATAAAGCCGGCCGGGTAGGTGTCCCAGGCGGACACGGCCCGGTAAGGCTGTTCGTTTTTTTTAAATATTCCGACATGCATAAAAACAAAGAAAAGAAATACTAAATGGTCTCCAAAAATCCTGAAATAAATTTTCCCCGTCCTCTAAAAATATGCCGGACAAAGTGAACATTTATTTGGGCCTCTAATGCAATTTTGGAACACGCTTATTTTTCCTAATTCAAGTAAAATAGCGATAAAACCCCAAATAAAAAAATACAAATTGATTTTAATATTTTTCCTCCAACATTTCATTTATTTTGGAGAAGTCATATTATCTCCTCTAATATAATTTTAATATGAAATATTTTCAGAGAGAAAAATAATTAAAACCAGAGTGATCCTTGTTTCGATATTCGAGAAAAGTTCAAATATGAGAACTAGGAAAAATCCCCAACTCTCTCCGAGGGTCCTTGAGTTGCTTAGGATTTCGAGGATCACAAAACGAAATGCAATAAAGTATGATATGCATGAATGACCTATGTATAACATTCCAAATTGAAAATTTGGGATGTTATAGTGTTGAACCTAAAATAAATGTTATTTGGTGTTTGCGTTGAGCATAAATATGATTGCATCATGTTTATTGCAATACGGTTATTCATTTAAGTCAAAGAATAATTGTTGTTCTATTTACATGAATAAAACCTTCTATGGTCATACACTCAATATAAATGGTTTATTGAATCTCGATCGTAGTGATACACATATTCATAATATTGAAGTCAAAAGATGCAAAGTTAATAATGATAGTGCAACTTATATGTGGCACTGCCGTTTAGGTCATTTTGGTGTAAAGAGCATGAAGAAACTCCATGCTGATGGGCTTTTGGAATCACTTGATATGAATCATTTGATGCTTGCGAACCATGCCTCATGGGCAAGATGACTAAGACTCCATTCTTTGGAACAATGGAGCAAGCAACTGGCTTATTGGAAATAATGCATACTGATGTATGCGATCCAACGAGTGTTGAGGCTCGCGGTGGGTATCGTTATTTTCTTACCTTCACGGATGATTTGAGCAGATATGGGTATATCTACTTGATGAAGCATAAGTCTGAAACATTTGAAAAGTTCAAAGAATTTCAGAGTGAAGTGGAAAACCATCGTAACAAGAAAATAAAGTTTCTATGATCTGATCGCGGAGACGAATATTTGAGTTACGAGTTTGGTCCTCATTTGAAACGATGTGGAATAGTTTCACAACTCACGTCACCTGGAACACCATAGCATAATGGTGTGTCCGAACGTCATAACCGTACTTTATTAGATATGGTGCGATCTATGATGTCTCTTACCGATTTATCACTATCGTTTTGGGGTTATACATTAAAGACGGCTGCATTCACATTAAATAGGGCACCATCTAAATCCGTTGAGATGACACCATATGAACTGTGGTTTAGCAAGAAACCTAAGCTGTTGTTTCTTAAATTTTGGGGCTATGATGCTTATGTGAAAAAGTTTCAACCTGATAAGCTCGAACCCAAATCAGAGAAATGTGTCTTCATAGGATACCCAAAGGAAACTGTTGGGTACACCTTCTATCACAGATCCGAAGGCAAGATATTCGTTACTAAGAATGCATCCTTTCTAGAGAAGAAGTTTTTCTCGAAAGAAGTGAGTGAGAGGAATGTAGAACTTGATGAGGTAATTGTACCTTCTCCTGAATTGGAAAGTAGTTCATCACAGAAATCAGTTCTAGTGATTCCTATGCCAATTAGTGAGGAAGCTAATGATGATGATCATGAAACTTCAAATCAATTTACTACCGAACCTCGTAGGTCAACCAGAGTATGGTCCGCACCAGAGTGGTACGGTAATCCTATCTGGAAGTCATGTTACTAGACCATGACGAACCTACTGAAGGAAATATGCCCTAGAGGCAATAATAAAGTTGTTATTTATATTTCCTTATATCATGATAAATGTTTATTATTCATGCTAGAATTGTATTAACCGGAAACTTAGTACATGTGTGAATACATAGACAAACAGAGTGTCACTAGTATGCCTCTACTTGACTAGCTCGCTAATCAAAGATGGTTAAGTTTCCTAGCCATGGACAAAGAGTTGTCATTTGATGAACGTGATCACATTATTAGAGAATGATGTGATTGACTTGACCCATGCGTTAGCTTAGCACGATGATCATTTAGTTTGTTGCTATTGCTTTCTTCATAACGTATACATGTTCCTATGACTATGAGATTATGCAACTCCCGAATACCGGAGGAACACTTAGTGTGCTATCAAACGTGACAACGTAACTGGGTGATTATAAACATGCTCTACAGGTGTCTCCGATGGTGTTTGTTGAGTTGATATAGATCGAGATTAGGATTTGTCACTCCGATTGTCGGAGAGGTATCTCTAGGCCCTCTCGGTAATGCACATCACTATAAGCCTTGCAAGCAATGTGACTAATGAGTTAGTTACAGGATGTTGCATTACGGAACGAGTAAAGAGACTTGTCGGTAATGAGATTGAACTAGGTATTGAGATACCGCCGATCAAATATCGGGCAAGTAACATACCAATGACAAAGGGAACAATGTATGTTGTTATGCGGTTTGACCGATAAAGATCTTCGTAGAATATGTAGGAACCAATATGAGCATCCAGGTTCCACTATTGGTTATTGACCGGAGATGAGTCTCGGTCATGTCTACATAGTTCTCGAACCCATAGGGTCCACACGCTTAACGTTCGGTGATGATCAGTATTATGAGTTTATGTGTTTTGATGTACCGAAGGTAGTTCAGAGTCCCGGATATGATCACGGACATGATGAGGAGTCTTGAAATGGTCGAGACATAAAGATTGATATATTGGAAGGCTATGTTTGGACATCGAAATGGTTCCAGGTGAGTTCGGGCATTTACCGGAGTATCGGGGGGTTCCCGGAACCCCCTGGGGAGTGTATGGGCCTTAATGGGCCTTAGTGGGAGAGAGGAGGAGGCGGCCAAGGTGGAATGCGCGCCCCCCTATCCCAATCCGAATTGGGTGGGGCCGGCTCCCCTTCCTTCCCTCTCTCTCCCCCTTCCTTCTCTCCTACCCCAACAAGGGAAAGGGGGAATCCTACTCCCACCGGGAGTAGGACTCCCCCCTTGGGCGCGCCATAGAGGGCCGGCCCTCCCCCTCCTCCAGTCCTTTATATACGGGGGAGGGGGCACCCCATAGACACACAAGTTGATTGTTTAGCCGTGTGTGGTGCCCCCCTCCATAGATTTCCACCTCGGTCATATTGTTGTAGTGCTTAGGCGAAGCCCTACATCGGTAACTTCATCATCACCGTCATCACGCCGTCATGCTGACGAAGCTCTCCCTCGACACTCAGCTGGATCTATAGTTCATGGGATGTCACCGAGCTGAACGTGTGCAGATCGCGGAGGTCCCATACCTTCGGTTCTAGGATTTGTTGGATCGTGAATACGAATGACTACATCAACCGCGTTGTCATAACACTTCCACTTACGGTCTATGAGGGTACGTAGACAACTCTATCCCCTCTCGTTGCTATGCATCACCTAGATGGATCTTGCGTGTTTGTAGGATTTTTTTTGAAATTACTGCGTTACCTTACAGTGGCATCCGAGTCAGGTCTATGCGTAGATGTTATATGCACGAGTAGAACACAAAGGAGTTGTGGGCATGGGTATATACATATTGCTTGTCGTCACTAGTTGATTCTTGATTCAGCGCTATTGTTGGATGAAGCGGCTCAGACCGACATTACGCGTACGCTTACGCGAGACTGGGTCTACCGACGTGCTTCGCACACAGGTGGCTAGTGGGTGTCTGTTTCTCCAACTTTAGTTGAATCAGATTCAATGAACATGGTTCTTTCTGAAGATCAAAAAGCAATCACTATACTGCGTTGTGGATTTTGATGCGCAGGTAAGAATGGTTCTTGCTAAACCCGTAGCAGCCACGTAAAACTTGCAACAACAAAGTAGAGGACGTCTAACTTGTTTTTGCAGGGCATGTTGTGATGTGATATGGTCAAGACATGATGCTAAATTTTATTGTATGAGATGATCATGTTTTGTAACACAGTTATCGGCAACTGTCAGGAGCCATATGGTTGTCGCTTTATTGTTTGAAATGCAATCGCCATGTAATTGCTTTACTTTATCACTAAGCGGTAGCGATAGTCGTAGAAGCAATAGTTGGCGAGATGACAACGATGTTTCGATGGAGATCAAGGTGTCAAGCCGGTGACGATGGTAATCATGACGGTGCTTTGGAGATGGAGATCAAAGGCACAAGATGATGATGGCCATATCATATCACTTATATTGATTGCATGTGATGTTTATCCTTTATGCATCTTATTTTGCTTAGTTTGGTGGTAGCATTATAAGATGATCTCTCACTAAATTTCAACGTATAAGTGTTCTCCCTGAGTATGCACCGTTGCTATAGTTCCTCGTGTGGAGACACCACGTGATGATCGGGTGTGATAAGCTCTACATTCACATACAACGGGTGCAAGCCAGTTTTGCACACGCAGAATACTCGGGTTAAACTTGACGAGCCTAGAATATGCAGATATGGCCTCAGAACACTGAGACCGAAAGTTCAAGCGTGAATCATATAGTAGATATGATCAACATAGTGATGTTCACCATTGAAAACTACTCCATCTCACGTGATGACCGGACATGGTTTAGTTGATATGGATCACATGATCACTTAGATGATTAGAGGGATGTCTATATAAGTGGGAGTTCTTAAGTAATATGATTAATTGAACTTTAATGTATCATGAACTTAGTACCTGATAGTATTTTGCATATCTATGCTGTTGTAGATAGATGGCCCATGCTGTTGTTCCGTTAAATTTTAATGCGTTCCTAGAGAAAGCTAAGTTGAAAGATGATGGTAGCAATTACACGGAATGGGTCCATAACTTGAGGATTATCCTCATTGCTGCACAGAAGAATTACGTCTTGGAAGCACCGCTAGGTGACAAACCCGATGCAGGAGCAACACCAGATGTTATGAACATCTGGCAGAGCAAATCTGATGACTACTCGATAGTTCAGTGTGCCATGCTTTACGGCTTAGAATTGGGACTTCAATGACGTTTTGAATGTCATGGAGCATATGCGATGTTTCCAAGAGTTGAAGTTAATATTTCAAGCAAATGCCCGGATTGAGAGATATGAAGTCTCCAATAAGTTCTACAGCTGCAAAATGGAGGAGAATAGTTCTGTCAGTGAACATATACTCAGAATGTCTGGGTACCACAACCACTTAACTCAGTTGGGAGTTAATCTTCCTGATGATAGTGTCATTGACAGAGTTCTCCAATCACTGCCACCAAGCTACAAGAGCTTCGTGATGAACTATAATATGCAAGGGATGGATAAGACGATTCCCGAGCTCTTCGCAATTCTAAAGGCTGCGGAGGTAGAAATCAAGAAGGAGCATCAAGTGTTGATGGTCAACAAGACCACCAGTTTCAAGAAAAAAGGTAAAGGGAAGAAGGGGAACTTCAAGAAGAACGGCAAGCAAGTTGCTGCTCAAGTGAAGAAGCCCCAGTCTGGACCTAAGCCTGAGACTGAGTGCTTCTACTGCAAAGGGACTGGTCATTGGAAGCGGAACTGCCCCAAGTATTTGGCGGAGAAGAATGATGGCAGAGTGAAAGGTATATTTGATATACATGTTATTGATGTGTACCTTACTAATGCTCGCAGTAGCGCTTGGGTATTTGATACTGGTTCTGTTGCTAATATTTGCAAGTTGAAACAGGGGCTACGGATTAAGCGAAGATTAGCTAAGGACAAGGTGACGATGCGTGTGGGAAATGGTTCCAAAGTCGATGTGATCGCCGTCGGCACACTATCTCTACATCTACCTTCGGGATTAGTATTAGACCTAAATAATTGTTTTTTGGTGCCAGCGTTGAGCATGAACATTATATCTGGATCTTGTTTGATGCGAGACGGTTATTCATTTAAATCAGAGAATAATGGTTGCTCGATTTATATGAGTAATATCTTTTATGGTCATGCACCCTTGATGAGTGGTCTATTTTTACTAAATCTTGATAGTAGTGATACACATGTTCATAGTATTGAAGCCAAAAGATATAAGTTTAATAATGATAGTGCAACTTATTTGTGGCACTGCCGTTTTGGTCATATTGGTGTAAAGCGCATGAAGAAACTCCATGCTGATGGGCTTTGGGAATCACTTGATTATAAATCACTTGATGCTTGCGAACCATGCCTCATGGGCAAGATGACTAAGACTCCGATCTCCGGAACAATGGAGCGAGCAACAAACTTGTTGGAAATAATACATACTAATGTATGCGGTCCAATGAGTGTTGATGCTCGTGGCGGGTATCGTTATTTTCTCACCTTCACAGATGAGCAGATATGTGTATATCTACTTGATGAAACATAAGTCTGAAACATTTGAAAAGTTCAAAGAATTTCAGAGTGAAGTGGAAAATCATCGTAACAAGAAAAATAAAGTTTCTACGATCTGATCGTGGAGGAGAATATTTGAGTTACTAGTTTGGTCTTCATTTGAAATAATGCGGAATAGTTTCGCAACTCACGCCACCTGGAACACCACAGCATAATGGTGTGTCCGAACGTCGTAACCACACTTTATTAGATATGGTGCGATCTATGATGTCTCTTACCGATTTACCGCTATCATTTTGGGGTTATACTTTAGAGACGGCTGCATTCACGTTAAATTGGGCAACATAAAAATCAGTTGAGACAACACCTTATGATTGTGGTTTGGCAAGAAACCCAAGTTGCCGTTTCTCAAAGTTTGGGGCTGCAATGCTTATGTGAAAAAGCTTCAACCTGATAAGCCTGAACCCAAATCGGAGAAATGTGTCTTCATAGGATACCCAAAAGAGACTGTTGGGTACACCTTCTATCACAGATCCGAAGGCAAGATATTCGTTGCTAAGAATGGATCCTTTCGAGAGAAGGAGTTTCTCTCGAAAGAAGTGAGTGGGAGGAAAGTAGAACTTGACGAGATAATTGTACCTACTCCCTTATTGGAAAGTAGTTCATCACAGAAATCAGTTCCAGTGATTCCTATACTAGTAAGTGAGGAAGCTAATGATGCTGATCATGAAACTTCTGATCAAGTTACTACCGAACCTCATATGTCAACCAGAGTAAGATCCACACCAAAGTGGTATGATAATCCTGTTCTGGAGGTCATGTTACTTGACCATGACGAACCTACGAACTATGAGGATGCGATGATGAGCCTAGATTCCGCAAAATGGCTTGAGTCCATGAGATCTGAGATGGGATCCATGTATGAGAACAAAGTGTGGACTTTGGTTGACTTGCCCAATGATCGGCAAGCCATAGAGAATAAATGGATCTTCAAGAAGAAGACTAACGCTGACGGTAATGTTACTGTCTACAAAGCTCGACTTGTTGCAAAAGGTTTTCGAAAAGTTCAAGGAGTTGACTATAATGAGACCTTCTCACCCGTAGTGATGCTTAAGTCCGTCCGAATCATGTTAGCAATTGCCGCATTTTATGATTATGAAATTTGGCAAATGGATGTCAAAACTGCATTCCTTAATGGATATCTTAAAGAAGAGTTGTATATGATGCAACCAGAAGGTTTTGTCGATCCAAAAGGTGCTAACAAAGTGTGCAAGCTCCAGCGATCCATTTATGGACTGGTGCAAGCCTCTCAGAGTTGGAATATACGCTTTGATAGTGTGATCAAAGCATATGGTTTTATACAGACTTTTGGAGAAGCCTGTATTTACAAGAAAGTGAGTGGGAGCTCTGTAGCATTTCTAATATTATATGTAGATGACAGATTGTTGATCGGAAATGATACTGAATTTATGAATAGCATAAAAGGATACTTGAATAAGAATTTTTCAATGAAAGACCTCGGTGAAGCTGCTTATATATTGGGCATCAAGATCTATAGAGATAAATCAAGACGCTTAATTGGACTTTCACAAAGCACATACCTTGATAAAGTTTTGAAGAAGTTCAAAATGGATCAAGCAAAGAAATTGTTCTTGCCTGTGTTACAAGGTGTGAAGTTGAGTCAAACTCAATGCCCGACCACTGCGGAAGATAGAGAGAAAATTAAAGTCACTCCCTAAGCTTTAGCCATGGGTTCTATCATGTATGCAATGTTGTGTACCAGACCTGATGTGTGCCTTGCTATTAGTTTAGCAGGGAGGTACCAAAGTAATCCAGGAGTGGATCACTGGACAACGGTCAAGAACATCCTGAAATAACTAAAAAGGACTAAGGATATGTTTCTCGTTTATGGACGTGACAAATAGCTTGTCGTAAACGGTTACATCGATGCAAGCTTTGACACTGATCCAAATGACTCTAAGTCACAAACCGGCTACACATTTGTATTGAATGGTGGAGTTGTCAGTTGGTGCAGTTCCAAGCAGAGCGTCGTGGCGGGATCTACGTGTGAAGCGGAGTACATAGCTACTTCGGAAGCAGCAAATGAAGGAGTCTGGATGAAGGAGTTCATATCCGATCTAGGTGTCATACCTAGTGCATCGGGTCCAATGAAAATCTTTTGTGACAATACAGGTGCAATTGCCTTGGCAAAGGAATCCAGATTTTACAAGAGAACCAAGCACATCAAGAGATGCTTCAATTCCATCTGCGATCAAGTCAAGGAGGGAGACATAATGATTTGCAAGATACATACGGATCTGAATGTTGCAGACCCGTTGACTAAGCCTCTCTCACGAGCAAAACATGATCAACAAAAAGACTCCATGGGTGTTAGAATCATTACAATGTAATCTGGATTATTGACTCTAGTGCAAGTGGGAGACTGAAGGAAATATGCCCTAGAGGCAATAATAAAGTTGTTATTTATATTTCCTTATATCATGATAAATGTTTATTATTCATGCTAGAATTGTATTAACCGGAAACTTAGTACATGTGTGAATACATAGACAAACAGATTGTCACTAGTATGCCTCTACTTGACTAGCTCGTTAATCAAAGATGGTTAAGTTTCCTAGCCATGGACAAAGAGTTGCCATTTGATGAATGGGATCACATCACTAGAGAATGATGTGATTGACTTGGCCCATCTGTTAGCTTAGTACGATGATTGTTTAGTTTGTTGCTATTGCTTTCTTCATAACTTATACATGTTCCTATGACTATGATATTATGCAACTCCCGAATACTGGAGGAACACTTAGTGTCGTGGATTAGTCACGACAGATATCCTAGTGTGAGGACTTAGTCGTGGAGCCATCACACTAGGTTAGCTTAAAGGGGTTTAACGGGACAAAGGACATGGGAGTTTTATACTGGTTCAGCCCCTTGCGGTGAAGGTAAAGGCCTAATCCAGTTGGAAGTGGTATTGCTAGATCTCGATTACCAGGGAGCGAATACGCTTGACCTAGTTCTCGATTTGTTGTCTGTTGTCCCTAACTCGCCGCTGGGTCGTCCCTTTATATACACAAGTTGACGCCCGGTGGCCTACAGAGTCTCGGTTGGCTTACAAATGTATCTGGCTCGGTGACCTAATTACAACTGCCTTATAGCACAAGTCACATACATATGGCGGTTTACACCTACGGGCCTTAAGCCGCCTGTGGGGCTTTGGGCTCTTCATAAGTCATCTTCATGAACCGCCATCTTCAACTCCTTCCTGGGATTTGTCCTATAAATCACCTGGTGTATAACCAGGCCCCTCCTGGGCGGGTTAACTCAGTATATATATCCCCAACATTAGGCCCCAGGTTGATTTGAACTTGTTCACATCAATCTTCAACACTTAGGAAAATTCCCTTTTCATTACCTTCACGAGAACTTGTAACTCGCCGTGACATCATCCTCTGGAATTATGATAACCCGCCATGACGTCACCTATCATTAATTTTATACAGCCAAAATCTTTAATGCATCTCCCCATTTTTAATGAATCTCCGAAAATCGAGGTGTCTATACTGTCACATATCCGTTTTTGGTCTCCTCGATTCCCGCGCTTGTCACTTATCCATTTGCCTTATAAATAGAGCCGGGGGTTTCCTTCACTTCCCCCCCATGCCTCTTCGTCGTGCCTTCTTTCTCGCGACGCCTTAGCACGCGAGCTCTGCCGCCGCCGTCGACCTTCATCTCTGCTCCAACATTGGCCGCTGCATCAACCCGTTCGGATCGGATCTCCTCGACGCATCTCCGCTGCTCAACAACCCTACTTAGTTCTCCTTTTTCCTTTCCTCCTAGATCCGTTAGGGTTTACACGAGTTCATGGAAGCTCGTCGCTATTCTTCGTTGTTCTTTGCTGTAGCATAAGCACTTAATTCAAACTTAATACCTTTCTTGTGCGGTAATAGCCATAGTTCCCTTTTTATCATCAGATCATCTCTTTTTGAATAGAAAATCCGATCTGGACCTTATGAACTGCTCAAGCACCAATATTTAGGTCTGAATATTGCTACCTCTTGAGCACTGCGTTGGTTTTCCCTTGAAGAGGAAAGGGTGATGCAGCAAAGTAGCGTAAGTATTTCCCTCAGTTTTTGAGAACCAAGGTATCAATCCAGTAGGAGGCTACGCGCGAGTCCCTCGCACCTACAGAAAACAAATAAATCCTCGCAACCAACGTGATAAGGGGTTGTCAATCCCTACATGGTCACTTACTAGAGTGAGATCTGATAGATATGATAAGATAATATTTTTGGTATTTTTATGATAAAGATGCAAAGTAAAATAAAAGCAAAGTAAAAAAGCAAAGGAAATAACTAAGTGTTGGAAGATTAATATGATGGAAGATAGACCCGGGGGCCATAGGTTTCACTAGTGGCTTCTCTCAAGAGCATAAGTATTCACGATGGGTAAACAAATTACTGTTGAGCAATTGACAGAATTGAGCATAGTTATGAGAATATCTAGGTATGATCATGTATATAGGCATCACGTTCGAGACAAGTAGACCGACTCCTACCTGCATCTACTACTATTACTCCACACATCGACCACTATCCAGCACGCATCTAGAGTATTAAGTTCATAAGAACAGAGTAACGCTTTAAGCAAGATGACATGATATAGAGGGATAAATTCATGCAATATGATAAAACCCCCATCTTGTTATCCTCGATGGCAACAATACAATATGTGCCTTGCTGCCCCTACTGTCACTGGGAAAGGACACCGCAAGATTGAACCCAAAGCTAAGCACTTCCCCCATTGCAAGAAAGATCAATCTAGTAGGCCAAACCAAACTTATAATTCGAAGAGACTTGCAAAGATAACCAATCATACATAAAAGAATTCAGAGAAGATTCAAATATTGTTCATAGATAGACTTGATCATAAACCCACAATTCATCGGTCTCAACGAACACACCGCAAAAGAAGATTACATCGAATAGATCTCCACGAGAGAGGGGGAGAACTTTTTATTGAGATTCAAAAAGAGAGAAGAAGCCATCTAGATAATAACTATGGACCCGAAGGTCTGAAGTAAACTACTCACACTTCATCGGAAGGGCTATGGTGTTGATGTAGAAGCCCTCCGTGATCGATGTCCCCTCTGGCGGAGCTTCGGAACAGGCCCCAAGATGGGATCTCGTGGATACAGAAAGTTACAGCGGTGGAATTAGGGTTTTGGCTCCGCATCTGATCATTTGGGGGTACGTAGGTATATATAGGAGGAAGGAGTACGTCGGTGGAG